>NC_053027.1:338332165-338989670 GCF_003073215.2 Triticum urartu | reverse complement strand
CTTACTAGGCAGTTCTTTATCATGGGGTTGTCTATGAAATTTAGAGAAATTAAAATCATGAGACATATCTCCTAAACCAACAGTAACAATATCTTTCTCGTAGTCTATCTTAGCATTAACAGTATTCAAGAAAGGTCAACAAAATATAATGGAACCAAAATTATCTTGTGGGGAACCAAGAACAAGAAAATTAGTAGGATATTTTATCTTCCCACAAAAGACTTCAACATCTGTAACAATCCCTATTGGTGATATAGTATCTCTATTAGCAAGCTTAATAGTAACATCAATATCTTCTATCTCAGCAGGTGCAATATCATTCATAATTTCTTTATATAAGGTATAAGGAATTGCACTCATGCTAGCACCCACATCACATAAGACATGATAACACTGATCTCCAATTTTAGCAGAAACAACAGGCATGCCAACAATAGGTCTATGTTTATCTTTCATATCGGGTTTAGCAATTATAGGCGCTTCATCACATAAATAAATAACATGCCCATCAATGTTATCAACCAAGAGATCTTTAATGATAGCAATACTAGGTTCAACTTTAATTTTCTCAGAGGGTGTAGGTGTTTTAGTATAACTCTTACGAACCACAGTTGAAGCTTTAGCATGATCCTTTATTCTAACAGGGAATGGTGGTTTCTCAATATAAGCAGTAGGAACAATAGGATCAACATTATAAGTAAGAGTTTCTTCTTCAACTTTAATAGGTTCTACTACTTTAACTTCAATGGGAGGATGATATTTAAACCACTTCTCCTTGGGGAGATCAACATGAGTAGCAAAAGATTCACAGAAAGAAGCTACTATCTCGGAGTCAAGTCCATATTTAGTGCTAAAATCACGAAAAGCATCGGTATCCATAAAATATTTAACACAGTCAAACTTAAGGTTTATACCTGACTCTTTACCTTTGCCGAGATCCCAATCTTCAGATTTGTGTTTAATTCTTTCCAATAAATCCCATTTGAATTCAATATCCTTCTTCATATAGGAACAAGTACAAGAAGTATCGAGCATGGATCGATCATTATGAGAAAGCCGAGTATAAAAATTTTAAGTAATAATTTCTCTTGAGAGTCATGATTGGGGCATGAATATAACATTGACTTAAGCCTCCCCCAAGCTTGAGTGATACTTTCCCCTTCACGAGGCAAAAAATTATATATATAATTCTGATCATGATGAACCAGCTGCATAGGATAAAACTTCTGATGAAATTCCTATTTCAATCGGTTGTAGTTCCATGATCCAATATCATCCAATAGCCTATACCATGTCAATTCCTTTCCCTTCAAATATAAAGAGAAGACTTTCTTCTTGACAATGTCCACGGGCATACTAAAGGCACTTCACTCTCCAGCAACGGCACCAAAAAATAGTCTTGATGACCCACAAAAATAGGGGATCTATCATAGTCCTTTCGATAAGTAAGAGTGTCGAACCCAACGAGGAGCAGAAGGAAATGACAATTGGTTTTAACAAGGTATTCTCTGCAAGCACTGAAATTATCGGTAACAGATAGTTTTGTGATAAGATAATTCATAACGGGTAACAAGTAAATAAAGTAACTAAGGTGCAGCAAGGTGGCCCAATCCTTTTTGTAGCTAAGGACAAGCCTGGAAAAACTCTTATATAAAGAAAAGTGCTCCCGAGGACACATGGGAATTGTTGTCAAGTTAGTTTTCTTCATGCTCATATGATTCATGTTCGATACTTTGATAATTTGATACGTGGGTGGGCCGGTGCTTGAGTGTTGCCCTTCCTTGGACAAGCCTCCCACTTACGATTAACCCCACTCGCAAGCATCCGCAACTATGAAAGAAGTATTAAGGTAAACCTAACCATAACATGAAACATATGGATCCAAATCAACTCCTTATGAAGCAATGCATAAACTAGGGTTTAAGCTTATATCACTCTAAATGTAACACCCACGATGCGGCTATATCTCCCACGTGTCGGGGCACGAATTAGAGGCATAGCCGCATGGTAGGTTTTGTCGCAAGAGGGGTAATCTTTACAAAATCCCATGTACTAAATAAGAAAGCGATAAAGAGTTGGCTTACAATCGCCACTTCACACAACTACAAGTTAAGCATACATCATCCAATATGCAATCAAGGTCCAACTACGGAACCAAAATAAAAGAAGACAACCCCAAATGCTAGATCCCCGATCGTCCCAACTGGGCACCACTACTGATCATCCCGAAAAGAAACATTACAACGGCTAACATCTTCATCGAGCTCCCACTTGAGCTCGGTTGCGCCACCTGCACTAGTATCATCGGCACCTACAACTGTTTGGAAGTATCTGTGAGTCATGAAGACTCAGCAATCTCACTCCCGCGAGATCAAGACTATTTAAGCTTATGGGTAGGAAAGGGGTAATGAGGTGGAGCTGCAGCAAGCACTAAGCATATATGGTGGCTAACATACACAAATAAGAGCGAGAAGAGAAGCAACGCAACGATAGAGAAGCTAAAAGTGATCAAGAAGTGATCCTGAAAAGTAGTTACGTTCAAGCATAACACAAGACCGTGTTCACTTCCTGGACTCCGCCGAGAAGAGACCATCACGGCTACATGCGCGGTTGATGCATTTTAATTAAGTCAAGTGTCAAGTTCTCTACAACCGGACATTAACAAATTCCCATCTGCCACATAACCGCGGGCACGGCTCTTGAAAGTTTGTACCCTACAGGGGTGTCCCAACTTAGCCCATCACAAGCTCTCATGGTCAACGAAGGATATTCCTTCTCCCGGGAAGACCCGATCAGTCTCAGAATCCCGGTTACAAGACATTTCGACAATGGTAAAAAAAGACCAGCAAAGCCGCCCGATGTGTCGACAATCCCGATAGGAGTCGCACGTATCTCATTCTCAGGACACACCAGATAGGTCAAGCTACGAGTAAAACCAGCCCTCAAGTTGCCCCGAGGTGGCCCCACAGGCTGCCCTGTTCGGACCAACACTTGGAGAAGCACTGGCCCAGGGGGGTTAAAATAAAGATGACCCTCGGGTTGGCCGACCCAAGGGAAGGGTAATAGGTTGTTAGGAAAATGTAAAACCAAGGTTGGGCTTTGCTGGAGGAGTTTTATTCAAAGCGAACTGTCAAGGGGTTCCCATAACACCCAGCCGCGTAAGGAACGCAAAATCAAGGAACATAACACCGGTATGACGGAAACTAGGGCGGCAAGAGTGGAACAAAACACCAGGCATAAGGCCGAGCCTTCCACCCTTTACCAAGTATATATATGCATTAATTAAATAAGATATATTGAGATATCCCAACATAACCATGTTCCAACATGGAACAAACCTCAACTTCACCTGCAACTAACAATGCTATAGGAGGGGCTGAGAAAAAGCGGTAACATAGCCAAACAACGGTTTGCTAGGAAGGTGGGTTAGAGCCTTAACATGGCAATATGGGAGGCATGATATAACAAGTGGTAGGTAGCGCGACATAGAGATAGAGCGAACATCTAGCAAGCAAAGATAGAAGTGATTTTGAGGGTATGGTCATCTTGCATGAGATCCCGCAAGGAAGAAGAATGAGTGCATGAAGAAGACAAGCGGACGAAGTCGAACGAATCCTCACAAACGTGACGTTATCAGAACTAACCTGAAGAAGCAACACCGAAAGGAAGCAAACAACATAGTAAACAACCATCACATAAGCATGGCATGATGCACAACCAAGTATGATGCACGTCCGGTTTAATGAGGCATGGCATGGCAAAGTGCACAAAAAACTCTACAAGTTAAGTGCAGCTCAATATGCAACGAGTTGCATATTGGCGAAACACCACATTCAATCATTTAGTTCACTCTTAATTATGTACCCAGCAATATTAAATGTTGTTAATCATGGCAAGAGGTGAGGCATATGAACACTACCTATTTAGGCAAGTTTAAATGAGGCCGGAATAACAAACAACAAGTCCGGAAAATCCTCATATGCAAATTATGGATTTGGTACTGTTCTGCCCTAAACACAATTTTAGAGTTATTAAACATGCAAAGTAATGCCACCATGTTAAACTACGCATTTTTCTACCCCATTTACATATAAAGCTTATTTAAAAAGGAGCTATGATTATTTAGTTATGAAATAAATCATTTTAACATGGCATATGAGCAAATTAATGCAAACAACAAGTTAAACATTTTAAACATGCATGAAAGTTGGATATTATGAATCTAGATGAAAATCTAAACATTTTACATGTTTAAATCATTTTAAACTGATGCACGGTTATTTAATTATGAGCAATGCAAGAAAATGACATTCTTATGTAATTATGCAATTCAGTGGAAAAGACAAATTCGCAGAGATGAAAAAAAAACGTAGCGGGCCGAAATTGATGGATCTGGGCCGGATGGGAGCTACTCACATTGGGCCTCTGCCCGGTTCGGTGGAAAGGGAGGTTGGAAGGGGGCGCTGGGCCTTGCGCGAGATACGGCCTAGGCGCGCAAGAGGCAGGCGGCCTGGAGCTGGGCTTCGCGCGGTCGACGCTGGAGGTCAACGCGCAGCTGGACGAGCGGGTGAGGTGCTCGTTCAATGGCGCGACAGAAGACGGCGACGGCGAGGACGCAGGGGCTCCGGCAAGCGGCAGGATGGAGCGGACGGGCGACGCGTCGGGAGGTGGCAGGAGGAGGCGGACCAGGTGGTCCTTGGGCAGGGACACAGCGAGGTCCTCACTCGATGACTCGAGCGCATGGACGAGGATGGCTGCGGCGCTGCTGGCGGCTTGCTCGCCGAGGATGGCGCAGGCCACAGCAGAGGAACAAGGGCACGGCAGCGGGACTTGGCGCAGGCTCCCGACGGCTCCAGGCGACTAAGGACGATGAGGAGGAGGCGCGAGGCAGGGGTCCTGGTTCTGCTGGTGCCCCGTCGATGTTGAAGGCCTCCGGCAAGCTCGAGGACGGGAGGAAGGAGGTCTCCATGGACGGGCACTAGAGGCAGCGGGGACGCGGGGCTCCGGGCGAGCACCTGCTCGGGAGAGGATGGAGGAGGCCTGCGAGGACGCAGGGGGAAGGAAGCGACGAGCACCAAGCTCGTGACGATAGTGGGCTCCCTATTCGTTCCTAGAACAGATACGGGGAGGTGAGGGTGAGATAAAATGAAGGAAGGGAAGAGAGGAGGCCGGCGTCGTGACCTGGTGGCGGGGATACGAGGGGATTTGGCCAGGTGGGATCTGGATCGATCCCGAGGAAGGAGGAGACTTGTTCGAGCGCTCCGGTTGGGCTGGTTGGGAGATCGAGGAGAAGGAGATGGTTGGCCCGATGGGGAAAACGAGGAAGGAGGAGGCGGTTTCGGTTGGTGGTTTGGATCGGGAGGGGAACCCCGAGGAAGAAAGTGGCGGTGGCCGAGACGTGATGGATGGGACATCTCCCTAGATTTTAGGGTTTTGTCTGGTTAAATAGGTAGGGAATTAGGGTAGGGATTAACTCGGTCCATCCGATCGTAATCGGGCGGTCGAGAAAATAAATAGGTAGGTAGTCCAAATAATAAAATGGAGATATTTAGGGGATGTTTGGGGATGATCCGGATCCAACGGTCATGACTGCCCGAGTTGGGTCCGGGAAGTTTCGGACACGCACGCAAGGGGGTCGATGCACCGTGCAAGGCAGGGTTTCGGGGCCTGGTGGTTGATAGCGGGCTGTGTAGATGGTCTAGGGAGGAAAGATAGGGAAAACCCGCCAATAGTTTTAGGAGACCGAAAACGTCCAACGATTTGACCGACTATATTGTTACTATAGTTATCCGTTGGGGTGTCAAGCCGACTCCGAATGCGATGAAACTTGGCAGGCTGCCTATCTACACTATGACAACACCGCATGCCAACTTTCAACCCATTCCGAGAACATATTCCATCCACTTATAAAATAATATTTCGGATGTGTCGCGGGCGCGTGCAAGTGTGGTTGGGCTCAAAACGGACAAAAGATAGAACTGGGGGAACCTGGATGGATGCAAGTTTTGAAAACATGATGATGCAATGCACATGATGACATGACAAGATGCAACACGCAAGCGAATGACATGGCAACGACGGCGAATAACTGGGAGACACCTGGCGCATTGGTCTCGGGGTGTCACAACACTCCACCACTACAAGAGGATCTCGTCCCGAGATCTAGGGATGGCACCAGAGAGAAGAGAAAGAGGAAGCGAAGAGGTAAAACTAAGTTGCTTCTTGGACAAACGAGTAAAACAACGAACCTTGAGAGGGTGAACAAATTGAAAGAAAGAAAACAACGAAGATGAACAAAGTTGAAAACACTCCGTTGGAAAAGAGGAACACGGAACATTACTAGAACTTGTAGGTTGAAAGACATAAGAAAAGGGTTGCAATGGACAAGAAGTACATGCAAGCACTCCGGTAGAAACGAGATGTACAAGGAACGATAAAGATCAATTACGACAATACTCCGATTGGGAATGGAAAGCATAGACTATGAACTTGGCAAAAGAAAGCACTTGGATGAGACTCCTGTTGGAAGAGGAATGATAGACACAACACTCTGGTTAAACAAGATAGAGAAGGAATAAGAATGATATAATTTGGGCAGCACTCCGATTGAGAAGGGAGGCAAAACTTGATAAGATGAGAGAACTTGAATGGAGGACACGACACTCCGGTTGAATGTATAAGCAAAGGAAAGAACAAGATCTTTGACAAAAATGGAATGATGGGTCGAAGCGTGCAACATCACAATGCCCCCGGAACAAAAGATAGAATGGCCTGAAAGTAACGAAGAAGAAAAACAACATCTTCTACCTCGAATGAATTTGAAAGCATCCTTCCATAGAGGATTGGTTGGAGTTGTTGGGAAATGAACAATGAAAAGAATAAACTTGTAGTGGACTTATGGAAAACTTCTCAAAATTGAGGCGAAATTCTGCCACTACGGAAACAATAGGTTGGATTTATATCAACAAGGAGACGAGAAGCTTATTTCACCGGGAGGATAAATGAAGAACTCGGGTCCTTATGAGCACCATAAATAGCAACAATCCCTAGGGAAAACTTTAGGTGAAATATAACCCAAGATAACTCCAATGAAGAGATTGATGGATTTAAGATACCTCATTCCTGACAACTTGTCAATCATGAAGCACGAAGGAAAATTGTCAAGAGTGACATAACCCCACCTCAAAAGACAAGAGAGAAAGAATTGCACTTTGGAATGCAAGATGAAGAATGCTTGAACTCCTCAAAACAAAACATGTGTTGATTACCATGTTTATTTGAGAGTATAGCTTGGCGGATCATAACTTCGAGAGAAATCTTGAAGAACAATTGAAGAATGAAAGGAATCCCTGATGAACAACCATGTATGAGCCTCCATGAAGAACTCCGGTAATAAAAGAATGATCAAAAGAAGTGAAGGGTGAAAAGAATAAGATTGAAGCCTTGCAATGAATGGATGGAGCTTTGCGACGAGATAAAGCAGAAAACTTGGAACTCCGGAAAGAAAAGATGAAGCATCTCGAACCGAGAATGTGATATGATGAACAACTCCGGAAAGAAGAAATTAGATCACTTGGATGAAACAATAATAAGAATTATGTTGTGTGTATCCTTCACCAATTTGAATTGATGACAAGCAACGAATTTAGCATACTACTTATTCTCGTAGAAAGGATTAAAGAGAGGTATAGCGCAAACTTGAGATGGACTACAACAATCCACCGGTAAGATTGGAACAACGAATGAATTGATATGATAACCAAGGAAGAGAACTCTTGAATGAACCACCATAAGAATTGAAAATGAATGAAGTAAAGGGATGAATCACCGGTAGGAATTCGAGAAAGAGAGCTGAAAGCTGAGAATGAATGACGAGACATCAATTTAGAATAATTGGATAACAAAGATGAAATCATAGAATGAGGAAATCTTCTGAAATGATGGCCTCTGGAGAATCAAACTGAAAAGCCTCCTGAATTGCTCCAGATGGTTGAAAAGAATTTTCACAATCGAAAACAATTATGAGAGGATGTCATCGAGCTAGAACCATGAATCTTCACGAGAACGGAGCAAGATTTAAGAGAAACTCTTCTTCGATTTTCAAATGCAGAGAATGACGACGAGATATGGCACCATGAATTATTGAGGCACTCCGGAATCAATAATAGAAAGGTTGAGCCAATGATGAAAAGAATTTGAAAAATCTTGTAGAAATACATATGACTAATGACAAACCATTCTTACGTCAAACTTGGGAACGAAGTTAAGAATAGCTCCGGAAAAGAAAAGAAGAGTCAGGTATGATCCTGAAAAAAGACCTGTGGGTTAGGGCCCACTCAAGAGAGACACTGTTGAATGATCTAAAAGAGATAATGCGCCGGTGAATTAAATGCCTTGAATGAGATAACAACCTCGAGATAGTTTAAATGAATTAGCAATGGAAACGCGAACCTTCTGAGTTATCTTTAGCACTCCAGAACAAATTAATAGTGAGAGGTGAAAAACATAAGAGAGTCTTTGATAAGAACTTCCAACATGGAAAGCTTGTGAACCAATGAAAATGGTATGATGAATACCGAAAGCTTGAGTTGAATCCACCAGAGAAGAAAAGTAATGAAGAATGATGAACTTGAAGCTCTGTTAGAATCTTCCTGAGAATCACCGGATAAGAACATTGACTGAAAAGAATGGAGAGGCTTCCCATCAATAAGATGGATACTTGATTAAGAAATCTGAGTCCCTGAAGAAAAAGGGTGGGAGGGCGGGAAAACGAAGGCAACTTGGGCAGATGGAATGGATACCATTGAGAAAACTTAGAATTGACCTTGCGGATGTTGAAAATGATCGGATCCACTAGAAGAGAAGCATCCCGGTTGAGAAGAAATTGAGATGACAAACTCGAAGGTCAAGAAGGATTAGTATTCACATAGGAATATGAGAACACCGCTGAAGGAAGGTATGGAATCAACACTTGACACTGAAGCAACTCGAATACCACAACTCAAAACAAAGCAAAGGATTGGCTTGCACAATAAGCCAGAAACAAACATATGATAGACCCCATATCGTATCATGTGTCTGTTGGAAAGATATCCTACGAGATACTTGAATTCCCACCTATAAACTCCTGAAACTTTCTGGTTTTGCAATCAGGTGTTGGGGATACAGGGGAAGCATAATATCTCACCCAAACTAACAATACCTACATCCAGCTGTATCCATCCTTCAACACATAACCAAGAAACCTTCGGAAATCGTGTACCTCAACCTTCGAAAAGCATCCATTATACAAGTTAGGGCAATACTCCTGAACTCCCGCCCCAGTACTGGGTGGCGTCGAGGTTATCTCACCAACAACTGCATAAAAGAGATTTTCGATGTCGGCGAAACTCAGGTATTCCAGAATTGCAACGATAAAATTGTGACGAGAAGACCTCGGAGCTCAACTCCCCGGGACACTGCCACAACCCCTAAATGTCAGGATGCACCAAGAACAATGTTCTCATCACAAGACTATCAGAACGAGTCCAAGATACCCGCGTGATCCTAAATTTTTTTTAGAGAAATTTCAGGAGAGGAAAGTCAAAACTTCTACGTCAGGAGGCCTCACCAGAGTGACGAAGGGACTGAGGAGTAAAAAGAATCCTACTCTCCGATATATATATAATCCTAAGACTCAAAAACATTTTGTTCTAGACTCGGCAACATCAGTGATTCGATCAAGCAGGGGGCTCCTAAGTCAGGGATGGCTCCGATTACCAACTTGTAACACCCACGATGCGGCTATATCTCCCACGTGTCGGGGCACGACTTAGAGGCATAGCCTCATGGTAGGTTTTGTCGCAAGAGGGGTAATCTTCACACAATCCCATGTACTGAATAAGAAAGGGATAAAGAGTTGGCTTACAATTGCCACTTCACACAAATACAAGTTAAGCATAAATCATCCAGTATACAATCAAGGTCCGACTACGGAACCAAAATAAAAGAAGACAACCCCAAATGCTAGATCCCCGATCGTCCCAACTGGGCACCACTACTGATCATCCGGAAAACAAACATAACAACGGCTAAGATCTTCATCGAGGTCCCACTTGAGCTCGGTTGCGCCACCTGCACTGGTATCATTGGTACCTCCAACTGTTTGGAAGTATCTGTGAGTCACGAGGACTCAGCAATCTCACACCCACGAGATCAAGACTATTTAAGCTTATGGGTAGGAAAGGGGTAATGAGGTGGAGCTGCAGCAAGCACTAAGCACATATGGTGGCTAACATACGCAAATAAGAGCGAGAAGAGAAGCAACGCAACAGTCGAGAGCTAGAAGTGATCAAGAAGTGATCCTGAAAACTATTTACGTTCAAGCATAACACAAGACCATGTTCACTTCCCGGACTCCGCCGAGAAGAGACCATCACGGCTACACACGTGGTTGATGCATTTTAATTAAGTCAAGTGTAAAGTTCTCTACAACCGGACATCAACAAATTCCCATCTGCCACATAACCGCGGGCACGGCTCTCGAAAGTTTATACCCTGCAAGGGTGTCCCAACTTAGCCCATCACAAGCTCTGACGGTCAACGAAGGATATTCCTTCTCCCGGGAAGACCCGATCAGTCTCGGAATCCCTGTTACAAGACATTTTGACAATGGTAAAACAAGACCAGCAAAGCCGCCCGATGTGTTGACAATCCCAATAGGAGTCGCACATATCTCGTTCTCAGGACACACCGGATAGGTCAAGCTACGAGTAAAACCAGCCCTCAAGTTGCCCCGAGGTGGCCCCGCAGGCTGCCCGGTTTGGACCAACACTTGGAGAAGCACTGGCCCGGGGGGGTTAAAATAAAGATGACCCTCGGGTTGGCTGACCCAAGGGAATGGTAATAGATTGTTAGGCAAATGTCAAACCAAGGTTGGGCCTTGCTGGAGGAGTTTTATTTAAAGCGAACTGTCAAGGGGTTCCCATAACACCCAACCACGTAAGGAACGCAAAATCAAGGAACATAACACTAGTATGACGGAAACTAGGGCGGCAAGAGTGGAACAAAACACCAGGCATAAGGCCGAGCCTTCCACCCTTTACCAAGTATATAGATGCATTAATTAAATAAGATATATTGTTATATCCCAACATAACCATGTTCCAACATGGAACAAACCTCAGCTTCACCTACAACTAACAACGCTATAAGAGGGGCTGAGCAAAAGCGGTAACCTAGCGAAACAACTGTTTGCTAGGAAGGTGGGTTAGAGGCTTGACATGGCAATATGGGAGGCATGATATAACATGTGGTAGGTAGCGCGACATAGCGATAGAGCAAACATCTAGCAAGCAAAGATAGAAGTGATTTCAAGGGTATGGTCATCTTGCCTGAGATTCTGCAAGGAAGAAGAATGAGTCCATGAAGAAGACAAGCGGACGAAGTCGAACGAATCCTCACAAACACGACGCTATCGGAACTAACCCGAAGAAGCAACACCGGAAAGAAGCAAACAACATAGTAAACAACCATCACATAAGCATGGCATGATGCACAACCAAGTATGATGCATGTCCGGTTTAATGAGGCATGGCGTGGCAAAGTGCACAAACAACTCTACAAGTTAAGTGGAGCTCAATATGCAACGAGTTGCATATTGACGAAACACCACATTCAATCATTTAGTTCACTCTCGTTTATGTACCCAACAATATTAAATGTTATTAATCATGGTAAGAGGTGAGGCATATGAAAACTACCTATTTAGGCAAGTTTAAATGAGTCCGGAACCACAAACAACAAGTCCAGAAAATCCTCATATGCAAATTACGGATTTGGCACTGTTCTGCCATAAAAACAATTTTAGAGTTATTAAACATGCAAAGTAATGCTACCATGTTAAACTAGGGATTTTTCTACCCCATTTACATATAAAGTTTATTTGAAAAGGAGCTACGGTTATTTAGTTATGAAATAAATCATTTTAACCTGGCATATGAGCAAATTAATGCAAACAACAAGTTAAACATTTTAAACATGCATGAAAGTTGGATATTATGAATCTAGATGAAAATCTAAGCATTTTACATGTTTAAATCATTTTAAACCGATGCACGGTTATTTAATTATGAGCAATGCAAGATAATGGCATTCTTCCGTAATTATGCAATTCTATGGAAAAGAAAAATTCGTAGAGATGGAAAAAACGTAGCGGGCCGAAATTGATGGATCTGGGCTGGATGGGAGCTGCTCACATTGGGCCTCTGCCCGGTTCAGTGGAAAGGGTAGCTGGAAGGGGCCGCTGGGCCTTGCGCGAGATGCTGCCCAGGCGCGCAGGAGGCAAGCGGCCTGGAGTTGGGCTTCACGCGGTCGACGCTGGAGGTCAACGCGCAGCTGGACGAGGGGGCGAGGTGCTCGTTCAATGGCGAGGCAGAAGACGGTGACAGCGAGGACGCAGGGGCTCTGGCGAGCGGCGGGCCGGAGCTGACGGGTGGATATGACGGGCGACGCGTCGGGAGGTGGCCGGAGGTGGCGGACCGGGGGGTCCTTGGGCAGGGATGCGGCAAGGTCCTCGCTCGATGACTCGAGCGCATGGACGAGGACCGCTATGGCGCTACTGGCGGCTTGCTCGCCGGGGATGGCGCGGGCCACAGCAGAAGAACTAGGGCGCGGCGGCGGGACTTGGCGCAGGCTCCCGAGGACTCGAGGCGACTAAGGACGATGAGGAGGAGGCGCGAGGCAGGGGTCCTGGTTCTGCTGGTGCCTCGTTGACGTCGGAGGCCTCCGGCAAGCTCGAGGACGGGAGGAAGGAGGTCTCCATAGACGGGCGCTGGAGGCAGCGGGGACCGGGGCTGCGGGCGAGCACCTGCTCGGGAGAGGATGGAGGAGGCTTGTGAGGAGGGAGGGGGGAGGCAGCAATGAGCACCAAGCTCGTGACGATGGTGGGCTCCCCGTTCGTTCCTAGAACAGAAACAGAGAGGTGAGGATGAGATAAAATGAAGGAAGGTAAGAGAGGAGGCCGGTGTCGTGACCTGGTGGCGGGGATGCGGCGGGATTTGGCCAAGTGGGATCTGGATCGATCCCGAGGAAGGAGGAGACTTGTTCGAGTGCTCCGTTTGGGCTGGTGGGGGATCAAGGAGAAGGAGATGGTTGGCCCAATGGGGAAAAGGACGAAGGAGGAGGCGGTTTTGGTTGGTGGTTTGGATCGGGAGGGGAACCCCGAGGAAGAAAGTGGCGGCGACCGAGACGAGATGGATGGGACATCTCCCTAGATTTTAGGGTTTTCTCTGGTTAAATAGGTAGGGAATTAGGGTAGGGATTAACTCGGTTCGTCCGATCATAATCGGGCGGTCAAGAAAATAAATAGGTAGGGAGTCCAAATAATAAAACAGAGATATTTAGGGGATGTTTGGGGATGATCCGGATCCAATGGTCATGATTGCCCGAGTTGGGTCTGGGAAGTTTTGGACACACACGCAAGGGGGTCGATGCACTGTGCAAGGCAGGGTTTCGGGGCCTGGCGGTTGATAGCAGACTGTGTAAATGGTCTAGGGAGTAAAGAGAGAGAAAACCCGGCAATAGTTTTTGGCAACCGGAAACGTCCGATGATTTGACCGACTATATTGTCGTTATAGTTATCCGTTGGGGCGTCAAGCGGACTCCGAATGCGATGGAACTTGGCAGGCTGCCTATCTACACTATGACTACACCGCATGCCAACTTTCAACCCATTCCTCGAACATCTTTCGGCCACTTATAAAATAATATTTCGGATGTGCCGTGTGCGCGTGCAAGTGTGGTTGGGCTCAGAACGGACAACAGACGGAACTGGGGGAACCCGGACGGATGGAAGTTTTGAAAACATGATGATGCAATGCACATGATGACATGACAAGACGCAATACGCAAGCGAATGACATGGCAATGACGACGAATAACTAGGAGACACCTGGCGCATCGGTCTCGGGACGTCACACTAGCAACCCATCATCTACTTATTACTTCCCAATGCCTTCCCCGAGGCCCAAATAATGGTGAAGTGTCATGTAGTTCACATTCACATAACACCGGTAGATGAGAGACAACATACATCTCATCAAAATATCAAACGAATACCAAATTCACAAGATTACTTATAACAAGACTTCTCCCATGTCCTCAGGAACAAACGTAACTACTCATAATACATAGTAATGATTAAGATTAGAGGAGTATTAATTATCATTAAGTATCTGAAAATATGATCTTCCACCGGATAAACCAACTAGCATCAACTACAAGGAGTAATCAACACTACTAGCAACCCATAGGTACCAATCTGAGGTTTTGGGACCAAGATCGAATGCAAGAGATGAACTAGCGTTTGAGAGGAGATGGTGCTGGTGAAGATGTTGATGAATATTGACCCCCTCAATGAGAGATTCAATGGTGATGACGATGGCGATGATTTCCGCCTCCCGGAAGGATGTTTCCCTGGCAGAACAGCTCCGCCGGAGCCCTAGATTGGTTCTGCCCAGGTTTTGCCTCGAGACGGTGGCGCTTCGTCCCAAAAGCTTCCTTTTTATTTTGTCTATGGTGAAGGGTACCATATAGCCAAATATGGGCGCCGGAGGCCTACCAGGGGGCCCACAAGGTCGGGCGGCATGCCCTCCACCCTTGTGGCTGGCTGGTGGCCCCCCTGTGGTACTTTCTTCGCCCAATATTTTTTATAAAGTCCAAAAATAAGCTCCGTGAAGTTTCAGACTTTTGGAGTTGTGTAGAATAGGTCTGCAATATTTGCTCCTTTTCCAGTCTAGAATTCCAGCTGTCGGCATTCTCCCTCTTCATGTAAACCGTATAAAATAAGGGAGAATAGGCATATGTATTGTGGTATAATGTGTACTAACAGCCCATAATGCAATAAGTATCACTATAAAAGCATGAAGAAAAATGGACGTGTCAGTTAATCATAAGTAGGAGGTTTGTTCAAGTAAGAACAACACCTAAGCACCGTTCCACCCACATATCAAATTGTCAAAGTAGCGAACATAAATCAAACCAACATGATGAAAGTGACTAGATGAAATTCCCATGTACCCTCAAGAACGCTTTGCCTATTATAAGAAACTGTTTTAGCCTGTCCTTTGCCACAAAAGTAATGGGCTACCTTGCTACACTTTATTTACCATTATCGTTACTTTCTTGTTACAAATTATCTTGCTATCAAACTACCTGTTACTGACAATTTCAGTGCTTGCAGAAAATACGTTGCTGAAAACCACTTGTCATTTCCTTCTGCTCCTCGTTGGGTTCTACCCTCTTACTTATCGAATGGACTATGATTGATGCCCTATACTTGTGGGTCATCAAGACTCTTTTCTGGCGCCGTTTCCAGGGAGTGAAGCGCTCTTGGTAAGGAAAAATTATTACTACATGCTGAAATTTATTGTCACTTGTTACCATGGAGAACCATCCTTTGAGGGGTTTGTTCGGGGTATCTTCACCTTGACTGGAACCACAATTAGTTGCCCCTCAACTTACTACACCTACTGAAAATATTGGCTATGAAATTCCTTCGGGTATGATAGAACAAGTGCTAGCTAATTCTTATGCAGGAGATGGAACTGAACATCCTGATATGCACTTGATATACGTGGATGAAATTTGTGGATTATTTAAGCTTGAAGGTTTACCTGGAGTTGAAGCTACGAAGAAGGTTTTACCTTCATCTTTGAAGGGAAAAGCATTGACATGGTATAGGCTATGAGGTGATTTTGGATCTTGGAATTGGAATCGATTGAAATTGAATTTCACCAAAATATTATCCTATTCATCTAGTTCATCGTGATCAGAATTTTTGGCCTCATGAAGGAGAAAGTACCGCTCTAGCTTGGGGGAGGCTTACATCAATGTTATATTCATGGCCCAATCATGAGCTCTCTAGAGAAATTATTATTCAGAATTTTTATGCTCGACTTTCTCATGATGATCGATCCATGCTCGATACTTCTTGTACTTGTTCTTTTATGAAGAACACTATTTAATTTAGCTGGGATCTTTTAGAAAGAATTAAACACAACTCTGAAGATTGGGAACTCGACAAAGGTAAAGAGTCAGGTATTAAGCTTAAGTTTGATTGTGTTAAATCTTCTATGAATACCGATGCTTTTCACAAGTTTAGCACTAAATATGGACTTGACTTTGAGATAGTAGCCTCTTTTTTGAATCATGTCCTACTCATGTTGATCTCCCTAAGGAGAAGTGGTTTAAATATCATCCCCCTATTAAAGAAGAAATTAAAGAACCGTTCATAGTCAAATATGAAACTGTTATTTAATGAAACTGTTATTTACAATGTTGATCCAGATGTGCCTACTACTTCTATTGAAAAACCACCTTTCCCTGTTAGGATAAAGGAACATGCTAAGGTTTCAACTGTGGTTCGTAAAAGTAATATTAAAGCACCTAAACCTCCTAAGAAAATTAAAGTAGAACCTAGTGTTGCTATGGTTAAAGATCTCTTGGAAGAAAATATTGATGGGCATGCTATTTACTTCTGTGGTGAAGCTACTATAATTGCTAAACCTGATGAAAAAGATAAACATAGACCTGTTCATGGCATGCATGTTGCCTCAGTTAAAATAGGAGATCATTGTTATCATGGTTTATGTGACTTAGGTGCTAGCATGAGTGCTATTCCTTTTAGTTTATACCAAGAAATCATGACAAGGCTCGTCTTGTAGCTCAAGGCTACACTCAGGTTGAAGGAATTGATTTCGATGAAACTTTTGCACCTGTTGCTAGACTTGAGCCTATTCACATATTTCTTTCTTGTGCTAGCCATTATGATATCATATTATATAAAATGGATGTGAATAGTGCATTCCTCAATGGTAATCTTGAGGAAGAAGTATATGTTGCTCAACCCCCAGGTTTTGAAGATCCCTAAGCATCCTGACAAAGTCTTTAGACTCAAAAAGGCCCTCTATGGCCTCAAGCAGGCCCCTCGGGCGTGGTATGATACACTGAAGGAATTCCTCATGAAGAAAGGCTTCAAACCCGATTCACTTGACCCAACTCTTTTCACCACAACTTATGATGACGAATTATTCATGTGTCAAATATATGTAGATGATATTATCCTTTCTTGTACTAACCAACGTTACAGTGACAAATTTTCCTACATGACGAGTGAAGAATATCAAATATCTATGATGGGAGAATTGAAATTCTTCTTAGGTCTTCAAATTCGTCAACAACTCAATGGTATCTTCATATCTCAAGAGAAATACCTCAAGGATGTGCTGAGGAAATTTGACTTGCAAGATTGCAAAGGCATCAAAATCCCTATGCCCACTAATGGCCATCTATGCACCGATGAAAATGGTAAAGACTTCGATCAAAAGGTATACCACTCCATGATTGGCTCTTTATTATATCTGTGTGCATCTAGGCCAGATATTAAGCTTAGTGTTTGCATGTGTGCCCGTTTCAAGCTACACCGAAGGAATCACACCATAAGGCTGTGAAACATATTCTTCCATATCTAGCTCACACTCCAACACTTGGATTATGCTATCCCAAGGGCTCGACTTTTGATCTCATTGGATATTCTGACTCTCACTATGCTGGTGATCGAGTGGATCACAAGTCAACATCAGGCACATGGCATTTCCTCGGATGATCCTTAGTATGTTGGTCCTCAAAGAAGCAGAATTGTGCATCACTATCTACTGCTGAAGCTGAGTATATTGCTGCTGGTTCTTGTTGTGCTCAATTGTTGTGGATGAAGCAAACCCTCAAGGACTATGGCATCAATATAAAGAATGTGCCACTCTACTGCGACAACGAGAGTGCCATCAAGATTGCTCATAACCCAGTTCAGCACTCGAAGACAAAGTACATCTAGGTTTGTCATCATTTTCTTCGAGATCATGTGTTTAAGGGAGACATCTCCATCGACCACGTGAAGACTGAAGAACAGCTAGCGGATATCTTCACAAAGCCCTTGGATGAGAAGAGATATTGCAAGTTGCGGTGTGAGCTAAATATCTTAGCATCTTCGAATGTTCTTTGAAAGGACACACATCCTAACACTTAAGAAAAATTGATGACTTAGATGTGCAACACACGAAGTAACGTTTTTCTTCAATCAATGAAGAATAACCCTCTAAGTGTGAAGAAATTAATGAAGAATTTGATTCTACGACAATTGTATGCGGTGTCTGAAATCATCATTCTTATACGGTGGGTCACGCCACCAACAAAAGTTGAAAATCTTCAAAATTGAGTTTTTCTTCATTTTGCAAATTCTTCAATTTTCAAATTCTTCAACTTTGCAAAGTCTTCAAATTTTCGACTGATAGTTCTTCATTGACTATATCCGCTAATTGCTATTTCTTCTAGTTGATTTTTGTCTAAGTGAATGTGATCGGACCCTTTTCCCCCTCTATGCTAAACTCAACCTAGTCTGTTCACAAATTCTTCATGTGCGTTCTATTTGAAACTCGTTCAAAGTCTCCATTGTTTCCTTGACAGCTGAAGAATTTGCACACGAAATATTAAAATTTTCATATCTAAATTTTCAGTTGTTGCCGCTCAAACCATCCCGCTTCCCACGATGGATTAAACCGATCACCCACGACCCCCCGCAATCTCCACATCTCTGTACATGGATGAAACATGTCTTTAGAATAGCAAGAGTCAGGGGCATGTTCGTCCAAAATCTTCAGGCGAGCTGTTTTTCAATGGGGCTATAAATACCCCTCACCCTCCTCATACTTCATTTACTCCGCTTGACCTAAACTCCCCTCGTTCGAGCTCTCAGACCTAGCATCGCCACTACACTCCATCGTTGTTGGTGAGGAAGTGATAAGGACATCAATACCATTGTTACACCCATAGCCCCTACTGCTACATATACTGGACCAATTACTAGGGCTCGCGCATGCCAATTAAATTATCAGATACTTCCGTTTCTTGGTAATGATTCTAATGTTCATGAGAATATGATGCTAAATTGGATACATTTGTTTTGCTTACAAATGAAGGGCCTGGCATGGATAAGAGAGATGAACATTGGAGCAAGACCAAGCATGGAGATGATGGCACGCACAAGGGGAATAAGAACGGAGTTACGAGTGATGATTTCAGGACTTTGAAGCCACCATAATGAGTGCATGAAGCCTTGGGCGAAATATACAAGATGTCACTTCATAAATTTCATCGAGAGGCTATTCTAGGTGTTGCGTCACCTTATTATTGGGCCAGGCCCATGTAATTTCGAAATATGAAAGTATAGGCTGTTTTTAGAGTCCGTATGAGTGGGGAAACAAGAGGTAGGGTTGGTTTTGGACCCCTCCTCCAAGGGCCACGAACCCCCCCTCTTCCTCCATATATACAACCCTTAGGGTATCGTTTAGACGTTGGGTTTTGTTTAGATTAAAAGTTCGCCATAGCTGCAACTTCACGTACTTCCTTTGTGTTCAACGACAAGACCAAGGTGTCACAGAACCCCACCTTGATCAATAAAGCTTCCAGCTTATATTCACAATATCCATATTGCAATCTCAGTTTCTTTCTTATTCTTCGTTTGCTTGCTGGAAATAGACCCTCGTGGTCAGGTTGATCGTGCTCCGGCGTGGTCAATAACCATCGGAAGTTGGTCTAGCGATTGCTAAGGCACGACGTCTTCGCACGTTCGCAGTTGGATCGTCAAAATCAACTGCCACAGAAAACAATAGCTATGTCATCGAAACATTGAGACCCCTTCGCCTCTGTCAGGAAAGCTTAACTGCCTCGACCTCGTCGCCATCGTACTCGCGTCGGCCGCAGAAATCTTCACTCCGCCACTACCGTAGCTGTCGCCCGCCACCGAGTTAGGGCATGGGAGATCTGAACTGGCGAACTTGTCCATCTCCACTCCCAGTTCGTCGTGTTCTTTATCAAGGGTAATTAAAATGTAATTTTACTGCACTACTTTGATTCTCATGATTTGCACAAAATCCTCAATAGGTGTTTATTCTTCAACTTCCCACTCCTTGAACACCGAAATGCTTCTTTTTCTTGATTTGTTTCTCTAAGCTATGATTTTCCTCAAGATTCCTCAGTTGTGTGGATTTTCAAATCTGTACAACCCTGGAACCCGAGTCAAAAAACGCTTACTGAAATTCCTCAAGACATCTATGGTCAAATTCCTCAAACTTGACACTTTTTGAAAAAATTCTAAGAATGAATATGACCTCTCCAAATTCTTCGCACCTATACTCTGTTCATGTGTACAAAATGTCTGCTACCGAATCACTAGGTTCTCATCAACTTAACTCATTTGCAGCGTTCCTCGAAGAAAATTTGCATACTTCCTCAGAAACATCCAAAGTTAAAAGTGCTCAAGTGTGGAAAATGGCAGATGGGAAGAGACCTCAGAAGGGAGGCAAGAGGCCTAAGACAAACACAACATTTGATATCCCTGAGGACATATATGATGAATACTGCACATCCGATGAAGAAACTCATTGAAAAGGTGCACATACAGAGGATTGAGGAGAGATGGTTAAAGGAATGGAGGGAATACCGCTATGTAACTCCCAAGTACATGAAGAAATTCACTATGAACCCTCCATGTCCAAGACAACCTTCGGCTATTGGCCAATGAGCTGATCCCACCAGCATCTGGTGTGGTGAGGAATTTCGAAAAGAATGGGGCAAGCACCAAGGAAAGCTTCAGAAAGTTGGTGCAGTGGCAGTGAGGAAATTTAATGATGATTCTCAAGCTGTTGCCGCTGAGGCCTCTGCTAGTAAAGCTGCACCAAAGAAGGCCATCCTGAAGAAGTCTGCTCTGAAGAAATCTTCAAGTTCTATGCCCTCACGGCCAAGTTCTTCAATGGCAAAGCCCTCAGGGAAAATTCCTCAAGCAACTTCTTCAAGGGCAGTGCCAATCCCCTCAGTTGTGACAAAATCCTTAGCTACTGCCACAAAGTCCTCAACTCCTGTGCACCTTGCAATGTGTCACTGGACTGCAGGATTTTCAATTTCCTCAGGGGCATCTGCAACTTCCTCAACTCAGCCACAATCCTTAAGTGGTCCAACTCTGCTGAAGGTCAAGTCCACTACTAGATGTGGAAAGAGGTCAAGTCCTCACAAGAAGCAAGTGGCATTTAATGTCTCGTTTGATGATGATGAAGAACTGACTGAAATCATCAAAGACAGACTGGGCAGGGCTGCAAGAGTGAAGGGCAGTGTTGTGCCACTTATGTTGGATCTGAAGAAGATCCTAGATTTCATTGACATATGGCACAAAGATCCCAACACTCCACTCCCTGACTTTAACCTGACTCCTGGTCAAAGTCATATGTTGACTGCCTTCATAGGCAAAGAAAAATGGAAATTTCAGAAGGCCAACCAAGTCAAGAAGGAGCGATTTTTGAGGAACAATGTTCTTACACTGTCTCCTGAAGAACTTGTCACCGTTCAGAAGGAGATCAGAGACCTCAGTGATGAATTTGATAGAAATCATGCAGATTGGCTCGGTGCCAAAGTCAAATTTGTCAAGATTGCCAAGAACCTCAATGCAGACGTTGCAGCACCATCGCAACAGCAAATTCCTTAGGCTGAAGCATCTGCTCAGCCTACTGAAGAAACTGCAAGTGCAGCTGATGAAAATCAGAATGCTGAAAAATCTACCAGGGCTGTTGAAGAAATTCCAGCTCATGAAGACAATTCCAGTGCAACCACCAATGTTGCGCCTGAAGAACAACCCAGGCCAGCTGAAGAATCTGCTGTGTCTGAAGAAAATGAGAATGGCAGAGCGACTGCATCAGTCATGCCTGAAGAAAATGCACCAACTTCATGTGCTCTTCCAGCAAAATGTGCAAAGGTGAAGAAAACGAAGGCTGCAGAGAAGAAAGCCGCAAAGAAGAGGAACGCATAAACCTCTGCAGAGTCCTCGGCTCCCAAGAAAGTGAGGACTTTAACAAGCTCTTTCACAGATCCAATTGATGTTGTTCATATAGTGTGATGTAGGGTGGAACCCTATGTGGCCGATCTTCACGAAAGGAGCGGATCCCGCAAAGAACATGAAGAACACGAGGGGGAAAACGAGGGGAAACACGAGAGAAACACTAAAACCAAAAAGATATGGTCACACATATGCTAGATCCTCGAAACACAAAGAGATACACGATCCAAATCCAACAAGGGACGATACAAAGGGTATCCGGTTCTTCTCCATGAGGAGGTCTTGAATCCACAAGGGGATCTTCCCATAAAGGGGTCTTGGATCCAAGGTTGATCTTCTCCGAAGAGGGGCCGTGGTCTCTCTCCAGGAGTAGATCCGATATGGATGAGAGAAGCTCTATCTCACAAATGAGCTAACACAATGCTAACCCTAACTAGGAGGAGGTGGAGGAGTATATATAGTCTAGGTCCACAAAGGGGTAAGTGGGAGAGGGATACATGGGCCTCAGGCCCGATCTTTGTACGCAGACAGGTACCGGACATCCGCTGGGGACAGGTCGTCCGGTGGCTCGTGGGCTTCCGGACATCTGGTAGTCGCCGGACTTCTGCTCACTTTGGCTCGGTTGACGTGGCACCTGGCATCCGGTAGCTGGCGGTGGTCCGGTCGCCTGTCGTCCGGTGTTGTCGGTCTTCCGCTGAATTGGCTCGGGTGTAGATGTGCCGGTCATTCGGTGGGGGCCAGATTCCGCTCGCTAGGAGGGGCCAGTCATCCGGTGTCGTCCGGGCGTCCGCTCGCTGGAGCTTCTTTGGCAGCTCTTCTTCTTGCGTCTTCGTTTCCATGTTTCCCTCGCGGATGGTGTAGTTGTACACTTGTGCTCGCACTCCTCCTCGTCGCCCATAGCATTCCGACAATACCTATGCATGCACACGAGTGGAGTGTCAAGTAGGATACCATCCTCGAAGGGGTCAAGTGAACACGCGTAAAGGAGATGATTCACCTTTGTGTATGTGAAGTGGATGTTGAATGTGTCACTCGCCAAATGGACTCTTGATATGGTGATGTCCATAGGATGCTCCTCATCATCTCCCCTCCCTTGGGAAAGATCCGACCTCGGATCGAAAACCAAATCACCATGGGAAAGAGATGGCTTCGCCGTGTAGAAGTGGACGTTCACCAAGTAGTCATCATCTTCAAGCTTGATGTGGGCACTCTCCAATGTCGAATATTCTAGGAATTCCTTCAAAAGGAGCAAAGACAACAAACACTTGGAAACACAAATGTGGTTAGCGTTAGTGCAAAACCAAGCATTCAAGAGTTGATTCACCAAACAAGTGTTGTCATCATGCAAAGCAAATGGTTTGACGAGGGATAGTGACATGGCATGTAAGCACATAAATTGAGCACAAGCAAAAATATCATGGGGACAAGCATGTAAATGTGAGGTACTGATGCAAATATGTTGGACAAGTGAGTAAGCATCTACCTCAAGATCATAGCAAACATGGGCAAAGCGCTCAATGAAAGGTCTATGGTAGGCATAGGAATCATTCACAACACCAAATAAAATGAAGTGTCTAAACACATGGGACAAGTGCAAGACAATCCAAGCATAATGTGCATAAGGTGTAGTGAAGATAGTATGGCACTCAACACAATAGAAAGAGCAAGTGTTCATCTTGTGTGAGGCAATCGAGTCAATCATGTGACAAGCAATGGGACATGGCATATGTGAAGTGATGACATTGTTGCAACCAAACATATTATAGTAGCAATTAGTCCAAGAATTGGATGCAACACACAAGGCATATATATCATGATGCACGGGAATGTGAAAATCATGAATGGAGGCAATATCACTAACATGTGTGCAAGCAAAGGGTCCAAGATGACAAATAAGTCTCATGGTGCAAGCAACATGCTCAACACAAGTAGTATGATCCACAATATGCATGCTCGTGGTTTGGGGGTTCTCAAAAGAGAAGGATATCACCTTGAAAGGATGTCCTTGTGCGTCCTTCACAATGTCGAAGTACAAGCAAGTGCGATGTAGAATCATCGTGGTAGAAGGTGGTTCGCTCTCAAGAGCTCGGATTGTCCACTCACGTGACGTGGAAGTTGACACAAGGTCCAAGTATCCTACACATGCACAAAACAAAACAAAGAACGTAAGCGCATGGTAGATAAACACATCATCCATCATGATGGTTCTCTTCTCTTGCACATAACCATTAGAAGCACAAGTGCATGAACAATATGATGCAACAATGGAAATATTCATGGCACTAGGTATATGGTGCAAAGATGCAAGACAAACATGCTTCACAAGAAAAATGTCAAAATCTCCAAATATAGGCGAGAATGCTATGGGGGCAATCTCATGAGCAAGATTAGAATCATTGTTGCACTCAATACATGGCAAATTGTCTAACATGAGAGAGGCAACACATGGAGATATATGACAAGAAGCAATAAAAATCATGTCGTGCAAAGCATGTGGATGGTTGTCATCAACCGCATGAAATGAGAAAGTATGAATCATCGGTGATGCAACAAGGCAAGCAATCATAGGAATCGAGTCGTGCAAGCTAGTAGTGCGAAGATGCAACATACTAGAGGAAATCATGGCAATCATGTTATGTGAGCAAATAATAGTCATAGGCAATGTACATGACATATCACAAGCACGAACACAAAGCAATATGAAAGTATCATCATAGGCATGGGGTACAAAGCAAACATGGCAATAGCAAGCAATATCTCCACCAAGCTTGCAAATACACATACAAGTAGTAGAATCAATCATCATGTGTAATGCAAAGAATGGGTCACAAATGCATGGAAAAGGTATAGGAATGAGCATATCATGCAAAGTGAACATGGCAATATGGGAAAATGATATATAATGGACAATAACCCATAGCCAAGTGAGGGCCATGTAGAAGAAATGCGCGAAGTCTTTGCGCGAAGAGAGCGGTGGGAAAGGCAATCCATGGGATCCCAAGTCATCATTGCTCTCTAGAGCTCGTTTTGTGAACTCCTGGGATTGCGAGGTTGACAAGTATTCATGGGTACCTACACAAAAGAGACACAAACCAAAGACATTGTGCACATGGTAAATGTGCACATCATCCATCATGGTGTGTATGTGCATGTGAGAGTTAACACAAGATAAGCATCGCTCAAAGAAATTTGATGCATGGTATAAGAACATGTCATCCATCAAGAAAGAATAGTTATTGTGTATAACACGATGGGGACGCAAATTGAGCATACAAGTATAGCAAGTGTGTGGCACATCCATATCATGTTTATTCATGGGAAGCATATTGTGCACACAAGTATTGGGATCATGCAATGAATGGGAAGAATCAAAATATCCTAAAATTTATGAGGAAACTATGGGGGTCTCCTCATGAGCAATGTTGGAAACATCATATGGAGAAAATGGACAACATCCAAAACAATGCATATCCGAAGCTAGGTGGTTATGGCATGGCATATGAGATAAATGATGCAAAGGTAGCATGTCAATATCATCACAAGAGAAACAAATGCCAATAACCATAGGCTTGTCATCTATGCCATTTGTGCAAATTGGGTTTATTTTAATAGCATATGCATAGTCACTATGAAGAGATTGCAAATATGACATATGATTGATCTCATGCATAGCCTATGACAAGTCAAGCGGATTGGCAAACATGATGTGACCTAGAGAGTTGTCACAATAACTTCTATGTAACATGGCATCACAACTAAGAGACTCCACATGGAAATCATCATACTCATCATAAATGGGTAAACCATCGCATGGGGAAGTCGAACTAGCATGAAGCACGGTAATAGGTTGATCAACATCATGCAAGCAATCAATCTCAAGAATGTCCACTAGTGGGACTAGAGCATCACCTTCACCTATGTTACCTTGTTCATTCCACTCATGTGGTGTAGGTGAGGTGGCAAAGACTAAATGGTGGTCATCTTCATCTTGATGGAACCATGTGGGGGGTGCATCATATTCCACCATGGCCATCGTCTTGTCCAAAGGGAGGACGTAATCATTGCAAATCGGCGCGTCATCATATATGGGACCTAGCACCAAATGAGAAAACACAATAGAGGTAGAGGTAAAGTTGTTATAAATGCAAATGGCCTCACATGCCCTGTCAACTATCACACTCTCTATATGTGGTGGTTCACTCACTCCCTCAAGGTAGGTGCACTCAATCTCACGTATGGTGGAGTCACTCATCTCACTCAAGTGGTGGGGGTTGTGGCTCTCCTCACATGGGAGTTGTGGTAACACATGATATATGGGGATAGTGGTGAAGTCACTCTCACTCTCAATATGCTGGCAAAAGTCACTCAAGTCATCATACATCGCCGTGGTCGAAGGGAAAATCCCATGCTCAACCATCTCATCGCCGTCGCCGTGGATGAAGGCCGAAGATGGCACATCATCACTCTCGCCACCTAAGATGGAAGAATCATCCTTTCTCGCCACCATGTCGCTTGCCTCCAAATCTTGGTCCTTGAAGGTCTCCGTCGTCGTACTCGTCGCCGCACCGTCTTGAAAAAGAGTCATGGAGGACTCAACATCAACAATGCCACAAAGAGGTATGGCGGTGAAGTTGAACTTGGGAGCATCGTCTTGGAGCTCGTCGAGCTTGGACATCTTGGTGGTACTATCCTCATGCTCTCCTTCTTGGAGCTTGGTCTTCGAGATGTGTGCTTGGGGTGGAGAAACCTTAGCCTTCATGAGTTCTCGTTCCTCCTTGAGAGCACCAATGTAGTAGTCGTCGAGGGACTTGTAGTTCTCGAGGAAGAGAGTCTTGGAGATGTCGTTGTGCAATCCCATCATGAAGTAGAACTTCATCAAAATGGGGTCATCCACGCCGGCTCATCGCAAGGCTTTCTTCATCTCCTTGAAGTACTCGTCGATGGACTTGGATCCTTGGGTGGTGTTCTCCAATTGGCGTAGAAGTTGTTCCTTGTAGGTTGGAGGCACGAACTCGCGCCACAAAGCTCTCTTTGTCTTGGGCTAACTCATGTCGTAGGTCTCTGAAGGTGTGTGAAGTCACCATGTGGACGTGTAGCCGTGGAAGTTTCTTGTGGCGCACTTCACTTGAACTTCGGGAGGAACTTGATGTAGCTTGAGGTAGTCGTCCATCAAACGCTCCCACTCGAGATACTCCTCGTGTTCCAGAGTCCCATAGAAAGGAATCTCATGGTCGGTGTCGAGGCCGTAGTAGCTCGTGGAAGTCACGGACTTGAGCTTGGGGAGCTTCTATTGAAGTGCTTATGGGGGAAGATGCCATATGTCCATAGGCGAAGATGCCTTGAAGTCGCTTGGCGAAGATGCCAAGGGATATGGTGAAGTCGTCGAGCGGTTGTTGGTGTTGAGCTCTTGACCTTCACGTCCTTGTTGGTGATGGTGTCGATACCAATGTGATTTGGCCGGAGATGGTAGCTCGGAGACATCTGCTCTTGAGCGTCTTCTCGAAGATGAGGAAGATCGCTTTCAGGACATGATGAGGGCTTTTATCTCCTGCATTTGAGCTTGCATGTTGGCGTCGTTGGAGTTGTTCGTGGCATCAAAATCGTCGTTGTTGTTGTAGACCGAAGATGAAATGCCTTGCCTATCCATCACAAGACTCGAGCAAATATGAGTGGGAGAAAGAGAAGAACTATACCAAATGTACCTTGACCGATGTTGAAGATGGATCAATGATCACTCAATGATGTAACAAGGAAATATCACAATTGGTACCGATCTTGTAGATTTCTCACACCTACACAAATAAAGCTGATGGTGGAGCTCGGTGAGGATAGTGGCACAAAAATTTGATGCAAAAAGTTAGCAAGAGTCAATAATGTTGAAAGAGATTCACAATTTTGCAAGTGAAACAAGTAGACCAATAGCAATATGTGGCACACGGAAACACACACACGGATGGATAAATGGGGTCGTGCAACCAAGGAATGAGCTCAAATGTGGAATCCACGGAAAATGCTCTTGTTGCACAACTCTAGAGAGACGCTAGCACGATTGCTCAATAGGCGGATACTACACTTGTGCACAACCTATGATATGCAAAATGTATCAACTTTCTATCCCAAGTATGCTATGTATGATGTTCCGGTGGTATGATCCAAGATGATTGGATATGACAATCTTATATGCAACGTGGTATGATGCTATGGCACTTGCTTACAAGCTTCTATGCTCTTTCTCTTTTGCTTAAAAGCTTTATTATTTTTTTGTGTATGGCCACTTTTCCACAATGCACAGACCAAGATAGCGATTGGGTATATGCGGGAACAAACTTGAGGCACAAGAGATGATATGATGACACCAATATGAAATGGTATGTATGCAATGGATGGTGTAGATCACTAATGTGCACAAGTAACGTTGCCGGCAATACTCAAATGGCTAGTCTCGATAGGCAAGTGACGCAAAATGGGCTAGGGGTTATCAATGCAATGGTAAGGGAATATACAATGGAGGGATACCACGATACCAAGATGATATGGAGGTTACCGTCCTTGGCGATGATGAGTGGCGGTGTTCTTAATGTAGATACGAAGATGATGGAGACTCGTCCCTAAGTAGCCAAAACACCTTAGGAAACGGAAAAAACCACGAACTCAAAATCTCAAATGGTGGTAGCGGGAATGCGGAAATGCAATGATGGGTTTTGCGAGTAGGCAATGCGGAAATGGAGGGTAAGGTGGTGGACTATACACGGTGTCGGAGTTGGCAGCACGGTCCCTAAGTAGCCTAAACACCTTAGGAGACAAAACTCACAACACAAACAAAATTGGTTAAGTTGGGGTGGCGGAAGTGTATGTTGGGTAAGCCTATGCGGAAGTGGTGGTGGTGGCTGATGAAGAAGCAACCGTCTCTAAGTAGCCTAGACACCTTAGGAGACTCAAATCACTCCTCAGGGAACCACTAATTCGATGGGGAACAAAATTGGTTAGGTTGCGGAAGTCAGTGGTGGTGTAGCGGAATGATGTGGTGGAAGCCCTAGGCAAAGATGCCAAAATTCACAAAATTTGATGGAGTCAAAAGATGTTGGTGGTATTTTTGTGGGAAGGGGGGTGTCAAGAGCTTCAAAATGAGCTAAAGAACGTCAAAATCGGAGTTTGGATGAATTAATAATGGCCAAACACAATTTCAGCGAAGTCAGATTTTACAGGTTACGGACGTCCGTAAAAGGACGGATGTCCGGTCACTGGATGTCCGGTTGGGACGGAAATCCATAAATTTGGCTCGGGTTAGGGGTTCTGGATGTCCGGAAAAGTTGCGGACGTCCGGTCATTCCTGGGGCTCCGGACGTCCGGTGAAATGACGGTCGTCCCATGTATCGGGGTCAACGCGAGATGCGAGATTCGGGGCGCGATTTTGGGCAGAAAATGGGGATTTTGGGGTCAAATTTGATGAGATTCTGTGGATAAAAGATGGGGAAAATTGGGGAGATGCTAGATCCACTTGAAATTAGGCAAATCCTTGGATCAAATCCAACAAAACTTTGTCAAACGAAAAAATCACAAAAAAAATTGGGGCTATTTTTGTGGGGATTTTCGAATTTAGGATGAAATCAACAAAACTAGGCTAGAAAACAAAGAGGGGGGGCTCCGAAATCATGATCAACGTGGCTCATGATACCAAGATGATGTAGGGTGGAACCCTGTGTGGCCGATCTTTCACGAAAGGAGTGGATCCCGCAAAGAACACGAAGAACACGAGGGGGAAAACGAGGGGAATCACGAGGGGAAACACGAGAGAAACACTAAAACCAACAAGATATGGTCACACATATGCTAGATCCTCGAACCACAAAGAGATACACAATCCAAATCCAACAAGGGACGATACAAAGGGTATCCGGTTCTTCTCCATGAGGAGGTCTTTAATCCACAAGGGGATCTTCCCGTATAGGGGTCTTGAATCCAAGGTGGATCTTCTCCGAAGAGGGTCCGCGGTCTCTCTCAAGGAGTAGATCCGATATGGATGAGTGAAGCTCTATCTCACAAATGAGCTAACACAATGCTAACCCTAACTAGGTGGAGGTGGAGTATATATAGTCTAGGTCCACAAAGGAGTAAGTGGGAGAGGGATACATGGGCCTCGGGCCCGATCTCTGTAAGCAGACAGGTATCGGACGTCTGCTGGGGACCGGTCGTCCGGTGCCTTGTGGGCTTCCGGACGTCCGGTAGTTTCCGAACTTCTGCTCACTTTGGCTTGGTTGAGGTGGCACCGGACGTCCGGTAGCTGGCGGTCGTCCGGTCGCCGGTCGTCCGGTGTCGTCGGTCTTCCACTGAATTGGCTCGGGTGTAGATGTGTCGGTCGTCTGGTGGGGGCCGGACGTCCGCTCGCTGGGAGGGGCCGGTCGTCCGGTGTCATCCGTGCATCCGCTCGCTGGAGCTTCTCCGGCAGCTCTTCTTCTTGTGTCTTCGTTTCCATGCTTCCCTCGTGGATGGTGTAGTTGTACACTTGTGCTCGCACTCCTCCTCGTCGTCCGTAGCATTCCGACAATACCTATGCATGCACACGAGTGGAGTGTCAAGTAGTATACCATCCTCGAAGGGGTCAAGTGAACACACGTAAAGGATGATTCACCTTTGTGTATGTGAAGTGGATGTCGAACGTGTCACTCGCCGAACGGACTCTTGATATGGTGATGTCCATATGATGCTCCGCATCATAGTGCCATCAAAGGAGCTCATTCTGTTTGGTGAAGAATATGTCGTTCCAAATGACACAGATGAAGAAAATCCTTCTGCCGCTTCCTTAGAGAAGTTGGATAAAGAAATTGATGTGGAAGCTGTTGTTTCCACACCATTGGTATCATCGCCTGCGCCTCAGTTCACTGTTGAAGAGGTAGGCATTGAAGAGATTGAATAAGATGTGGACATTGGCTCTACAACCCCTGTACTGAAAGATGACTATTGGGAAAATCTTCACCCCAACTCTCCAATTGCCGCACCTTTGTATCCAATTCCTCAGCCCCATATGCAGAATGAAGAAATATTAACACGGTTTGAAGGATGTCCAACTTCTCTCTAGGCCAATACCTGAAGAAATTCCAGCTACAACAGCTGAAGAAATAGAGAATCAGACTGCTGCTGAAGATCCCGAAGCTTCAATTCCTTAGTCAGCAGCACCAGAAGTTGTGACTCAAGAGTTTGTGAGGCCTGCTATTGCAAACCTTCAGCCCAAGCCTCAAAATCCTCATACAAAAAGGCCAAAATTCAAAAATGTTGATTTCTTTGCTGAGCATCATTTCTTCACTGATGCAAATCCATATGACTCGGCAAGGCTAAGGCGCAAGAGGTGTTGGCCTGCAAGCCAGATGAACTTCTATGCATATGTGATGTTTGACAAGGACAAAGTCTTCCAGCACCGCTAGATTCCTCATGTAGACATGGAGTCCATTCCATGCTTCCAACCAGTTCTCAATGTTCTTCACGAAGCTGGGCTCCTAAGTTTCTATGATGGTATATGTGACTGGAATGAAGATCTAATTCTTCAGTTCTATGCAACTCTGCATCTCACTGGCAATGTTGCTGATGTTGATTCATGGGTACTTGACTGGATGACCGAAAACACTCATCATAAAGCTCCAGCCTCTGAATTGCTTCATGCCATCCTAGTCAGTCCTCCTGCTGAAGGCACAAGGCTGATCTATGAAGAACCTGAACTTCAAAAACATCTCATGCAAATGCTGATGAAGCCTTTGCGGCCTGGCCAAGCTCCAAGAACCACCTTCCTAGTGAATTATTTGTTATATGTGCCAAGGAGAATATACCGCATCCTGACCAAAACCCTTAGTATGATCAAAGGTCACAACTCCGTAGAAGAAGAAGAAGTTGTTGACATCATGAAGAATCTGTTGTTCAACATCATACATGGGATTCCCATTAACTATCATGATTTGTTCATGAGGACTTTGGCTAATGTTGCACTGTTGCATTTTGAATTGAAGCCCTATGCTCCGTGGATAATGAAATTCATCAGAACCAGGTCAATAATTCACTACAAGGAAGATTTTCAGAATCACCTCAGCTTTCTGCCTCCTATTGAAGTCCTCAAAAGGACTATTTCCTTAGTTGATGAAAAGGAAAAGCTGCTATTATTGATGAAGGCACCCGTCCATTGGATGGTCAATTCCGTAAGGCTGCATCTTACTCCACCAATGATGACTTTGCTACTCAAGATTCTTCTGCTAGATCCCATGAGCAAAATCCTCAACCCACTACCCCATAAGTGATGACTGGTCGTGAGCTTCTTCAAAGTCTTCACCAGAAAGTCGATCGCAATCACAAGTGGGTCAAAGCGTCAATTTGGCTCAATTCTTCAAAACATGACCGTCACACAGAACACTGTGAAGAAGTGTCACAACCCTAGCTCAACCCCTGTTGTCTTTGCTTGATCATCATGCATCATGTTTGAATTTAAAGGAAATTTTGAAATGGGGATGTTCAAACCCTAGCAGATAATAATTTCAACCAGGTTCAAGTTTAAATATTTTCAATGAACCCAAAATGCCTTTGAAAATGTTCATGATTTTTGATAAAGGTGAAAACCTCTGCCAAAAAGATGAGCATATTTCTTGGCCATTTATGGATTTTTGAATTAACCCATATTGTATTTGAATTGGGGCATTTAAATTCTGTAATTATCTTAAATGCTCCAAATATTCTAAAATCATTTGTGAGCTTTTGGAATAATCCAAATAGTGTCCACAATTTGTCTTAGGAGTTTTAAAAATGAATTCGTATTTTTACTAATTCAAAACAGAATAAAAGAAATAGAAAAACTGAAACAAAAGGAAAAGAGAGCTTACCTGTAACTTACCTGGCACTCCTGTAGCCCGGCCCAGTTGAACTAGCCCAGCTCACCAGGGGCTGTACCGTCTTCTACTTCTCGCCAATAGGACGAGGGGCGTGTGCCCGACGCGTGCCAGCACACACGCGCCACCTCCACCCTGCTCAACTGCCTCCTCGATGGCTTGGACCTCCCTCGCGTCACCATGCACCTTCCTGGTCGCTCTCTCACTCTCCCTGAGCTTCTCCCCCTACCCTACTCTCTCCTCAAAACATAGCTGGACGCATCTGTCGCCGCCGCTCGCTGTTGCTGCGGCCAGAACCACCTCCTCGTGCTCCGCCCGAGTCCATAAGCACCGCCTCATCTACCTCATCCTCTCCATCGACACACGCGACGCCGGACGCCTCGAAGCGCCGCCCTCGACGCCTTGTTCTTCCTCGGGTTGCCGAGATCGCCTCCGCTGCCCCACTCGCTTAAAACCTCCTCCGAGTTCGCTGTTTGTACTGTTGTAATCTCCATGAGGCACTGACCCCAACCCACCTCTTTTGTGCTCTGTTTGCACACCGTAGTCGTCGTTCACTGGAAACATAAACCCACTACCGCCTGAGCTCGTCGCCGACGCAGCTGCGGTGACCAAACGGTCACCCCGACGTGCCTAACTTGCTCCTCGCAATGCGTAGTGCCCCGGTAGCTCATCGCCTCGCTTGTTTACAAACCGCAACGCCATCCTCGCGCACTCCTGAGCTCCGGCCATCGCACTGGAGGTCGCCGCCATCGCCTCCGGCTACCACAGGCCTGGCTGCCACCACCTTTCAACGCGCGCCGACGAGGGCTTTCGAACGGGACCAACCGCGTCTCAAACCGCAGCCTGTGGATGAAACCCGGTGCTCACTGTCGTGGAATTGTCATGGCAGATGTCCTAGTGAAAGGACTTAGTCGTGGAGCCATCGCAACCAGGTTAGCTTAAAGGGGTTAAACGGGACAAAGGACACATGAATTTATACTACTTCGGCCCCTTGCTATGAAGGTAAAAGCCTACTCCAGTTGAGGTGCTATCGCTTGGGTTTCGATTACCAGGGAGCGAATACGCTTGACCTAGTTTTCGATCTCTCTCTTGTTTCTTTCCTTAAACCGCCACCTGATCGTCCCTTTATATACACAGGTTGATGCCTCGCGGCTCACGGAGTCTCGGCCGGCTGATAGACAACGTGTCCGGCTCGGTGACTAACTACGCTTGCCTTACAATACAAGTCATACACATATGGCGGTTTATACCTATGGGCCTTAAGCCGCCTTTGGGCTTTGGGTCCTTAGTAAGCCTGCTATCTGAACCACCATCCTCAACATCTTCACGGGCCTTGTCTTTATGAACCTCCATCCGTATAACCCAGCCCCTCCTGGGCGGGTCATACCCAATAGTAATATCCCCAACATTAGGCCCCAGGTTGATTTGAACTTGTTCATGTCAATCTTCAACACTTAGAAAAAAAAAATCCATTTTCATTTACTCTTCACGAGATCTTGTAACCCGTCATCACATCATCTCCTAGGATTGTGGTAACCTGCCATGACGTCACTTGTCATTAATATTGCACAAGGCCCAAATCTTAATAAATCTTCTCTTTTAACGAACCCCCAAAAATGAAGGCGTTTGCGCCATCGCATACCCATTTTTTGGTCTCCTCAATTCCCGTTCACGCTACTTATCCTTCCAACCTTAGAAATAGGACCAGGGGTCCCTTTTCACCCTCCCCCTTTGCCTTCTCATCTTCAACCTTCCTCTCTCTCACAACGCATCTGCGCATCTGAACACCGTCGCCGTCGACCTCGTCGTCTTCCTCGACCCTGGTCGCTGCATCGACCTGAACGAGACCAGAGAAACTGCGGCGCCTCTCCATTGCTCAGTGGATCCAGTAAGAACCTCTCCTTTCTCCACTGTAGATCTCCATTAGGGTTTTTTGTAGTTCTTAGGAGTTCGTCGTCGTTCTTCATCATACCTCTGTTTGATCCTTTCTTCGATCCAAAAATAGCTTTTAAAATATGCGGAATCTGTTTTTGTACCTTCTCTTAATTACGGAATATGCTTCCCAGATGCAGAAATCTTTCCAGTATACTAGTTCCTCCGCTTCTGTGATATTAGGTTTTAATTTTACTTTCTTTTCCGAGCAGCGGCAAATCAAAAATTAACCGCACCATATGTAAAACCTATTTATCCAACACTTAGCAGAATTCGCTCTTGATAGATCTTAAATACCATTATTTTTATGGAGGCTTACATCACCAGTTATAAGTAGTCATATGTCATTAGGCCCATTTAAGCCGCCAATGTGAATATATGCTGCAGCATTCATCTCCGGCTTAACAAATCAACTTAAACCGGCAAATTTTTCTTTCTTTTAGGCTTCTTCCCTTACGATGCCGAAGACAATTACCTCGTGTAATTGGGTTCCTTCCACTGTCACTGTAACACATTCAAGGACTTTGTCAAAGTCGGCTTTTTACAAGCATAAAACATCCTGCACTGGCGCGCTCCCACACTAGGTGAAGAAAGACCTCAGCCACAAGATGGTGAGGTCATTGTTTTTACCGATCACATGAATCGGGGCTTCTCACTGCCTGGATCCAAATTTTTCCGAGACATTCTGCACTTCTTTCAACTTCATCCTCAAGACATCAAACCCAATTCTGTGTCAAACATCTGCAATTTTCAAGTTTTCTGTGAAGTATACCTTCAAGAAGAACCCAGTGTTGAACTCTTCAGGCAATATTTTTATTTGAACCGGCAGAATGAGTTTACTAATGGACCCAGCTTAGAACTTGGCCGGGTCTTGATTCAATGCAGAAGAGATGCTATCTTCCCTTATTCTTGCCTGCCAAGTCACCCCAAGGATTGGAACCAAACATGGTTCTATTGTAAAGATACTTCTCCGGATGATGAGAATCCACTGCCAGGTTATCGTGCCGAGCGGCTCAACCCCAAGCATCATCTTCCCGAGCAGCTTGCTACTGCTGAACGGTCAAATCTTGAACCTACCATTTCAAAGGTCAAGGCCCTGCTAGGAAATGGGTTAACCGGTATTTACCTGGTTTGGCGTTGGGTTTCTTGGAGAACCATACCCTTGAGCCGCCGTTCTGGCTTAATGTGTACTTATATGGGTGATGCCAAAGATGCACTGCGCTACAGCTCCACGCGTTTAACTGATGATGCAATCAATGAGATCACAAAGACCCTTCTTAATGAGAACTTGGAAAGCTGCGGCAAAGTGGGACTGAACCCTTTTTGCACACTTAACCCGCCACCAGCCATGAGTCTCCAATTTATTTATTTTACCTTATCATTCAAATATTCTATTAACTCAACCTTGATGACTTTCATACGCTGAATCCGCTTTTTGGAAGAAGGAGTATGACCATGAAGCTGCTAAGAAAGACGGGGCTAAAACGAAAGCCGTCAAGAAAGCCACCAAGAAGAATAAGAAGAAACTATGTGCCTCCGAGATGTTTGAACTGGACGACAACACTGAGTTGGAGGTAGCCCTTGACTCCCTTGGTTCCTTTTTCAATTATCTTATTGACACTTATTATCATCAGGATGACACGGGGGCTAGTCAAGTGGTCGAGGAAGAGGTAACTATTATTTCCTCCGACTGGAGCCTTTGCCAAGACAGAAAATTCGACGAGTAACCCGGAAAGTAAGCTTTTCACACCCCTTAGCTCATTTGGATCTCACTTTCTTTTGAAGCAACAGCAGCACGAGAACCGGCGTCAGACTCGGACCAGTGGAGGTGGAGAGTTATCCTCTGGTTTACCAAATACTCGAGCTCTGCGGAAACGTCAAAGCAAGGTCCCTCCAAATTTAATCTCTTTTTGTCCTCTGGCGGGTCTTATTCGTCATCCACATAATTCTTCCAATTCGAATTATCAGGGGATATCTCACTCCTCTTCCGGCGACTCATCACAGACCCAGCTGCCGGCCTTCAAGACTGGCCCTGGGTAACAATTTTTGTTTTCTACCACTTTGTATCCTTATACTTGTACTAACCTCCCACAACCCTTTGTAGTGGAAAGGCAAAGCCTAGCAAGAAGGCCAAGGTGACCAAGCCGGCTGAAGACCCCAAAGTCCCTGAGCGGGAGCAGCAAATTCCAGCGTCTGAAGCCTCCATACAACAACCAGAAGACCCTGTCCATGATGTTCCACCAGAAATTCCTGACCTCTTCGGTGATCATACAAACGTCAATCCTTTGAACACTGAATCATCAAGCCCACTTAAATCGTCATAAACACATACTGAGGATGTTATGATCACTGGCACCAGCTTTCAAGAGCTGGGAAAATCTACTGTCTTGGCCAAAAACTCCGCCAAAGAGGACTTTATTGAAAGGCGGAAAGTGAGATTTGACATTGCCAATTATTCTCAACTAAGCGTCAGTGAAGTACTCTTTGGTTATCTCAACCAAGTACATACCAGTCGCGATCTTGAAATTGCATGGTGAAACAGATGCATCAAAAATATGAGGTATGAACTCCGGCTTGATAAATTACGCATATCCCGTTAGCCCCCAAGTCTACTTTGTATAATAGAATACAATATGTTGTAGACTTAGAATAGCAATGAGTACAAAAGCATCTTTGGTAGAACCCTTCAAAAGCCGGCTTTCACCGTCAGAATTAAACCGGATCTTTAACGATTAACATTGCATCCGTAGCCCCCAAGGGCCGGTTTAATCAGCATGAATGAACCGGTACTGTTCATCATTGTTTATAAATCAAAACTTACTTGTGTAGCCCCCATGAGCCAGCTGTGGTCGTTTGCAGCACAACTAGGTCATCATAAAGTAATAATGAAAACGCGAGTAATATGCATTAGCCCCCAAGTGCCAAGTGCTCTTGCTTGCAAAGTGCTTGGGACTTATTCATATTTGTCGTTATATGAAGAATTTTTCTGTATGCATTAGCCCCCAAGTGCCAAGTGTTGTTGCTTGCAAAAGGCTTGGAACTTTTATTCCTATAAGCCGAATATGAATATGATTGCAAATCTGTGCATGTACATGACGCCACTGCTCTACTTGAATCGCAATTGGCTGATGCGAAAACCCGGCTGGAGCATCAAGAATCTGAGATCCGGAAGGCCGACTCAAAATTGAATTTTAGTCTGGCTGAGACAGAAAAACTGAAGACCAATTTTGATACTAAAAGAACCGCCTGGGTTGAGGAGAGGACTGCTTTGATACAATGGGCGGAAAAAGCTGAAGCTTCTCTTCAAGAGATAACCACCGAACTTACCGTCTTAAAACACCGCATATCCCAGATGATTTCTGGTATCTTTGGTTAATAGCATTACTAGCATGATAATCGAGTCTTTTCTTTCATGTCATAAACTGTCTCTGGTCAATCCGCAATTATTACACAGGTCCTAGGAGCAGCAATCTTGGTCAAGATATGCTTGTGAAGCTCAAAGCCATATATACGCTTGTTGAACAGCTGTATATTCGCACACAGCGGACGCTAGCCATGATTTCTCCAACTAGTCAAGCACCCACTCTGTTGAGTGATGTCTTGAAAAACTTTATGTTCGGCCTGCTAGGATTGAAGAGATAAAGCGGTCATCTGCAAGAGCCGGTGCCATGACGGCCTTAAGCCGGGCTAAGGCATGGCTACCAGAGCTAGACCCGACCGAGCTAGCTACCGGGTATCCAAGCGTGAAAGAAGATGGCACTCCCTTTGACAAGAAAGACTTCACTGCCTGCGTGAAAGAAATTCGTCATCTGGCCAGCCTGATTGCTGATGAAACGAATCTTCCAAAATACCAGGCGGCTTATGATATGGAGAATCAGAAGATGCCCTCGTCGGCTTATAAAGTGATGGATCTGACCCCCCCAATCCGTAAGCATACTTTCGCCCCTGAAGTTGATCCGTCCAAACTTATAGATGATGAAGCTGAATTCCAAGCCTTGCATGGCATTGGTTGGTCATCACCAAACTTCCAGACGACGGAGGAGGACGAAGAACAGGCGAAGGATGATCCAGAAGCTTCAAGCCGTTAAGGTCAAGAAAATTGATCTGCTGGGCGGTTCATATATTTGAGCTTCTGAAAAAACGCTTAAACATTTGGGCTCGCTGAGCCATGTAATAGTTTAGTTGAACTCTGACCTGTCGTGCCATCGTGCATGTTTTGTGTTACATAACATTGTTGATCCACCAGTTCAAGATATGCCACTTATGCATATGATATCATTATGTAGGGCAGATTGTATTTCTTTGTTTTGCATAAAAAACAGATCACAAAATTGCCCTGGCAGTTTACCGCTAGGCGGGTCATAATGCCCAACATAAACATGACGGTGACTAAAAGCCCATAACCAGGGCTGGTTTAACTATAACCATATATAATAAAAATATCATACATGTGATATTTGATCACACTGCCGGCTCATCATACCAGTGCAGTAAGGGTGACAACCCAAAAAATTGAGTACATAATGCCATGTTTGTCATATACTGCCGACTTACAACGCCGTATGCAGCAAGGGGTAATATCCCAAAACTTAGAGCATAATGCTTCCAAGTATTTAATATCATCATATACTGGCAACTTATAGTCCAAAGCCAGGCTTGGTTATCAAAACTACAGACATACTCGAATATGAGCCATAGAGATTGAGGCTACATGGCCTGAATTCTTTTAAACCATATGTCAACATGGTACAAAGATGAAACCAAAAATGTTCCAATAAAAATAATAAATTAGAAGAACAAGGCTTTCATAGGCCGCCAAGCCTAAATCTCAAGTGCTTTCATGGGCCGCACAGCCGCTGAGTTAAACCTTTTAAACCTTATAAGTCGGGCCTCACATGACCAATCATCGTTTTAACTTTGACAAGTTCAGGGTCTTGTATAAGATTGACTGTCAAAAGTACGGCGGGTCATTCCAGGATTACATGGGCCGAGTGGCAGACTTAAAAAGGCAGGATAACCCGGGTTTTTAGGTGAATACACCTGGCTTCCAAGACTGAAAAATGTTATGTCCTCTTTGGTGAATACACCTATGTTTAAACAAGATAACCTGGAAAGTTTTGGTGAATACGCCTGGCATTCCACGCCAAAAAAGGTTATGTCCTCTTTGGTGAATACACCTATGTTTGAACAAGATAACCTGGAAACTCTAGTGAATACACTTGATGTTCCAATCCAGTCAAGAGGGTAGTGATGCTATGTTCTCTTTGTTGAATACACCTATGTTTGAACAGGAAGCCCCCAAGCGATGTTTACAGCCCATCCTATAAGCCGGATCAAAGGGTAGTCTAGCTATGCTCATTGAGCAGGAAGCCCCCATGTGACTATATGATGTGTCCATAAAGACTCATTATTATCAAAAATGAAAATGATAGAGGCAAGCAGGGATGCCGGCTTTATTATATTCATCATAATATATACATTGTCAAGATATGTACATCACAAGAGCCGGTGGCTCAGGTGTAATAAGGCTGAAGATGAGCAATATTCCACGGCCGACGGGTCTCCTCCTCCGATGTGTGTGAGTCCTTGTGGTCTCGAACATCGACAAGGTAGTATGATCCATTGTTCAGATTCTTGCGGACCACAAAGGGTCCTTCCCAAGGTGGGGTTAGTTTGTGCATATCGGTTTGATCCTGGATAAGCCAGAGCACCAAGTCACCTTCTTGAAAGGTTCAGGTCTTAACCCGGCGGCTCTGATAACAGCGCAGTTCTTGTTGGTAAATTGCTGAACGAGATGCCGCAAGGTCATGCTCCTCATCTAACAAGTCAAGTGCATCCTGACGTGCTTTTTCATTGTCAGCTTCATCATAAGCCGTCACACAGGGCGAATCATGACGGATGTCACTAGGGAGAACCGCCTCTCCTCCATAAACCATGAAGAAAGGTGTGTAACCCGTAGATCTGTTGGGGGTAGTATTGATACTCCATAATACTGATGGTAACTCCTCCACCCAATAACCCGGCGTCCTTTGCAAAGGAACCATAAGCAGGGGCTTGATGCCTCTTAGGATCTCTTGATTGGCTCTCTTAGCTTGACCATTAGACTGGGGGTGAGCCACTGATGATACTTCAAGCCAGATATGCTCATGTTGACAAAATTCTTACATAGCACCCTTGGATAGATTAGTGCCATTATCAGTTATAATACTATGGGGAAAGCCAAAATGGAAAATCACCTTTTGATAAAATGAACCGCCGTTGCCACGTCACACTTGCTAACCGGCTCTGCTTTAACCCATTTTGTAAACTTGTCAACCGCCACCAAAAGGTGAGTCTTTTATCTTTGGATCTCTTGAAAGGCCCAACCATATCTAGCCCCCAGACTCCAAACGGCCAAGCAATCAGAATCATCCTCAATTCTTGAGCCGGCACATGAGCGCATCGGCGTGAGCCGTCATCCAATAAAACCCATGACGGAAAGCCTTGGCTATGAGAGACTTAGAACCGGCATGATGAACACAATCTCCTTCATGAATCTCTCACAGAATCTCACGACCTTCTTCAGGAGAAACACAACGTTGAAACGCCCCTGTGACACTACGATGATGAAACTCTCCATTGACAATAGTCATTGACTTAGACCACCGGGTTATCTGCCTGGCCAAAGTTTCATCCTCAGGTAACTCGCCCCGGGTCATATAAGCCAAATATGGAACCGTCCAGTCAGGAATAGCATGAAGAGCCGCCACCAATTGTGCTTCTAGGTCAGGAATAGCACGATCCTCTTCTGTAGGCAATTTGACAGAAGGGTTATGCAGAATATCTAGGAAAGTGTTAGGTGGCACCGGCTTATGCTGAGACCCTAACCGGCTTAAAGCATCAGCCGCCTCATTTTTCCTGTGATCAACATGTTTGACTTGATAACCCTTGAAGTGACCTATGATAGCATCAACCTCTCGATGAGAAGCCGCCATGAGTGCACCCTTAGAATCCCAAGTGCCAGAAACTTGCTGAGCTACCAGATCTGAGTCGTCGAAACACCTTACCCAGCTTAAGTTCATCTCCTTAGCCATCTGAAGACCGTGGAGAAAGGCCTCATACTTAGCTGCATTGTTAGTACAAGGTAACATGAACTGGAGAACATAGGAAAATTTATCACCTTGTGGGGAAGTCAAGACAACTCCAGCCCCCGAGCCTTCTAACTGTCTAGATCCGTCGAAGTGAATAGTCCAATATGTGTGATCCGGCTTCTCTTCAGGTGTTTGTAACTCTGTTCAATCATTAATGAAATCCACAAGTGCTTGAGATTTGATTGTTGTATGAGGCATATATTTCAAACCATGGGTTCCAAGCTCAATGGACCACTTGGCTACCCGTCCTGTGGATTCTTTGTTTTGAATGATATCCCCTAAGGGAGCAGAACTAACCATGGTGATAGGATAACCAAAGAAATATTGCTTGAGCTTTCGACTAGCCATGAAGACTCCATATACCAGCTTCTGCGAATGCGGATACCTCTGCTTGGATTCAATAAGCACCACACTGAGATAATAAACCAGCCTCTGAACCGGCTGTTCCTTGCCTGCCTCCTTCCATTCCACCACAATAGCTATGCTGACTGCCCGAGCATTAGTAGCCACATATAACAACAATGGCTCCTTATCAATAGGAGCAGCAAGGACTGGCGGCTCAGCTAGTTGTCTCTTCAAGGCTTCATACGCTTCATTAGTAGCATCACTCCAGACAAAGTGTTATGTTTTCTTCATCATCTGGTACAGCGGTATAGCTGTCTCACCCAACCGGCTTATGAACTGGCTTAAGGCCGCAATACGACCTGCTAGACGCTGAACATCATTGATACACACCGGTTTCGCCAATGATGTAATGGCCCTGATCTTCTCCCGGTTAGCTTCAATGCCTCTTTCAGAAACCAGAAAACCCAAAAGCTTGCCTGCCGGCACGCCAAAGACACACTTGGTCGGGTTAAGCATTGAGGGAGTCCTGGATTAGGGGGTCCTTGGACTGCCGGACTATATAATTTGGCCGGACTGTTGGACTATGAAGATACAAGATTGAAGACTTCATCCCGTGTCCGGGTGGGACTCTCCTTTGCGTGGAAGGCAAGCTTGGCAATTCGGATATGTAGATCTCCTCCCTTGTAACTGACTCTGTGTAACCCTAGCCCCCTCCAGTGTCTATATAAATCGGAGGGTTTAGTCCATAGGACAACAACAATCATAATCATAGGCTAGCTTATAGGGTTTAGCCTCTACGATCTCGTGGTAGATCAACTCTTGTAATACTCATATCATCAAGATCAATCAAGCAGGAAGTAGGTTATTACCTCTATCGAGAGGGCCCGAACCTGGGTAAACATTGTGTCCCCTGCCTCCTGTTACCATCCGCCTTAGACGCACAGTTCAGGACCCCCTACCCGAGATCCGCCAGTTTTGACACCAACATTGGTGCTTTCATTGAGAGTTCCGCTGTGCCGCCACAATAAGGCTTGATGGCTCATCTTGTTGTCAAGGACAACATTTCCTCGGGGGGAGCCCTGGCTGTAGGCCAAACTCTCCGACTAGGCGGCTTCGTCATGACCGCCTGTTCGGCCGTCGCGCCGACGATGACTTCTCGGGTCATCAAAAACAGCCTCCACGTCAGCTCGGGATTCGCCGAGCAGATGGATCCAATAGAGCTCTCTTCCCTGAACAAGCTCTTGGATCGCATCGCCACCCTGGGAGTCGCAACGGACTATGATCGGATCGGGCTTAAACCCGACCAAAGGGAGATTAATTCTCCACCGGTCATCCATTAGATAGCGGTGGTGGAGGAGCAATGTAGCAATTCTTATCTATTTTGAGGACAAACTATGTCCGGATTCCCGAGCTCTCCGAGCCGGATACCCATCCACGGGAGGACATGGCCCAAGCTTCGAACCTAGAATCAGACAGCGGGCCAGAACTATTGGACACATCCCGGAGTCCGAACTGCCAAGCTCGGAAACTCCTCCGCACTGGGTCTCAGATTGGGTCAGGGTTTGGACCTAAATCTACCCACCCACCCAGACTCAAGTGGTCTTTCCCACATTAGATAAGAGCCCCAAGAGATAGTACATCACTATTGGGCCAGATTCCTCCTTGTAGTGAGCAAGGTCAAGGACTGTCGCGAGGAAGACGCAATTTCATTCTTTTGAAAAAATTGCACGGACAAGGGAATCCTCAACACCATAAGCCGCCGTGACATAGCACACTTTGCTGACTTAGCGGCCATAGTACGGAAGTACTGTGGGATGGAAAGCGCCTGGAAAACCCAAACCAAATTCTGGGACCCTCCGGCTCTCACTAAACCCCCCGTTCGAACTAAAAGGGTGTACTCTCGTAAGTCACCCGGTCAAATTACAAAGAAACAAAAGCCCACTATAGGGCATAGAACCGTATTGGAGGGATGGCTCAATGGGCCATGCAAAATTCACAGTACAATGGATACCATGCCAACACACAGCCTTAAAGCATGTTTGATACTCCGGCAGGTGGCCAAGAGCGGTGAGGATATCCTCATCAACAATACAACAGAGTACCATCCCGTGGAAAATAATAATACATTATTGACAGTCTTCGAGACCTTCGCCTCAAATAATAGGCGCAAGCGAACACTCCGCAGCCTTGCCGAAGTCTGCCACGTTGCGACAATAAATCCATGGAACGACACGGCCATAACCTTCAATGCAAGTGACGAACCTCAATTCCGAACAGCCCAAGCACCAGCCGCTTTGGTCCTTAGTCCAATTGTGGACGGCTTCCGGCATACTAAAGTGCTCATGGACGGTGGCAGCGGATTAAACCTCATCTACGAGGAAACTCTTAGCAAAATGGAAATAGACAAGAGCTGCATTGAGCAAAGCAGCACGACCTTCAGAGGAATCATCCCTAGTCGGGAGGCACGATGTGCGGGAAAATCACACTAGATGTGGTATTCGGCACGCTGAAGAATTATAGGTCCGAAGAAATCACATTCCATGTGGCCCCATTCAGTAGCAGATACCACGCCCTTTTAAGGCGACAGGCATTCACGGTCTTCCAAGCTATACCTCATTACGGGTACATGAAGCTCAAAATGCCCGTGCCCAATGGAATCATCACTCTGGCTAGTGATCCGGACATAGCACTCCGCGCCGAAAATAAAACCGCCGCACTAGCCCTCGAGGCGTTATACGAAGCCCTTGCGGCCGAAGAACTAACTGCGCTACGCTCCACGGTGGACAGGGACGATGTGATACTCGACAAAAGACCCAAGTCCACCTCTTTTAAGCTAGCGGACGAAAATTTCAAATTCCAGGTCCACGCAATGGACCCTACAAAAATAGCATCCATTGGGGCACAGCTGAACCCCACAACAGACACCGCACTGCGGGAGTTCTTCCGCGAGAATTGGGACATCTTTGCCTGGCATCCTTCAGACATGCCAGGAATCCCATGCAGGCTAGCCGAGCATAGCCTTAACATTCTAAAGGGGTTCAAGCAGGTCAAGCAGACTCTTCGGCGTTTCTCTGAGCCTAAGCGACAAGCTATGGCAGAAGAGCTAGCCAAGTTACTCTAGGCCGGATTCATTAGAGAAATAAAACATCCGGACTAGCTAGCAAACCTGGTGATGGCACCAAAGAAGGACCTGGCGCCTATGTGTTGATTTCAAGGACCTTAACAAGGCTTGCCCCAAGGATCCCTTCTCCCTCCCTCGCATCGATCAAATTATCGACGCTACCCCAGCACACGACTCATTGTGCTTCCTCGACGCATACTCCGGATACCATCAAATTAAGATGGCGGAGCCCGATCAAGCCGCAACAGCATTCATCACTCGATACGGCCCCTTCTGTTTTAACACCACGCCCTATGGGCTCAAAAACACCGGTGCAACCTATCAACGCATGATTCAGACATGCCTGGAAACACAAATCGGCAAAACAGTGGAGGCATACGTAGACAATGTGGTCATTAAAAGAAGACATGTTGAATCCTTAATAGACGACTTGAGGCTCACGTTCGACAATCACCGAACATATGACATCAAGCTCAATCCAGAAAAATGCGTTTTCGGCGTGCCCGCCGGAAAGCTCTTGGGCTTCATCGTCTCCAATGGAGGAATTGAAGCAAATCCGGCTAAAATCCAAGGTTTGTCACAGTTGGCTATCCCAACAGACCTCAAGCAAATCCAGAAGTTAATTGGATGCGTGGCTGCCTTAAGCCGCTTTATCTCCCGATTAGGAGAAAAGGCACTACCTCTTTATCGCCTTCTTTGACGCACCGAACACTTAGAGTGGACGGATGCGGCCACGACCGGATTGGAAGAAATAAAAGCCATATTGGCCACCAACCCAATCTTGGCCGTGCCAAATGTTGGCGAACCAATGTTGTTATATATAGCGGCAACACACCAAGTTGTAAGAGCAGTGCTCGTCATCGAACGGGAGACGGACGGACATAAGTTCCCGCTTCAAAAGCCGGTATACTACGTATCCACCGTCCTCACTCCATGCAAATCACGGTACCCACATTATCAAAATATGGCATACACGGTCTGCATGGCATCCCGGAAACTATGACACTACTTTGAACAGTGTTCAATTACGGTGGCCTCCGAAGTACCACTCAATGACATAATAAATAACCGCGATGCCACGGGCCGGATTGCTAAATGGGCTATGGAGCTCCTCCCGTTCGACATAACATATAAACCACGGCGAGCCATTAAGTCGCAAGTACTAGCTAATTTTGTCGCCGAATGGACGGAAGCCGAACTGCCTGAAGAGTACGGCGCGTACTCCAATTGGATCATGCACTTTGACGGCTCTAAGATGCTGACTGGTCTGGGGGCAGGCGTCGTCCTAACATCTCCCACTGGAGATTCAGTCCAATATGTATCCAAATATTATACACACACTCCAACAATGCAGCATAATATGAGGCCCTGTTGCATGGTCTCCGGATGGCAGTCTCCATGAGCATTCAACGCCTAGAGGTGCCGGGGGATTCGAACCTTGCAATATCTCAAATAAATGGGGACTTTGATTCCAAGGACCCAAAAATGGCGGCTTACCACAACACCATCCTCAAAATGTTAGCTCGGTTCGAGGGCCTCGAATTCCACCATGTGGTCCAAGAAAAAAAATCAAGAGGCGGATATCCTCGCCTGCATCGGCGCTAAGCGTGACCCTGTCCCTCCTAATATCTTCTTCGAAAGGTTGTTTAAGCCATCCATGGTGTGGGAAGGGGAGACCGACAAAAACAGTCCGGATCCGGCCACAACACCAGACCCCGAACACTCTGAAATAATCGGAGGCTCTACCACCGAAATAACATCTTCAGCCCACGTGATTATGGTTGTCATCACCCTGTGGACAGAACCCTTCTTAGCTTACCTAACTAGGCAAGAACTCCCTGATGACCCAAATGAGGCACGTTGCATTGTGCGGCGGTCTAAATCCTACAAGGTCCACGAGGGAGAGCTTTATAAGAAAAGCGCTACCGGAGTACTTCAAAGGTGCATCTCCGAAGAGGAAGGACTGCAACTTTTGGTAGAAATTCATGCTGGACTTGGCGGCCACCATGCCACAGCTCGGCCCCTTGTAAGCAAGGCCTTCCGTATAGGTATTTACTGGCCGACGGCCCGAGCAGACGCACAGGACCTCGTTCAACATTGTGTCGGTTGCCAGATTTTTGCAAACCAAAGCCATATGTCACCTACCGCTCCCCAAAGAATCCCCATCACTTGGCCCTTTGCGGTCTGGGGGCTTGACATGGTCGGACCCCTTAAAGGGGGAAGCCACAAGAAAAAATACCTATTTGTCATGGTGGATAAATTCACCAAATGGATAGAAGCCAAACCAGTTAAAACGGCCGAGTCAGGACTAGTGATAGACTTCATATCCGCGGTTGTACACCATTACGGCATCCCCCACAGCATCATCACCGATAACGGCTTGAACTTTACAGCTGATGATGTAAAAACTTGGTGCAGCAAAATGGGCATTAAGCTTGATTATGCCTCTGTCTATCACCCGCAAACTAACGGTCAAGTCGAGTGAGCAAATGGTCTTATCATGAGTGGCATTAAACCCAGATTAGTGCGATCCTTGAATGAATCAGATATGCACTGGGTGGAGGAGCTTGACTCCGTGCTATGGGGGCTGTGGACCACGCCGAATCGCACTACCGGATACACACCGTTCTTTATGGTGTATAGCGCAGAGGCAGTACTGCCCTGTGACATCATTCATGACTCACCTCGAGTGCGCATGTACAAAGAGAAAGAAGCCGAGCTTGATTGGCAGGACAGTTTGGATGCCCTGGAGGAGGAGCGTGACATGGCAAAAGCCCGCTCCGCATTCTATCAGCAACAGGCTTGGCGGTATCAAAGCAGAGAAGATGCATCGAACAATCGACTCGAGCCAAACTCGTGGAACGCAGCCAGACTTCGAAGGTTCTAAGCCTAGTGCTGGATTCCGTGCTCGTCTCCTTACCTCCGTCAATTTTTTATATATCCGTTATCTGCCTTTTCTTTCTTTTTTCCCTTTTTCTTCACGGCCTTAAAAGGTTAAAATGTGTCTTGACTACACAATCTTGACATGCTAGGCGTGCTCATTATACCCGGGGGCTTCTTATATAGAAGCTTAATTTAACTATGTTCCGGGCTCTATGCCCCCCGCACATGTGTTACTTTTCCACATGTACCTTTCTTCGCCATTATATGTATCGATATGACTTAAGTTTTGGCCAAGCTGGGTTGCCTGGCTCTTGTGTTTATGCCCTACGTTCCCGTTAATTCGGCTAGGGCATAAGGGGAGCACCTCTGCGATTGTTACTGCCGGGTCAGCCGGATGTGTACCTCAAACTGGGTGAAGCCGAAAGCTAGCGTTCTTAAGGGAATATTCGGTCGGTGAACAAAAGATGACTTTTATTTATTGTAATACATGCCCCCAGATGTTTGTACCTGCACATTAATGCATGCGTACCCAGGGAAAGGAACCCTTAACGGAACTATTCTCCCTGGAAGATGTTTCTTACTATCCATGTAATATAACATAGCTAGTTGGGTACTTGTCTGTTCAAGCACTTATGACCCCTACGCCTGGTTTCCATGCATACCCCAGTTTTTACATAACTGAGCAGGTATTCGGATACACTCCGGACTGTCGGATCCGGAGGTTGAAGCGAAAAGGTCCGCCATGACAAATGATTTACAATCCGGCTAGGGACAATATATGTCACTTGAAGTACACAGTCACTTAGACTGACTAAATTCTTCATCTATACCATCCAACAGGCTGTCTAGCCTACAATCCTATTGGGAATACTTTGCGACTAATTTCACCTGGTCATACACCAAACTGACGGGGATCTCTTTCCCATCAGACCCCACAGGTCCGACTTCGGCCATGTGGTTCAGGTCGGCCTTGGTATATCGCGTCTTCACCATGGCCCAGGCTTCCCTTGCACCTTGTCGGCAGGCTGATATCTTCCATAATAGGAAGCGCCGCCGCGCTCCCTTGAGCATCTCTACAAGCTCCCCCAGGCCTCCTGGCAGGGGGGCGGATGGCCACAAGGCTTGGGCAATGCCCTGCATCACCTGCCGAACTTGTTCGTGCAGTTTTGAGAGCTGTGGCAGAAGATCACCCGCAGACTCGGGCATCTCCTCTGCGGGACGACCCGTCAGCATACCTACAGATATAACTCTGTTAGCTGATTTCTTCGCCGAACTCTATAAAAGTTCGTTCAAGCACTTACTAAAAATGCCGCGTCGAAGCCTCTTATTCTCCTTTACGGAGTCAGCAAGCTGGGCTCGAACATCTTTCAGTTCAACGCCCAGCCGGGTACTGGCATCTTGGAGATCATTTTTCTCCCGCCTAACCTGCGTGAGCACGCGCTCGCCAGCCTTTAGCTATCGTTGAGCATGTTGCTCATCCCCTCGCACGTCCTCTGGATTCACTCCGGGATCATCTGCAGAATCTATTGTTAGATTTGCATGCATGCCTAATACTAACTGGTACATGTCATTCTTTTAGATAGAAACAAGTGTTACCAGATGGGGCCTTCTCGGACTCCTTCATTGCGGCAACTGCGGCCCGTAGCTGGGCTTTGCACTCCTCCAGCTCTTGAGACAACTCGGTATTCTTCTCCGTAAGAACCTACGCAAACAATGATCCTTAAATGTCACACCCTAGCTAGTTCAAGCATTAGAATGTGCATCATGTTTAAATTCCTCTTAAATTTGAATTGGGGAAGATGGAACCCCCAACACACCCCCCTTGGAAACAACTAGGGTTTACTAAAAATATTTTCAATGAACCTGAAATGCCCTTCTAAAAAGTTCACCCTCTTTGTCTTAGGTTAGAACCTCTGGCAAAATTGGTGCACAATTTTCTAGGTCAACAGAAGGTCATTGAATTAAATCATAAGTATTTGAATTTGGGCATTTAAATGCTATAAAATAATCTAAATGCTCAAATAATTCTGGGAATAAATGTTTCCTGTTGAAATAATCTAAACAGAGGCCACATTTATTTTCAGGATTTTTGGAAATGTTTTAGTATTTTATTTAAAGCTAAACAGTTACAGTTAAATAGAAAACAGAAACTAAATAAAAAAAGAGGAGAAAGAAGCCCACCTGGGCCTTACCTGTGCTGGCCCAGCCACCTGGCTCGGCCCAGCCTGCTGGCGCTGCCAGTCATCGTCCTTCTCGCGCCAGAAGGACGCGGAGCGCGTGGCCGGCGCCCGCGGCCACACGCCGGCCACCTCCTGCTTCCGCCGACGCCCGGGAGACGCCCTGAAGTGCCACGCGACCCCCCACGTCTCCCTCTCGCACTCGCTCACTCTCCCCCTCGTCTCCCTCTCTCTCTCCCGCGACGGCCGAGCGCATACCTCGCCGCCGATCGCCATAGTTGCCACCACAGACACCCCCTCGTCCCTCCGACGAGCCCATTAGCTCCGCCTCGACTCCCTCGTCCTCCCCACCGAGCCACGCATCGCCGGAGGCCCTGCATCGCCGCCTTCGCCCTCGTCTTCAACCTCGGGCACCCGAGCCATCTCTGGTCGAATTCGCCGCCGCCAGGACTTCCCCGAGCCCGCTGACCCCCTCTCCGACTCCGCTGTGAGCTCCTCTTCCTTTCCCCCTAGTTCCCGTGCTCGATTACGCCTCGTAGCCACCACCCCCTCCAAGCCCGAGCGCTCCTCGACGCCAGCCATGCCGCCATCGTGGCTACGGCCGTGCAAGCACGCGTCCGAGCGCCTCACCGTGCTCAGCGCAGCACCAGGGACCCGTAGCCACCACCAGTTCTTCCTCCCATGCACCGTAGCCTCGAAACCGACCTCGCCCGAACTCCGGCCGCCGCCACGAGCTCGATTCCGGCGAGCTCGCTCCACCCCAGCTCCTCCCACTTGCCCCACTAGATGCGCATGAGCCCCAGCTCCTCCGCCGTCGATTTGGTCACCGGAGGACCAAATCCGAAGCCTGCCGCCGTCTCGGGCCTCGTCGGCGTCGAGCCGCCGGCGAGTTGACCCAGTTTGACCCCTGGGTGGGCCCAGGAAGAACCCCCTGAGTCTATGATAGGTGGGGCCGGTCGGCTAACTAAATTAGGATTAGTCTTAATTAATTTTAATTAAATCAGTCACTGACATGTGGGCCCAGGCCCCACTGACAACTAATTAGTGTTAATCTAATTTTGCTAATTAGCTGAGAGGCTGACAGAAGGGGCCCACCAGTCAGGTTTGACCTGGGCTGGCGCCTTTGACCTGCTGACGTCACCCTGACGCAATGCTGACACAGTAATTGATTTTCTGGATTTATTCTTATTCAGGAAATTCGAGAAAATAGTTCAAACTTCAAAAATTCATAGAAATTCAACCATAGCTCCAAATGAGATAAATTATATATGAAAAATTATGAGAAAAATTCAATCTATCCAAATGTAATGGTTTCATGCATGACAAAACAAGTTACCTTGCTGTTTAGGCAGAATAAGGAAAAGCACTATTAAGGCCATGTTTAATGAGCTAATATTTGAATCTTTGATTCAAATGAGTTCATTCCTTTCTAATATAACTTGCATTAGGCCAAGACACATTCATATTGCCATGTCATAGCATGCATCATATTGTTGCATATCGTCATGTGTTGATTGTATTACGATGTGTTCTTCGTGGTAGGTTCTGCCTCCGAGGATATCCACGAGTATCCAACTGAAGGGCAGTATCCCACTACCACTCCATCAGGCAAGCAACCATTGATCATTCTGATACAAACCCATGTTCTCGCTTCTGCTCTTGTTTACTACATTAAGACAACGCGATTCAAACTGCTGTGTGCTACAGTAGTTGAAACCTTATCCTCTGCATGACCTGTCATTGCCAAAGTAACTAGATGAAACCCACTAGCATGTGTAGTAGTTGATTGAGCCATGTATGTGATTCTTACCTTGCTATGCCTGCTATGCTTAGAGTTGTGTCAGGTCTGGTTCATCTGGGATATGGGCTAGAGTGAAATGCTTATGCCGGTAATGTGAGGGATGCGTTGAACATGTCTTGGTAAAGGTATCGATGAGAGGCCATGTAGGAGTACATGGTGGGTTGTTTCATTGAGGCCGTCCCTAAGCACTGAGATCTGTATGCGTGATTTAAGATTCAGCTACTACCACACATTGGGCCCTGAAATATGACCCCGCTCGACTTACTGACCCCTCTCGCCTCTGTCCAGGAGTTGCAACTAGTTTCTGGTGTTTGTAGGACATGTGTTGGCGGCCGTGCGTAGCGCTGACCCTAGGGGTGGGCTATGTTGCGGTAATACACCGTGGCACGGTGTACCGAGTCACCCGTTTGGTGTCGCGGGAACCCTGTTCACATCGTTTGGGGCCGTTGAGGACACCCCGGCCGGATTTCCTTGCGGATGGAACCTGAATAGGCGATAAACCTGGACTAGAGACTTGTGAGGTTAGTCAGGTCGTGGTCTACACCCACGTCGGTTTTCGCTTGAAGTCTGCCGAGCACATGTCGTGTGCAGACGCTAAGTGGTGGAAACATGTGTGACGAAGTACACCCCTGCAGGGTATAAAACTATTCGAATAGCCGCGTCCGCGGTAAAGGACTACTTGGTTGCATATACAGTTCATAGACAAGTTAATGGATACTACTAAAAGACTCAAGATAAAGTGTGAGTACCGAGGATGGCCCTCTCGTAGGATGACGAGGGAGGATCCCCGGTGGAGTATTGTGTTGGTGAGTAGTGGACTCGTGTGCGAAAACTATTTTACTGGTGAAGTTCCGTAGGATAGCTTAGCCAAGAGTCAAAGCTGGCTTGCTGCATCAACCCCACCGCCTTCTTGAGAATAAGCATGTATAGTAGGTTCTGATGTAAGACTTGCTGAGTACCTTTGTACTCATGTTTTGCTTATTTATTGTTTTCAGACGACAACACTACCCCCTCCGATGGGTTCTATGTAGACCTTGACGTCGACGAGTGACTAGCCACCCAGGTGGTGACCCTGGCCATGGAGGGCCTATGTAGATAGACAGGCTTCGAGATGCCTTCTTTCTTTCTAGAGTCTGTACCCAGACTAGTTGCTTCCGCATGTGCTTGTATGTTTGTATGACTTGAGTGTTGGGTCATGTGACCCCTATCTGTATGAACATGTTATGTATGGCTCTCTGGAGCCTTTAAATAAAGTACTTGAGTTGTAGAGTTTTGTTGTGATGCCATGTTGTATGTACTCATATCAGGCATATTGTGTGTATGATTGAAATGCTTGGTATGAGTGGGATCCGACAATCTAGTTGTTTATCCTTGATAGCCTTTCTTATGGGGAAATGTAGTCTAGTGTTCCTCGAGCCATAGTAGTCCGCTACAGCCCGGTTCACCGGAGTCCTGCTAGCCCAACACTACTGCTCAGGACACTTGACTAGCCGGCATGTGTTTCACTTCGTCCCTATGTCTGTCCCTTCAGGGAAATGTCACACGGTGACTTCCGGAGTCCTGCCTAGCCTGCTACAGCCCGGGGTTCCCCGGAGTCCTGTTAGCCCAGTGCTACAGCCCGGAATCACTCGTTGATGACTGACATGTTTGATGTGATTCATGTATGCCTGTCTCCATAGGTCTGTGCCGCTTTGGGTTCACGACTAGCCATGTCGGCCCGGATTCTCTGTCATATGGATGCTAGCGACACTGTCATATACGTGAGCCAAAAGGCGCAAACGGTCCCGGGCCATGGTAAGGCGTCACCCGTGGGATACCGTGCATGAGGCCGCAAAGTGATATGAGGTGTTACCGGCTAGATCGATGTGACTTGGAATCGGGGTCCTGACAGCGTTGGTATCAGAGCCGGACTGCCTGTAGGTTCGTTGAGCCAAACTGGTCGATGTCGAGTCTAGAAATGCTCTAGTTATATGTAGGGGAATTGATTGTGGAAGGGAACGTAAGGTTCTTTTACTCCTTTACCTATGCCTCTGATCTGAGTCATTCTCTTCTCATTCAACATGGGTTAAGGACTAGGCTCTCTTCTTCTATCAGGTTCACGTGTTACTAATCCATAGTAGCTTATAGGATTGTTGTTACAAGCCCCAGTTTAGTTCTACTACTTTAGTATGTTGCTAATTGGATCAGAATCTTGATATGATGTTGTTGAGTGGTATTGCGAACTGTTGTGGATGACTCAAATCTTTTTCTGAGCATTTACAGCTGTTATGCTGTCCAATTTTCCCTAGAAATTCTGATGCCTTTGCATTGTGGTTGTGCTTTCAGATGGCCAACCATGTTCAAAATCAAGTGGTTCGCCTGACCCGGTGCCTCGACATGCCCGGTCATACTGCTATGTTAGTCCGGGTAATGATCGAGACGGGCTACCGTTGGTATCCCGAATACACCGTCGAAGAGTAGTTCCGCGACTTTAATCAAAGCCAATATCTCTGCACCGTCAGGATATTTCCTTCTTATCCTGGATCTACCGAGCCCCTTCACTGTTCCTATGGACTCGGGGTTACTGTTGAGATGGTTGTGCAGGATGCTGCCTATTCCATGATGACCATCTTGCGAGTCCGGACTGGCCTGCTTCGGAACACCGACTTCCGTTACATGCCAGCTGCACTTCCGGGAGGGCAAGGGTATCTTCAGGCTATCTATGCTGACTCCACTCAGGAGGACTCATTAACTCGTACCACTGCCGAGATGCTCGAAGATAAGGACCGAGAGAATCGGGCCTTGAGGTTGGAGCTTTTTAATACCCGTGCTGATCATTGGGCCACATTGACTTGGTTTGCACCTGCGGTGCAAGCTGGATGTATGGATACAAGGGATCTGTATCCTGTGAGATCAGCTCTACCAGACATGGTGGATTGGCGTGATGTGGGAGGCATCACCCCACCCCGTGGTCCCCGCAGGCCACCATTTGTTGGTCCAAGACCTCATCCAAGCCCCTTTGGTCCATAGGCTCCTCAGGACTGTCTATTCCCGGATGGTCATGTTGAACTTCGAAGCTACAGAGGCGACTTCTATGAGAACTACTACGGAGCTGTCTGAGTTAGTAGTCGTACCACTAGTATTGTAGTGGTTGTATCTCCACTGTCCTGTGTGACTTGTGGAATATGACTTTGTGTGTAATCAATTCCGGAGGTGTAGAAAAATAATGTATAGGAGCTTGGAATGCCTCTGATGAGATGTAATGTCTTTCATCATAGTTGTACTGTAGCCTGGGCTTGTACTGAACTATGTATGATGTGTATGACCGTTGGTTTATATGGCAGTTTTATATTACCATGACATACGGATGAACATCTCAGCATTCTGTGTTATCCATTACATTCTGCACTCCCTTGCTAAGTTTGAGCCATCCTTGTCTAAACCGTTGTCTTGTTTCCTCTTAGGATGGTCAACACCCGCAGCAACCCTGCTGCCCCGGAGCAGGGGGAAGCCAGTGCAGCTAGAGGTGAGAATCTGCCTCACCCGCCTTCTCTGGCCGAAGTGATGCTAGAGGCGGAAAGAAACAAGCGTGAGACTAACCGCCTGCTAGAGCGGATTGAGCAGAACACTGCATGCCACCCACGAAATGACTTGGTGTCAATCAATGACTTTATCAAGCTATACCCGCCAAAGTTTAATCACTCTGTCGAGCCCCTCGACACGGATGACTGGCTTCGCAGCATCACCCACAAGCTACGTTCTGCCAACGTAGCCGAAGCCGACAAGGTTACCTATGATGCCTATCACCTCGAAAGCCCTGCTAGCCTTTGGTGGGAAAACTTCGAAGCTATGCGCCCGGTCGGCCAAATCACTTCTTGGGCTGAATTTAGTGAGGCTTTCCGTGAGCATCACATTCCGGAAGGTCTCATGGATCGCAAGAGGGAGGAGTTCTGCAACTTCACCCAAGGAAGACTGACTGTGGATGCATATAGTCGTGAATTTGGGAATCTGGCATGCTATGCCCCTGAAGAGGTTTCTACTGACGCTAAGAAGCAGGCAAGGTTCCGCAAGGGACTTAGCCCTGAGCTTCACCGCGATCTCCGTCTGCACGAGTGCACATCTTTTCAAAAGCTGGTCAATAAAGCCATCAGTGCTGAGACAGGCCAAACTGATTATGACGCTTCACACAAGCACTCCCGTGATTTTGGCTCTTCATCCGGCTCGGGAGCTCAGAAGCGCCGGGTGTGGATCCCAAGCACGGCACTGCCACCCAGGTTCATCCCGAGGCCATCCTTTGAGGCGCCTCGTCCCAACCAGCAATTTGTACCGCCCAAGCCCTATGGTGGCCCCGCTGCTAATGCTGCTCCACGCCCCAATGTGGTGACATGCTTTAAGTGTGGAGAGCCGGGTCACTATAGCCAAGAGTGTCCCCAGAACAACAACTCCAATCAAACTGGGAAGTCCGTTGGCCGTGGTAAGCCAGCGGGGAAAACATTTTACGCCAAGCAGGCCACCACTGCACGTGGCCATGTCAACTATGTTTCAGCCGAGGAGGCTCATGAGGATCCCAACGTCGTCCTTGGTACGCTCCTTGTTAACTGCCATCCGGCATCCGTTCTTTTCGATACTGGAGCATCTCATTCATTCATATCCGAGAGCTATGCTCCATTGCATAACACGACGTTCTGTGACATGCCCACTTCCATGGTAATTCAAACCCCGAGTTCCAAATGGCAATCTTCTAGAGTAAGCCATGGGAACGAAATTCTTGTCGACAGACTTGTCTTCCTTGCAACCTTAATAGCTCTCAAGTCCTCCGACATAAATATCATCTTGGGTATGGACTGGATGTCAGCTCATTATGCTAAGATCGATTGTGCCACTAGAACCGTTCAACTTACTCACCCATCGGGCAAGACAGTCAATGTCTTAACTCGAGTGGCCAAGCGCCAGCTTTACTCTCTAAATGCTAACCCTCTTCCAGACCTTGAGGATGTTCCGGTAGTCCGAGACTTTCCGGATGTTTTTCCAGAAGAACTGCCAGGTGTTCCACCTGACAGGGATGTTGAGTTCGTGATAGACCTTGTCCCAGGAACCGTTCCAATCTCTAGAAGACCCTACAAGATGGCACCCTTAGAACTAGCCGAGCTTAAGAACCAACTCGATGAGTCCTTGAAAAAGGGTTTCATCTGTCCTAGTTCCTCTCCTTGGGCTTGCCCCGTCCTCTTCATCAAGAAGAAGGATGGAACGGATCGAATGGTTGTGGATTACCGACCTGTCAATTTGGTCACATAAAGAACAAATATCCGCTTCCCAGGATCAATGATCTGTATGATCAGCTCGCTGGATCCTCAGTCTTTTCCAAGATGGATTTGAGGTTGGGCTACCATCAAATCAAAATCAGAAATGGGGACATTCCCAAAACGGCCTTTGTTACTCGTTATGGCCAATACGAGTACACCGTGATGTCCTTCGGTTTAACCAATGCCCCAGCCACCTTTTCCCGGTTAATGAACTCGGTTTTCATGGAGTACTTGGACAAATTTGTCGTAGTATACCTCGATGACATACTCATCTACTCCAAGAATGAAGAAGAACATGCCGAACATCTAAGGCTGGTATTGATGAAACTTCGAGAGCATCGCCTTTATGCCAAATTCTCCAAGTGTGAATTTTGGTTGCCAGAAGTGACCTATCTAGGCCATGTAATTTCTGGTAAGGGTATTGCTGTCAATCCCGAGTGAGTTCAAGCCGTCCTTGATTGGACTCCACCTGAGATGGTTAAGCAAGTTCGGAGCTTCCTTGGCTTAGCGAGCTATTGCCGCCGCTTCGTCGAAAATTTCTCCAAGGTTGCTAAACCTCTAACTGAACTCCTCAAGAAGGATAAAAAGTTCGAGTGGACTCCACAGTGCGAGTTCAGTTTTCAGGAACTGAAAAGACGCCTGACATCTGCTCCCGTACTGGTACCACCAGATTTCTCCAAGGACTTTATTATCTATTGCGACGCCTCGCGACAAGGACTAGGTTGCATACTCATGCAAGATCGTCAGGTAATTGCCTATGCTTCACGGAAATTACACCCACATGAGGAAAATTATCCCACACATGATCTAGAGCTTGCAGCTGTAGTCCATGCACTTAAAACCTGGCGACATTACCTTCTCGGTAATCATTGCGAGATCTTCACCGATCACCAAAGTTTGAAATATATCTTCACCCAACCAGATTTGAATCTCAGGCAAAGACGTTGGGTCGAGTTGATCTCGGATTACGACTTAGGAATAACTTACACCCCGGGCAAAGCCAATGTCATGGCTGATGCACTAAGTCGTAAGTCCTATTGTAACAACCTGATGTTACAACAAAGTCAACCACTTCTCCATGAGGAATTTCGTAAGCTTAATCTTCACATTGTTCCTCGAGGATTCCTATCCACCCTGGTGGCGAAACCTACCCTTATGGATCAAATCATAGCTGCCCAGAAGCATGATAAGGGCATATCCCGGATTAAGGAAAACATCACTAGCGGAGTTGCTAAATGTTTCTCCATGGATGAGCGAGGTGCTGTCTTTTTCGAGAACCGTTTGGTGGTTCCCAAGAAACAACATCTACGCCAGTTGATCCTTAAGGAAGCTCATGAAAGAAGCCCACCTGGGCCTTACCTGTGCTAGCCCAGCCACCTAGCTCGGCCCAGCCTGCTGGCGCTGCCAGTCGTCGTCCTCCTCGCGCCAGAAGGACGCGGAGCGCGTGGCCGGCGCCCACGGCCACACGCCGGCCACCTCCTGCTTCCGCCGACGCCCGGGAGACGCCCTGAAGTGCCACGCGACCCCCCACGTCTCCCTCTCGCACTCGCTCACTCTCCCCCTCGTCTCCCTCTCTCTCTCCCGCGACGGCCGAGCGCATACCTCGCCGCCGATCGCCATAGTTGCCACCACAGACACCCCCTCGTCCCTCCGACGAGCCCATTAGCTCCGCCTCGACTCCCTCGTCCTCCCCACCGAGCCACGCATCGCCGGAGGCCCTGCATCGCCGCCTTCACCCTCGTCTTCAACCTCGGGCACCCGAGCCATCTCCGGTCGAATTCGCCGCCGCCAGGACCTCCCCGAGCCCACTGACCCCCTCTCCGACTCCGCTGTGAGCTCCTCATCCTTTCCCCCTAGTTCTCGTGCTTGATTACGCCTCGTAGCCACCGCCCCCTCCGAGCCCGAGCGCTCCTTGCCGCCGGCCATGCCGCCGTCGTGGCTACGGCCGTGCAAGCACGCGTCCGAGCGCCTCACCATGCTCAGTGCAGCACCAGGGACCCGTAGCCACCACCAGTTCTTCCTCCCATGCACCGTAGCCTCGAAACCGACCTCGCCCGAACTCCGACTGCCGCCACGAGCTCGATTCCGGCGAGCTCGCTCCACCCCAGCTCCTCCCACTTGCCCCACTAGATGCGCACGAGCCCCAGCTACGCGTAGCACGTCTCCGCCGTCGATTTGGTCACCGGAGGACCAAATCCGAAGCCCTCCGCCGTCTCGGGCCTCGCCGGCATCGAGCCGCTGGCGAGTTGACCCAGTTTGACCCCTGGGTGGGCCCAGGAAGACCCCCCTGAGTCTATGACAGGTGGGGCCGGTCGGCTAACTAAATTAGGATTAGTCTTAATTAATTTTAATTAAATCAGTCACTGACATGTGGGCCCAGGCCCCACTGACAACTAATTAGTGTTAATCTAATTTTGCTAATTAGCTGAGAGGCTGACAGAAGGGGCCCACCAGTCAGGTTTGACCTGGGCTGGCGCCTTTGACCTGCTGACGTCACCCTGACGCAATGCTGACACAGTAATTGATTTTCTGGATTTATTCTTATTCAGGAAATTCCAGAAAATAGTTCAAACTTCAAAAATTCATAGAAATTCAACCATAGCTCCAAATGAGATAATTATATATGAAAAATTATCAGAAAAATTCAATCTATCCAACTGTAATGGTTTCATGCATGACAAAACAAGTTACCTTGCTGTTTAGGCAGAATAAGGAAAAGCACTATTAAGGCTATGCTTAGAGTTGTTCAGGTCTGGTTCATCTAGGAGATGGGCTAGAGTGAAATGCTTATGCCGATAATGTGAGGGATGCGTTGAACATGTCTTGGTAAAGGTATCGATGAGAGGCCATGTAGGAGTACATGGTGGGTTGTTTCATTGAGGCCGTCCGTAAGCACTGAGATCTGTATGCGTGATTTAAGATTCAGCTACTACCACACATTGGGCCCTGAAATATGACCCCGCTCGACTTACTGACCCCTCTCGCCTCTGTCCAGGAGTTGCAACTAGTTTCTGGTGTTTGTAGGACACGTGTTGGTGGCCGTGCGTAGCGCTGACCCTAGGGGTTGGCTATGTTGCGGTAGATACACCGTGGCACGGTGTACCGAGTCACGCGTTTGGTGTCGCGGGAACCCTGTTCACATCGTTTGGGGCCGTTGAGGACACCCCGGCCGGATTTCCTTGCGGATGGAACCTGAATAGGCGATAAACCTGGACTAGAGACTTGTGAGGTTAGTCAGGTCGTGGTCTACACCCACGTCGGTTTTCGCTTGAAGTCTGCCGAGCATATGTCGTGTGCAGACGCTAAGTGGTGGAAACATGTGTGACGAAGTACACCCCTGCAGGGTATAAAACTATTCGAATAGCCGCGTCCGCGGTAAAGAACTACTTGGTTGCATATACAGTTCATAGACAAGTTAATGGATACTACTAAAAGACTCAAGATAAACTGTGAGTACCGAGGATGGCCCTCTCGTAGGATGACGAGGGGAGGGAGGATCCCCGGTGGAGTATTGTGTTGGTGAGTTAGTGGACTCGTGTGAAAACTATTTTACTGGTGAAGTTCCGTAGGATAGCTTAGCCAAGAGTCAAAGCTGGCTTGCTGCATCAACCCCACCGCCTTCTTGAGAATAAGCATGTATAGTAGGTTCTGATGTAAGACTTGCTGAGTACCTTTGTACTCATGTTTTGCTTATTTATTGTTTTCAGACGACAACACTTCCCCCTCCGATGGGTTCTATGTAGACCTTGACGTCGACGAGTGACTAGCCACCCAGGTGGTGACCCTGGCCATGGAGGGCCTATGTAGATAGACATGCTTCGAGATGCCTTCTTTCTTTCTAGAGTCTGTACCCAGACTAGTTGCTTCCGCATGTGCTTGTATGTTTGTATGACTTGAGTGTTGGGTCATGTGACCCCTATCTGTATGAACATGTTATGTATGGCTCTCTGGAGCCTTTAAATAAAGTACTTGAGTTGTAGAGTTTTGTTGTGATGCCATGTTGTATGTACTCATATCAGGCATATTGTGTGTATGATTGAAATGCTTGGTATGAGTGGGATCCGACAATCTAGTTGTTTATCCTTGACAGCCTTTCTTATGGGGAAATGTAGTCTAGTGTTCCTCGAGCCATAGTAGTCCGCTACAGCCCGGTTCACCGGAGTCCTGCTAGCCCAACACTACTGCTCAGGACACTTGACTGGCCGGCATGTGTTTCACTTCGTCCCTATGTCTGTCCCTTCGGGGAAATGTCACACGGTGACTTCCGGAGTCCTGCCTAGCCTGCTACAGCCCGGGGTTCCCCGGAGTCCTGTTAGCCCAGTGCTACAGCCTGGAATCACTCGTTGATGACTGACATGTTTGATGTGATTCATGTATGTCTGTCTCCATAGGTCTGTGCCACTTTAGGTTCACGACTAGCCATGTCGGCCCGGGTTCTCTGTCATATGGATGCTAGCGACACTGTCATATACGTGAGCCAAAAGGCGCAAACGGTCCCGGGCCATGGTAAGGCGTCACCCGTGGGATACCGTGCGTGAGGCCGCAAAGTGATATGAGGTGTTACCGGCTAGATCGATGTGACTTGGAATCGGGGTCCTGACATTAAATCAGTTGTGCCAATTGTTTCAAGTCTCAGGGGCTGCTGATATACATAATTATTAGATTGTCTTACCCGTATATCCTTCACATACTGGTCCATGGCTCGGGCAAGACCATTTTGACCAGCTCGGATGTACGCGTCTCTTGAGTTGAAGGCATGGAACGCCTCTTCAGAGAAACAAGCGTCGCGGAGTACGGCCCGGCGACGCCTGTGATTCATGGCACTCTCCACTTCGGAATTCGTAGCGGACAGACCATCCGCATCCTCTGTAGGAGGAATATCTGGTGTTGGCCCCATGTTAGCATCTGCCTCTAAGTCTGGCTCTGGAGCCCAGCTGGTGGAGGCTTGGCCAGCAGGCTCTCCAGATATGGTCCGGCGAGCATTTTTCCTACCAGGAACCATGGACGTTATTATATTTTAAAAGACGACAACCACGGAGCGGGGTTATTTTTCATACCTCTGTGACGGTGTCTCAGTCCTAACCACCTTCCTTTTAAGCCTACCTGGCTTTGGTGCCCCTTGTTGGTGAGTCACTGCGGGTTCGGCATGGCGTCCCGAGGGCCTTCCCTTTAAGACACCATATGTGTGCGGTAGGTGAAGTGCGAAAAATAGGGATCCTTCTCGGAAGTTGGGACTCCGGTTTTACTTACATGCGATGCAGGGAGCAGTCCAGGATAATCGGCTATGATGGCCACCAAGGCACCGGCACAGCTTAACTGATAGAACGTCCTGTCGATGAGCTCCACAAATGTGTCTGGATCCTCTTTGAGTCCGGGGTCGAGGGCCCGGTCAGGGTCCTCTGGTTGTGGAGACGGGCTGTGGACCTCCCTCACAACTTTTCGAAGTTCCTGCTATGAAATAGCAAGGTAAATACTTATGACGAAGAATGCGGAAAGGTCTGGAGTAGAAAGTAGCAGCTCGCCTAGTTTGGGGGGTTGTACATGGAGAATCCATCCCGTGGCTTTATGTGGATAAACCGGACAATATTTTCGCCAGAGCAACGATGGAGTCCGGTCCCTTACGACCGCAGTGGGTGGCATAGTCTTCTCCATTAAAGTGCCACATGGGTTGTCCCCAATATTGAAGTGGCTGCACCCCCCGCATTATACATATTGACATAACCACGATTATTGTCAATCCTGATTTGGCCAGCGTTTTTATCCGGCCCATCAAGTAAAGGACCTCTCTGTTATCTTCCTCCTGGGGGCTCCGAGGGCACCACCTGCGGCGTTTCTTCAAAGGGGCATTATCGAACTCAGGAAGACCCATCTGAATAGGGTCTGGAAGGGGGAAGTCCTCCATATAAAACCACTCCGAAGGCCAGTCTTCGGATCTCTTCTTCGGAGTACCAGACAGGTATCCGGTCCCGGCGATGCGCCATATCTTGGCTCTGCCCACTTGATATATTGACCCCTCCTATGTACGGGGTACAAGGCAGAATAGCCTCTTCCATAGCTCGAAATGAGCTTCACAGCCCAAAAACAGGTCGCAAAGGGCAGCGTAGCCAGCAATGTGTAATATGGAGGCAGGAGTAAAGTTATGCAGCTGGAGGCCGTAGAACTCCAGGAGCCCGTGGAGGAACGGGTGGATTGGAAATCCAAGCGCCCTCGATAAGTAAGGGACAAGGCATACCCGCTCCCCCATGGATGGGTTGGGAAAGCTCTCCGCTTGCTCCCCGCCGTTGTAAGTGGCAAGTCCGGCTCGAAGGGGGACCATATACGCTGGAGGGAGAAACCCTTGGGTCTGTAACTCTACTAATTGGCTGTGGGGGACGGAACACTTCTTCCAATCGCTTGGCTTAGGGCTACGGGAGTGAGAGGAGGAGCTGCGATGGCCGACCATGATGGGATGGACTTTTTTCCGGCGCGCTCCGATGGATACTCGCTGGGGGGGATGTTGTGATCTGGATCTGAGGATCCCCGTCTCTTTAAATAGACGATTTACTCACATGGTTAGGGTGGAAAGTGTAAAAATGCCCCGACTTCTCGCATTCGCTCAACATGTGGAGGATAGCCATTATTAGGCGTAGAAGCCAAGGAGTGCAACATTCATGGGAAGCCGAACACTACTCGACAGGTATTTGGAATTTGGAGAAGAACCCGCCTTGCAATGTCGAAGACACTCTGCGTGCCGGACTCATCGTCATTGAAGCCTGGTTCGGGGGCTACCGAGGGAGTCCTGGATTAGTGGGTCCTCGGACTGCCGGACTATATACTTTAGCCGGGCTGTTGGACTATGAAGATACAAGATTGAAGACTTTGTCCCGTGTCCGGGTGGGACTCTCCTTTGCGTGGAAGGCAAGCTTGGCAATTCGGATATGTAGATCTCCTCCCTTGTAACCGACTCTGTGTAACCCTAGCCCCCTCCGGTGTCTATATAAATCGGAGGGTTTAGTCCGTAGGACAACAACAATCATAATCATAGGCTAGCTTCTAGGGTTTAGCCTCTACGATCTCGTGGTAGATCAACTCTTGTAATACTCATATCATCAAGATCAATCAAGTAGGAAGTAGGGTATTACCTCCATCGAGAGGGCCCGAACCTGGGTAAACATTGTGTCCCCTGCCTCCTGTTACCATCCGCCTTAGACGCACAGTTCGGGACCCCCTACCCGAGATCCGCCGGTTTTGACACCAACAAGCGTCATCTTGTAGACCCGGAGATTGTCAAATGTTTATTTCAAATCATCTATCAAGCTTTCCTTCTTTCTGGACTTCACCATAATATCATCTACATAAGCATGATCATTGTGCCCAATCTAATCATGAAGGCAATTCCGCACACATCGCTGGTAAGTCGCTTAGGCACTCTTGAGCCTGAAAGGCATAGACACATAACAGAAGGCTCCAAAAGGAGTGATGAAAGCAGTCTTCTCTTGGTCCTTAACTGCCATTTTGATATGATGATAACCAGAATAAGCATCCAAAAACTCAAACGCTCACAACCTGCCGTAGCATCAATAATTTGATCAATACGGGGAAGAGCAAAAGGATCAACTGGACAACCCTTGTTTAAATCTGTGTAGTCCACACACATACGCCAGGTGCCTGATGACCCACAAGTGTAGGGGGTCTATCATAGCTTTTCGATAAGTAAGAGTGTCGAACCCAACGAGGAGGAGAAGGAAATGATAAGCAATTTTCAGTAAGGTATTCTCTGAAAGCACTGAAATTATCGGTAACAGATAGTTTTGTGATAAGGTAATTTGTAATGAGTAGGAAGTAATAAAAGTAAATAAGGTGCAGCAAGATGGCCCAATCCTTTTTGTAGCAAAGGACAAGCCTAGACAAACTCTTATATGAAGGAATGCGCTCCTGAGGACACATGGGAATTATCGTCAAGCTAGTTTTCATCACGTTCATATGATTCGCGTTCTGTACTTTGATAATTTGATATCTGGGGGGACCGGTGCTTGGGTGATGTCCTTACTTGGAAAAGCATCCCACTTATGATTAACCCCCATTGCAAGCATCCGCAACTACAACAGAAGTATTAAGGTAAACCTAACCATAGCATCAAACATATGGATCCAAAGCAGCCCCTTACTAAGCAACGCATAAACTAGGGTTTAAGATTCTGTCACTCTAGCAACCCATCATCTACTTATTACTTCCCAATGCCTCCCTCTAGGCCCAAACAATGGTGAAGTGTCATGTAGTCAACGGTCACATGACACCACTAGAGGTATGACCACATACATCTCATCAAAATATCGAACGAATACTACATTCACATGACTACTTATAGCAAGACTTCTCCCATGTCCTCAGGAACAAACATAACTACTCACAAAGCATATTCATGTTCATAATCAGAGGGGTATTAATATGCATAATGGATCTGAACATATGATCTTCCACCAAGTAAACCAACTAGCATCAACTACAAGGAGTAATCAACACTACTAGCAACCCACAGGTACCAATCTTAGGTTTGGATACAAAGATTGGATACAAGAGATGAACTAGGGTTTGAGATGAGATGGTGTTGGTGAAGTTGTTGATGGAGATTGACCCCCTCCCGATGAGAGGATCGTTGGTGATGACGATGGTGATGATTCCCCCCTCCTGGAGGGAAGTTTACCCGGCAGAACAGCTCTGCCGGAGCCCTAGATTGGTCCCGCCAAGGTTCCGCCTTGTGGCAGCGGAGTTTCTTCCCCAAAGCTTGCTTATGATTTTTTCCTCGACGAAAGACCACATATAGCAGAAGATTGGCATCGGAGGGCCACCAGGGGGCCCACGAGGCAGGGGTCGCGCCCAGGGGGGTAGGGCGCGCCCCCACCCTCGTGGCGAGGGTGTGGGCCCCCTCCGGAACTTTCTTCTCTCAGTATTTTTTATATATTCTAGAAATAACTTCCGTGAAGTTTCAAGACTTTTGGAGCTCTGCAGAATAGGTCTCTAATATTTGCTCCTTTTCCAGCCCAGAATCCCAGCTGCCGGCATTCTCCCTCTTCATGTAAACCTTGTAAAATAAGAGAGAATAGGCATAAGTATTGTGACATAATGTGTAATAACAGCCCATAATGCAATAAATATCGATATAAAAGCATGATGCAAAATGGACGTATCAACTCCCCCAAGCCTAGACCTCGTTTGTCCTCAAGCGAAAGACGAAATTGAAAAATATGTCCACGTGTTTGGAGATAGAGGTGTCGATAAAAATAAAATACGGACATGAGGGCATCATGATCATTCTTATATATATATATTGTCATATGATCTCTTATGCTAAAGTAACAATTCAATCACTATTTCAAGTATGAATCATAAACTTCATTGAGAACCAACAAACTCTAATCTCAGTCATTAAGGCAATTGCAATTTATCATAACATAAGAAAGAGTCAATATAAGAGCTTTTCAGCAAGTCCACATACTCAACCATCTTTTAGTCTTTCATAATTGCTGACACTCACGAGATATTTATGGGTATGAAGTTTTAATCGGACACAGAGAAAGATAGGGGCTTATAGTTTTGCCTCCCAAAGTTTTACCTCAAGGGTAATGTCAACAATAATAGTTCATGAAAACTCACATCCAATGAGCTATATATATCAGGATCTTTCCAACACATTGTGCTTGCCAAAGGATAAAATGTAAAAAGGAAAGGTGAATATCACCATGACTCTTTGCATGAAGTATAAGACAAGAATAAAAGATAGGCCCTTCGCAGAGGGAAGCAGAGGTTGTCATGCACTTTTATGGTTGGATGCATAAAATCTTAATGCAAAAGAAAGTCACTTTATATTGCTACTTGTGATATGGACCTTTATTATGCAGTCTGTCACTTTTATTTCTTCCATATCACAAGATCGTATAAAGCTTATTTTCTCCACATTAATAAGTCATACATATTTAGAGAGCAATTTTTATTGCTTGCACCAATGACAACTTACTTGATGGATGTTACTCAATCCATAGGTAGGTATGGTGGACTCTCATGGCAAAACTAGGTTAAGGGATATTTGGAAGCACAAGTGGTATCTCTACTTGGTGCAAAGAAATTGGCTAGCATGAGAGGGAAAAGCAAGCTCAACATGTTGGATGATCCGTGACAATATAATTTATCTCATATGTAAGAAAACCTAACCCATTACATTGTCTTCCTTGTCCAACGACAACTCTTTAGCATGTCATATTTTAATGAGTGCTCACAACCATAAAAGATGTCCAAGATAGTATATTTATATGTGATCCTCTCTTTCTTTATTACTTCCTATTAATTGCAACAATGACCAAAACTACGTTTGTCAACTCTCAACAACTTTTATTCATCATACTCTTTATATGTGAGCTCATTACTCTCCATAAGATCCATATGATCTCTTTATTTCTTTTTATTTCTTCTCTTTTACTTTATTCCCTCAAGATCATGGAAAAATAATCAAGTCCTTGACTCAACACTAACTTTATTATATATAGCCCACAGACAAGATTACATAGGAAGATCAGAAAGCAAAACTCACAACTAGATCATACTAAAACTTTATTCTACTAGATCAAGATATTATCAAAAGGATCAAACTAAGAAAAACGGTGAAGATAAAAGTGAAGGTGTTACGATACCGGCGCACTCCCCCAAGCTTGGAAATTGCCAAGGGGAGTGCCCATACCCGATGCTCAGTTCTTCTTTGTTGGTGAAGAAGGTGTTGGTGATGATGGGTAGTCCTTGTTGATCTCCCCGGGTTCTTCTCTCTTCAGCTCTATCTTCATTAGCCAAGCATCGTTGCCCTCATTGTTGGAGGAGGAGGGAGACGACATGATGCTTGGACTTAACAACCCTGATAGGAAACAGCTCGAAACAAGAACATGAGATTTTTTTCGTGATACAGTGGTCAAAATCTTCGGGAGATTATATAATGCATTTTTACCGACCAAAAGAAGTAACGTGTAAGAAAACGGAGTCCGGAGGGCACACGAGGTGCCCACGAGGCAGGGGGCGCGCCCTCCACCCTCGTGGAAGCCTCGTGTCCTTTCCGGCCTGCTTCTTATTTTCCTATTTTCTTAAATATTCCAAAACGTAGAAAAATTGCCATTAGAACTGTTTTGGAGTCGGTTTACTTACCATACCACATACCTACTCCTTTTCGGAGTCTGAAACATTCCGGAAAGTGTCCCTTATTTATTCCTCCGGGGTTACGGTTTCAGTAATATTAGTTTCAACATTTATTATTCCAAAACGGAGAAAAAATGCCATTAGAACTGTTTTGGAGTCGGTTTACTTACCGTACCACATACCTACTCCTTTTCAGAGTCTGAAACATTTCGGAAAGTGTCCCTTATTTATTCCTCTGGGGTTACGGTTTCAATAATATTAGTTTCAACATTTATGGGATTACCTGAGATATAATGTTTGATTCTTTGACCGTTCACGATCTTCGGATTTGTGCCTTCGAAGTTGTTCATTTTTATGGCACCGGAATGGTAAACCTCCTCGATGACGTAAGGACCTTCCCATTTAGAGAGAAGTTTGCCTGCAAAAAGTCTTAAACGAGAGTTGTGTATGCCATCTTTTAACTTTTTCTTTAAACAGCTTGGCATTTTCATAGGCATGGGTTCTCCATTCATCAAGTGAGCAAATGTCAAAAAGCCTATTTTCACCAGCAAGTTTGAAATCATAATTGATCTCTTTAATAGCCCAATATGCCTTATGTTCTAATTCAAGAGGTAAGTGACATGCTTTACCATAAACCATTTTATATGGAGACATACCCATAGGATTTTTGTATGTTGTTCTGTAAGCCCATAATCCATCATCAAGTTTCTTCGACCAATTCTCTCTAGATCTATTAACAGTCTTTTGCAAAATCAATTTAAGCTCTCTATTTCTAGGTTCTACTTGACCAGTAGACTGTGGATGATATGGAGATGCAATTCTATGATTAACATCATACTTAGCAAGCATTTTACAAAAGGCACCATGAATAAAATGTGAACCTCCATCAGTCATTAAATATCTAGGGACTCCAAACCTTGAAAAAATAACTTCTTTAAGCATCTTAATAGAGTTGTTATGATCAGCACTACTAGTTGGAATAGCTTCTACCCACTTGGTAACGTAATCAACGGCAACTAAAATATGTGTGTACCCATTAGAGGAAGGAAAAGGTCCCATATAATCAAAGCCCCAAACATCAAATGGTTCAATAACAAGTGAATAATTCATAGTCATTTCTTGACGTCTACTAATATTACCAATTCTTTGACATTCATCACAAGATAAGACAAACTTACAGGAATCCTTGAAGAGACTAGGCCAATAAAAACCGGATTGCAATACCATGTGTGCAGTTCTATCTCCAGCGTGGTGTCCTCCATATGCTTCGGAGTGAAACTTACGTGGGATCTGTTCCTGTTCATGCTCAGGTACACAACGTCTAATAACAACATCTACTCCTTCTTTATAAAGATGTGGGTCATCCCAGAAGTAATGTCTTAAATCATAGAAGAACTTTTTCTTTTGCTGGTATGTGAAACTAGGTGGTATAAATTTATCAACAATGTAATTAGCATAATCAGCATACCATTGAGCAGTGCGACAAGCATTTATGATAGCTAATTGTTCATCAAGAAAACTATCCTCAATAGGTAGTGGGTCATCAAGAACATTCTCTAACCTAGACAAGTTGTCTGCAATGGGGTTCTCAGCTCCCTTTCTATCAATAATATGCAAATAAAATTCTTGTAGTAGGAGAACTGATGTAGGGTGGAACCCTAATCGGCCGATCTTTCACGAAAGGAGCGGATCCCGTGAAGAACACGAGGAACACGAGGAGTGCAATGAGGGAAAACACACAAGGGGAAACACAAGAGGAACACTCAAACTTATAAGAACAAGTCACACATGTGCTAGATCCTCGAGTAAAGAAGGAAAGATACACGATCCACGAACAACTAAGGACGATACAAGGGTAGCCGGTCTTCTCTGTGAGGAGCTCTTGAGTTCTTCCCTAAAAGGGGTCTTGAATCCGCTTGGGGGATCTTCTCCGGTGGAGGCTCGAATCTCCGAGGAGAAGGTATCCAAGTGGATGAGCAAAGCTCTCACACAAAATATGAGCTAATCCTTTGCTAACCCTAGAAAGGAGGAGGGAGAGGTCTATATATAGCCTTAGTGTGAAAGGGGGCGAAAAGGGGGTACATGGGCTGTGGCCCAACACTTGGCAGCGCCCAGGCACCGAGCGTCCGGGAGTCACCGGTCGTCTAGAGGCTCGCGAGGGTCCGGACGTCCGGTGCCTATCGGACGTCCGTAAATTTGGCCCGGGTGGACTTCGGTCGGACGTCCGGTCGGGGTCGCACATAGGGTTTCCGCTTGAGGTAGTAGCCAATTCTCATGCATGGTAAGTGGTAGTTCGGAGAGGAGTGAGTTCACCTTAGCTTCGAGAGCTCTTGCATGTGCTCGTGTCATTGGTCCGCTAGTCAGTTGGTGAGACGATGGTAGGTCCATGGGGATGACCTTGCGGTGCTCCGCATCATCTCCCCTCCCTTGGGGAAGATCCGTCCTCGGATCAAATTCTTCATCACCATGGTAGGGAGAGACATCTTTGACGTTGAAGATGTTGCTCACAGAGTACTTGTCGCGTTGAATGTCAATCTTGTATGCGTTGTCGTTGTAGCGTGCAAGCACCTTGATGGGTCCATCCGCTCGTGGTCGAAGCTTGGACTTGCGTTCTTGTGGAAAGCGGTCCTTGCGAAGGTGTAGCCACACGAGGTCACCAATGTCGAAGACCATGGGGTGCTTGTTGATGTGGAGTTTGGTCGGAAGTCATTGTACTTGGCGCTCGATAGTATGTCTTGTATCTTCATGCACCTTCTTGAGATGAGTCACACGTGCACTTGCATCCAAATTGATGCGCTCTTGGAGTGGTAAAGGGAGAATGTTCAATGGGGACAAAGGGTTGAATCCATAGACGACCTCGAAGGGGGACTTGCCGGTTGTTGAGTGTCTTGCTCGGTTGTAGGCGAACTCGGCGATAGGTAGGCACTCCTCCCACTCCTTGATGTTCTTCTTGATGAGTACTCGAAGTAGAGCGGAGAGTGTGTGGTTGGTAACTTCCGTTTGGCCATCGGTTTGTGGATGATATGCCGTGGAGAAAAGTAGCTTGATTCCGATCTTGGCGCATAGGGTCTTCCAAAAGTAGCTAAGGAACTTGACATCGCGGTCCGAGACGATCATCTTTGGCACTCCATGTAGACGTAATGTAAGGGCGAAATACATGATTCATAAGACGCATAAAAGTACTCGGTGCTTCCGAGAGACCCATAGGCATGACTAACCACTCATACAAGCCAAACTTGGTTTTGAAAGCGGTTTTCCATTCATCACCCTCTTGTATGCGTATTTGATAGTAACCACTCTTAAGAGGAATTTTCGAAAATATAGTGGCACCACTAAGTTCATCACGCATATCATCAAGGCGTGGAATGGGATACCTATAACGAACGGTGATAGCATTGATAGGTCTACAGTCGGAGCACATGCGAAAACTACCGTCTCATTTTGGCACAAGAATGACCGGGACGACACAAGGGCTCAAACTTTCAGGCACATGTCCATGGTCTATGAGATGCTTTACTTGCCTTTGTATTTCTTTGGTTTCTTCGGGGTTGACGCGGTAGGGAGCTTTGTTCGGGAGCGGTGCTCCGGGGATGCGGTTCTCAATGCCTCATAGTGGAGGTAGTCCCGGAGGTAGCTCGTTGGGGAAAACATCATGAAATTCCTGCAAAAGAGAAGACAACACTAGAGGAAGACTGTGAGAGGTGTTAGTTTGTGGTTCATTGTCCTTGCACAAAAGGACGTAGTGTAGGACACTAGATGGGTTCTCACACACTCCTCTTATCTCACTTTTGGTGGCAAATAGGACTAAGTTCTTCTTTTTGCTAATCATGGAGGTGCTTGATTTGGTCTTGTGGCGCTCACTCTCTTTTTGGTGGCTCACTCTCTCACTATGATCTCCACGATGGGTGGCTTGCTTGTCGACGATCACTTGGATTGGCGACATTGGACGAAGGACGTGCTCCTTTCCCTTCATCTTGAAGATGTAGTGGTTCATTCGGCCGTTGTGGATGACTCCTCTATCAAATTGCCATGGGCTTCCAAGGAGAAGGTGGAAAACGGTCATTGGAACGACGTCGCACTCTAAGGTGTCTTCGTAGGCGCCAATTTTGAAGGAGACTTGTACTCGATGCTCGACTTGGATAGTGCCGGAGTCGTTAAGCCATTGCACTTTGTATGGATGTGGGTGCTTCGTCTTGGGCAATTGGAGCTTGGAGCAAAGTTTTTCACTTGTGAGGTTATGAAAACTCCCTCCATCGATGATGACCTTGACGGATCATCCATTGATGTCGGCCTTGGTGTGGAATATGTGGCATCTTTGGTCTTCTTGTTGGTTATGTTGGAGAGTCAAGACCTTGGAGACAACAAGAGCGGGGCTTGAATCTTCATCGCAAAAGACTTGTTCCTCTTCATCGTTTACTTGCCGGTGCATGGAGACTTGCTCAAGAGCGTCCATTTCTCCTTTACTCATTGAGTCATAGGTGCCGTCGTCGTTGAGGATCATGGTCCGCTTGTTGGTGCACTCATAGGACTTGTGGCCTCAGCCTCCGCATGTGAAGCATTTGAAGGAACTCGTCTTGACGGTCTCATCTGTGGGGGTTGAGGATGATGAAGCTCTAGGCTTGAAGTTGCTCGTAGTAGGAGGGTGACTTGGAGTTAACGAAGCTTTCTTGGAACTCGACTTGTTGATGTTGCTAGTAGAAGGCTTGGTAGACGGTGTTGGAGTCGTTGAAGCTTGGGTGTTGGAGAAGCCGTATGACTTGGATGAGAACTTGGCATACTTGAAATCATCTTGCACTTGACGTTCCGCTTTGGTAGCTTGATGCACTAGCTCGATGAGGTTCGAGTATGGTTGGAAGTCGGCGATCTTCTTGATAGGATGGTTGAGTCCATTCAAGAAACGCTCCATAGTTTGCTCATCATCTTCCGTGACGTTGGCTCTTATCATGGCAATCTCCATCTCCTTGTAGTATTCTTCAACGCTCTTGGTTCCTTGCTTGAGTAGTTGGAGATTCTTGAAGAGGTCGTGGTTGTAGTAGGTAGGCACGAAGCGTGCTCTCATGACATCCTTCATTTGTGCCCAAGTAGTGATGGTAGGTTCACCTCTTGCCTCTCGGCACTCGATGACTTGTTCCCACCAAATGAGGACATAGTCTTGGAACTCAAGGGATGCCATCGCGGTCTTCTTCTCTTCTTCATAGTTGTGCAAATGAATGATTTTGTCGACCTTCAATGCCCATGATAGGTACTCTTCGGGATCGTTGCTTCCATTGAACTTGGGCATGGTGAACTTGAGCTTTCCATAGCGCTGCACTTCATTGTGTTGGGGTCAAGGGTGATGACGTTCATGTTGTTGATAATTGTCCAACTCGTGTCGCTCTTGGTGAGGAGGGTTTTCAACCTCATGTTTCTCTTGTCATGGAGGATTTCCATTGTCGTCATGCTCTTGATGAACTTGATGTTCTTGGCGAGCTTGTGGAGGAGCTTGTCGAGCTCGAGGAGGAACTTGGGGAACTTGACGATGCACGCGAGCTTGAAATCTTCGTTCTTGAATTTCTTCGCGAAGTGCTTCTTCATGTTCACGAGCTTGTCGGCCTCGATCGGCTACGGCTCGACTGGAATCTCGGAGGGCTTATTGGGCCGCAAGTGCTTGAGCTTCACGGAGTTGTTGTTCTTGGCGTTGTGCCTCAGCATCTTGTGTAACTTGGTGTAGACGTGCTCGCTCTTCCTCTTCCTGTTGGCGCTGTCGTTGCCATTCTTGTGCTAGTGCAAAAGCCTCTTGAGTTTGACGTTGTCGGCGCTCTTGAGAGTCGGTGTCGCATAGAGGATTGAGGCTTGCTTGACTATCATTGTGCGCGGCACGGTGTAGAGTGTTCGATGTCATTGTACTTGAGACAGAGAGGGTGAAGTCAGAGTGTCGACTTGAGCGAGTCCTTCTTGATGAAGACGAAGTGGAAGAAGGGCGGTTGAGCAACAAAGCGCGAATCTCGTCCATACTTGTGTCATTCTATTGCTTGTGATCGTCGAGCTTGTGGTCGAAGTAGTCCCTTGTACGTTGGTCGGAGAGTCACAAGTCGGCGGTGAGGTTGTCGATGTGTTCACTCATTGCTTGTTGCTCTTGATGCAAAGCACGTTGTGCACCAAAGGGGTGGCTCTTGGTGACGTAGGAGTTCATGTTGTCGCCGTGCTCAATGAAGAGTGGTTTGGTAGAAGTACTTGGCCTATCCATCATTCCAAGAAAAATGTGAGTGGTAGAAAGAGAAGAACGAATACCAAATGTACCTTGACCGAAGTTAAAAGTGGATCGATGATCACTCCAATGTAGGACAAGGAAATAGCACAATTGGTACTAGCTCTTGTCGGTTTCTCACCCCCTACACAAGTAAAAGCTTATGGTGGAGCTTGGTTAGGATGGTGGCACAAAATTTGATGGAATTGTAAGTGAGCTTCAATAATGTTGGAAAAGATTCGCAAGATGCAATGCGACAAGTAGACCAAGCATATAAGGTACACGGAAACACACACGCAAAACGATAAGTGGGGTCGTGCTACCAAGGTTGAGGCAAAATGTGGAATCCACAAAAATGCTTGTGTTGCACAACACTAGATAGACGCTAGCATGATTGCACAATAGGCGGATACAAAGAACTTGTGCACAACCTACTTAGCAAAAATGCAACGACTTCTATCCCCAAGTATGTTCGATGCAAGGTGTTTCTATGATGCGATCCAAGATGATCGAGTATGACAATCTTAATGTTGTATGATGCTATGGTTTTTGCTTAAGAGATCTTTGCTTATCTTTCCTCTTTGCTTAAAAGCTTGTTTGGCTGTTTGATGTTTGAGCTATTTTCTCATGCAATGCTTGACGAACCAAGATAGCAATTGTGTATGCGCTGGCAACTTTGTGACACAAGAGATGATACCAATATATGCAACAATGATGTATGTATGCTATGGGAAGTATGATCACTAACATGCACAAGTCTCGTTGCCGGCAATACTCAATGGCTCATCTCGATGGGTAAGCAACGCAAAGGAGTAAGGCTATGATGGCTATCAATGTAATGTCAAGAATAATGTATCACGATACCAAAACGAGCTTACCGTTCTTTGGTTCCACATTTGTAAGCAAGAACGGATGACGGTAATCCAATCACGAGTATCAAGATGTAGTCGAGGTGGTCGTTGTTGATCACGCGTCGGTGGCGAAGATGAGCGGCGGTGATGTCGATGTCGAACCGTACCTAGATAGCCGAAACACAAAAGGATACGGAACCGCAACTCAAATTCTCAAAGCTCAAAGTGGCAACACGTGTCAGAGCGCGAAACGGGTAAGCAATGGTGGTGGTATGCAGAAGTGTTGATGGTGCATCGGTGGTAGGAGTGCATATGCGGAAATGTGGGGTGATGGTGGTGACTAAAACTAAAAAAATTCAGTTTCGTCAGTGTGGGTCGGACGTCCGGGCTGGGCCGGTCGTCCGGTCGTCAGACGTCCGGTGCCTGGGCGAAACTCGGGCACAGGAAGAACTGCTAGGGTTCGTGATGAAGATGTGGGAAATCGTCGAATTCGGAGGATTTTGTGGATGGAAATGGTGGAGACAAGGGGGAAAAGCTAGATCCACTCAAAACAAAGCAAATCCACGGATCCAAACCAACAAAATTTCAACACACCAACAAATCACAAAAAAAAATTGGGGCTATTTTTGTGTGGAATTTTCAAATTTGGGACAAAAACAACAAAAGTAGGCTAGCAATACAACGGGGAGGCTCCGAAATCGTGATCAACGTGGCTCTTGATACCAAGATAATGTAGGGTGGAACCCTAACCGGCCGATCTTTCACGAAAGGAGCGGATCCCACAAAGAACACGAGGAACATGAGGGAAAACACACAAGGGGAAACACAAGAGGAACACTCAAACTAACAAGAACAAGTCACACATGTGCTAGATCCTCGAGTACAAAAGGAAAGATACACGATCCACAGACAACTAAGGACGATACAAGGGTAGACGGTCTTCTCCGTGAGGAGGTCTTGAGTTCTTCCCTAAAAGGGGTCTTGAATCCGCTTGGGGGATCTTCTCCGGTGGAGGCTCGAATCTCCGAGGAGAAGGTATCCAAGTGGATGAGCAAAGCTCTCACACAAAATATGAGCTAATCCTTTTCTAACCCTAGAAAGGAGGAGGGAGAGGTCTATATATAGCCTTAGTGTAAAAGGGGGCGAAAAGGGGGTACATGGGCTGCGGCCCAACACATGGCAGCGCCCAGGCGCCGGACATCCGGGAGTCACTGGTCGTACGGAGGCTCGCGAGGGTCCGGACGTCCGGTGCCTGTCGGACGCCTGTAAATTCGGCTCGGGTGGACTTCGGTCGGACGTCCGGAGCCTGGAGGTCGACGGTCGTCCGTAGCGCTTCGGAAATCTGTAGTTTTGTCTCGGGTATGGAAGTGTCGGTCGTCCGGAGAGGGCCGGACGTCCGGAGCCTGGAGGTCGTCAGACATCCGGGGTTCGTCGGTCGTCCGGAGCCTGGGGACTTCGAGCAGTTCTTCTTCTTGTCCCGTGAACTTGGCATCCTCACCGTCTTATCCGTTGAATGTAGTTGGTCCGTGGCCTTCCTCCAAGCACCTGATCACACATAGTGTTTCCGCTTGAGGTAGTAGCCAATTCTCATGCATGGTAAGTGGTAGTTCGGAGAGGAGTGAGTTCACCTTAGCTTCGAGAGCTCTTGCACGTGCTCGTGTCATTGGTCCGCTAGTCACTTGGTGAGACGATGGTAGGTCCATGGGGATGACATTGGGATGCTCCGCATCAAGAACCCATCTAATAAGTCTAGGTTTAGCATCTTTCTTTTCCATAAGATATTTAATAGCGGCATGATCAGTGTGAATAGTTACTTTAGAAGCAACAATATAAGGTCTGAACTTATCACAAGCAAATACAACTGCTAAGAATTCCTTTTCAGTAGTAGCATAATTTCTCTGGGCATTGTCTAGTGTTTTACTAGCATATTGAATAACATTTAATTTTTTATCAACTCTTTGTCCTAGAACAAGACCTATAGCATAAACCCTAGCATCAAACATAATTTCAAAAGGTAAATTCCAATCAGGTGGCTGAACAATAGGTGCGGAAATCAAAGCTTTCTTAAGTATTTCAAATGCGTCTACACAATCATCAAAGACAAACGGAATATCTTTTTGTAATAGGTTAGTCATAGGCCGGGAAATTTTTGAGAAGTCCTTAATGAACCTTCTATAAAAACCGACATGACCAAGGAAACTTCTTATACCTTTGATGCCCTCGGGACATGGCACCTTTTCAATAGCATCAACTTTATCTCTGTCAACTTCAATACCTCTTTCAGAAATTTTATGCCCCAAGACAATACCTTCATTAACCATAAAGTGGCACTTCTCCCAATTCAAGACAAGGTTAGTTTCTTCACATCTCTGCAAAACTCAATCAAGGTTGCTCAAGAAATCATCAAAATGGGATCCATAAACAGAGAAATCATCAATGAAAACATTACATATCTTTTCACAAAAGTCAGAGAATATAGCCATCATGCATGTTTCAAAGGTAGCAGGTGCATTACATAAACCAAAAGGCATGCGTCTATAAGCAAAGGTACCGAAAGGGAAAGTAAAAGTTGTCTTTTCTTGATCATCAGCTGACACAGGTATTTGAGAGAAACCAGAGTAACCATCTAGAAAGCGAAAATGTGTACGTTTGGATAATCTTTCTAGCATTTGATCAATGAAAGGCAAAGGGTAATGATCTTTTTTAGTAGCTTTATGTAATTTGCAAAAATCAATTACCATCCTATAACCTATAATAATTCTTTGCGGAATCAATTCATCTTTATCATTAGGAACGACAATAATACCTCCCTTCTTAGGGACACAATGGATAGGGCTTACCCACTGCCTATCAGCAACGGGATAAATTATACCTGCTTCAAGGAGCTTTAATATTTCCTTTCTTACCACTTCTTTCATCTTAGGATTTAGCCTTCGTTGGTGATCAATAACTGGTTTGGCGTCTTTCTCCAAATTTATTTTGTGTTGACATAGAGTGGGACTAATGCCCTTAAGATCATCAAGAGTATCCAATAGCAGCACGGTGCTTCTTCAGAGTTTTCAATAATCTCTCTTCTTCATGCTCTGAAAGGTTAGCACTAATAATAACAGGATATATCTTCTTTTCATCAAGATAAGCATATTTAAGAGTATCAGGCAATGGTTTAAGCTCAAACACAGGATCACCCTTGGGTGGAGGAGGATCCCCTTGAATTTCAACAGGCAAGTTGTGTTTCAGAATAGGTCCCTGTTTAAAGAACACTTCATCTATTTCCCTTCTTTCATTCATGAACATATCATTTTCATGGTCTAGCAAATATTGTTCTAAAGGATCAGTAGGAGGCACAACAATAGAAGAAAGACCAATAATTTCATCTTTACTAGGCAATTCTTTATCATGGGGTTGTATACGAAATTTAGCAAAATTAAACTCATGAGATATATCCCCTACACCAATAGAACAATATCCTTATTGCAGTCTATCTTAGCATTAAAAATATTCAAGAAGGGTCTACCAAATATAATGGGACAAAAGCTATCCTGTGGGGAACCAAGAACAAGAAATCAGCAGGGTATTTAACCTTCCCACACAAGACTTCAATATCTCTAACAATCCCAATTGGTGAAATAATATCTCTATTGGCAAGTTTAATGGTAACATCGATATCTTCTATCTCAGCAGGTGCAATATCATGCATAATTTCTTTGTATAAGGAATGAGGTATTGCACTTGCACTAGCACCCATATCACATAAGCCATGATAACAATGATCTCCTATTTTAACAGAAATAACAGGCATGCCTACAACAGGTCTATGTTTATTTTTAGCATCAGGTCTAGCAATGCTAGCAACTTCATTGCAGAAGTAAATAACATGCCCAAGACTTAGCGGAAGCAACAATATCTAAGTACAAACATAAGTTAAACAAGTTTTGCCTTAAGAAGGCTAGCACAAAAGCAAGATTGATCGAAAAGGCAAGGCCTCCTACCTGGGAGCCTCCTAACTACTCCAGTTCGTCAGCGGCCATCACGTAGTAGGCACCCTCAGGGTAGTAGTAGTCATCAGTGGTGTCGTCTGGCTCCTGGGATCCTTCATCTGGTCGCAACAATCGGGTATATGGGAAAAAGAGGTAGCAAAGCAACCGTGAGTACTCATTCAAAGTACTCGCAAGACTTACATCAGATCTAAGCTAAATATGCATGTGTATCAAAGGAAATGGGCTATATATGTGGACTAAACTTCAGAATGCCAGAAAAGAAGGGGAAAGCCTAGCCTATCGAAGACTAGCATCTTCAAGCATCTTGCAGCATATAGAACAGTACAGATCAACATAATGTAAAGTAGCAGTAGTGTTATCAACCTCGGCCAGAGATCCTTTCTCGACTCCCTACGAGAAAGCAATCCCAGAGCCATACTATCCATTTCTCATAACCATTCCTCATCTCAAGTATCCAATTCTAGTTGAATCAATCGGGATACAACTCCAAGTGTCCGTTACCGTAGGACAGGCCATCGGTAGATGTTTTCTTCCCTGCAGGGGTGCACCAACTTACCCAGCACGCTTGATTAACTCCGGTCGGACACACTTTTCTGGGTCATGCCCGGCCTCGGCCAAACAATATGCCGCAACCCGACCTAGGCTTAATAGAGAGGTCAGCACGTCGGACTAAACCTATGCCCCCAGGGGTCTTGGGCCATCGCCCCGAGAACTCCTGCACGTTGCGTGGGCGGCCTGTGAGCAGACCTAGCTACTTCCTTAAAAAGGCAGGAGCTTACCAGTCCATCCCGGCGCGCGCCGCTCAGTCACTGACGTCTATTAAGCTTCGGCTGATGCATACGACCCAGAACGCCCATACAATGCCCACGTGATGGTTAGTGCTATCAGGCCAAAGGCCCCTTGGATCAAATATCCAAACCGTTAGTGTGTTGGTAGTGCGGTCATGAGCAGAGACTCACGAAAGATGTGACCCCGTCGCCCCGTCTCGAGTACTTGCGACAAGGGCTAAGAATTCCTGGCCACGCCTTGTAAGTATCTCGCGGGCACCTTCCAGGTCAACCCGACTCCACATCACTCGCTATTAAGCTCGCGCGGTGTAACATTCCAAATTTTCAATTTGGAATGTTATACATTAGGTCATCATGCATATCATATTTTATTTTGGTTTTGGTTTTGATCCTAGAAAATCCTAAGCAACTCAAGGACCCACGGAGAGAGTTGGGGATTTCATTATTTACGTATTTGAGTTTTCTCAAATTATGTAAACAGGATCATTTGATTTTATTTATATTATCATCAATTATTTCTATTACAAAAATATGAGAGAGGGAATAAAATGACTTAATAAAAATATAGAAATATTGAAGATTTAATAAAAAAATCAAATAAGATTTATTTCGGAGTTTTTCGGTATTTTTATTTGAATTTAGGAAAAATGCGCGTTTTTCAAAGTTGTAGTTTGGGCCCAGATAAATGTTCACTTTATAGGGCTTGGTTTTAGGAACCCGGCAAAATTTATTTCGTGATTTTTGGAGTCCGTTTAGTATTTCTTTTTATTTTTCTTCCGAGCGGATTTATAAAAAAAAAACTGGAACCGACTCCGGGCCGTACCCGGCCAGGAAACCGCCGGCCAGGCCTTTATATAGCGCCCGCCCGGGCGAGAGAGAGAGCCAGCCCAGCCCCTGCGAAACTCAAGCCGCCGCCGCCGGAGCCGCGCGCCTTTCGAGGTTCGCTGCCGCCTCGTTTTCCGTGCTGTTTAAAAAAATATTTTTTTTCTGTTCGTCGTTTTTCTTTTTCGTCGGATTTTTCGCGGTTATTTTCTGATCGCGATTTCTGATCCGATTTTCGTTTTAGTATAACTTTTCGCTCGTTTATCGGAATCAGGCGATTCAAGCGCCTGGAGTTTCGTCTCGAAACCCTCTTTCCGAATAATCAACTTAAACAGGTTTTTGCTACTGTAAAATTTGCCCTAGATCCAGATTACTAGAACGAAGTTGTTTTCTTTCGCCGTTTGATTTATTTTGCTTCGTTCGATTTGATTCTTTTTGCCAACCGGAGTTCTTAAGTTGAACTTTCTGGTTAGATCTTCTATTTGAGTTTTACCTGTGCATTAGATGAGTACTTATTGTATGCTTGTTGTTTATCTGCGATAGAATACCCGGAGTGCGCCACCTGTTACTTCGAATCTCTAGGTTACGCGGATCATCAGCAAGGCAAGTAACACTTTGATCATACCTTTTCTACAACCTAATTTTATTGCATTAGATCAATCCTCACACATTGCATGATTAGGATCTAACTAAACTGTGGGATGGGAAGTAGATGAGGTAGTACCTATTACCTGTTTATTATCAAACCTTTGGGAGTTACTTCTACGTTTGCTCATTATGCCATGCTATGCTAGTAGACGTGGATTGGGTGAGTGATATCCATGACAGATGTGAGATTGATAATTAAGGGTTTATCTAAGGTGGCAACCTAACACACATCTGGGTGGATTGAGGCACCTGGGGTTACCAGGACTTGCCTGTTTTCTTTGGACCGCCACCCAGGCTCAAAGGGATCATGAGATTTTTCATACTAGAAACTTCCGTGTGCAGCCACAAGCCATTATGGGCTCTGGCATAGTTGACTAAGTTGTGCGAACTCTTACAGGGTAGACTAGCAGATGTAGGGGAAAGTAGGTGTACCGGTCTATCCGTCGTAAGGTGCTAGCGCTTCTGAAAGACTGTGTCTCGGTCATCCGTTTCTCAAACACCATGTAGTGCGAGAAACCCAACGGAGGCGATCGAGTCTTGTGGGGAAAAGTGCGCAAACCTCTGCAGAGTGTAACAAACTAATCATGGTTAGCCGTGTCCGCCGGTTATGGACATCTTGAGTATCTAGTATCTGGATTATCATGTGAATCTCAACATGTTACTCTAAAATTAATATTGTTGGGTTTTAATGATGTTACTTAATTGGGATTGAGAATGCTGTCAACCATTCTCAATGATTAACAACCACCATGATAGTAATTAATTTTATTACTTTGAAGTAGGGAAAAATTGGCTTTACGCAAAAACAGTAACCATAGAGCTTTCCACCAGCCAAATATGCATATAGTATAGCTGTTGCATTCCATTACTCTCTATGTGTTACCTTGCCAGCATATTCCATGTGTTGACCCATTTTCGGGCTGCAATGCTAATGTTGCAGACTTTTCAGACGACGATTAAGGAGTTTTAGGTCGTGGTTCTATACTCACTTATCTTCCAAGCCTTTCGCTGTTATCGGTATTAGATGGCCTTAAGCCATATTTATTGTAATAAGTTCTCTTTTGAGACACTCGATGTAATAAGTGTGTGATTGCTACTCTGCTATAAATCCTCCGAGTACTGTGTGGTGTCAGCATTACTGATCCAGGGATGACACCGGAGCACAGAGATCAGACTGTTTGAGGTCTGGTCGCTACACGAAGGTACCCTGTAGCGCCCTGAGACCGATGTGCCAGTTGTCGTCCTGTTATTCACCGTCGTTGCCATGTCATTTTTCTTGCGTGTTGCATCTTATCATGTCATCATGTGCATTGCATCATCATGTTTTCAAAACTTGCATCAGTCCCGGTCTCCTCGTTCCGTCTGTTGTCCGTTCTGAGCCCAGACACACTTGCACGCGCCCGCGGCATGTCCGAGATATTATTTTATAAGTGGCCAAAAATGTTCTCGGAAAGGGTTGAAAGTTGGCATGCGGTGTTGTTATGTTGCCAGTAGGCCGCCTGCCAAATTTTATTGCATTCGGAACTCGTTTGATAGCCCAACCGTTAAACTATAGTGGCATTATAGACGGTCTAATGTCGGACGTTTTTGGTCTCCGGAAACAGTCGCTGGGCCTCCCTCTCTCCTCTTTCTCTCAGCTCAAGACCGTCTACACCGCTCACTACCTACCGCCAGGTCCAACCTAACCTCTCTCGTCAGCCCGCACCCCCCCTCGCGGGCGTCCGAAAATTGTCCCGGACCCGACCCAAGCAGTCGTCACCGTCGTGTCCGGATCATCCCCAAACGTCTAGAAAACGTCTCCATTTCTTTATTTGGGCCCCCTAACCTATTTATTCGCGACCGTCCAATTACAATCAGAGGGACCAAATACCCCTAACCAAAATTCTCATTGCTATATAAATAGATGGAACCCTAGTCCTGACCCATCGATCCATCTAATGCTTCCGCCACCGCCACCCATGTTCCTCGGGAGCTTGTCCCATCGCCAACCAAATCCCCCTCGGGATCCATTCCCCACCAACCATCGCTCGCCACCAACTCCTCCTTTCCTCGATCCAGACCACAAGAGAGGAGCTCCTCCTTTGTTTTCTTCTTGAGGCCGCAACAACAGCGCAGCTCCCGAGCGCCTCCTCCTCACCTCGTTCCCCCCCTCGGCTGCCGGCGACCACGTCCAGGACCAGGTCCCCCCTCTCCCTGCTCTCCCACTCTCCGTTTCCTTCCCTAGCTTCTCTCCTCTCTACCTCACCCCTCGTTCTCTCCCTGTACCAGGTACAGGAGTTCACCTGCAACCCCGCCGGCGTCAAGGAGAAGCTCCGTTGCCGGAGCGCTGCCGCCGGTGGCCACCTCCATCAGGGATGCCATGGACGCCCGCTCTGCAGGAGCTTCGTCCGTTCCTCTGCCTCGCTGCAGTCGCCCTCTTCTGCGACGAGCACCACGCGTCGCGGTGTTTCTTCTGCAAGGCCAGCTCCACCGAGCCGCAGAACATCCTCGCGCCGCTGGAGCTCCATCCCCGCACCCAGACCCTCCAGATCCCGCCGTCCCAGCACCTCCTTGCCGTCCCCTCGCCTGAAGTCGCCGCGCCATGGCCCTCTGCCTCGCCTCTGTCCTTTCGAAGGAGGTAGACGACGTGTCTGGCCGGCTTCGTTGACCCGGCCTCGTTCGGCCTCCCGTGCCAGATCGCTCGGCCTGCATACATCCGGGTGGGCCTCAGCCTGCTGCGTCCTGCATTGGCCTCTTCCACTGACCTGGGCCATAGCCCATGGTGAGAAATCCCCCTCCCAGTGCATGTTCCTGTTAGGCCCGCGACTGGATTCGGCCCAGCGTGTTTTTATTTCCCTGTTGCGATTTTAGCTTTTTATCCCGAGACTGCAGTTTTTGCAGAAAAACCCTTGCTCAACATGCATATAATAACTCACAAACATTGCATCATACTAAAACAATTTATATATTAAATATGCTTAGATTTGCATCTAGCTTCATAATATGTCATTTTCATCCATGTTTAAAATGTTTAAAATGTTGTTTGATTAATTTTTGCTCTATGTCATGGTTAAATGATTTAATTCATAACTTTTCAACCGTAGCTCCAAATCTAACAAACTTTATATGTATTTGGGGTAGAAAAATACCTAGTTTAACGTGGCGACTTTACTTTGCATGTTTAAAAACATTAAAATATGGTTTAGGGCAGAACAGGACCAAACCTAATATATGCACATGGGGATTTACCGGAATTGTTGTTCGCTGCTTCCAGCCTCATTTAAACTTGACTAGATAGGTAGTTTACTCTGCTTCACCTCCTGCCATGCTAACAACATTTAATATTGTTGGGTACATAAACGACATTTGAACTAAATAATTGATGTGGTGTTCCGTCAATATGCAACTTGTTGCATATTGAGCTCCACTTAACTTGTAGTGTTGTTTGTGCATTTTGCCATGCCATGTTTCTTTAAACCGGACATGCATCATACTTGTTTGCGCATCGTGCCATGATTATGTGGTGGTTGTTTACTATGTTGTTTGCTTTCTTTCCGGTGTACTTCGTCTCAGTAATCCGGTAACGTCGTGTTGTGAGGATTCATTCGACTACGTCCGTGTGTCTTCTTCATGGACTCGTTCTTCTTCCTTGCGGGATTTCAGGCAAGATGACCATACCCTCGAAATCACTTCTATCTTTGCTTGCTAGTTGCTCGCTCTTTTGCTATGCCTATGCTGCGATACCTACCACTTTCTTATCATGCCTCCTATATTGTTGAACCAAGACTCTAACCCACCTTGTCCTAGCAAACCGTTGTTTGGCTATGTTACCGCTTTGCTCGGCCCCTCTTATAGCGTTGTTAGTTGCAGGTGAAGATTGAAGTTTTGTTCCTTGTTGAAACATGGAGATCGTTCCTTGTTGGAACATGTTTACTTGTTGGGATATCACAATATATCTTATTTAATTAATGCATCTATATAATTGGTAAAGGGTGGAAGGCTCGGCCTTATGCCTGGTGTTTTGTTCCACTCTTGCCGCCCTAGTTTCCGTCATATCGGTGTTATGTTCCCAGATTTTGCGTTCCTTACGCGGTTTGGTGATAATGGGAACCCCTTGACAGTTCGCCTTAAGTAAAGCTCTTCCAGCAATGCCCAACATTGGTTTTACCATTCGCCACCTAGCCTTTTTTCCCTTGGGTTTCGCGGACTCAAGGGTCATCATTATTTTAACCCCCCGGGCCAGTGCTCCTCTGAGTGTTGGTCCGACCGAGTAGACTGCGGGGCCACCTCGGGGCAACTTGAGGGTTGGTTTTACTCGTAGGATGTCTCATCTGAGTGTGCCCTGAGAAAGAGATATGTGCAGCTCCTATCGCGATTTGTCGGCACATTCGGGCGGTGTTGCTGGTTTAGTTTTACCCTGTCGAAATGTCTTGTTGTACCGGGATACCGAGTCTGATCGGAATGTCTCAGGAGGAGGTCTATTCCTTCGTTGACCATGAGAGCTTGTGATGGGCTAAGTTGGGACACCCCTGCAGGGATTTGAACTTTCGAAAGTCGTGCCCGCTGTTATGGGCATATGGGAATTTGTTAATGTCCGGATGTAGATAACTTGAACCTTAACTTAATTAAAATGAGTCAACTGCGTGTGTAACCATGATGGTTTCTTCTCGGCGGAGTCCGGGAAGTGAACACGGTGTTGGAGTTATGCTTGACGTAGGTTGTTATAGGATCACTTCTTGATCAAAGTTAACCGATCGTGCCTTGCCTTCTCTTCTCGCTCTCTTTTACGTATTTTAGCCACCATATATGCTAGTCGCTTGCTGCAGCTCCACCTCATACCTTTTACCTTACCCATAAGCTTAAATAGTCTTGATCGCGAGGGTGCGAGATTGCTGAGTTCTCGTGGCTCACAGATACTTCCAAAACCAGCTTGCAGGTGCCGTTGAACCATGCAGATGACGCAACCAAGCTCAAGGAGGAGCTCGATGAAGATCGTGTTCGTTATGTTGTTCCCGTTTCCAGTTGATCAGTAGTGGAGCCCAGTTGGGGTCGATCAGGGACCTTTGTCGCATTTGGGGTTCTTCTTTTATTTTGGCTCCGTAGTCGGGCCTTGATTGTATTTGGATGATGTAATGCTTTATTCATGTAATTGTGTGAAGTGGCGATTGTAAGCCAGCTATGTATCTCTTTCCCTTATGTATTACATGGGTTGTGTGAAGATTACCTCACTTGCGACATTGCTTTCAATGCGGTTATGCCTCTAAGTCGTGCTTCGACACGTGGGAGATATAGCCGCATCGAGGGTGTTACAAGTTGGTAATCAGAGCCTTCCCCGACCTTAGGAGCCCCATTGCTTAATCGTTTCTAGCAGCCGAGTTGTGTCTAGAAAAATGTTTTGAGTCATTTAGAAATTATATATCGGAGAGTTTAGGAATTCTTTTTACTTCCCAGTCTCCTTCATCGCTCTGGTAAGGCATCCTGACGTAGAGTTTTGACTCTTCTCTTCTCAAATTTCACTAAATTTTTTTTAGGATCACGCGGGTATCTTGGAATCGTTCCGATGGTTTTATGACGAGAACATTGTCTTGGTGCCTTCCTATCAGGGGTTTTGTGGAAGTGTCCCGGGGAGTTGAGCTCTGAGGTGTTGTCATCATAATTTTATCGTTGCAGTTCTGGAATACCTGAGTTTAGTACGCCAACATCGAAAATCTCTTTTATGCAGCTCGTTGGTGAGATAACCTCGCTGCCACCCAGTACTGGGGCGGGAGTTCGGGAGTATTGCCATAACTTGTATAACGGATGCTTTTCGAAGGTTGAGGTAGATGATTTCCGAAGGTTTCTTGGTTATGTGTTGAAGGATGGATACAGCTGGATGTAGGATTTGTTAGTTTGGGTGAGATATTATGCTTCCCCTGTATCCCCAACACCTGATTGCATAACCGTAAAATTTCGGGAGTTTCATATGTGGGAATTCAAGTAGCTCTTAGGATATCTTTCCGATAGATGTATGATTTGAAATTGGGGTTCGACGTCTAGTGGTCCGCCTATTCACAGTCGGTTTTACAGTGGTCTCATTGTGTCTTAAAGAGTCCTTGGCTATGCCGACCCGGGGACGCTTCGTATGTCATGTGCACTGCCTTGTACATGATGGTGCTGTACGATCGAGCCTGTGTAGGTCCCACCACGAAAACTTCGGACGAAATCTCTATCATATGTTTGTTCTGGCTTATTCTGCAAGCCAATCCTTGTTTTGTTTTGAGTTGTGGTATTCGAGTTGCTTCAAAGTCAAATGTTGATTCCATACCTTTTCCAAGTGGTGTTCTCATATTCCTATGTGAATACTAATCCTTCTCGATCATCGAGTTTGTCATTTCAATTTCTTTACACCAGTGTGACTCTCCTCAAGTGGATCCGATCATTTCAACATCTGCAAGATCAAGTATCAGCTCTCTCAACGGTGTTTGTTTCATCCTTCCCAAGTTGCCTTTGTTTTCCCGCCCTCCCTCCCTTGTTTTTCTTCAACGACTCAGATTTCTTAATCAAGTATCCATTTTACTGATGTGAAGTCTCTCCATTCTTTTCAATCAATATCCTTATCCGGTGATTCTCAAGAAGATTCTAACGGAGCTTCAAGTTCGTCACTCTTCACTCGTTCTCTTCTCCGGTGGATTCAAATCAAGCTTTTGGTGTTTGATCATATTCTTTTCCTTATTTCAAATGTCTTCTCTTGCCGGTGCACCTCTCAATCATTAACTTTTCATTATTCATTTGTTCTGGAGTGCTAAAGATATCTCGAAGATTCGTGTTTCCACTCTGCATTCATTCAAGATCTTTCGAGGTTGTTATCTCATTCAAGCCATTTAATTCAACCGGTGTAATCTTTCCTTCAAATCATTTCAACGGTGTTTCTTTTGAGTGGGCCCTAACCCACAGGTCTTTTCCCAGGATCTTACCTGACTCTTCTTATTCTCCCGGAGTTAGTCTCAAATTCATTTCACAGTTTGACGTAAGAATGAATTGACATCAGTCAAATGTTTTTCTCCAAGATCTGTCAAATTATTTCATCGTTGGTTCAACCTTTATAATTTTCATTTGGAGTGCCTCAACAATTCTTGGTGGTGTTTCTCATCATCATTCTCAGATTTTGAAGACCGAAGAAGATTTTCTCTTAATCTTGCTTCATTCTCTTCAAGATTCGTGATTCTAGATTGTTGCCATCCTCTCGTAATTGTCTTGATCGTGGGAATTCTTTTCACCTATCCGGAGCAATTCAGGAGTATTTTCAGTTTGATCATCTGGAGTCCATCATCTCAGAATTATTCATTCTCAGCTTTCAGCTCTCGTTCTCCAATTTTACTGGTGCATCATTCAAGTATATTCTCTAATCAGCTTGTGATCTTTTGTTCTCGTGGATCTAATTTCCCTCAAGTATTTTCATTCGTTCCCTAATCCTTTCCGGTGATTTATCCCTTTACTTCGTTCTTTGTCCATCGAAGGCCTCTTCAAGTTTGCGCATTATCTATCTTAATCATTTCTACGAGAATAAGTAGTATGCCAATTCCATTGGTTGTCATCAATTTGAATTGGTGAAGTATAAGCATAATGTAATTCTTATTCTTGTTTCATCGAGTTGATTCAATTCCTTATTCCGGAGTGGTTCATCATACATATTCTTGGTTTCAAGTGCTCATCTTTCTTTTCTAGAGTTCCAAGCTTTTCCGCATTATCTCGTCGCGAAGCTCCATCTAAATCATTGCAAGGCTTCACCTTGTGATTTCAACTACCCCTTTCTTTCCATTTGATCATTCTTTTGTTACCGGAGTTCTTCATGGAGGTTCTACATGATGGTTCATCAAGGATTTAATCCCTTCTCGAAGTGCTCATCAAGATTCTTTTCAGAGGAACTCAAGCATTGTTCATTTAGCAATCCGGAGTGCAATTCTTTCTTCCATATCATTGGAGGTGGTATTATCTCATTCTTGATAATTTGAGCTCACGTTTCATGATTCACACGTTGTTAAGAATGAGGTATTTTAAATCCATCAATCTCTTCGTTGGAATTATCTTGGGTTATATTTCACCTAAAACTTTCCCTAAGGTTTGTTGCTAATTATGGTGATAATATATGATCCAAGTTCTTCATCTATCCTTCCCGGTGAAATTAGTTTTCTCGTCTCCTTGTTGATATCAATCCAATCTATTATTTTTCGTCAGTGGCAGAATTTCACCTCATAATTTGAGATGTATCCCATAAGACCATTTAAAGCTTATTCTTTTCGTTGTTGGTTTTTCCAACAATTCCGTTCGAACCTTCTCCTAAAGATGCTTCAATCTCATTCGAGATAGAAGATATTGTTTTCCTCCTCCTTTCATTCCATTCCATTATCTCATTTCTTCCGGAGGCACTGTGATGCTGCTCTCTTCAAACCTTCTTCTGTTCTTGTTAGGTTCTTGTTCTTTTCGTGCTTATCCATTTAACCGGAGTGTTGTACCCTTTTGCTCAAGTTATTTTAATATTATCAAGTCTTGCTTAACTTCTTAACCGGAGTGGTTTCAATATATATCTTGCCCTTCAACCTCATGGTTTTTCGCAATGTTCTTTGTCCCTCTTTTCTAACGGAGTGTTTGCGACCTTGTTCACCTTCGTTGTATTCTTTTCTCGAATTTGTTCAACCTCTCAAGGTTCTTTGGTTTCACTCGTTTGTCAAAGGAGCAACTTATTTTACCTCTCTTTTTTCTCTTCCGTTGTCCCTCCGGTGCCATTCTAGATCTCGGAACGAGATCCTCTCATAGTGGTGGAGTGTTGTAGCGCCCCAAGACCGATGTGCCAGTTGTCGTCCAGTTATTCACCGTCGTTGCCATGTCATTTTGCTTGCGTGTTGCATCTTATCATGTCATCATGTGCATTGCATCATCATGTTTTCAAAACTTGCATCAGTCCTGGTCTCCTCGTTCCGTCCGTTGTCCGTTCTGAGCCCAGACACACTTGCACGCGCCCGCGGCATGTCCGAGATATTATTTTATAAGTGGCCGAAAATGTTCTCGGAATGGGTTGAAAGTTGGCATGCGGTGTTGTTATGTTGCCAGTAGGCCGCCTGCCAAATTTTATCGCATTCGGAGCTCGTTTGATAGCCCAACCGTTAAACTATAGCGGCATTATAGCCGGTCTAACGTCGGATGTTTTCGGTCTCCGGAAACAGTCGCTGGGCCTCCCTCTCTCCTCTTTCTCTCAGCTCGAGACCGTCTACACTGCTCACTACCTACCGCTAGGTCCAACCTAACCTCTCTCGTCAGCCCGCACCCCCCCCTCGCGCGCGTCCGAAAATTGTCCCGGACCCGACTCGAGCAGTCGTCACCGTCGCGTCCGGATCATCCCCAAATGTCTACAAAACGTCTCTATTTCTTTATTTGGGCCCCCTAACCTATTTATTCGCGACCGTCCAATTACAATCGGAGGGACCAAATACACCTAACCAAAATTCTCGTTGCTATATAAATAGATGGAACCCTAGTCCTGTCCCATCGATCCATCTAATCCTTCTGCCGCCGCCACCCATGTTCCTCGGGAGCTTGTCCCGTCGCCAACCAAATCCCCCTCGAGATCCATTCCCCACCAACCATCGCTCGCCACCAACTCCTCCTTGCCTCGATCCAGACCACAAGAGAGGAGCTCCTCCTCTGTTTTCTTCTTGAGGCCGCAACAACAACGTAGCTCCCGAGCGCCTCCTCCTCACCTCGTTCCACCCCCTCGGCTGCCGGCGACCACGTCCAGGGCCAGGTCGCCCCTCTCCCTGCTCTCCCACTCCCTGTTTCCTTCCCTGGCTTCTCTCCTCTCTACCTCACCCCTCGTTCTCTCCCCGTACCAGGTACAGGAGTTCACCTGCAACCCCGCCGGCGTCAAGGAGAAGCTCCGTTGCCGGAGCGCTGCCGCCGGTGGCCACCTCCATCAGGGATGCCATGGACGCCCGCTCTGCAGGAGCTTCGTCCGTTCCTCTGCCTCGCTGCAGTCGCCCTCTTCTGCGATGAGCACCACGCGTCACGGTGTTTCTTCTGCAAGGCCAGCTCGACCGAGCCGCAGAACATCCTCGCGCCGCCGGAGCTCCATCCCCGCACCCATACCCTCCAGATCCCGCCGTCCCAGCACCTCCTTGCCGTCCCCTCGCCTGAAGTCGCCGCGCCATGGCCCTCTGCCTCGCCTCTGTCCTTTCGAAGGAGGTAGACGACGCGTCTGGCCGGCTTCATTGACCCGGCCTCGTTCGGCCTCCCGTGCCAGATCGCTCGGCCTGCATACATCCGGGTGGGCCTCAGCCTGCTGCGTCCTGCATTGGCCTCTTCCACTGACCTGGGCCATAGCCCATGGTGAGAAATCCCCCTCCCAGTGCATGTTCCTGTTAGGCCCGTGACTGGATTCGGCCCAGCGTGTTTTTATTTCCCTGTTGCGATTTTAGCTTTTTATCCCGAGACTGCAGTTTTTGCAGAAAAACCCTTGCTCAACATGCATATAATAACTCACAAACATTGCATCATACTAAAACAATTTATATATTAAATATGCTTAGATTTGCATCTAGCTTCATAATATGTCATTTTCATCCATGTTTAAAATGTTTAAAATGTTGTTTGATTAATTTTTGCTCTATGTCATGTTAAAATGATTTAATTCATAACTTTTCAACCGTAGCTCCAAATCTAACAAACTTTATATGTATTTGGGGTAGAAAAATGCCTAGTTTAACGTGGCAACCTTACTTTGCATGTTTAACAACTTTAAATTATGGTTTAGGGCAGAACAAGACCAAACCTAATATATGCACATGGGGATTTACCGGAATTGTTGTTCGCTGCTTCCGGCCTCATTTAAACTTGACTAGATAGGTAGTTTACTTTGCTTCACCTCTTGCCATGCTAACAAAATTTAATATTGTTGGGTACATAAACGAGATTCGAACTAAATAATTGATGTGGTGTTCCGTCAATATGCAACTCGTTGCATATTGAGCTCCACTTAACTTGTAGTGTTGTTTGTGCATTTTGCCATGCCATGTTTCTTTAAACCGGACATGCATCATACTTGTTTGCGCATCATGCCATGATTATGTGGTGGTTGTTTACTATGTTGTTTGCTTTCTTTCCGGTGTACTTCGTCTCGGTAATCCGGTAACGTCGTGTTGTGAGGATTCATTCGACTACGTCCGTGTGTCTTCTTCATGGACTCGTTCTTCTTCCTTGCGGGATTTCAGGCAAGATGACCATACCCTCGAAATCACTTCTATCTTTGCTTGCTAGTTGCTCGCTCTTTTGCTATGCCTATGCTGCGATACCTACCACTTGCTTATCATGCCTCCTATATTGTTGAACCAAGCCTCTAACCCACCTTGTCCTAGCAAACCATTGTTTGGCTATGTTACCGCTTTTCTCAGCCCCTCTTATAGCGTTGTTAGTTGCAGGCGAAGATTGAAGTTTTGTTCCTTGTTGGAACATGGAGATCGTTCCTTGTTGGAACATGTTTACTTGTTGGGATATCACAATATATCTTATTTAATTAATGCATCTATATACTTGGTAAAGGGTGGAAGGCTCGGCCTTATGCCTGGTGTTTTGTTCCACTCTTGCCGCCCTAGTTTCCGTCATATCGGTGTTATGTTCCCGGATTTTGCGTTCCTTACACGGTTGGGTGATAATGGGAACCCCTTGACAGTTCGCTTTAAGTAAAGCTCTTCCAGCAATGCCCAACATTGGTTTTACCATTCGCCACCTAGCCTTTTTTCCCTTGGGTTTCGCGGACTCAAGGGTCATCATTATTTTAACCCCCCCCCGCCGGGCCAGTGCTCCTCTGAGTGTTGGTCCGACCGAGTAGACTGCGGGGCCACCTCGGGGCAACTTGAGGGTTGGTTTTACTCGTAGGATGTCTCATCTGAGTGTGCCCTGAGAAAGAGATATGTGCAGCTCCTATCGCGATTTGTGGGAACATTCGGGTGGTGTTGCTGGTTTAGTTTTACCCTGTCGAAATGTCTTGTTGTACCGGGATACTGAGTCTGATCGGAATGTCTCGGGAGGAGGTCTATTCCTTCGTTGACCGTGAGAGCTTGTGATGGGATAAGTTGGGACACCCCTGCAGGGATTTGAACTTTCGAAAGCCATGCCCGCGGTTATTGGCAGATGGGAATTTGTTAATGTCCGGTTGTAGATAACTTGAACCTTAACTTAATTAAAATGAGTCAACTGCGTGTGTAACCGTGATGGTCTCTTCTTGGCAGAGTCCGGGAAGTGAACACGGTGTTGGAGTAATGCTTGACGTAGGTTGTTATAGGATCACTTCTTGATCATAGTTTACCGATCGTGCCTTGCCTTCTCTTCTCGCTCTCTTTTACGTATGTTAGCCACCATATATGCTAGTCGCTTGCTGCAGCTCCACCTCATACCTTTTACCTTACCCATAAGCTTAAATAGTCTTGATCGCGAGGGTGCGAGATTGCTGAGTCCCTGTGGCTCACAGATACTTCCAAAACCAGCTTGCAGGTGCCGTTGAACCGTGCAGATGACGCAACCAAGCTCAAGGAGGAGCTCGATGAAGATCGTGTTCGTTATGTTGTTCCCGTTTCCAGTTGATCAGTAGTGGAGCCCAGTTGGGGTCGATCAGGGACCTTTGTCGCATTTGGGGTTCTTCTTTTATTTTGGCTCCGTAGTCGGGCCTTGATTGTATTTGGATGATGTAATGCTTTATTCATGTAATTGTGTGAAGTGGCAATTGTAAGCCAGCTATGTATCTCTTTCCCTTATGTATTACATGGGTTGTGTGAAGATTACCTCACTTGCGACATTTCTTTCAATGCGGTTATGCCTCTAAGTCGTGCTTCGACACGTGGGAGATATAGCCGCATCGAGGGTGTTACATACCCCTCAGGGCCGACCCGTCTTTAGTAACATGGTTGAGTGTAAAGTCATAGTAACCATAATAACTGTGTGTCTAACACCAAGGGGAAAACCCGAGGAATCACCCCGGGTGAATTCCACTCGATATAATCATCAAGGTGAACGGAAGAGGATCCACCCTCGAGGTTCACACTTGAGGGGTTGCACGACAAAGACGTATCGGAAGTGGTTAAGGAGGAAATCACCCTCGATGACCCCGACCGGATAGCTACACTACAGATATCTCATCAGGAGTGATGTATAAGGTTCCACCCTCGGCACTCGATGGTAACTCTGCAGAGTCGAGCAACAAAAGGGGAAAGTGATGTGTGGTGCCGGGGCCTGGTCTTCGATCCCGTTGATCGGGTCTTCGATGATGAAGCAGGGGCAGCAAGGACAAGGTGGGGGTCACTGATGGATCACTAACCAACCTATATGATACGTCCATTTTGCATCATGCTTTTATATCGATATTTATTGCATTATGGGCTGTTATTTCACATTATGTCACAATACTTATGGCTATTCTCTCTTATTTTACAAGGTTTACATAAGGAGGGAGAATGCCAACAGCTGGAATTCTGGGCTAGAAAAGGAGCAAATATTAGAGACCTATTCTGCACAACTCCAGAAGTCCTGAAACTCCATGGAATACCTTATAATAAATAATGAAAAATCCTCGCCAAAGATGAAGACCAGGGGGCCCACACCCTGTCCACGAGGGTGGGGGGCGCTCCCCTAGGGCGCGCCCCCCTACCTTGTGGGCACCCTGGTGGCTCTCCGATGACCATCTTCTGCTATATGAAGTCTTTCGTCTAGAAAAAAAATCAGAGGCAACCTGTCGGGACGAAACTCCGCCGCCACGAGGCCAAACCTTGGCGGAACCAAACTAGGGCTCCGGCAGAGCTGTTCTGCTGGGGAAACTTCTCTCCTGGAGGGGGAAATCATCACCATCGTCATCACCAACGCTCCTCTCATCGGGAGAGGGGAATCTCCATCAACATCTTCATCAGCACCATCTCATCTCAAAACCCTAGTTCATCTCTTGTATCCAATTCTTGTCTCCAAGTCCGGGATTGGTGCTAGTAGGTTGCTAGTAGTGTTAATTACTCCTTGTAGTTGATGCTTGTTGGTTAAATTGGTGGAAGATCATATGTTCAGATCCTTTATGCATATTATCACCCCTCTGATTATGAACATGAATATGCTTTGTGAGTAGTTACGTTTGTTCCCGAGGACAAGGGAGAAGTCTTGCTATTAGTACTCATGTGAATTTGGTATTCGTTCGACATTTTGATGAGATGTATGTTGTCTAGCCTCTAGTGGTGTTATGTGAACGTCGACTACATAACACTTCACCAATATTTGGGCCTAGAGGAAGGCATTGGGAAGTAATAAGTAGATGATGGGTTGCTAGAGTGACAGAAGCTTAAACCCTAGTTTATGTGTTGCTTCGTAAGGGGCTGATTTGGATCCATATGTTTCATGCTATGGTTAGGTTTACCTTAATACTTTTGTTGTAGTTGCGGATGCTTGCAATAGAGGTTAATCATAAGTGGGATGCTTGTTCAAGCAAGAACAACACCCAAGCACCGGTCCACCCATAGGTCAAATTATCAAAGTACCGAACGTGAATCATATGAACGTGATGAAAACTAGCTTGACGATATTACGATGTGTCCTCGGGAGCACTTTTCCTTATATAAGAGTTTGTCCAGGCTTGTCCTTTGTTACAAAAAGGATTGGGCCACCTTGCTGCACTTTATTTACTTTTGTTACTTGTTGCTCGTTACAAATTACCTTATCACAAAACTATCTGTTACCACTTATTTCAGTACTTGCAGAGAATACCTTGCTGAAAACCGCTTATCATTTCCTTCTGCTCCTCGTTGGGTTCGACACTCTTACTTATCGAAAGGACTACGATAGACCCCCTATACTTGTGGGTCATCAAGACTCTTTTCTGGCGCCGTTGCCGGGGAGTGAAGTGCCTTTGGTAGGTGGAATTTGGTAAGGAAAAATTTATATAGTGTGCTGAAATTTACTGTCATTTCTTACTATGGAAAGTAATCCTCTGAGGGGTTTGTTTGGGGTATCTTCACCCCAACCAATAGACCAAAGAGTTGCTCCTCAACCTACTGAACCTATTGAAAATGAAATTCCTTATGATTATCCTTCGGGTATGATAGAAAAACTGCTAGCTAATCCTTTTACAGGAGATGGAACAAAGCATCCTGATGAACACCTAATATATGTGGATGAAGTTTGTGGATTATTTAAGCTTGCAGGTATGCCCGATGATGTTGCTAAGAAGAAGGTCTTCCCTTTATCTTTGAAGGGAGACTCATTAACATGGTATAGGCTATGTGATGATACGAGATCATGGAACTATAGAAGATTGAATTGGAATTTCATCAAAAGTATTAACCTATGCATCTTGTTCATCGTGACCTCAATTATATATATAATTTTTAGCCTCGCGAAGGAGAAAGCATAGCTCAAGCTTGGGGAGGCTTAAATCAATGTTATATTCATTCCCCAATCATGAGCTCCCAAGAGAAACAATTCTTCAAAAAAATTATGCTCGGCTTTCTGAAAATAATCGCACCATGCTCGATACTTCTTGTGCTGGCTCTTTTATGATGAAGACTATTGGATTTAGATGGGATTTATAGGATAGAATTAAACGCAACTCTGAAGATTGGGATCTCGATAAAGGTAAGGAGTCAGGTATGACACCTAAGTTTGATTGTGTTAAATCTTTTATGGATGCCGACATTTTCCGTAAGTTTAGCACTAAATATGGACTTGATTCTGAGATAGTAGCTTCTTTCTGTGAATCTTTTGCTACTTATGTTGATCTCCCTATGGATAAGTGGTTTAAATATCATCCTCCCATAGAAGTAAAAGTAGTTGCACCTATTAAAGTTGAAGAAAAGAGTATCACTTATAAAGATCCTATTGTTCCTACTTCTTATGTTGAGAAACCACCTTTCCCTGTTAGAATAAAGGATCATGCTAAAGCTTCAACTGTGGTTCGTAAAAGCAATATTAAAACATATACACCTCCTGAGAAAGTTAAAGTAGAACCTGATATTGTTATTGTTAAAGATCTCTTGTCTGATAATATTGATGGGCATATTATTCAGTTCTACAGTGAAACTGCTAGAATTGCTAAACCTTGTGCTAAAGATAAAAATAGACCTGTGGTAGGCGTGCCTGTTATTTCTGTTAAAATAGGAGAACATTGTTATCATGGATTATGTGATATGGGTGCTAGTGCTAGTGCAATACCTATTGACTTATACAAAGAAATTATGCATGACATTGCACCTATTGAGTTAGAAGAAATTGATGTCACTATTAAACTTGCTAATAGAGATACTATTTCACCAATGGGAATTGTTAGAGATGTTGAAGTCTTGTGTGGGAAAACTAAATATCCTGCTGATTTTCTTGTTCTTGGTTCCTCACAAGATAGCTTTTGTCCCATTATATTTGGTAGACCCTTCTTGAACACTGTTAATGCTAAGATAGACTACGAAAAGAATGTTGTTACTATTGGCTTGGATGATATGACTCATGAATTTAATTTCTCTAAATTTAGTAAACAACACCATGAAGAAGAATTGCCTAGTAAGGATGAAATTATTGGTCTTGCTTCTATTGCCGTACCTCCTAGTGATCCTTTAGAACAATATTTGCTAGACCATGAGAATGATATGTTTATGAATGAAAGAAGGGAAATAGATGAAGTATTCTTTAAACAGGAACCTATTCTGAAACACAATTTGCCTGTTGAAATCCTAGGGGATCCCCCTCCACCTAAGGGTGATCCCGTGTTTGAGCTTAAACCGTTGCCTGATAATCTTAAATATGCTTATCTTGATGAAAAGTAGATATATCATGTTATTATTAGTGCTAACCTTTCAGAGCATGAGGAAGAAAGATTATTGAAAACTCTGAAGAAGCATAGTGCTGCTATTGGATATACTCTTGATGATCTTAAGGGCATTAGTCCCACTCTATGCCAACAGAAAATAAATTTGGAAGCAGATGCCAAACCAGTTCGTGATCCTCAATGACGTCTGAATCCTAAAATGAAAGAAGTGGTAAGAAAAGAAATACTAAAGCTTCTGGAGGCAGGTATAATTTATCCCGTTGCTGATAGTCAGTGGGTAGGTCATGTTCATTGTGTCCCTAAGAAGGGAGGTATTACTGTTGTTCCTAATGATAAAGATGAATTGATTCCACAAAGAATTATTACAGGTTATAGGATGGTAATTGATTTCCGCAAATTAAATAAGACTACTAAGAAAGATCATTACCCCTTACCTTTTATCGATCAAATGCTAGAAAGATTATGCAAACATACACATTACTGCTTTCTAGATGGTTATTCTGGTTTCTCTCAAATACCTGTGTTGGCTAAAGATCAATCAAAGACTACTTTTACATGCCCTTTTGGTACTTTTGCTTATAGACATATGCCTTTTGGTTTATGTAATGCACCTGCTACCTTTCAAAGATGCATGATGGCTATATTCTCTGACTTTTGTGAAAAGATTTGTGAGGTTTTCATGGACGACTTTTCCGTCTATGGATCTTCTTTTGATGATTGCTTGAGCAATCTTGATCAAGTTTTGTAGAGATGTGAAGAAACTAATCTTGTCTTGAATTGGGAAAAGTGCCACTTTATGGTTAATGAGGGTATTGTCTTGGGGCATAAAGTTTCTGAAAGAGGTAATGAAGTTGATAAAGCCAAGGTTGATGCTATTGAAAAGATGCCATGTCCCAAGGACATCAAAGGTATAAGAAGTTTCCTTGGTCACGCCGGAATTTATAGGAGGTTCATTAAGGACTTCTCAAAAATTTCTCGGCCTCTGACTAATTTATTACAAAAAGATATACCATTTGTCTTTGATGATGATTGTGTAGAAGCATTTGAAATACTTAAGAAAGCATTAGTCTCTGCACCTATTGTTCAGCCACCTGATTGGAATTTACCCTTTGAAATTATGTGTGATGCTAGCGATTATGCTGTAGGTGCTGTTCTAGGGCAAAGAGTTGATAAGAAATTAAATGTTATCCATTATGCTAGTAAGACTCTAGACAATGCTCAAAGAAATTATGCTACTACTGAAAAAGAATTCTTAGCATTGCATTTGCTTGTGATAAGTTTAGACCTTATATCGTTGATTCTAAAGTAACTATTCACACTAATCATGCTGCTATTAAATATGTTATGGAAAAGAAAGATGCTAAACCTAGACTTATTAGATGGGTTCTCTTACTACAAGAATTTGATTTGCATATTGTTGATAGAAAAGGAGCTGAGAACCCCGTTGCAGACAACTTGTCTAGGTTAGAGAATGTTCTTGATGACCCACTACCTATTGATGATAGCTTTCCTGATGAACAATTAAATGTCATAAGTACTTCTCGTAGTACTCCTTGGTATGCTGATTATTCTAATTACATTGTTGCTAAATTTATACCACCTAGCTTCACATACCAACAAAAGAAAAAGTTCTTCTATGATTTGAGACATTACTTTTGGGATGACCCACATCTTTATAAAGAAGGAGTAGATGGTGTTATTATATGTTGTGTACCTGAGCATGAACAGGAACAGATCCTACGCAAGTGCCACTCCGAAACTTATGGAGGACACCACGCGGGAGATAGAACTGCACATAAGGTATTGCAATCTGGTTTTTATTGGCCTACTCTCTTCAAGGATGCCTGTAAGTTTGTCCTATCTTGTGATGAATGTCAAAGAATTGGTAATATTAGTAGACGTCAAGAAATGCCTATGAATTATTCACTTGTTATTGAACCGTTTGATGTTTGGTGCTTTGATTATAAGGGACCTTTTCCTGCCTCTAATGGATATACACATATTTTAGTAGCTGTTGATTACGTTACTAAGTGGGTAGAAGCTATTCCAACTAGTAGTGCTGATCATAACACTTCTATTAAAATGCTTAAAGAAGTTATTTTTCCGAGGTTTGGAGTCCCTAGATATTTAATGACTGATGGTGGTTCACATTTTATTCATGGTGCTTTCCGTAAAATGCTTGCTAAATATGACGTTAGTAAAGGGTGAGATGTATGTTTGTTCCTGAGGACAAGGGAGAAGTCTTGCTATTAGTAGTCATGTGAATTTGGTATTCGTTTGATATTTTGATGAGATGTATGTTGTCTAGCCTCTAGTGGTGTTATGTGAATGTCGACTACATAACACTTCACCATTATTTGGGCCTAGAGGAAGGCATTGGGAAGTAATAAGTAGATGATGGGTTGCTAGAGTGACAGAATCTTAAACCCTAGTTTATGCGTTGCTTCGTAAGGGGTTGATTTGGATCCATATGTTTCATGTTACGGTTAGGTTTACCTTAATACTTTTGTTGTAGTTGCGGATACTTGCAATAGAGGTTAATCATAAGTGGGATGCTTGTTCAAGCAAGAACAACACCCAAGCACCGGTCCACCCACATGTCAAATTATCAAAGTACCGAACGCGAATCATATGAACGTGATGAAAACTAGCTTGACGATATTCCCATGTGTCCTCGAGAGCGCTTTTCCTTATATAAGAGTTTGTCCAGACTTGTCCTTTGTTACAAAAAGGATTGGGCCACCTTGATGCACTTTATTTACTTTTGTTACTTGTTGCTCGTTACAAATTATCTTATCACAAAACTATCTATTACCACTTATTTCAGTACTTGCAGAGAATACCTTGCTGAAAACCGCTTATCATTTCCTTCTGCTCCTAGTTGGGTTCGACACTCTTACTTATCGAAAGGACTACAATAGATCCCCTATACTTGTGGGTCATCACTATACTAAGCAATTTAGAATAAGCAGGTAAGGTATGAAAGAAGGTAACAAAAATAGGCTATGCATCAGAGTAGGATCATACAGAAAGCAGTAGCAGTTCTAATGCAAGCATGAGAGGGAAAGAAAATGGGCGATATCAGAATGCTCAAGGGGGGGGGTTTGCTTGCCTGGAAGCTCTATTCAAAAGGAAGAAGTGTCGTCGTCGACGTAGTCGATCATAGGGGCGACATCGGTCTCAGGGTCTACCGGTGAGAAGAGGGGGAAGAAACAATAAATAGCAAGCATAAAAATGCAACAAAAATCTCAACATGGCAGTAATCTACGCTAGGAGTGCCCCAACACAGTACTACACGTTGCAGCGGAGAGGGAAAACATCTGGGGGGGGGTTTCCCGGTGTCTGGCTTTTTCCGGACAGATGAAAAGGAGGGGATGGTTCAATGTTCAGCATGCTAGGAGCACGTGACAGATGAAATGACCTCGTATTTGGATTCGTTGGCTTTTTCTGAGCAACTTTCATGTAGAAAACATTGTCATCCGAGTTACAGTTTATTATCTATGAATTTGTAAAGATTTAAACATTTTTTGGAATTATTTTTATTAATAGAAATTCATTATGACATCAGCATGAGGTCAGAGTGAGGTCAGCAGTCAAACCCAGCTGGTTTAGGTCAAACCTGACCAGTGGGACCTACCTATCATTCATAGTTGGTTAACAGAATTTAATTTAATCTATGTTGGAGTTAATTGGGGAATGGGCCCCATATGTCAGTGACTATATAGTCTAAGTAATTAAGTTATTTCATAAAAACTTATTTAGACTAATTAAAGAAGGGGGGACCCACTTGTCAGGGTCAACCGTGCATAGTCAGCACAGTTGACCCGTTCAATTGGTCAACAGGGCCTGCGAGACCCAGTTGCTAGTGACCCAGACGCAGCCACGTGGGCGCCACGTTGGCGCCGGCGCCAGAAAAGCTTCGGCGAGGCTTTTCACGGCGGCCGAACGCCGACGAGCCTCGGATTAGCGCTATGGTGGGTCTCCAGACCCGTGGCTAGGCGCGTTGACGCGGCTTGACGGTGCTGGGAGCTGCGGCTGGTGCGGCCGGTGCTGGGAGTCGCGGCATCACCGGCGACGACGCGTTCAGGCGAGCTACGGTGAAGGCGATGCAGTGCGTTCGTGAACGAGCTGAGAGGCTGGGCAAGGCGTACGCGATGTGGCGAGGCCAAGGGTCGTGAGCCCGTGACCATTTGGTCACCAGAAGCACGACGGCGGTGAGCGAAGGCGGGGACGCGTTCGGGCGCTCGTCAAGGTAGGTGCTAAGGGGCACGCTAGGAAGCATGCGCGCGCGCGTTGCATTCCTGGAAGCACTAGGAGCACGGCAGAGGCCTCAGGCGAGCGTGACAAGAGCTATGGCCATGGCCACAAGCTCGTCGGCGGCGAACGGAGCTCGGGTGTGGCAGCAGCTAGCTACAGCGCGTGATGAGGCTAATAGGAGGGGAGCAGGGGACGGAGGAGCTCACCTAGCGGCACGCACGGTGGACCTTGGAAGGTTAGGAGCAGCAGGAGCGTCGGAGAGGAGGAAGATCGCCAGCGACCGAGGCAGAAGAGGCGGCTCGATCCGCGGCCTTCGGTGCTCCTCGAGCTCGATGGCGAGGCGTAGTCGAGGTAGAGGTCGACGGCGCGTCTTGTGGACATGCTGACGAGGCGCGGGGTGGGCGGTGGCTGCGGCTACGGCACCGCCATGGCGACAACGGCGCTCGGTTGAGGTGGGGAATGAAGGGGAATGTAAGGAGGGATCTGGTGGGAGAGGGAGAGGCAGAGCGGGTGACAGTGGAGAGCGGGGGAGAGGACCGAGGCATTTGGAGCCTTATCCCCTCGTCGGGCGTCGCCGGCGAGGTGGTTGGACAGCGACGGGCGCGCGCTGTCCTGCCCAGTCGAAGTAACAGGAAGCGACTGGGGGAGGGGGGAGTGGGCCGGCCTAGCTGGGCCAGTTGGCTCGGGCCAGGCACTGTGCACTTGGCCCAGTGCACAGTGGCCTGTGCTCTTTTTTTAAGACTTTTATGTTTTCTTATTTCTTTTTTAAAAAAATAGTTTAATAAAATATAAGACTTGTAATTAATTTAGCTTAATAAATTTAGGCCACTACCACATTAGGTTTTAGCACTTGAATAAAATAGTTAGAATTTTTATAAATTAAAAAGAATTTAATTAATTGTTTAAACCACTGTTTTAAATAGTTTAGGGGCCACTTAAACACTTTGCAAAAATGTTGGTTCACCACCAATATTAGTTATGGATTATTTGGCACATGATGAACATTTTAGTTTTCATGTTTGAGCAATTTTGAATTTCTCTCAGAATTTGAAATTGAAATCAACTAGAATTTGAAAGAGAGAGGAGACAATGATGATCAAACACTTGTTTAGAAAAATGATTAACTTAACCCCAGGGGTTACTGTAGCATCATTACACTGGGGTGTTACACTATCTCAGAGTCAAGTCCATATTTAGTGCTAAATTCATGGAAAGCATCAGTATCCATAAAAGATTTAACACAATCAAACTTAGGTGTTATACCTGACTCCTTACCTTCGTCGAGGTCCCAATCTTCAGAGTTGCATTTAATTCTTTCCAATAAATCCCATTTGAATTCAATAGTCTTCATCATAAAATATCCAGTACAAGAAGTATCGAGCATGGAGCGATTACTCAGAGAAAGCCGAACATAAATTTTTTGAATAATCATTTATCTTGAGAGCTCATGATTGGGGCATGAATATAACATTGACTTAAGCCTCCCCCAAGCTTGAGCGATGCTTTCTCCCTCGTAGGGCCAAAAATTATATATAATTACGATCGCGATGAACAAGATGCATAGGGTAAAACTTCTGATGAAATTCCAATTTCAATCACTTGTAGTCCCATGGTCCCATATCATCACATAGCCTATACCATGTCAATGCCTCTTCCTTCAAAGATAAAGGGAAGACCTTCTTCTTGATAACATCCTCAGGCATACCTGCAAGCTTAAATAATCCACAAACTTCATCCACATAGATTAAGTGTAAGTCGGGATGCAATGTTCCATCTCCTGCAAAAGGATTAGCTAGCAATTTCTCTATCATACCGAAGGAATTTCAAAGTAAACATTTTCAATAGGTTCAGTAGGTTCAGTAGGTTGAGGAGCAACTCTTTGCTCTACTGGTCGGGGTAAAGATACCCCGAACAAGCCCCTCAAAGGATTATGTTCCATAGTAACAAGTGACAGTATATTTCAGCACACTATATAAATTTTTCCTTACGAAATTCCACCTACCAAAGGCACTTCACTCCCTGGCAACGACGCCAGAAAAGAGCCTTGATGACCCACAAGTGTAGGGGATCTATCATAGCTTTTCGATAAGTAAGAGTGTCGAACCCAACGAGGAGCAGAAGGAAATGATAAGCAGCTTTCAGTAAGGTATTCTCTGCAAGCACTAAAATTATCGGTAACAGATAGTTTTGTGATAAGGTAATTTGTAACGAGTAGCAAGTAATAAAAGTAAATAAGGTGCAGCAAGATGGCCAATCCTTTTTGTAGCAAAGGAGAAGCCTGGACAAACTCTTATATGAAGGAAAGCGCTCCCAAGGACACATGGGAATTATCGTCAAGCTAGTTTTCATCACGTTCATATGATTCGCGTTCGGAACTTCGATAATTTGATATGTCGGTGGACCGGTGCTTGGGTGCTGTCCTTACTTGGACAAGCATCCGACTTATAATTAACCCCCATTGCAAGCACCCACAACTACAACAGACGTATTAAGGTAAGCCTAACCATAGCATGAAACATATGGATCCAAACCAGCCCCTTACGATGCAACGCACAAAACTAGGGTTTAAGATTCTGTCACTCTAGCAACCCATCATCTACTTATTACTTCCCAATGCCTCCCTCTAGGACCAAACAATGGTGAAGTGTCATGTAGTTGACGTTCACATGACACCACTAAAGGGATGACAACATACATCTCATCAAAATATCAAACAAATACCAAATTCACATGACTACTTATAGCAAGACTTCTCCCATGTCCTCAAGAACAAACGTAACTACTCACACAGCATATTCATGGTCATAATCAGAGGGGTATTAATATGCATAATGGATATGAACATATGATCTTCCACCAAGTAAACCGACTAGCATCAACTACAAGGAGTAATCAACACTACTAGCAACCCACAGGTACCAATCTGAGGTTTGGATACAAAGATTGGATACAAGAGATGAACTAGGGTTTGAGATGAGATGGTGCTGGTGAAGATGTTGATGGAGATTGACCCCCTCGCGATGAGAGGATCGTTGGTGATGACGATGGTGAAACTTCCCCCTCTCGGAGGGAAGTTTCCCTGGCAGAACAGCTCTGCCGGAGCCCTAGATTGGTTCCGCCAAGGTTCAGCCTCGTGGCGGCGGAGTTTCTTCCCCAAAGCTTGATTATGATTTTTTTCCTCGACGAAAGACCTCATATATCAGAAGATGGGCATCGGAGGGCCACCAGAGGGTCCACGAGGCAGGGGGCGCACCCATGGGGTAGGGCGCGCCCCCACCCTCGTGGCCAGGGTGTGGGCCCCCTCTGGAACTTTCTTCGCTCAGTATTTTTTATATATTCTAGAAATAACTTCTGTGAAGTTTCAGGACTTTTGGAGCTGTGCAGAATAGGTCTCTAATATTTTCTCCTTTTCCAGCTCAGAATCCCAGCTGCCGGCATTCTCCCTCTTCATGTAAACCTTGTAAAATAAGAGAGAATAGGCATAAGTATTGTGACATAATGTGTAATAACATCCCATAATGCAATAAATATCGATATAAAAGCATGATGCAAAATGGACGTATCAATGCCATTCTTCTTAAGTACCAGGACCGGATTAGCCAACCACTCAGGATGAAAACTTCAACAATGAACCCTGCTGCCAAGAGTCGGGCCACTTCTTCAGCAATGGCCTTGTGCCTCTCTTCATTAAAACGGCGGGGGAATTGCTTGACCGGCTTAAAATTCAGATCAATATTAAGAGTGTGCTCAGCGAGTTCCCTCGGTACACCTGGCATATCAGAATGTTTCCATGCAAAGATGTCCCGGTTCTCATGGATGAACTCGATGAGCATGTTTTCCTATTTTGGATCCAGATTAGCACTGATGATGAACTGCTTGGTTGAATCGCCAGGAACGAAATCAACTAGCTTAGTGTCATCTGCTGACTTAAACTTCAATGCCACATCATGCTCCATAGTTGGCTTTTTCAAAGACATCATATCTACCGGGTCAACATTGTCCTTATAGAACTTCAACTCTTCTGTTGCGCAGACAGACTCAGCATAAGCAGCGTTGCCTTCTTCACACTCTAAAGCTATCCTCCATCTTCCATGCACTATGATAGTCCCCTTATGACCCGACATTTTGAGCTGTAGATAAACATAACAAGGCCGTGCCATGAACTTGGCATAAGCCGGCCGTCCAAACAGAGCGTGATACGGGCTCTGAATCTTGACTACCTCAAAGGTTAGCGTCTCGGCCCTGGAATCATGTTCATCTCCAAAGGCCACTTCCAAAGCGATCTTGCCTACCAGATATGCCGACTTACCAGGCACCATTCCATGAAAAATAGTATTCCATGGCTTAAGATTTTTGTCAGTTAATCCCATACGACGGAAAGTATCATAGTAAAGGATATTAATACTGCTGCCTCCGTCCATGAGTACCTTCGTGAACTTGTACCGTCCAACCTAAGGTGCCACCACCAAAGCCAATTAACCCAGATTATAAACCCGAGGCGGGTGATCCTCATGACTCCACACAATGGGCTGCTCAGACCATCGCAAGTAACGGGGAACTGCCGTCTCAACGGCGTTCACAGCCCTTTTACGGAGCTTCTGATCACGCTTGCATTAACTTGTGGTGAAGACGTGGTACTGCCCACTATTCAGCTGCTTCAGATTACTTTGATAACTAGATTGCTGCTGCAGATTCCCCTGACTAGACTATTGATGAAAACCACCTTGATTGCCTTGGCCCTGAAAACCGGAATTAGAACTACCACCACCGTAATCCGGACCATGAGAGCCGGAACCTGAGCCGCCGCCCGGCCCATGATTGTTTTGAGAAAGATCGGAATTTTTGCATTCTTTCATGATGAAGCAGTCCTTCCAGAGGTGAGTGGACGTCCTTTCCCGTGTACCATCCTTCGGGCAAGGTTGATTTAGCATCTGCTCAAGATTGAAACTTGTCCCTCCAGTCCGAGGAGGTGGCCTTCCTTTGCGACGTTGACCATTATTCTGTGTGTTGGTATTAGCCACAAAATCTGAATTATTATCAGCCTTGCGCTTACCATTGCCCCCCTGACTCGCCGAGTTATGATGCTGCCCCTTGGTGTTGCTACTCTTCTTTCCCTTTACCGGCTTTTCATCATCAGACTCGGGGTCCTTGGTACTATCAGAGTCAGCATACTTAAGTAGAGCCGCCATCAGCTCCCTCATGTCGCTGCAGTGGCGCTTGAGCCGCCCTAGCTTCTGCTTAAGGGGCATAAAACGACGATTCTTCTCTAACATTAAGACTGCTGAGCCGACATTGATGCGATCTGATGAGTGCAGGATAGTTGAGACCTGACGCACCCAATGGGTTGTTGACTCGCCCCCTTCTTGGACACTGGCGTCGAAATCCACAATCGACATAGGATGCTTGCACGTATCTCTAAAATTCTAGATGAACCGGGCTTTTAACTCGGCCCATGATCCAATGGAGTTGGCAGGTAGCCCTTTCAACCAAGTACGGGCCGTCCCATCTAACATCATAGTGAAATATTTAGCACACGCAGTGTCACTAACATCCAGCAGCTCCATGGCCATTTCATAACTCTCAACCCATGCTTCAGGGGGTAAATCAGCTGTGTAGTTTGGCACCTAACGAGGACCCTTGAAATCCTTGGGTAAACGCTCATTATGCAGAGCCGGCACTAAACACGGCACACCCAAGGTTCTAGAGATCACGCCTGCCTCTACCGAAGCGGTCGGGTGAACCGGAGAATGCTGATGAACCGCTTGCTGAGCCGCCAGCTCAGCTCTCGACGTGCTCTGCTCTGATCCACCAAATCCTGAGCACCATCACGCGCTGGGTCATGTCCACGAGGCTAGTTATGGCGCCTGTCCCTGCTTGAAACGGCTGGTGAGTCAATGTGTTGAAACGCCCTCGATGCGGCTATATCTCCCACGTGTCGAAGCACGACTTAGAGGCATAACCGCATTGAAAGCAATGTCGCAAGAGAGGTAATATTCACACAACCCATGTAATACATAAGGGAAAGAGATACATAGTTAGATTACAATCGCCACTTCACACAATTACATGAATAAAGCATTACATCATCCAGATACAATCAAGGTCCGACTACGGAACCAAAATAAAAGAAGAACCCCAAAGGCGACAAGGTCCCCGATCGACCCCAACTGGGCTCCACTACTGATCAACTAGAACGAAACAACACAAAGGACAATATCTTCATCGAGCTCCTCCTGAGCTTGGTTGCGTCATCCACACGGTAACCTCGGCACCTGCAAGCTGGTTTTGGAAGTATCTGTGAGCCACAGGGACTCGGCAATCTCGCACCCTCGCGATCAAGACTATTTAAGCTTATGGGTAAGGTAAAAGGTATGAGGTGGAGCTGCAGCAAGCGACTAGCATATATGGTGGCTAACATACGCAAATGAGAGCGAGAAGAGAAGGCAAAGCACGATCGATAAAAGTATGATCAAGAAGTGATCCTAGAACAACCTACGTCAAGCATAACTCCAACACCGTGTTCACTTCCCGGACTCCGCCGGAAAGAGACCATCACGGTTACACACGCAGTTGATTCATTTTAATTAAGTTAAGGTTCAAGTTATCTACAACCGGACATTAACAAATTCCCATCTGCCCATAACTGCGGGCACGGCTTTCAAAAGTTCAAATCCCTGCAGGGGAGTCCCAACTTAGCCCATGACAAGCTCTCACGGTCAATGAAGGAATAGACCTCCTCCCAAGACATTCCGATCAGACTCGGTATCCCGGTTCTACAAGACATCCTCGACAATCGTAAAACAAGTCCAGCAAGACCACCCGCTGTGTCGACAAATCCTGATAGGAGCCACACATATCTCGTTCTCAGGGCACACCGGATAAGCTAAGCGTACAGGAGCCGACGTAACCCAAGTTGCCAAGGGATGGCCCTGCACGGTGCTCTGGGTTGGACCAACACTCAGAGGAGCACTGGCCCGGGGGATTAAAATGAAGATGACCCTTGGGCTGGCCGACCCAAGGGAAAGGAAAAGGCTAGGTGGCAAATGGTAAAACCAATGTTGGGCCCTGCTGGAGGAGTTCTATTCAATGCGAACTGTCAAGGGGTTCCCATTATAACCCAACCGCGTAAGGAACCCAAAATCCGGGAACATAACACCGATATGACGGAAACTAGGGCGGCAAGAGTGGAACAAAACACCAGGCATAAGGCCGAGCCTTCCACCCTTTACCAAGTATATAGATGCATTAATTAAATAAGATATATTGTGATATCCCAACAAAATATCCATGTTCCAAACATGGAACAAGCTCCAATCTTCACCTGCAACTAACAACGCTATAAGAGGGGCTGAGCAAAGCGGTAACATAGCCAAACAACGGTTTGCTAGGACAAGGTGGGTTAGAGGCTTGGTTCAACAATATGGGAGGCATGATAAGCATGTGGTAGGTATCGCAGCATAGGCATAGCAAAAGAGCGAGCAACTAGCAAGCAAAGATAGAAGTGATTTCGAGGGTATGATCATCTTGCCTGAAATCCCGCAAGGAAGAAGAACGAGTCCATGAAAAAGACAAACAGACGAAGTCGAACGGATCCTCACAAACGCGACGTTATCGGAACTAACCCGAAGAAGAAACACCAGAAAGAAGCAAACAACATAGTAAACAACCACCACATAATCATGGCATGATGCACAATCAAGTATGATGCATGTCCGGTTAAATGAAGCATGGCATGGCAAAGTGCATAAACAATACTACAAATTAAGTGGAGCTCAATATGCAACTCCGTTGCATATTGACGGAACACCACATTAATTATTTAGTTCTCTCCCGGTTAGGTACTCAACAAATTAAATGTTGTTAAACATGGCAAGAAGTGAAGCATAACAAAAATATACCATATAAACCATTTAAATGGGGCCGGATATAACAAACAACAAATCAGGTAAATCCCCATATGGATTAGTAATTTAATGTAAACAACAATTTTAAACCAACTTAATGTTGTTAACATGATGTGGATGACATGCTCAAGTTTTATGCAATTATAAGAAATGTTGACAAGAGCATATTAAGAAGCATTCGTCATCGTGGCGGAAATGAAAAGGGGAGCCACGACAACGATAACGAAACGGTGCCACGACAACGTTCCGGTTCCGGTAACTCGATTGAGATACCGATGCAAAGGAGAAGTGTGCGGATGCGTGCAAAAGATGGTGGGGCGCTCCCGGATTCCGGGTGTCCTACGAGACGACGGTAACAAGGCAAAAGAAGGGTAAAATGCATCGACAATTCGGACACGGTTAGAACATGAGCATCTCATACAACTTGCATTCATTCTCGGAAGGGCGTCTCGGCGATTATACCTTTCGGAGCGTGCATTATCGGAATGGATCAAGTTCGAAGCAGAGAAGGGGAAGTAGACGTTCTCGGGACCTTCGTAGTGGAAGTAGTCGTTCTCTCATGCTCTAGGGTCGACGGTAGAGGTTCTCGCGCTCTCGGCGACGGTAGTGGTACATGTTTATCGGTAGTCGAACATGACGATCCGGAGAGGGTACTTGGCAACATGCATGTCGTCAGTAGTTGTACACAATTGTTGTCGGACTTGACGGGTTCGAGGTCTCCGGACGTAGTGGTACATGTTCGTTCTTCGGTCATAGGTACTTGAAGTTTTTGCTACCCGGGTCTTCGGCGACGGTCGTTGTTCTATGCATCGGGCATCACGGTACTAGCCGAGGTACTTGCCGTTCTTAGCGGTTCCGAAGACGGTGGTAGATGAACATGATGCGTCGTCGTGGTACTTGTTGGTCTCGGTCGAGGCGGCAAAACATAGTCGAACTTGAGGTGGCCATGAAGATCCCAAAAACGTTCCTGCTCAAGAAGGTCTCTGTCTTGGTCTTCACCGGGCGTGGTACTTGGCGAAAAGGACCTACGAAGGCGGCCTTGCGTCCTTGGATTCGGTGACCTTGGCAACGACAAAAAAAGGCAGCGGGGCAGCGAAAGGAAGGCGAAGCACGGGCAAGAGGTGATGCGGTTCGTCCTCCTCGTCCTAGACATGTCGAGGCAGGGGAGGTCTTGGCGCTGGGCGCGGGCACACACACTTCCAGCGGGGCATGCTGGAGGCAGGAGGCGAGGCAAGGCGTCGGAGCAAGGGAAGCAGCAGTAGGAGTAGAGGCGGAGGCAAGCTCGCCGGCAACAGAGCAGCAGCGACCCGAGGTCAACCGCAGGATGTGGGGCGACGAGCTCGCTCCGGCGATGGCGTGGCACAAGGCGTGGGCATGGCCGGACGCTGGTGAACGCCGGAGACGGAGGCGCTGTGAACTGGAGCGGCGGGCACGGCGGCAAGGTGGACTCGCCGGCTGACGGGGCGCCATGGCAAGGAGGCGGAGCAGAGGAACGGATAGCAGGGGAACGAAGGAGAGGGAGGTGGCTCGGGCGTTTCTCTCCTTCGCTGATGGCGCGTCGAAGGAGGAGGGGATCGAGAGGGGCACGATTGATGGAGAGGGAGAGAACTGGATCAGGCAGCGCGTGCGCTCTGCCTCTCACTAGCGGCGCTGGAGGGAGGATGAGAGGGAGAGGAGTGGGATCGAGGGAGATGGTAGCGATCGGCTAGGGTAGCGCTAGGGTTGGCCGACTGGGCCTTGGGCCACTGGTGCGGGTAGCATAGGTTTGAGAAGGCGGGGCCGGCTGGGCCTAAACAGCCAAATGGGCCAGAGGTGGTTGGGAGGCCCGGGTGGCCAGAGGCCTGACTGGGCTCCTCTCTCCTTCCCTCTTTTCGATTTAAAACAAAACAGAAAAAGAGAAAGAAAAGAAAGAGAAGGTAGGGGAGGAGTCTGGGCATGGGGATAATTTTCACGAACTCGTGAAAATGTGCACAGCCTGAGAAAATAGAAAAGGTCAAGTTTGAAAGATTAAATTCAAATTCATTTGAAATTAATTCAAAAGGTTTGAACTAGGACAGGTTTTTTCGAAGTGCCCAAAAATGTTGAGAATTTAGGTGGAGCTCCGGAAAATGAAGAAAAGATATATGACAAAGTTAGAGACCAAGAGTTGAGAAGGAAAAAGGCATGAGGGTTATTTTTGCACGCGTGTTATGGTGAATATCAAATTAAAGAAATATTGAATATAGCTCCCTACTATCGGGAGGATAGGTTTTAAAGAGAAACCACCATGTGAGTTCCCTCGATTTAAATGGACCGAAGATCCATGCAATTTATTTAGTGACTTGAGGTGCAAAGATTTATGAGATGATGGCATGATGACATGATGCAATGCACATGATGCAAAGATGAATGCAACAGACGAAACAAATCACACAACGAAACTCGGAAACCCTGGAAGACATCTGAAGCTCCGGTCTTGGGGCGTTACAACACTCCACCACTACGAGAGGATCTCGTCCCGAGATCTAGAATGGCACCGAAGGGAAAAGGAAGAGGAAGAGAAGAGGTAAAACTAAGTTGCTTCTTTGACAAATGAGTGAAACCAAAGAATCTTGAAAAAAATTGAGCAAATTGAAAGAAAGAATGCAACGGGGATAAACGAAGTTGAAAGCACTCCGTTAAGAAAGAGGAATAAGAAAGAACCGATTCGGGTAGCACTCCGCTTGAAAAGAGATGAAAGACTTGATAAGATGAACGAACTTGAGCAGAGGGCACAACACTCCGGTTGAATGTATAAACCCATAAAAGAACACGCTCCTGAAAACACAAGAAGATGGGTTGAAGAGAGCAACATCACAATGCCTCTGGATGAAGGAATAAAAGGTAGATCGTCGGAACGAAAGAACGGAGAAGAAAATGGCAACTTCTGCCACAAGTGAGCTTGAAAAGGCATCCTTAGGATAAGGGTCGAACGGAGTTGTTGGAACACCAACAACGAAAAGAGTAAGCTTGTAGTGGGCTTATGGAGAACATCTCAAAACTATGAGGTCAAATTCTGCCACTAACGAAAAACAATAGATTGGATTGATATCAACAAGGAGGCGAGAACTTATTTCACCGGGAGGATAAATGAAGAACTTGGGTCATTTATAAGCACCATAGATAGCAACAATCCTTAGGGAAGGCTTTAGGTGAAATATAACCCAAGATAAATCCAACGAAGAGATTGATGGATTTAAAATACCTCATTCTTAACAACATGTGAGTCATGAAACATGAACTCAATTTATCAAGAATGACATAATACCACCTCCAATGATACAGAAGAAAGAATTGCACTCCAGATAGCAAAATGAAGAATGCTTGAATTCCTCTGAAAAGAATCTTGATGAACACTTCTAGAAGGAAATTAAATCCTTGATGAACCACCATGTTGAGCCTTCGTGAAAACTCCGGTAAAAAGAATGATCAAACGAAATGGAGGATGAAAAGAATAAGGTTGAAGCCTTGCAATGATTTAAATGAATCTCCATGGAGATGTAATTGAAAAAGGTTGGAACTCCGGGAAAAAGAGAAGATGAAACAATTGAAATCAGAATTTGATGAGCCTCTGGAATAAAGAATTAATCATTTGGGTGAATCAAGAATAAGAATTACATTATACTTATCCTTCACCAATTTAAATTGATGACAATCAACGGATTTGGCATATTACTTATTCTCATAGAAAAGATCAAGATAGATATAGCGTAAACTTGAGAAGGTCTTCAACGATCCATCGGAATGATTGAAACAACGAATAAATTGATATGATAACCAAGGAAGAGAACTCTTGAACGAACCACCATAAGAATTAAAAATGAACGAAGAGAAGATAAAGAAACACCGGGAAGAATTAGCAAATGAATGAAGATGCTTGAGATAATTTAGATACAAGTGAACGAAGGGATCACGAACTGATTAGAGAATATTGAATGATGCACCGGTAAGGTTTGGAGAATGATAGCTGGAAGTTGAGAATGAATAAACCTGAACTGATCGACTCTGGATAACAAACTGAGAACACTCTTGAATTGCTCTGGAATGATGAAAAGATTTCTCACAATCCAAAAACAACTATGAGAGGATGGTAACAAGCTAGAATGACGAGTCTTGAAGAGACAAGAACAAGATTGGGAGAAAAAAATCTTCTTCGGTCTTCACATGATGAGAATGCCAACGAGAAACACCACCAAGAATTATTGAGGCACACCGGAATAAAAAATGTAAAAGTTGAGCCAACGATAAAAAGAATTTGAAAGATCTTGGAGGAAGGCATTTGACTGATGACAATTCATTCTTACGTCAAACTTCGAAAAGAATTTTTGAGGATAGCTCCGGGAGAATTAGAAGAGTCAGGTAAGATCCTGGGAAAAGACCTGTGGGTTAGGGCCCACTCAAAAGAAACACCGTTGAAAAGATTACTTGAAAAGGAGAAAGCACCGGTTGAATTAGATGACTTGAATGAGATAACATCCTCGAAAGAGCTTGAACGAATGTAGAGTGGGAAACACGAATCTTCGAGATATCTTGAGCACTCCGGAACAATTGAATAGCGAGAAATGACTGAATATGAGGTGCACCGGCAAGAGAAGGTATTGAAACGAGGAAATGTTATGATCAACAAGGCTTGAATTGGTTCCACCGGCGAAGAAAAAGAACGAATAATGATAACTTGAAGCTCCATTAGTATCTTCTTGAGAATCACCGGATAAGAACATTGACGAAAAGAATGGAGAGACTTCACACGAATAAAAAGATACTTGATTAAGAAATCTGAGTCCTTGAAGAAAACAAAGGGAGGGAGGGTGGGAAAAACAAAGGCAACTTGGAGACGGAAGAAATGAACACCATTGAGAAAACTGAGATTGAATCTTGCGGATGTTGAAAATGAACGGATCCACTTGAAGAGAGACACACCGGTGAGAAGAATTGACATGACAATCTCAATAAACGAGAAGGATTAGTATTCACATAAGAATATGAGAACACCATTTGGAAAAGGTATGGAATCAACATTTGACTTCGAAGCAACTCGAATACCACAACTCAAAACCAAAAACAAAGGGTTGGCTTGGAAAATAAGCCAGAACAAACATATGATAGAGATTTCATCCGAAGTTTTCGTGGTAGGGCCTACACGGGCTCGATCGTACAGCACCATCATGTACAAGGCAGTGCACATGACATACGAAGCGTCCCCGAGTCGGCATAGTCGAGGACTCTTTAAGACACAACGAGACCACTGTAAAACCAACCATGAATAGGCGGACCACTAGACGTCGAACCCCAATTTCGTATCATACATCTGTCGGAAAGATATCCTAAGAGCTACTTGAATTCCCACCTATGAAACTCCCGAACCTTTCCGGTTATGCAATCAGGTGTTGGGGATACAGGGGAAGCATAATATCTCACCCAAATCTAGCAAATCCTACATCCAGCTGTATCCATCCTTCAACACATAACCGAGAAAAACTTCGGAAATCATCTACCTCAACCTTCGAAAAGCATCCGTTATACAAGTTATGGCGATACTCCCGAACTCCCGCCCCAGTACTGGGTAGCGTCGAGGTTATCTCACCAACAACTGCATAAAAGAGATTTTCGATGTCGGCGAAACTAAACTCAGGTATTCCAGAACTGCAACGATAAAATTGTGACGACAACACCTCAGATCTCAACTCCCCGGGACACTTCCACAAAACCCCTGACAAGAGGCACCAAGACAATGTTCTCGTCACAAAACCATCGGAACGATTCCAAGATTCCCGCGTGATCCTAAATTTTTTTAGTGAAATTTGAGAAGAGAAGAGTCAAAACTCTACGTCAGGATACCTTACCAGAGCGATGAAGGGACTGGGAGTAAAAGGAATTCCTAAACTCTCTGATATATAATTCCTAAATGACTCAAAACATTTTTTCTAGACACAACTCGACCGCTAAAAACGATCAAGCAATGGGGCTCCTAAGGTCGGGGAAGGCTCTGATTACCAACTTGAAACGCCCTCGATGTGGCTATATCTCCCACGTGTCGAAGCACGACTTAGAGGCATAACCGCATTGAAAGCAATGTCGCAAGAGAGGTAATCTTCACACAACCCATGTAATACATAAGGGAAAGAGATACATAGTTGGCTTATAATCGCCACTTCACACAATTACATGAATAAAGCATTACATCATCCAGATACAATCAAGGTCCGACTATGGAACCAAAATAAAAGAAGAACCCCAAAAGCGACAAGGTCCCGGATCGACCCCAACTGGGCTCCACTACTGATCAACTAGAACGAAACAACACAAAGGACAAGATCTTCATCAAGCTCCTCCTGAGCTTGGTTGCATCATCCACACGGTAACCTCGGCATCTGCAAGCTGGTTTTGGAAGTATCTGTGAGCCACAGGGACTCAGCAATCTCGCACCCTCGCGATCAAGACTATTTAAGCTTATGGGTAAGGTAAAAGGTATGAGATGGAGCTGCAGCAAGCGACTAGCATATATGGTGGCTAACATACGCAAATTAGAGCGAGAAGAGAAGGCAAAGCACGGTCGATAAAAGTATGATCAAGAAGTGATCCTAGAACAACCTACGTCAAGCATAACTCCAACACCGTGTTCACTGCCCGGACTCCGCCAGAAAGAGACCATCACGGTTACACAAGCAGTTGATTCATTTTAATTAAGTTAAGGTTCAAGTTATCTACAACTGGACATTAACAAATTCCCATCTGCCCATAACCGTGGGCACGGCTTTCGAAAGTTCAAATCCCTGCAGGGGAGTCCCAACTTAGCCCATGACAAGCTCTCACGGTCAACGAAGGAATAGACCTCCTCCCGAGACATTCCGATCAGACTCGGTATCCCGTTTCTACAAGACATCCTCGACAATGGTAAAACAAGTCCAGCAAGACCACCCGCTGTGCCGACAAATCCCGATAGGAGCTGCACATATCGCGTTCTCAGGGAACACCGGATAAGCTAAGTGTACAGGAGCCGACGTAACCCAAGTTGCCAAGGGATGGCCCTGCACGGTGCTCTGGGTTGGACCAACACTCAGAGGAGCACTGGCCCGGGGGTTTAAAATAAAGATGACCCTTGGGCTGGCCGACCCAAGGGAAAGGAAAAGGCTAGGTGGCAAATGGTAAAACCAATGTTGGGCCTTGCTGGAGGAGTTTTATTCAAGGCGAACTGTCAAGGGGTTCCCATTATAACCCAACCGCGTAAGGAACGCAAAATCCGGGAACATAACACCGATATGACGGAAACTAGGGCGGCAAGAGTGGAACAAAACACCAGGCATAAGGCCGAGCCTTCCACCCTTTACCAAGTATATAGATGCATTAATTAAATAAGATATATTGTGATATCCCAACAAAATATCCATGTTCCAAACATGGAACAAGCTCCAATCTTCACCTGCAACTAACAACGCTATAAGAGGGGCTGAGCAAAGTAACATAGCCAAACAACGGTTTGCTAGGACAAGGTGGGTTAGAGGCTTGGTTCAACAATATGGGAGGCATGATAAGCAAGTGGTAGGTATCGCAGCATAAGCATAGCAAAAGAGCGAGCAACTAGCAAGCAAAGATAGAAGTGATTTCGAGGGTATGATCATCTTGCCTGAAATCCCGCAAGGAAGAAGAACGAGTCCATGAAAAAGACAAACGGACGAAGTCGAACGGATCCTCACAAACGCGACGTTATCGGAACTAACCCGAAGAAGCAACACCGGAAAGAAGCAAACAACATAGTAAACAACCACCACATAATCATGGCATGATGCACAATCAAGTATGATGCATGTCCGGTTAAATGAAGCATGGAATGGCAAAGTGCATAAACAATACTACAAATTAAGTGGAGCTCAATATGCAACTCCGTTGCATATTGACGGAACACCACATTAATTATTTAGTTCTCTCCCAGTTAGGTACTCAACAAATTAAATGTTGTTAAACATGGCAAGAAGTGAAGCATAACAAAAATATACTATATAAACCATTTAAATGGGGCCGGATATAGCAAACAACAAATCCGGTAAATCCCCATATGCATTAGTAATTTAATGTAAACAACAATTTTAAACCAACTTAATGTTGTTAACATGATGTGGATGACATGCTCAAGTTTTATGCAATTATAAGAAATGTTGACAAGAGCATATTAAGAAGCATTCTTCATCGTGGCGGAAATGAAAAGGGGAGCCACAGCAACGATAACGAAACGGTGCCACGGCAACGTTCCGGTTCCGGTAACTCGATTGAGATACCGATGCAAAGGAGAAGTGTGCGGATGCGTGCAAAAGATGGTGGGGCGCTCCCGGATTCCGGGTGTCCCACGAGACGACGGTAACAAGGCAAAAGAGGGGCAACATGCATCGACAATTCGGACACGGTTAGAACATGAGCATCTCATACAACTTGCATTCATTCTCGGAAGGTCGTCTCGGCAATTATACCTTTCGGAGCGTGCATTATCGGGACGGATCATGTTCGAAGCGGAGAAGGGGAAGTAGACGTTCTCGGGTCCTTCGTAGTGGAAGCAGTCGTTCTCTCATGCTCTAGGGTCGACGGTAGAGGTTCTCGCGCTCTCGGGGACGGTAGTGGTACATGTTTATTGGTAGTCAAACATGACGATCCGGAGAGGGTACTTGGCAACATGCATGTCGTCAGTAGTTGTACACAATTGTTGTCGGACTTGACGGGTTCGAGGTCTCCGGACGTAGTGGTACATGTTCGTTCTTCGGTCATAGGTACTTGATGTTTTTGCTACCTGGGTCTTTGGCGACGGTCGTTGTTCTATGCATCGGGCATCACGGTACTAGCCGAGGTACTTGCCGTTCTTAGCGGTTCCGAAGACGGTGGTAGATGAACATGACGCGTCGTCGTGGTACTTGTTGGTCTCGGTCGAGGCGGCAAAACGTAGTCGAACTTGAGGTGGCCTTGACGATCCCAAAAACGTTCCTGCTCGAGAAGGTCTCTGTCTTGGTCTTCACCGGGCGTGGTACTTGGCGAAAAGGATCTACGAAGGCGGCCTTGCGTCCCTGGATTCAGTGACCTTGGCAACGACAAAAAAGGCAGCGGGGCAGCGAAAGGAAGGCGAAGCACGGGCAGGAGGTGATGCGGTTCGTCCTCCTCGTCCTAGACATGTCGAGGCAGGGGAGGTCTTGGCGCTGGGCGCGGGCACACACACTTCCAGCGGGGCATGGTAGAGGCAGGAGGCGAGGCAAGGCGTCGGAGCAAGGGAAGCAGCAGCAGGAGTAGAGGCGGAGGCAAGCTCGCCGGCAACAGAGCAGCAACGACCCGAGGTCAACCGCAGGAGGTGGGGCGACGAGCTCGCTCCGGCGATGGCGGGGCACAAGGCGTGGGCATGGCCGGACGCTGGTGAACGCCGGAGACGGAGGCGCTGTGAACTGCAGCAGCGGGCACGGCGGCAAGGTGGACTCGCCGGCCGACGGGGCGCCATGCCAAGGAGGCGGAGCAGAGGAATGGATAGCAGGGGAACGAAGGAGAGGGAGGTGGCTCGGGTGCTGCTCTCCTTCGTAGATGGCGCGTCGAAGGAGGAGGGGATCGAGAGGGGCACGATCGATGGAGAGGGAGAGAACTGGATCGGGCAGCGCGTGCGCTCTGCCTCTCACTAGCGGCGCTGGAGGGAGGATGAGAGGGAGAGGAGTGGGATCGAGGGAGATGGTAGCGATCGGCTAGGGTAGCGCTAGGGTTGGCCGGCTGGGCCTTGGGCCACTGGTGCGGGTAGCATAGGTTTGAGAAGGCGGGGCCGGCTGGGCCTAAATAGCCAAATGGGCCAGAGGTGGTTGGGAGGCCCGGGTGGCCAGAGGCCTGACTGGGCTCCTCTCTCCTTTCCTCTTTTCCATTTAAAACAAAAACAGAAAAAGAGAAAGAAAAGAAAGAGAAGGTAGGGGAGGACCCTGGGCATGGGGATAATTTTCACGAACTCGTGAAAATGTGCACAGCCTGAGAAAATAGAAAAGGTCAAGTTTGAAAGATTAAATTCAAATTCATTTGAAATTAATTCAAAAGGTTTGAACTAGGACAGGTTTTTCGAAGTGCCCAAAAATGTTGAGAATTTAGGTGGAGCTCCGGAAAATGAAGAAAAGATATATGACAAAGTTAGACCAAGAGTTGAGAAGGAAAAAGGCATGAGGATTATTTTTGCACGTGTGTTATGGTGACTATCAAATGAAAGAAATATTGAATATAGCTCCCTACTATATGGAGGATAGGTTATAAAGAGAAACCACCATGTGAGTTCCCTCGATTTAAATGGACCAAAGATCCATGCAATTTATTTAGTGAGTTGAGGTGCAAAGATTTATGAGATGATGGCATGATGACATGATGCAATGCACATGATGCAAAGATGAATGCAACAGACAAAACAAATCACACAACGAAACTCGGAAACCCTGGAAGACATCTGAAGCTTGGTCTTGGGGCGTTACATGTGTCTGCTATAACTCCGGCTCGGGCATTGAGTGAATCCTCTCACGACTGTAAGAGTAAGCCTGCTGCTGTACCAGCGATGTCTGAAGAAGCTCTCTAGCCCTCCGTGTTTCAATCGCAGCCGGATACTCACCTTCAATTGGGAGAGCCGCCAATCTTGTCGCCGCAGCGATCATATTATCCAAAGGGTTAGAATAATGACCCGATGGCGTCAGCACATACTGTCGGGGGTATTATTTAGAAGAGGCAGATCTGTTGTGCGCGGCTGAGCCGACGCTCCAGTCCTAGGCGTGGCTACCACCCGATTTACCTGTGGCGGGTCACTGGTCCCTGCTCCAGGCGTATTGAAGAGGTTCCTCGGCTCATAAACTGGGGGTAGATGACTCCGGTGTCTCCTCCTCATGATCTCGTTTGAAGCGTTCTGATCCAATGTGAGCCGGTAAGAATCCGCTTGAATCCGTTGTGCCTGAGCTCCCAAAATAGCCCGCTCCTCAACCATCCTAGCATTCTCAGCCGCCAGATCTTCCTTGGCTTGAGCTATCTCATCTCACAGCTTAGCCACATCCACCTTATGTTGTTCCTGGTTGTCCGGGGTTACCTAACCCCCATCAAGGTTGCCAGAGCCTCCAACAACTCTGTTAAAACCTGAGCCGGTGGGTGTGCTAAACAGCTAGCATCAGCCGCCACTGCAGCCATTGAATTAGAGATCATAGCTGTAGTAGCCGTTGAACCGAGCACCGGCTGTGTACCGGCCATGAAGATCGCCACCCTGTTCGGCGGCTCATAGGGGTCCAGAATACTGTCACCATCGGAACAACCCCCAAGCCGTCCGTCTTGCAGCTGATACATTGAGTTAGTCTCGCCTGTGGACGATTCACCATCGGAGTAAACGGCCATCTCACCGCCAGACATAGATCCTTCAAACTTTTCCCCATGGATAAATCCAATGAAGGTGCGCTTCACGGCGGGTTGAACCCGGGTGGGTCGTGCACACTGATCCATCTCGATGATGTCGGTGCAGATGTCCGGCTCAGGGCCCGGTTCGCCGATCTTGCTGATGAAGACGTGGATTCCGCCAAAGGGGACCCGATACTAGTACTCAATTGAGCCAGCCTTGGGCCCCAGCCTGCATCGTCGATGTAGAGTTTGTCGCGATGACTCTTGGTCAGCCGGCCTATAGCGTATCCCTTGATCCCTTTGAAGCTGCCCTTTAAGAGCTCGAAACCACCGTGCGCTGGCCCCACGATGGGCGCCAACTGTCATGGAATTGTCACGGCAGATGTCCTAGTGAAAGGACTTAGTTGTGGAGCCATCGCAACTAGGTTAGCTTAAAGGGGATAAACGGGACAAAGGACACAAGAATTTACACTGGTTCAGCCCCTTGCTATGAAGGTAAAAGCCTACTCTAGTTGAGGTGGTATTGCTTGGGTTTCGATTACCAGGGAGCGAACACGCTTGACCTAGTTTTCGATCTCTCTCTTGTTTCTTGCCTTAAACCGCCGCCGGGACATCCCTTTATATACACAACTTGACGCCCCGTGGCTCATAGAGTCTCGGCCGGCTCATACACAATGTGTCCGGCTCGGTTACTAACTACACTTGCCTTACAATACAAGTCATACACATATGGCGGTTTATACCTATGGGCCTTAAGCCGCCTTTGTGCTTTGGGTCCTTAGTAAGCCTGCTATCTGAACCGCCATCCTCAACATCTTCACGGGCCTTGTCTTGATGAACCGCCATCGGTATAACCCGGCCCCTCCTGGGCGGGTCATACCCAATAGTCATATCCCCAACACTCACTGCCACGTTTGACCCTGTCGGCGGCTAAACACCGGCGTGTTTGACCTGTTGACTGGAGGTTTGACCTCCCCTGGGTCACTGAAGTGTGGGGCCAACCCCTGGCTAACCCTAGGTTACGGTTTAATTAGTGTTAATTAACGATGCTTGTTAGGCTAGACACTGACATGTGGCGCCCGCCCTGATTATCTCCAGATTAGGATTAGTTCTAACCCTAAATACCCTGTTAACTGGCTGTGTCACTGACTAGTGGGCCCCACTGGCCAGGTTTGACTTGGATCGGTCTGTTGACCTGATGATGTCACAGTGATGTAGTGCTGACGCAGTTCACCATTTTCTGAATTAAAAATAATCCAGGAAATTTCAGAAAAATAGTTAAAACTTCTAAAAATCATAGAAAATAATCTATAACTCAGATTGAAAAGATTTATATATGAACAATTATCAGAAAAATCCAATCTATCCATTTGTATTGGTTTGATGCATGACAAAGAAACTTAACCTTGCTGTATAGATCAAAATGTGTTAATGCACTTTGGAAATTCATAGTTTGAATTTGAATTTAAACCTTTGGTTCAAATCAACTCAAACCCTTCTGTTGCTAGCTGCATTAGCTCAAATCACAACATAATGACATGTCAGGATCATGCATCATATTGTTGCATTGCATTGATTGTGTTCCTTCTCTGTTGCCGGTGTTGTTCCCCCTTAGTAGAAGTTGTTCCGACAATGAGTTTGATGACACCGATGAAGAGCTATACTATCTTCAAAAGTGCCAGGCAAGCAACCACCCTTGAGAATTCCGATACAATCCCACTATGTCGCTCCTGCTCTCTTTTACTGCATTAGGACAACAACGAGTCGACTGTTACATGCTACGGTAGTTGAACCCCTTTCCTCTGCATGACCTGTCTTTGCCATAGTAAATAGTTGAAACCCACTAGAATGAGTAGGAGTTGTTTGAGACATGATGTGCCTACTCATTTATGCTTGCTTGTCATGCCTGCTATTTCTTAGAGTTGTGTTAGGCCTGATTCACCGGGGATGAATTGGAATGTAGTCATCATGTCCTACTGTTGAGATCTAAGTGTGTGAACACGATTTGGTAAAGGTAGCGATGAGAGGCCATGTAGGAGTACATGGTGGGTTATCTCATCAAAACCGTCCTTAGGAACTGAATTCCGTGTTTGTGATCCAAGTACAGCTGCTACCACACGTTGGGCCCTAAAATATAACCCCGCTCGACTTATTAACCCCCCTGTCCTCTGTCCAGGAGTTGCAAGTAGTTTCTGGTGTTTGTAGTATGCTAGAGGCCATCCGTAGCGCTAACTCTAGGGGTGGGCTATGGTGCGGTAGGATAGTGGCCCAGAGTACCGAAACGCCCGTTTGGTGCCTCAGGAACCCTATACACATCGTTTGGGGCCGTAGTGGAAACCCCGGCCAGATTTCCTTAAAGGTGGAACCCAAATAGGCGATAAACCTGGACTAGAGACCTGTGTGGTTAGTCAGGTCGTGGTCTACACCCATGTCAGCTTTCGCTTGAAGTCTGCCGAGCACATGTCGTGTGCAGACACTAAGTGGTGGAAACATGTGTGAAGAAGTACACCCATGTAGGGTTATAAGTGATCTATTTGAATAGCCACGTCTGCGGATATGGACTACTTGGAACGCTTACATTGTTCATAGAAAAGTGAAAGTGGATACTCTAAAATGCGCAAGATAAGCGTGGGTGCTATAGATGGCCTTCTCGTAGGGAGACGGGAGCGGATCCACAGTGGTGTATTGATATGGTGAGTATGTGGACTTGTGTGCGCAACCTCAAAAGAGTTACCTGCAGTCATAGTACAGGATAGCTACCGAGTCAAAGCTGGCTTGCTGCAGTTAAACTCCACCACCACTTTGTTGATACTGATGCATATGTAGCTAGAACTCATGTAAGTCTTGCTGGATACATTTGTACTCAAGTTTGCTTAATTTATGTTTTTTTGCAGAGAGACTTCAGTCTCACTAGTAGCTCTGTGTGGATTTCGACGTTTAGCTTGTTACCTCAGCTATGATCTTGTATCCTGATGAGGACATGACTACCTTGGATACGACCAAAAATATTACATGCATGTATATTTGTAAGGTGATTTTTAATGACAACTATGCCATGATTTATTTATGCCATCCAGGACAAAAATACTTCACAAACTTTTGTGCCATGTCTAACTGCAGGTGTATGGGACATTTTTACAATCCATATATAAATATAAAGGAAAATAGAAGTTTATATGCTATTCAAAAAGTCCTCTCATGTCACTTTTGGGCCAAGAGAAGATAGAGTCCAAGTCTCTGGCGTTCTGGATTCAGATTCGGACTTCACAGACATACCTGACTCAAAGCACCAAGAACTCTTTCATACAGACTCCGAATTGGGTGATTCCTTTTCTGTTGGAAAGTAGATTTCGTGCTCTTTCCATCCCAATTGGATTAACCTTAAAATTCTCCCAAAGCATTGAGTTGTCGATGAAACAATCTGATGCTATAGCAGAATCCGAGTCAAACTACAAGTCCAAAGGTGTTGCATCACCTTCACATGGGCCCATGAGCCTTGTACGACCTAGGGTTAGTTTTAGGCTGCCTTGGGAAGTCCTCCCACCTCCTTGGCCGCCACTCCTTGCTCATATATAAGTAGATCCATCCAGTAGCTTTTTTCTTGGGATTTGTTTAGTTAAAAGTTAGCCATTGCAACTTCATGTACTTCGTTTGTGTTCAACGACTGTAACATCCCAAAATTCTAAATTTTGGAATGATATAATAAATAGATAGATTTGATTGATTGATTGTGTGAAATTGAGTGAAATTTGAAACCTTTTTGAAAGTTAAATGAGAGGGAATAAAAGGACTTTCCCAAACTTTCATTTTGCATTCGTGATCTCCGTGAATTCAAATTCTTTTCACCACGAAACCCTGGAGAGAAGATGACATGACTTCTTCCATTTATTTAAATGACAAGGGGTGTTGAAAATATTTGAATTTCATTTGAAAATATTTTCAATTATGAAACTTTATGCAACTCAATGATTTTCACGAGAGAAGATAAAATGACTTATTCAAACATATGAAATATGAGTTGGGAGTTTAAAAGGATCAAAATTTAAAATCCTTTTGAAAATATTTTCAATTTGGAGTTATTTGGGTTTTATTCAAATTATTTTTCTCCAAAAAAAATACATGGAAAATAGGGTAACTTGATTCTCTAAAATAGAAAATTGGAGAGAAATAAATTTGAATTCATTTTGGTATTTTAAAATGATTTTTAGTGGATTTTATTAGAGCAGGAGCACTGTTTGAATTATTTGAATTTTTTTAGAATTTATTTGGCGTTAGTAAAATGTTCATGTCGTAGAAAATATTTTTCTGAAAATTTTGATATATTATATGCCTATATAATATTTTCATTTCTATTTGTTTTTATTTATTCTTTTTGTCTGAAAAAAAGATCTTTAAAGAAAAAAAAACCTTCCTCCGCCGAGTGGGTGTAGCGACCAGACCTCAAACAGTCTGATCTCTGTGCTCCGGTGTCATCCCTGGATCAGTAATGCTGGCACCACACAGTACTCGAAGGATTTATAACAGAGTAGCAATCACACACTTATTACATCGAGTGTCTCCATAGAGAACTTATTACAATAAATATGGCTTAAGGCCATCTAATAACGATAACAGCGGAAGGCTTGGAAGATAAGTGAGTCCATCAACTCCAACGGCATCACTGAGTATAGAACCACGACCTAAAACTCCTTAATCGTCGTCTGGAAACTCTGCAACATTAACGTTGCAGCCCGAAAACGGGTCAGCACATGGAATATGCTGGCAAGGTAACACATAGAGAGTAATGGAATGAAACAACTATACTATATGCATATTTGGCTGGTGGAAAGCTCTATGGTTACATTTTTGCGTAAAGCCAATTTTTCCCTACTTCAAAGGAATAAAATTTTAATTACTATCAAGGTGGTTGTTAAACATTGAGAATGGTTGACAGCATTCTCAATCCCAATTAAGCATCATCATTAAACATAACCCAACAAAATTAATTTAGAGTAACATGTTGAGATTCACATGCTAATCCAAGTACTAGATACTCAAGATGTCCATCATCGGGGACACGACTAACCATGATTAGTTTGTTACACTCTATAGAGGTTTGCGCACTTTTCCCCACAAGACTCGATCACCTCCGTTTGTTTTCTCGCACTACATGGTGTTTGAGAAGACGGATGACCGAGACATAGTCTTTCAGAAGCGCTAGCACCTTACGATCGGGTAGACCGTACCACCTACATCCCCTACATCTGCTAGTCTACCACTATAAGAGTTCGCACAACTTAGTCAGCTATGCTAGAGCCCATAATAGCTTGTGGCTGCACACGGAAGTTTCTAGTATGAATAGTCTCATGATCCCTTTGAGCCTGGGTGGCGGTCCAAAAGAAAACAGGCAAGTCCTGGAATACCCAGGTGCCTCGATCCACCCAGATGTGTGTTTAAGTTGCCACCTTAGATAAACCATTAATTATCAATCTCACATCTGTTATGGATATCACTCACCCAATCCACGTCTACTAGCATAGCATGGCATAATAAGCAAATGTAGAAGTAACTCCCAAAGGTTTGATAATAAACAGGTAATAGGTACTACCTCATCTACTTCCCATCCCACAATTTAATTAGATCCTAATCATGCAATGTGTGAGGATTGATCTAATGCAATAAAACTGGGTAGTAGAAAAGGTATGATCAAAGTGTTACTTGCCTTCCTGATGATCCGGGAAACCTAGCGATTCGAAGTAACAGGCGGCGCACTCCGAATACTCTATCGCAAACAAACAAACAAGCATACAATAAGTACTCAACTAATGCACAGTTAAAACTCAAATAAGAGATCTAACCAGAAGGTTCAACTTAAGAACTCTGGTTGGCAAAAAGAATCAAATCGAACGAAGCAACGAAAGTAAAACGGCGGAAGAAAACAACTTCGTTCTAGTAATCGGGATCTAGGTTAAATTTTATAGTAGCAAAATCTTGTTTCAGTTGGTTAAACGGATAGAGGGTTTCGAGACGAAACTCTAGGCGCTTGAATCGCCTGATTCCGATAAACGAGCGAAAAGGTAAACTAAAACGAAAATCGGATCAGGAATTGCGATCAGAAAAATCGCGGATTTAATCCGAGAAAAAGAAAAACGACGAACGCTCGCTAAAATAAATAAACCGGAATAACTGATCTATTTAAAAAAACCGAATCTATTAAACCGACGAAAACCGATCGGTTTTTTAAAAAAAATACCGAAGGCACGAAAAACGAGGCGCGGCGGCGGCGTCTGGGGGATGGCGGCGCGGGCGGCGGGCAGCGGCGGCGCGGGCGGGCGGCGACGGCGGGACCGGGCGGCGGCTAGGGTTGGGGGCTGGGGCGGCTAGGGTTCCCCGGGGTTGGGCCTCGGCTTATAAAGCCTAGACGGGCCAGAGTCCTAGTCGGACATGGCCCGTTAGGTCGGTTCGTTTTTTTTTTAATTTATTTCCGCTCGGAAAAAATAAAAAGAAATACTAAACGGACTCCAAAAATCCCGAAAATAAATTTTCCCAGGCTTCTAGATTCAAGCCCGACAAAGTGAACATTTATTTGGGGCCTAAATGCAATTTTGAAAAACGCACATTTTTGCTAAATTCAAATAAAACACCGAAAAACTCCGAAATAAAATCTTCTTTGATTTTATTATTAAATCGTCAATATTTATCTATTTTGGGGAAGTCATTTTATTCCCTCTCTCATATTTTTGTAATAGAAATAATTGATGATAAAATAAATAAAATCAAATGATCCTATTCTCAAAATTTGAGAAAACTCAAATATGAAAATAACGAAATCCCCAACTCTCTCCATGGGTCCTTGAGTTGCGTAGAATTTTCTAGGATCAACCAAAATGCAAAAATATGATATGCAGTGATGATCTAATGTATAACATTCCAAATTGAAAATTTGGGATGTTATAGTGGGCCAGGCCAAAGACCAGCCCAGCTGCTTCACACGCGCCCGAGGCCCCGTCGAGACGGCCACCCAACCCGCGCCCCTTTCCCCGCTGCCACCGACGGGTGGACCCCGCTTGTCATCCCCCTCCTCTGTCTCCTTCTTTCGTGTTCATCATGGACAGAGAGCCCCGATCCCAAATCTCTCCCGATTCGATCCGTTTGTTGCCCCTCGCGCAAGCCCCACCCCCTATAAATACTTCCCACCTCCTCCTCGTCTGATTTTCGTGAAAACCTCGATCTACCGTGCCCTAGGGAGTCCTCCCGATCTCGCCGGAGTTCGCAAAACTTCACTGAGCTCCGCCGCCTTGCCGCGCCTCCACCCTCCCCTTCCGATCACCTCCGCCACCACCATCATGTCCGCGTTGCCGCACCGCACCTCCCCGTGCTCTCGTATGAGACGGAGGACCACTGGAGCCACCGCCTAGTCACCGTCGTCCATGACCGAAGCTACCTCGCTGGAGCCACGGTACGCCCAAACTCCACGAGTGTCGCCTCCTGCCCGACCCCGTCATCCAGCGCCGCCCGACCCCACGCCAGAGCCGCCGCCCCTCGCCTCGCGACCCGCCGCCCCTCCCTGCCTTCGCCTGCCTTGCCGGAGTCGTCGCCTGAGCCGACGACCATGCCCTCTGTAAGCGCCTCCCTCCGTTCGTTTCTTTTTATCTGTCATTGTAGTGTTAGGTTTATTAGAATAGATCAGTTTAGTTTTTCTTAGGGTTTAGTTAAACCGAACCGCCCCGGTTCGCCAGTTTTTTTTGTTTCTGGTTTATTATTTAGTTTAGTTTGTTTAGTGAGCGTTCATCAGATTAGGTTCGGTAATGAACGGTTTTCGCCGGTTTTGTTTCTGTAGCGAGCTTTCGTTAGATAGGTTTTTCTTTTTCTGTTTAATTTCGGCTAGGGACCTATCTGTATTGATTTTATTTACAGATTAGTCCCTAATCTTCAAACCATCACTACTTTTTACTCGTTTGTCCAAATCCAACAAAACCAACGCTCACTTCTTCGTTACGATCTCCTCTATCCAGTAATCCAACCCAAACATGTTTTTGAAAATTTTAAAATTTGAATTAGATCAGATTTGAATTCAAACTTCGTTTGATCATAACTTGAGTTTCGTAACTCCGATTTAGTTGATTCTTTTTGCAAATCGAAGCTCTTGACCTAAACTTTCTGATAAGGCCAAATTCACATAATTTTGGTACTGTTAGAAATTGTTTTATGTTGCAAGAGTTATTTGCTTGGTTTTGATGTTTTCCGAATCGTCTTCTTCGTTCTTTCTGATCTGTTGAGTGATTGCTTATGTGTGGTTACTATTGCTTGCTTATGATAGATTGACCGGAGTGTGACGAGTAGAACTATCAAGAGTTTTGAGTGCAAATCATCTTCATCAACATTGCAGGCAAGTTCACACTTTGATCATATCCCTTTCATACCCAGCTTTTATGCATTAGTTTCACCCTCAACCATTGCATGAGTAGGATTGATAACATGTGGGTATTGGGAAGTAGTTGATGAGGTAGGAACCTATTGCCTTGCATTCAAACCTTGGGAGTTACTATTATGTTATGCTTATAGTGCCATGCTATGCTCGTAGATGTGGATTGGGTTTTTGAGAGTATTCATGACAGATGTGAGATTGATAATTAATGGTTTACTTAAGGTGGCAACTTAAACACACATCTGGGTGGATTGAGGAACCTGGGTATTCCAGGATTGCCTGTCTAGGCACCTGGGTAGACCAGGATTGCCTGTTTTTTTATGGACCACCACCCAGGCTCAAAGGGATCATGAGATTTTTCATACTAGAAACTTCCGTGTGCAGCCACAAGCTATTATGGGCTCTAGCATAGTTGATTAAGTCGTGCGAACTCTTACAGGGTAGACTAGTAGATGTAGGGGAAAGTAGGTGTAACGGTCTATCCATCGTAAGGTGCTAGCGCTTCTGAAAGACTATGTCTCGGTCATCCGTCTTCTCAAACACCATGTAGTGCGAGAAACCAAACGGAGGCAATCGAGTCTTGTGGGGAAAAGTGCGCAAACCTCTGTAGAGTGTATAAACTAATCATGATTAGCCGTGTCCCCGGTTATGGACATCTTGAGTATCTAGTACCTGGATTATCATGTGAATCTCATTACGTTACTTGAAATGAATATTGTTGGGTTTTAATGATGGTGCTTAATTGGGATTGAGAATGCTGTCAACCATGATAGTTAAATAAAATTTATTCCTTTGCAGTAGGGAAAAATTGGCTTTTCACAAAAACTTTATAACCGTAGAGCTTTTCCACCAGCCATATATGCATGTAGTGATAGCCATTATTCATCATTGCTCTACAGTGTGAATTTGCCAGTATATTCAATGTACTTACCCTTTGTGGCTGCAACGTCTCATGTTGCAGGATTATATTACGACGAGTAAGTGATATGTTAGGGTTACGATTTCTACACTCAACTTTGTCGTTGGTGTTGATGGGAATCCACAACCTTGTTACTTCCGCTATTTGGATCGAGGTAATAGTATTTACGTTGCTTTATACATGTGATTACCTCTGTTATAAATCCTCGAGTACCGTGTGTGTCAACATACCGATCCAGGGATGCCACTTAAGCACAGAGACTTGATCCATTCGGGTCAGGTCGCTACAACGACCACTTTCGGATCCCCACCTTTATCCATACTTCATCTATATTCGTAATATTCAGATTGCATTATCATATTCTTGCTTGTTCTTCGATTGTGTGCAGGAATAGACCTTCGTGGTCAGGCTGATCTTGCTTCCAGCATCGCCATTAACCTCAAGAGATTGGTTTAGCGATTGCTAAGGCGCAACGTCATGCATGTTTGTAGTCGGATCATCAAAGTCGTCTCCACCAAATCGATAGTTATCATTTCATTAAAAGATCGGGCTCCTCTCCTCTATCATACCCTTGGGAGGGTCTTGTATATAGTCGGGCTCTATAGCCTTCTTCCTTTTTAGATGTCTGTACCCAGACATGTTTATGCTTCTGTTGCCTGTATGCTCTGTATGTTGGGTCATGTGAACCATGATTGTAATTCTTACTATGTATGGCTCTCCAGAGCCTTCTAAATAAATACTTTGAGTTGTAGAGTTTTGTTGTGATGCCATGTTGTATTTGCACATATCGAGCTTATTGTGTGTATGATTTGAAATTCTTGGTATGTGTGGGATCCGACAATCTAGTTGTTTATTCTTGGTAGCCTCTCTTACTGGGAAATGTCTCCTAGTGCTTCCACTGAGCCATGGTAGCTTGCTACTGCTCCGAAACACATGGGATGATCGGCATGTGTCCTTCTTTGCTCCTGTGTCTGTCCATTCGGGGAAATGTCACGCATCGTTCCTTTAAGTCCTTGTAGCTTGCCATGACTTAGGTTCATACGTTGATGACCAACACGTGCATTGCTGGGTCATGTATGCCTGTCCCTGTAAGTTAGTGCCACCTTGGGTTTATGACTAGTCATGTAAGCTCGGGTTCTCTGTCATATGGATGCTACCAACACTATCATATACAAGAGCCAAAAGGTGTAAACAGTCCCAGGCTAGGTAAGGTGGCACCCATGGGGATACCATGCGTGAGGCTGCAAAGCGATATGATGTGTTACATGCTAGATCGGTGTGACTTAGGACCGGGATCCTGACAAGAAGGACCATTATTATGTGCATGAAATCATCAATCGCACTTGGGCTATTCTTTCTCATCTTTACAGTGATGAAGACCTCAAGCAGATGGACTATCAACAAAATTTTGAGTGGTCAAATCCTCCCTCGAAGAAATTCAAGAAGGTCAAAGTTCCTCAACTGGTCACAAGTTCATATTCTTCATCGCGTGAGACGGATGAAGCTAAGGATCTCGACGACACAGCAGCAGGCCTACTTCAAAAAACGATCCCGACAACACTAGCGCTCCTCCATCGTCCTCATGATGATATTCTTCAGGGGTGTTAGTCCTCATTTTTCATCCCTTTTGGTCATTCGATGATAAAGGGGGAGCAATTTGAGTTAGTCTTCAAGCGGGCCTTATATATGGGCTTTTTTTTGTTAAGTTACAACTCTCGCTCTTCTAAAGTGGTTGTTGATTGAGTTGTAAACTTAAGTCCGATGGTGGTATGATACTTTTGAACTACTTTCTGCATGCTTATTTCCTCAAGTACCTTAATGCATGCATGCTGAATTTCGTCAGACACCATTTTCCATCATGCATTTCAAATTCTTCATATTATATGTTAAATGTGTGAATGGATTACAAGATATAGTGGGAGATCTCCATGATATTATTCTACAATGTGCATTTGCAATCCAAAGTAAATTCCTCAATATGCACACCTTCAGGGGGAGTTCTTATATATCTTGCAATCAAATTCCTCAATATCAGTATTTACACTTTATATGTTTATCTCCGTTTGAAAATTTAACCTATTTGTCATCAATCACCAAAAAGGGGGAGATCGTAAGTGCATCTAGTGGCCCTTAGTGATTTTGGTGTATTGAAGACTTATAGGTTAAGGGACTAATGTGTTTATGAGTGTACACATGTTGTATAAGTCTCTGAGGAGTTTGATATTTACGAAGAAAGTTGACCTCTAAAAATGAATGTCTTCAGTTGAAGACTTTGGTTTTCTTGAAGACTTTGGAAATGAGGAAATTGGTGTGACCATGAAGATACTGATATTGATGCGAGGATTATGAAGCGTGAAGACTTTTGTTTTCATAGTTTCGTGTTCCTTCCTTGAGTCATAGGAAACACCGTACTATTAAAGGGGGTCGAGGTAAAACTAAGGAAAAGTTTCCAAGTGATGCTCATCTCAAAGCCTACACGTAACCAATCCTTCAAGTGAAGCCTTTGGAAATCTCATACATATTAGTCAATTTCTTCAATGACAGAGATGAATATCTTCTGGTCTCTGAGGAATTTGTTCTGACCGACAAGTTAGGAATTTGCCAGTCGGATTGCCTACAAGTGAGTAACACAATAGCCCTGAGGAATTTGAGATCTCAAATTTCTGACCGTTGCTGTGCTATGCGCCAACTTTCCCAAATATCTTATCCACCTAACGGTCATATCATTGAAGATCATTCATGTCTTATCATCTCAGGCTGCTCCCCAGCTATAAACAGTCGCCCCCTTCAACCACTAGCTGGTTGGCTGCTCTAAGAGAAACTGACACTTGCCAATTAGAGCATCCCATCCTCTGAGGACTTTGAGAGAAAATCATCAATGATGAAAAACCGCAAACCCAAACACCTACAACCCAAAGTGATTGAGCATCACTGAAGAGATTGTTCCTGTGTGGAACCGACGCTTGTTACCTTTGAAGACTATGCATCTTCCAGATGGTTAAGCATCATGGTCTAGAGCATCCAAGAGGAATTGTGGATCACCGAGTGACCAAGTCTGTGAAGGTTTGGAGGTCACCTGAAGACTTACCACGAGTAATTAGGCGAGTTCTGTGTGATCTTAGGTCAAGGAGAATACGATAAGGATTGTCTGTCCTTTGGTTTAAGTACCGAGTCGCTCCAACCAGACGTACAACTATCACAGCAATTGGAACTGTTCTACCAAATAATTGTCTTCACCGAGCTACTGGTTCGTCACTTACGAGATTCCTCAAGTAGTATTTCCTCAGTGATGAATTTTTAAAAATCACCTATTCACCCCTCTAGTCGATATAACGCACTTGCACAAACGACTACGGGAACACAAGGCTTATGGCCGCCTACCTGATCAGGGTAGCGCACGCACATAACCTTCCCTAAATGGAGGAACCAGCAAGAGGCATGACAGTAGACCGCATTAGGGCCTTCTCACAAAGGCAAATGTGGCTGCACTGGAAAGCCTGGTTCGGTGGCACCGGACCAACGAAATGACAGAATTTATCCCCAAAGTATATCTGTGATAACTGATACTCCGATATCATATATCCGCCTGTGATCCAAGTCATAACAATATCCAAAGAAGAATATAGTCACCTCATAATAACACCCCAAGGGTAGTATAATAATTAAGATCATGATGAATCCAAGTATATGCATGCTACTAAACCAAAGGCAAGATAATTAACCATAGGTCAACATGATAACCTCAAATCCAAACCATAGTCTAGAGCATGGTATCACATACTATCATACTGAAAATAATATAGCCACTAATAATCCAAAGGCAACTTGTCATCCTCAATCTGCCAAATATTAGTCCTAGGAATCCAAACACAATCATGGCAATAGCAACAAGAATTACCCCCAAGAAATGCCATGAATAAATCATACATTACTAATAAAACATTTTAAGCAAGTTTAATTAAATAAACCAAGGTATTGCATTGCAATCATGCAAATGGAGGGTGTGGCTTGCCTGGGATGGATGGATTCACCGGGAAGAAGTGCGAGAAGCTCGACGAAAGAATCACCGGAAAACTTTCTCTCTCGGAGGGGGCTCAATAAGGGCAGGGGCAAAATGCTCATTTTTGGAATGTTTCCACATGGTGAAAATGATATCATTGGAACAGGCTCGATGAATAGAGAAAGTGGGCGTCTGAATCACCTGAATCGGAGTTACGGGTGAAAAGATACAGTCGTTCGTTCGTTAGGTAGAAAACAAATAAAAACATATTAATTTCTGCACTTAACGACTAAACGTTCACAATATAGTGGTTTCGACCGACGGGTTAAACTAAAAGTGCACTTCCAGAGATACGCTTTCACTGAAAGGAAAACGTATTCCAGGCCTAAGCGACACCAAAATACGCCTTCAGAACAAGAAAACACACTCGCGTGAATGCGCTTCCACTTATCCATGTCAGTGTCTCAGGTAAACTATGGTGGGGGCGTTAGGGAGATGGGGCCCGCCTGGCCTGGTCAGCATCTTCTTCTTCCTCCCACGTACGCGCTCCATGAATGGATGCGACTTGGTCCTCCGAGGAAGCAGAGAGCTTTGATGGCGGTCGCCGGTGGCCTAGGCTGTCCCCCGCGGTGCTCGACCTACCGACGTGATCGGGGGACCAAGTCGCATCCATTCATGTAGAGCACGGACGTCGGGGAGGATTGAAGTGGCAGTGGCTTGGGCTCCCACGGAGGTGACCATTGGCTGATGTTGGTTCCGAGCGTGCAGTTGCCTTGGAGAAGAACTAAAGAGGTGGAGCGCTTCGTGGTGCTTGAGGTCACTAGATGGTTGGACAGGAAGGGAGGAGTTGGGGATGGCTATGATTTAAGCCGAGGCCGGCAGCGAGGCTCAGCCATGGGAGGGGAAGGAGTGCTCCGTGAGTTCAATTGAGAGGTTAGGAGGGGCTCTGGATGGTGCAGGAGGCTGATTGCATGGAGGGAAACGCTCAGGGAGGGCTTATATAGACAAGGAGGAGGAGGCCGAGCCAGATGCCACCATGGGCATGCGGGCCAGCTCCGGCGATGGATGGATGCATCACATGAGAGAGGGAGGGGACGGGTGAGGGAAGAGGGGAGGTTCCCGTGACAACATGGACGCGGGGGTGCTGACGGAGCGAGGAAGAAGAGGACGCGATGACGAATAGAAGCTGTCAGCCACAGTGCGCCCGTGGGCGCACGACGTCTAGCACCGGCGAGGCAGCTACATGAGGGGCAGAGGATCAGAGAGCGACGGGAGAGATGGAGGAGTCAGGTCGGCACCACTAGACATGCAGACATCGCTGGAAATGAGATGCCCGACGCATGCTGTCACCTAGAGCGTGCCCAACGCTGCGAGAACGCGAGCACAAACATGAATCCACAAGACCTCTGCCTGGCATGGCAAGGATGGGACACAAGAGGCATGGAAACGATGTCTAACACATTGTCTCTGCATTCTGGGATAGCACGAAGGTGATCAATCATCAAAAGAAACAAAAAAGAGATGTGAGGCCTCACTCGAAGATTGCTGTAGCAAACTTGACCGCACATATATGATCAACAGGGAAGTGCTAAGGGCCAAATGTGATGTCTGGGATGTTTATAGGAGGAAGTACGATCATCCTGTGAAGTTTGGAGAGAAATGGACCACAAAACAACATAGTTGCTTTGTAACAGCAGATTTGGTCCAGAAACTTGATTAGGATGGTGCACTCACATCGAGCATTGTGTTGGGCTGAAATTTGGCAAGGCAGAATGATTTCGACATATGAAGATGTTGTAAAAGTTTTATACCAATTGGACTTGCCAAAATGGTACTTGCTTCACAGTGTTCTTCCCTGTCCAGAAACTTGAGAAAATTATAGGGAAATATTAGCTTGATGAATTGATCCCAAATTTGGCGGAGAAGAGTTTTATGGGTAGGATAATGCTCTGGTAAATTCAGCAATAATTAAGCAATATAAAATGTACTTGCTTCACAACCTGAAAATATTATCAAAAAAAATATTTGATGTTGTGCTCAAATAGATAATTGGATGGGGATGAAAATTGGTGGAGAGCCATGATATGAGCACATGAAGGATCTTGCAATATTTCAACTAATTTGGATACTCCCAGCTAGTACTTCCTTCAACAAGGCTTCCATGTAACAGAAACTTTATAAAATTTCAGAGGAATATTGACTAGGCAAATAGAGCTGAGTTTTGGCATGAGGCAAAGATTTAGATGTAGGAGCATGCCCAAAAAGTTTGGGAGGAATCAAGAAAAAATAGGTGGCACTTCCTTCATAGAAGACCACTTTGGACAGAAATAAAGAATGCATATTGGTGAATAATTTTTGGGCTAGGAGAGGAAAGTTTGGACATATTTGCGGCATATATGAAACAAACAAATTATGAGAACTATTTGAGAATTTTGTGGAAGACATAAATATAGGTTGCTTCACAATCTAGGCCAAACATGGTTACTCCTTTAATAGAAAAAGGAATATTCCCAAGAAAAAGAATTTGTGGTTGGGCTAAGATGGAAATGACATGGCCTTGGGAAGAATTTGGGATTCACAAGCCACTCTGGAAAGGAGGAAGAGGAAATCTTCCCATGTTTCCAGACCACACAGCCATAGAAAAAGAAATCAAAGCAAAAATCCAAAGAAATCAAAAGGAAAAAGAAATGGCAAAAATCCAGGGTGTTACAAACCTTACCCCTTAAAGAAAGCTTGTCCTCAAGATTTGGTTTCTCAGGGAACAAGTATGAATGTATTTTAAGGAAACCGTTTCCAACTCGGGTATCCTTTTTCCTTTGTATGTTGTTCCCCTTGATTTTCACATGATATGATTACCTCACTCTGGGGTGGTGTGCTTCACCATTTCCAAATTCTGACAAATCCTTCCTCATGTGTCAAATATGATGGTGTCTTTGAGTTGTCCAAATCTGGTAGTAATATCCAAGAAATCTGAGAATGACTTTCCGATGGGTACAATACATTTGTGTTCCTTCCGTCAGGTTGTTCAAATAAATGCATGTCTTTCGGGTTCAACCAATGCTGAGAGCCATAGCCATTCTCCTAATGTATTCTAACTCCCCGTAGGTGGTACTGAATTATCTACGGTTGCTTCATTGTCTCGAGCTTGAAAACTCTACCAAAGATTCGACTGTCTCCTATCAGGAGTAGTGTAAATGGGGCAACCTTATAGATGTGGCATACCTCAAACAGTAGCATCTTGATACTGGACTGGCGGTCTTTCTGACGGGAAGATACTCTTTGTGACAGGCTGTACTTGCAGTTAGTTCCACAAGTAAGAGCGCATGTTGTTTGGCTTTTAGCTTAACCATGCCGTCGATATATTCATAGGAAATCATGGGCTCAAGCTAACTTGGGTGTACGAGCCATGACTGTCGAGTGAGAATCTTCATACCTTTGCTACCGGTTTTACTCCCTGATTTGTTTTCTTTGTCAGACTCCCTTGCTGAAAATATCTTGGCCACATGTGTCCTTGATCATTCTTGTAACCACATATTTTGTTGGTACTTCATTCCATATTGTTCTCACTCAAGACATGGTCCTTATCAACATGACCCGTACATGGGGCAGGTAGTTGCACGGAGCTCATTGTCGTGGCCAACCATACAAGATGGTGACAGGAGTTCATGATATCACCTTGTCGAGTATGAAGAAGCTGACCTTGGTGACTACTATCAAGGCGGTTGATCCTGCGTTGTCTGCTCATAACTTGCTGATTCTCGCATCACATGAAATGTATATCTGACTTTCTTCCTTTGGCATACCTCATGCGGTGGTTGGATTCCTACGTTCCTTTGGTAGATCCACTTGGACATAGCTGAATCCTTGTATGAGTGATCATATGACCTGTGCTGCATGCTCACCATATATACGAAAGTATGTATAGCTAAAAAAATATTATTGAGGCAAACATGTGTGTGGGTGTGAGAGAGACAGAGAGAGGGTGCATGTGAGTGACATACAAACGAATATTATAGAGAAATTAGTTCTCGAGAGATAGAGTTTTGTGTTTGCGAGAGAGAAAGATATTTCAGAAGGAGTCGTAACTAGAGAAACATATCAGGGAACGCGAGACATCCCTAGGGAGAGAGGGTGTGTGTGAGCGGCATAGAAGGGAATGGTGGAGAGGGATGATACCTTGGGAGACAAAGTTTACGTTTGTGTGTGATAGAGAGATATTTAAGAGGGATATTTGTAGCTAGTGAGACATAGGGCGCGCGAGACATCTCTGTGTGTGAGGGTGTGTGTAAGCGGCATACATGGGAATACTAGAGAGAAATGAGACCCCGGGAGACGAAGTTTGTGTTTGTGTAAGAGAAAGAGAAAGAGAGTTCATAGGGAGAATCATAGTAAGAGACACATAGGAGGGAGCGAGATATACTTAGAGAGAGGTAGAGTGAAGGTCGACGGAGACAGTACTGTTAGTGTGTTATGAAAATAAAAGACTGCTGTTGACATACAAGTAGCATGATAGATACCCAAGAGACGGTGAAGGCGTATAGGTCTAGAGAGAGATATAAGCATGAGCGGTAGCTATATGAGACGAATATCTGGATTAAAGGATATTCAAATATTTAAACTAGAGATCAAGACATCGATAATATCATAATGAAAACTCTCCTATCAAACATGCATATTCATTTGAATTTGGGGACACGTGTAATGTTATTTAGTTTATCAATATTAGTGATCCATAATTTTTTAATTAGAGACAATCCATGGTTTATATGCAATTAATGTCTAAATGGGATTACACTATATGTTGCGTCTATCAACCACATTATACGTGTTTGAGATGTAAAAAAAACCTTGCATGAAACACACATTAATTGCAGATAGTTGGCGAGGAATGCATACATTGGATTTCAACATAAAGTGGTTTCAAATATTTGAAAAATGAAATTAAGATGGATTTAGCCTTGTGAATCTGAGATCATGCCATTTCTAAACCATATTTATGTATAAAGGGTGTTGTTATATATTTGTATTCAAATACAAAATGGATCCTGCCCGGAAAAAAAGAATACGAAATGGATTCGAATTGAGTTGGCACGGTAAACTTGCAATCTTTTCTGTGCAAAAATTTGAACGAAGCGGGGAAACTCGCAGTAAGAGCATCTCCAACGGCCGCATAAAAATCTCATGCCCAATCAAAGTTATAGCGCGCTACTGTAGCACTTTTAGTGCGCCGGGACCAACATTGCTTTAGCAGACGCCCAAAGACGCGTGCCCAAAAAATAGACAGTGCAAATTGTGAAGCGCGCCCAATCCGAAGCCCAAAATATGTTGCGCGCGATAGCGTTTTGTAGCGCGTGCCCAAAACTTTTTAGCGCTACAGCATCTGCTGGAGCTGTTGGGCGCCCCAAAAAAACGAATTTTTAGTGCGCGGAGCTCTTTTTGGGCGCCTGTTGGAGATGCTCCCGCCTGAAACCAAAATTTGTGAGATGGAAATTACTGCCTATCCCTGACACGCAAAACCTATATGCTTGATTTCTATAGGTTTCGATAGGTCTAGGCTTGTAATTTCACTTAAACGTGACACAACCGCCTCCGCCTCTTACCTCCCCGGATACATACACGGTGGGCGCCAAAACAAACTCTCCTCGGCCGAAATCTCTGTCAGCAAATATTCGATGTATGCGAGATTACTGTCCTACCCCCAACCGATCAATATTGTTGTGTTGTAGGAAATTTTAAACGGGGGCTAAGTTTGTAAATTTCCTCTCATTTGAGACAAGCGCGTCCTGAAGACATGGTTCTCCTACCTCTCTCCTTCCATTTCCCCATTCGTACTCCGTAGGCGCCAAAACACCCTCTCCACCCCAGTCTCCTCCGTCCGCCACCCCATCCACCGTCGTCCTCCTCCACCATGCCAGAGATGATACCCCATCATTGTCGTCATTTACAAGAGATCAACCACTCTCATCCACGGCTTCGGACCAGGATCCTCGCATCGCTTCCTCTCACTTTGCCCGCGCCGTCGTCCACCTTGCCGAGGCTGCTCCTACAACCGTCTCATCCATTGCTCTAGGATATTTCCCTCACCACCACCTTCTGCACTCCTAGATGTTCTTCCACACCGCCGACAGCCGTCGCTACCGCACCACCCTCAACGCCTCAGCAGATGCTTACAGGGCGCCACACCAAAGGCGGTACTCTTTCATATCTGCTTAAGTTCTTTATCTCAGCAAGAAAATAGATCGCCACTTCTTTACTGTGATTTCTTGTCCATCACATAGAATCTTACTTGTTAGTAGAAAGCAAACATTGGTTGCGAAAGTTACCTTTGTCTGGTTTGCACCTTCGGATCCACATGGCACACTCACAACTATGCTCACAATGCTTATGATTTTCCCCTTTTATAATCCACATTAGCTTTAATGACAGTCGACTGATTTTTAATTTGGGGTCAGTCCATTTTTGAGAGTTCGCAGAAGGGAAGGAAGGGGCTCGCCAGAGGGCTGCCCCATTATCTATCTTAGGGTTTCGGGTGGGGAGCGGTTGTGGGGGGTGGTCATCGGATTATGGCGGGGCCTCACTGGAGGCAAAACTCGATGCAGGTGGGGGTTGGGGTTGGCTAGAGGGATGGTCGTGGACGGCGGAAGACCGGAGGTGGTGGGCGGTTCAGGGCAGGGTAGGGGCTGGTTGTTCGGTCGACGACCCGTGCGATGATCTGTAGGGGAAGAATAAGAGGCGAGGAAGAAGAAGGGTTAGGAGATGTAGGATCTTCATCCAACCGCTTGAAATGGTCGGCTGACCCAAATGACGGAAGTCAGGTGACTTGAATGTAGACATTCCCATATATTCAGTACCATCATCATAGGTGCTTCGAGATGTGCAAGCAGTGCTCCTCAACCATCAAGCTAAACAACATGCCACTCATAATTGCAAACTTAGTTATTCAAATACAGATCTGATATGATGCTGACATGTACTAAAACAGAGAATGTTTAATTGGTTAGCTAATGTTCCTACTTTACTTTCGAAAAGCATGTGCGACACATATCAAGGGACAACAGGGAGTTGCATTCTTTATGCGCTCTGGTTCATCATGTGTGGGCAACGAACATTTTATTATCCAAAATCTCCTTGCTCTTCTTTAGCATGCTCCTCTTCTGTTCTTCTTTAATAATTACTCTCTCCGTTCCTAAATATATGTCTTTGTAGAGATTCCTACGTGGACTACATACGGAGCAAAATGAGTGAATCTACACTCTAAAATGTATCTATATACATATGTATGTGATCCATAGTGGAATCGATACAAAGACTTGTATTTAATAATAGAGGGAGTATAATAGTAGTACAGTATGTTCTTTGTAGTGAAGAGGAGCAGGGACATTTGCAGTGTACAGGTCTATTCGGTCGCTATCATGGACGCTTTCAACTCTTCGTGTTGGTCTGACATAATATCCAGTAAATGCTCGGAATTGTGTCGCCTTTGGGAGTTAGATTGATAGTAATAGTATTGCGCCTTCAGTTGTAGAGAGCTGGTATCCAAAGCCTTTCTAGCCGTACCGGCAATACTAGCACATATTTTCTAGCAAGTTCCACTTTCCCAATTTATTTATGATTGTTATGGTCTACCCCTTTTATCTATACTACGATCTGCCTAGTGAATGTGCACTCTCGTTATCATGGTTTGGCAATAAACTTTCTGTACGGTATATTATGAATCTATCATCTGCCAACTATCCTTACATCTGGAGCTCCCAACAGGGAGCCTGTTTTTTGTGTAGTTCTGCCAGGTTATATTAATCTAAGCACCATATTACAACACACATGGTCTCTCTCATCATAATCAAGTGATAGCACACAAGGGTTCACAAGGAGCCCCTATTATATTAGAATATCCTCTGCATTACAAAGATAATCTCACTACTATTTATATTTTCATGCTTCTACAATGTATGTAATCACAATGAATATAAGAATGGGCACAACAGAAGAATATTGCGGAACGGTTCAATGGGTAACAAACTTGGCATCAAGGGATTAAGGCCCATTATGTATGCAATGAAACCCACATGCTCCTGACCTACAGATTCGTATTCAGCATGTGATCCTAATGACTATTCTGAGCTCAGGGACTCAAAGGCATATGGCCTATCCTGTTCACCGAAAAGGTACCTATTCTAATTTGGAAAGGTTTTATTGGTTGCACGTATCTTGCATAAGGTGTCTTGTATTTCTTCTGTTTTGTAGCACTGCCATCTGCTTAGTTTACTAATGATATATGTGAAGATGCCATGCCCATCCATTATCAATACCTATTCCATTTGTCGGCATACCATGTGTTTTCCATTCAAATGATGTCCTTGTGTTTTAGACATCCAAAAGGAAGAGGGTGATTGCAGAACCTGAAGGAGTACAAGCAAATTCCTTGAAAAAGCTGGTGGTACCGAAGAAATCAGATAGCACCCACTTATATTGGCGATAGAACCAGCGCCGCAAAACCTAGGATATCGCAACTATGCTGCTAGCTACTTTGCTCTTGTTAGTACCTATTGTCATGTCGTTGTACTTACATTCATACCTGGTGTATTATGTGACATTATAGTGCATTATAGCTTGCTTATCCACTGTTCGCTCCAAATTATCAGATCTATATTAATGCTTACATTAATGTAGAATAAACTCAATGTTTATGAAGAAGTTTAGCTCTGCATTGTTCTTGTAAGTATCTGTTGTCCTTCATCACTGTACTTATATTGTCAGCTAGTTTTTCATGTACCCTTTGTAGCTTAGTCCCTTGCCCTCCATTTTCGACACATCAGATCTATATTTACTATTGCCAAAATATTAAATAACCCAATGCTACTAAAGAAGTTTAGCTCTGCATTGCTCTTGCCAGTGCCTTTTGCATGTATGTTGTACTTACATTTATAGTCCGCATCTTATCTTTAATAATCACCATTTGTTCCTGTATTATCACATCTATATTTACTCTTAAAAAAATGTAGAGTAAAGGCAATGCTCTTGAAGAAGAGTCTGTGGTAAAGTTCTTGAATTGCCCCTCCCCATTAATATGGATAAGGGCTTTATAGAGCCAGCCTTCACTACCAACGTAAGTATGTATTCCTCGAGCCTTAAAACTTTGTTGTGTATATTTGGATAGCTATGACTGCAAATGTTGTTTATTTTTGTTGTCTGCATCAAATTGCATATTCAAAGTTTATTATAAAGAAGTACATAAATATAAGTTTGTTCTTCTCAATTTCAGTTTTTAGTTGCACAACATAGCTCCTTATTCATACAATGTAAATTAAATTAAACATAACAAGTTATCTTCTTTAGCACTGCATGTATGCTTGTGTTCTTGATCTGTAATCCAGTCGTGTGGTGAAACTACCAACTCCAGCACAATGTCGTATCCTGCTATGTGTTAACTATGAACAACGCCATATCTATACCTAATATTGAAGGACGGAGGCTTCCATAGTTATCCATACGTAATCCCTTTATATCCGTTGATTTTATATTAATTATAGAGATTGGCGGCCGAGATTGAAATGCTTTGGTTCATCCGCTGTTTCCATAGGTATAGACTCGGAAAAAATTCATCTGCTAATTTTTTTTGCATACAGCGGGAGTTGAATAAGGATGGCAAGTCATGCGTACGAATCGCACGAGCCAACTCATCCAGCCAATGCTTTTGATAAAAGTTAAGAAGTCCAGCCACAAGTATGAAAGCGCAGATATAATTTAACTTTTTTAGGCAAAGATAAAATTTAACTGGGCTGAAGTCCAGACGCCCCAGTTTGGTCTGGCCCATGTATGCTCTGTTGTTTCTTTTCTTTTTTGTTCCTTTTGCTTTCCGTATTTCCCTTTTTCTTTACTATTTTTCTTTATTTTTTGTGTATTATACAAAATTCATTGCATGTCTATAGACGAAAATATTCATTGTATTTAAGGAATTCCTCACCATATATTAAGAAAATGTTCATCATATTTCATCAAATGTTCATTATGTATTTTAAAATTATTCTCCATATATCACTAAAATTTTCAATATGTATTAGAATATTGTTCGTGTATATCACAAAAATGTTCAATGTGTATTTAAATAGTTTTCGGTGTATATCACAAAAATGGTGTGTATTTTAGAATTGTTCGGCATACATTACAAAATTGTTATATATATGTGTGTGTGTGTGTAAAAATTGCACATTGTGTTTAAAAAATTCAATAAATATTCATAATTTCAAATGTTTCTTAATGCATTTCAAAATTTGTTCATGTTATAAAAGTTTGTTCGAATTTGGAATGTGTTCACAATTTTCATGCATTATTCACCATTTTTTAAGATTTTTTCACCTTTCCCCAAAGAAATGTTGACAAATTGAAATAACGATTGCCGTTGTATTTAGTACATTACACTTAGTGCTGGGCTTTAGCAACAATCAATCGGTTTCTCTATTGGTTAGCAACACATTTATCCATTGGGTTGTTGGGAGTTCGACCGCCACACGTGCCATTATATTTTTTCATCGCAATAATATGTTCGTTCAAAGTTTGGGAATGTGCCGGCACATTTGTGCACTCGCTTCAGCGAAGCTCGCCTATTGGATGCACACGGGCATCCAATAGGAGCTCTCTATGGAAAGTTAGCGTATCAATCCCTCTGCTTGCTACTCTATCGGGCCTTAACCTGTTTCTTCTATGGCACAAAAAATTACGTACACGGGTGCACATGTTTCATCTGTCGTCAACCGTCCCATGTGAGCCATCGTGTGCCCGCAAAAATTAATCGAGTCATCAAAACGCATTGGTAACGGATGCATGCAAAGCGTATTAGTAACGGATTCTATCAAAACTTACGTCCTCCATGTCTGGCTTGGACCGGAATAATTAACCGATTAGGCTAGCTATTATGTTAAATATATACCCGTAACCTTGACCGAATCGTCGCCTAACCGCTGCCTCCGCCCACGTGCTCCAGGCGTTTCAAGCCGATGATGCCATCGCCTCCTCCATGTACGCCTCAGGCCTCAATCACATATCAAATCCGTGGGCGTGACATGTAGATTGTCATCGAGCTGTTTGAGGTGGCCATCGAGGTGTTCGACATGGGACTGCACACCGGTCTCTCCCAACATGAAAGCACATGATTACTTGGTGTGACCATGTGAGCATCATGCCGGACTAGATGGCCTTACGCGTATGTACACCATGGACCGGGTTCTCCAACCGTGACACCAGTCTCTGCCATCACGAATACACTCAGCTATATGATACCACACTCACACACAACATGGACATGATGCAGTACTGTACATGCATGTGGCGGGACGACACGTCGGGCAGCATGCTGGCCTCAACGTTAGACGTGATAGATGTGCATGTAAAGGCCCATAATGATAATAGCATTGGTGGTATTGATGACTGATCCTTTGCCCCGCCATCTATAATTTAAATATGAATTCTTGCACAGCTAGCTATAACTTCTAATCACCAGGTATGTCTTCTCCAATTAGTTTTCTCCGTCTCCACCTTGAGCTCTTTTTCTAATTTTAGCTGGAACTTCTTAATCGACGATAGTAGATCCTAATGAGATCTCATATAAAAGAACATCTATGATATTAATATTTTTCATTTGAGACATTAGGGACAATCCCAAGTATAAAAAAGCACCTCTAATTGTTTGCACACAATTGACGGTTGCACCATGAGGTTGGTGATAGACGAGCACATGATATTTTTTCTTGCAACACACGGGCATGTTTTTTAGTTATGTTAATGTTATTTAAATCATTTCTCTTAATTTACCAATCTAAAATGGTATACATTGGTAGTACACTCACAATTCATGCTTATACGTTGTTTAACACTACATGTATGCTTGTGTTCTTGATCTGTAATCGAATGGTGTGGTGAAGCTGGCCACTCCCACACAATGTCATTTCCTGCCATCTTAACTATGAGCAATGCCCATTATGTTAATGCTATTTTAAACCGTGTCTCTTTATTTTTGACTAAGAAATGAGCTAAATTGAGAGCATTGATGCTTATACGTGCAAAACCTGTTATCTACCTACTTGTTTCTCTTTCAGGGTGACATCACTGATATTGGGAATAACTGCCACAATGATAGTGAGATGAACCCATTGCTTGTCCCTCCAACATATATTCTAGAGAAGAAGGCAACACGTCTTGAGGATAGCGATACAACCCTGAAGTCATGTCTTGATGTAGTGTTGAACTTACTCGCTAATAGCAGTGGCACAAGCTTGATGAAGTCACCACCTGAATCTGTTCGACTTCTAGTCTAAAATTCAAGAAGAAAGACATGCTTCCGCTCAAATCCAACTGGAACTCCAATCTCTATGCAAGATTTACTATAAGTACAGGACGTCTATTGATGCTATGCAGCTTCAGTTGGTGGATACAAGAATCAAACAAGCGCAGACTGATCAGGTTGCTAAGCTGCTTGCACTACAGCTCATGGGCAGGGCTAACTTTCTTGAACTTGTTGAAGTGCTGTCTATTCTGTCTATTATTTTGTCGGCGTATTTACTTCGACTGGTGGCGACCTGCCCAGTGTATGGAATCTGCTGTGTGGTTGCTCTTTATTATCACTGGCGGCGAACTTTGATGCCCAGGGGATGTAATATGTTGTAATTTCTTTGTTTTATAGTCTAGGTTTGTTCTTCGTCACGATGATGTAATTTATTTGTTGTATATGCTATTGTCGCTCCGAGTAAAGGTCGTAATCTTCGATCGAAGCGCAATTAGCCAATACGTTAGGTTTATATATAAAAAATCAGTAATAAAACTGGTCGGCCGCCAATCGCTATGAATGGGCCGAACCATGGGCCTATAATCATCTTGGGCCATTAGTAGGCCCAGACTTAATCTGGCCCACGATTAGTTTTGGGCCTTTAAAAGACCGAGTAAACTGCTTGCCTTAATTGGGCCAGAAAACAAAATGGGCTTTTAACAGGCTGCGATGTATATTGACCTTGAATTGTGGCAAACAAATCATGGGCCGACAACAGGCCGAGACTAATGTCGGGCCTGATATACATTGGCCCATTGTTGGCCCAGTGATATGACGAGCCATTAATAGGTCGAAATGTTTGGGGCCTTAGTGGGCTAAAGTACATGACGGGCTGGAAGCAGGCCGGATGCATAACGGGAAAAATTAGGCCCAACACTATAAAGGGCCTTTAACGGGCCGATAGGCAGTTTGTGCTAAAATGTATCCACGAAGACTACGGGTCTTCAGAGGCCGAAAGTCACTACGAACAAGAATTAGGTTTAGATGCAACTTTGGCCTTTAAATGGCCGAAAGTGAAACCGGGCCGGAAGAGGCCCATATGTACATAGGGCTACTAAGAGGCCGAGACTAATATCAGGCCAAACTGTTAAACAGGCCATTAAGAGGCTGAAGAGCAAATCAGGCCTCCAATGGGCCCAAAGGCACAATAGCTGTTAAAGGGTCGTATCTGTTATAGGCCGTAATTTAGCCCATGATATGAAAGTCGGTTAACGGACCGGATCATATATGGGCCGTAATTTGTCCCAAACTATTGCAGGCTGTTAATGGGCCGGATCTGATATGGGTCAGAAACTGGCCCAAAATATTGCAGGCTTTTAACAGGCCGTATATGATGTGGGCCATAATTTGGTCCAGAAAATGTTAGGTTGTTAATGCGTCGGCCCATTAGATCCGACAAAATCTTGTGGGCCTTTTCCTAGCCAGATTTTAAACCTATATGGGCCTCTATTGGGTTGTCCCATGTGTCAACGTTTCATTGGCAACTGTCGTCCATTGGACATTTGGCATCTGTCCCAACGCTGAGTCGGCACGTGGATCCTCCAGCGAATGAGAATTTTATACGTGCAAAATCCCCATTGGTTCGGCTGTTAACGGGTCAGCCGATCCAAACCGGAACCCGATAACTTAATAGCAACCCATTACGGAGAATGACACGTGTCTGTTACCCTTGACAAAAAAACTTCCATGACGCGCCATTTATCATCATGGAAGTGTTTTGGTATTGTCATGGAACACTTCTACGACAGCACAGGTATGACTATCTTGATTCTGTCATAAAATCGTCATGGATGTACATGCCTGAAAGAAAACGTGACCTACTGTGACAAACACATATAATCACGAAAGTGTATTTTTTTGTAGTGCCATCAAGACCTCACCTCCTTAGGAGTGGGAAGAACCTTACCTTTGTTCTTGTTTCCTTGGATTGATCTTGTATTCTTGTGAATCTCATGTGTTTGCTATTCTAGTGGATGTGTGATTGGATCTTTGTGTGAGTGAATTTCCTCTTTGTGTTCTTGTGTTCAGCTCCTTTTCCCCTCCAAGTGTGAAAAGGTCACCACTTAGGGTTCCACCCTACAAGATCTTGGTATCGTGAGCCAAGGTTGATTCACATTTTGGAGTCCCTACCCCTCATATTGTAGCCTAATTTTGTTGTTTTGTGTCCCAATTCGAATATCCCCACAAAAAATAGCCCAAATCTTTTTCTTCCAATTTGATGGATCTTGTGAGATTTTGTTGATCTGGTCCATGAATTTCGTGTTTGACAAGTGGATCTAACACTTACCCCCCATCCATCCCACCATCGATTTTGGCCGAATTTTTGAAAATTCCCAAGGATCGGAAGGTGTTCTTGCGCAGTAGAGCACCCCGTGAGCACAGGGCATCGGGAACCCGTGCACACGGGCTCAACTTACCCCGTGCGCACGGCCTACCCAAAGCTGTTCGGACACTCCCCATGTTGCCGCCTTTTGTCATTTCACCACCACCATTCGCTTTCCGCACTATATACCGTCGGTGTTTGAGTTTTGGAGTTGTGGTTTCACCATGGCCTAAGGTGCTTTGGCTACTTAGGCACGGTTTGACTTCGACATCACCTTCACTCGTCAGCGACTCGGACTCCACATCGACATCGAACACTACATCTTCATACTATATGCAACACCTCATCCCCTTTTAATTGTATTGGCTTTCCTATGGACTCAATGTGATCTTGGATCACTTAAACAAAAATGAAGAGTTTTGAGCTTTCTCCAATCCTTTTACTTAGCATTTTAAGGGGTTCCACATCTTCTTGTCCTTGCTACTCCACAGTCAAACTTATCTGAAATATACTAGATAAAACTATTAGTCCAACAAAAGATATTTTGACATTAATTACCAAAATCACCCAGGGAGCATTTGTGCTTTCAAATGGTCAAACAAGGAGGAGAACAACGACGACAGCAAAAACGATGACGATGGCGGCGGCGATGAAAAGCCAACGCTCAGCGACAAGAAGTGTCCTCACCAAGACGATGTCGCGGGGCCATCCAACAACAACAGGAAGAAGAAGGACTAAATTAAGTAGATTGTATATATCTCTATTGCCATTCTCTCATATTAATTGTTATCTCTGTTTCCCGTGTCAATATCATCATAGACGGTTAGCAATATGTATTCGACAGAGATCTTTTACATTGTCGCCCACAAGTTGGTTTCGTGAATTGTGTGCCCTGTTGAGCACACAATTCACAAAAAAATGGTATGGGCTATCTATAATGATCGCACACAAATCTAATTACCGACCTGTTTGCCAGGTATCACACACATCTTGTTACGCGGAATTGTTTGTGTTAAACTCGATCATGGCAAACAGTTCATCCAAGCGAACTATATGTCGTATATCACACGCACCTTGATATAGCTACCCATTTCTGTTGTTCTGGCTCATTGCAAATAGTTCATATGGATCAATCGTATGCCACACATCACACACACAACCACAATCTGAATCATGTTTGATTTCTCCGCCATCGCAAACGTTTCATACCATTTGTAACCGTTTTATTACATCATTGTTTGCGATTAATGCATCACACACAGTTTTGTCGAAGGGACTCTGATTGTAGTGTCACGTTAGCAGCATCCTATAGTAGTGTGAATGGAAAGCTCAACTTCTAAAGCTCAAAAATATGCTTTGGCTCCCCTAATGTTGAATCAATAAATTGGGGTGAAATACTACCCTCGAAGACTGTCACGGTCCCCTATACTTGTAGGATATCAAAACCTTTCTCTGGCACCATTGTCGGGGAACATAGCTCTATTTATTGAGTTCACTTGGGATTTTACAATATGAAGAATCTGAAAGACGCTAAGACAAAGATCGTACCCTCTAAGACGAGGGGAGTTAAGGAACTTCCATCTAGCTCCGTACTTGATTCACCTTTTATTTTGAGTAGGCTTGCGACACCACCACCTGCTATTCATACTGATATGCCGCAAGTAATTGACGATACTACTTCTGCAATAAATGAAACTTGTGATGATGCTAGTACTTTGCTTGATGAAACTGTGCCACTAGGTGAATTTCTTGATGAACAACTTGCTAAAGCTAAAGAACATGAAAATGATGAAACTGATGAAAATATGATTCACCTGTTATGCCTAGCTCTCCTACTAGAGTTGGACCGCCTAAGATACTTGACCATTATGTTATGGATGGGGAGATAGCTAGAGAATTTATTGCTTGTAATGATAGAGATGATGTTAAGAAACTAGTGAGTGAGATGAAAGAAAAGACTATGATAGAGAGAATGAAATATGATCCTAAGTTTGCTACTCCTCCTATCTTTGTTACTGATAAGGATTATGAATTCTCTATCGACCCAAAGTTAATTACTTTGGTTGAATCTGATTCTTTTCATGGTTATGAAATTGAAACTGTTGTGGCACACCTTCCTAGATTAAATGATATAGCAACCCTATTTCGTCATGAGGAGAAAAGTCGCTAGTACTATATCCTTAAGTTATTTCCTTTCTCATTGAAGGGAGATGCTAAGAAATGGTTTAATACCCTTGCTCCTGGTTGTGTGTGTAGTCCCCAGGATATGATATATTACTTCTCTAAAAAATATTGTCCTCCTCATAAGAAACAAGTTGCCTTACAAGAAACATTTAACTTTGTGAAATAGTGAGTCTCCCTCTCAAGCATGTGGGAGGCTTCTCGAATTACTTAATGCTTTGCCTGATCATCCTCTTAAGAAAAATGAAATACTTGATATCTTTTATAATGGAATAACTAATGCTTCTAGGGAACTACCTAGATAGTTGTGATTGTTGTGTTTTTAGGGAATAGACTGTAGGACAGGATATATTGAGAAATGTCAATTATTGGACACTTCTTGAACCACCACCAAAACCAACTCCAAAGAAGAGAGGCATTCTATTCCTCAGTCCAGAAGATATGCAAGAGGCAAAGAAATCTATTAATGAAAAGGGTAATAAATCTGAAGATGTTAAGAATTAACCACCTATTGAAGAAATACATGTACTCGATAACTCGACACAGGTAGTAAAGGTAAATTCTCTTTATAGATTCGATGAAGGTGAAATTCCCAATTGTAAATCTACTAGTCAATGCCTGGATGAATCTGATAATTACATTGTTAAGCAAGAATACTTCAATATGTATGTTAGCAATCAATTGAAAACAAAATGTGATAGAACCAAAGTTGTCCTGTCTTTCGATGAGATGGTGATTATCATTTTCGGAGGACTAGACTTTGACGATCTGACAATGAACGTTCGAGGACGTCATGCCTTAGCAATCGCTAAACCAATTGCGAGGGGTTATTGACCACGCCGGAGCACAAACTACCTGACCACGAGGGTCTGTTTTCTACAAGCAAATGAAGAACAAGCAAGAAACTGAGATTGCAATCAGGATATAGCGAATATAAGAGGAAAGCTTTATTGATCATGGTGGGGTTTTGTCATGTCTTGGTCTGGTTGTTGAACACAAACGAAGTATGCGAAGTTGTAGCTATGGCGAACTTTAATCTAAACAAAACCCAAAGTTTAAACGATGCCCTAAGGGCTGTATATATGGAGGAATAGATAAGGAATTTCAAGACCCCTTCGAGGAGGGGTTTGAAACCAAGCCTAACTTTATTTCCCCACATAGACGGACTCTGAAAATAGCCTATACTAATTTATTTCGAAATTACATGCGCCTGGCCCAATAATAAGGTGATGCAACACCTATAATAGCCTATGGATGAAATTTATGAAGTAGCTTCTTGTATATTTCGTCCAAGCCTTCATGCACTCGTTATGGTGGCTTCAAAGTCCTGGAATCATCACTTGAAACTCTGTTCTTGTTCCTCTTGGGCATGCCATGATCTCCATGCTTGATCTTGCTCCAATGTTCATCCTTGTTGTCCAAAGTAGGCTCGTCATTTGTAAGAAAAACAAATGTATCCAATTTAGGCAGCGTCATATTCTCATGAACATTAGAATTGTTACCAAGAAACGAAAGTACATGGTAATTCAACTAGCGTGCGCGAGCTCTAGTAATTGGTCCAGTATGCATAGTAGTAGGGGCTATGGGTGTAACAATGATATTGATGTCCTCTTCATCCTCTCCTTGTTTAAATGAAGTCATCCTCGACGGAAACTCATCTTCCTCACCCAAATAAGGTTTCATATCTGCAATGTTAAAACTAGGACTAACCCCAAAATATGCAAGCAGCTCAAGTTTATATGTATTATCATTTACTTTCTCTAACACCTTAAAAGGACCATCAACACGTGGCATTAGCTTTGATTTACGCAAATCAGGAAACCTATACTTACGCAAATGTAACCAAACAAGATCTCCAGGTGCAAAGACAACATGTTTTCTACCTTTATCTCCAGCAAGTTTATATTTAGCATTCATATGCTCAATGTTTTCCTTAGTTAACTCATGCATTTTAAGATCAATTCAGCACGTTGTTTAGCATCAAAATTAACCTTCTCCAAAGATTGAAGAGGCAACAAATCAATAGGTGTATGAGGTAGGAAACCATACATAATTTCAAAAGGGCACATCTTAGTAGAAGAATGTTGCGAACGATTATAAGCAAATTCAATATGAGGCAAGCATTCTTCCCACATTTTCTTGTTATTCTTCAAAATATCCCTAAGCATACTAGACAATGTTCTATTGAATACTTCAGTTTATGGATCAGTTTGGGGGTGACAAGTAGTACTAAACAGCAGTTTAGTCCCCAACTTTTCCCATAAACATCTCCAAAAGTGGCTTAGAAATTTACTATCACGATCTGAAACAATAGTATTTGGCACACCATGCAAGTGAATAATTTCACGAAAGAACAAATCAGCAACATTAGTAGCATCATCGCTTTTATGACATGGTATGAAGTGTGCCATTTTCAAAAATCTATCCACAACAACAAATATGCTATCCCTCCCCTTCTTTGTTCGAGATAATCCTAAAAAATCCATAGATATATCCTCCCATGGAACACTAGGTGCAAGAAAAGGCATATAAACCATGAGGATTGAGTCATGACTTAGCTTTTTGACATGTAGTGCAGCGAGCGACAAAACGCTCAAAATCTCGTCTCATCTTTGGCCAAAAGAAATGTGTAGCAAGTATGTCCTCTATCTTCTTAATGCCAAAGTGTCCCATTAATCCTCCTCCATGCGCCTCCTGCAACAACAAAAGACGAAGGGAGCTAGCTGGTATCCATAGCTTGTTAGCACGAAACACAAATCCATCATTAATGACAAACTTGTTCCATGTTCTCCCTTCTTTAAAATTCTGCAGCACATCTTAAATTCAGCATCATGCACATACTGATCTTTGATGGTTTCAAAACCAAATATTTTAAAGTCAAGTTATGAAAGCATAGTATAACGATGAGATAATGCATCAGCAATAACATTTTCTTTGCCCTTCTTATGTTTAATGACATAAGGGAAAGTCTCAATGAAATAAACCCATTTAGCATGTCTATGGTTGAGTTTTTCTTGACTTTTAATGTCCTTCAAATATTCATGATTGAAATGTATAACAAATTCTTTGGGCCATAAATAATGTTGCCATGTTTCCAATGTCCGAACAAGTGCATATAATTCATTATCATAGGTCGAATAATTTAGACTAGGCCCACTCAATTTTTTAGAAAAGTATGCAACAGGTTTGCCATCTTGTAATAACACATCTCCTAATCCAATTCCACTAGCATTGCATTCAAGCTCAAAAGTCTTACTAAACTCAGGAAGTTGGAGTAAAGGAGCATGTGTCAACTTATCTTTGATTACTGCAAATGCTTCTTCCTGTGAAGTACCCCAAATAAAAGGCACATCCTTCTTTGTAAGCTCATTGAGAGGTGCAGAAATGGTGTTGAAATCTCTCACAAAATGCCTATAGAAACCAGCGAGGTCAAGGAAACTTGATGCGGAGCATCCCAAGGTCATCCCCATGGACATACCTACGTCCCCTACGACACCACTTGGACCAATGACAAGAGCACGAGCAAAGGCTATCGAAGATAAGGTGAACTCGCTCCTTTCCGAACTATCACTTTCTATGCATGAGACATGGCTGTTTCCTCAAGCGGAAACACTATGTGTGATCAGGTACTTGGAGGAGAGCCATGAAGCAACTGCCTCCAACGGACAAGACGGCGAGGAGTGCCAAGGACGAGAAGAAGGGCTGCCACGAAAGCTACAACCACCAGACGACCGGTCGGGACCGCACGTCCGGCGGCTGAAGCCACAGCCGAGCTACAGTGAGCGACGACCAGCCCGGACCGGATGACCGGCGTCTCCGCACCTGAGCCAAACGAGCAGACGTCCGGTGCTACTGGACGACCGGCTTCCGGATGATCGGCCACTCCCGAAAATCCGGTACCTCGGCAACCAAGCTAACACCAGTAGAAGTCTGGAAGTCACCGGACGTCCGGCCGCCATGAGCCACCGGACAACCGCTACACACCAGACGTCCGGTACCTGTCTACGCACAGGATTCGGGCCCGAGGCCCGTGTACCCCCTCACTTCGTCCCAATTTTCACTAAGACTATAAATAGACATCCTCCTCCTAGCTAGGGTTAGCGTTGTGATAGCTCATATTAGAGATAGAGCCTCGCTCATCCACATCGGATCTACTCCTCGAGAGAGACCGCTACCACTCTACGGAGAAGATCCCCTTGGATTCAAGACCCCCTTTTGGGTCGCCCCATCAAGACCTCCTTTGGAGAAGAACCGGTTACCGTGTATCGTCCCTTGTTGATCGTGGATCATGTGAACTCTTTTGTGTTCGAGAATCTAGCATATGTGTGATCATTCTTGTTGGTTTAGTGTTTCTCTTGTGTTTCCCCACGTGTTTCCCCTCGTGTTCTTCGTGTTCATCGTGGGATCCGCTCCTTTCGTGAAATATCGGCCATCTAGGGTTCAACCCTACATCATCTTGGTATCTAAAGCCACATTGATCACGATTTCGGAGGCTCCCTGTTGTGTTTTCTAGCCATGTTTTGTTGATTTTGTCATAATTCGAAAATTCCGCATAAAAATAGCCCCCCAAATTTGTTTCTGATTTGTTGGTGTGACGAAATTTCGTTGGATTTGATCCATGGATTTGCTTTGCCTTGAGTGGATCTAGCTTTCCCCCATCATCCCCACCTTTTCCATCCACAGAATCTCCTGAATTCGACAGATTTTGATCTTTCCACCACGAACCCTAGTTGTTCTTCCCATGCCCGAATTTTGCCCAGGCACCAGATGTCCGACAGCCTCCGGACGTCTGACGACGGTAAACCCCCGGACAGCCGTAAAACCTTGACGAAACTGAAGCCCCCCCCCCCCGAAAATTTCAGCCACCGCCCCACTTCCGCATACACGTCCCCATACCACCACCACTTTTCGCAACCACCATTGCTTACTCGTTCCGCACTCTGATACATTTTTGCCACATTGTGCTTCGAGAATTTGATTTGTGCTTCCATGTCCTATTGTGTTTCGGCTATTTAGGTATGGTTCGACATCAACATCACCGCCGCTCATCTTCACCACGGACTCGTCATCAACAATGACCTTTTCGGTAACCTCATCTTGGTTTCGTGACACCCTCAACCATAAGCAAGGACGGTAACTTTGACGACATCTTTGTCCACTCCTTGCCATTACATTGATAGCCATCATAGCCTTACTTTTTGCGTCGCTTACCCATCGAGACTAGTGAGGGAGTCCTGGATTAGGGGGTCCTTGGACAGCCGGATTATATACTTTGGCCGGACTATTGGACTCTGAAGATACAAGATTGAAGACTTCGTCCCGTGTCTGGGTGGGACTCTCCTTTGCGTGGAAGGCAAGCTTGGCGGTTCGGATATGTAGATCTCCTTCTTTGTAACCGACTCTGTGTAATCCTAGCCCCCTCCGGTGTCTATATAAACCGGAGGGTTTAGTCCGTAGGACAACGACAATCATAGTCATAGGCTAGCTTCTAGGGTTTAGCTTGTACGATCTCATGGTAGATAAACTCTTGTAGTACTCATATCATCAAGATCAATCAAGCAGGAAGTAGGGTATTACCTCCATCAAAAGGGCCCGAACCTGGGTAAACATTGTGTCCCCCGCCTCCTGTTACCATGAGCCTTAGACGCATAGTTCAGGACCCCCTACCCGAGATCCGCCAGTTTTGACACCGACATTGGTGCTTTCATTGAGAGTTCCACTGTGCCGTCACGATAAAGGCTTGATGGCTCCTTCTATCATCGGCAACGATGCGATCCAGGGTGAGGTTTTTCTCCCCAGACAGATCTTCGTATTCGGCAGCTTCATACTGCGGGCCAACTCGCTTGGCCATCTGGAGCAGATGGAGAGCTACGCCCCTGGCCATCAGGTCAGGTTTGGAAGCTTGAACTATATTGCCGACATCTGCGGAGACTTGATCTTTGACGGATTTGAGCCCATGTCAGGTGCGCCGCACAGTCACGACGAGCATGACTTAGCTCTGTCGTCGAACGGTGTTCGGGAGATCACACCTGTGGCTACTCCGGCCCTCAATCCGGAGCAGATCATGTCGTCCAAGGACGGGTGGATGGACCCCGCCACGGAGGCTGCACACTCAGCGGCGATAGAGCCGAATACTGACTTCACCTCCTATGAGACCTATGTCACCGGACCCTTGGATTTGTCCCCGGCCAAGGCTCTGAACCGCCTGCATCCGTGCCTATCCAATCTGATTGGGCACCGATCATGGAGTTTTCCTCCGCGGATATTTTTCAGCACTCGCCCTTGGGCAATGTGCTATCATTGAGGTCTCTCTCCTTGTCAGGAGACCCTTGGCCGAACTATGTCCGTCTTGAGTGGGAAGCGGACAACAAAGAAATTCATTCCCCACCCACCACCCACTTAATAGCCACTGTCGACGACTTAACCGACATGCTTGATTTCGGCTCCGAAGACATCGACGGTATGGACGACGATGCAGGAGAAGAACAGGAACCACCGCCCACAGGGCGCTGGACAGCCACCTCATCATATGATATATATATATATGGTGGACACCCCAAAGAAAGCGATGGCAATAAGGCAATGGAGGATAATCCCCTCGAGAATCAATCTAAGCACCGGCGTCATCAGCGCCGCTCTAAACCCCGCCATAGCAAAAGCAGCGATACCGGCACAAGAGACAATAACGCTGCAGATAGTGCCGAAGATGAAGACAATACCCTCCAGCGAGGCTTCGAGCGGGAGGATGGGAAAGCTAGCCCTAAGGAACATGCGACAGACGGAGAATCAGAGGATGACAATTACATGCCCCTCTCCGAAGACGAGGTCAGTCTCGGCGACGAAGAATTCATCGTGCCTGAGGATCCCGTCGATCAGGAGCGCTTCAAGCGTCGGCTTATAGCCACAACAAAAAGCCTGAAGAAAAAGCAGCAACAGCTTCAAGATGATCAAGATCTGCTAGCAGATAGATGGACCGCGGTCCTGGCAGCCGAGGAATACGAACTCGAGCGCCCAACCAAAAGTTACCCAAAGCGCAGATTGCTACCCCAACTCGAGGAGGAAGCATTAAAGCCTACACTACCAGCGTATGATGTGGCTGACCGGCCACTTCGTGGCCGAGACAAAGCGGTGCATCAGCCCGAAGTCTAGCCCGCACCCCGTTGCCAGTCAAAAAAATCACCAAGGACCGGGGCTACACGCATGACCTGGAGACATATTGGAAAACAAAGCAAGACATACAAGATCGATCTACGGATCATGGGGGTGCACCCCAACGCGTGACGATGACCGTCACGCTGGATATACCAAAAGCAAATCCGGCCGGCCGAATACAGCAGACAAGACTTATTTGAACTACGTCGCGATGTAGCCTGGCATAGAGGCGCCGCACACCCCCTATGCTTCACTAATGAAGTAATGGACCATGAATTCCTAGAAGGGTTTAAACCCGTGGACATTGAATCATATGATGGTACTACCGACCCCGCGGTATGTATAGAGGATTTCTTCCTCCACATTCACATGGCCCGCGGGGATGATCTACACGCCATCAAGTATCTACCACTAAAACTTAAAGGGCCGGCTCGGCATTGGCTGAATAGCTTGACGGCAAACTCCATCAGAAGTTGGGGAACCTGGCAGACGCATTCCTGGACAACTTCCAGGGCACTTATGTGCGTCCACCGGATGCTGATGATTTAAGTCACATAACCCAACAACCCGGAGAGTCAGCCAGGAAATTCTGTACTCGGTTCCTAAATGATGTGGTGCATCCCACGATCATCCACAGGTACACTTTGACTACTCCCCAAGCCCCAAAAGGACATACAATAAGACCTCGACCATACGCCATGGGACACAAGGTGAACTCACTCCTCTTAGAACCGTATCTTCCCACATACGAGACATGGTTACTACCTCATGCATGGACCTTGTGTATACTCAGGCTCATACGGGATGACCATGGAGAATCAAAGGACCAAGGCCAAGCATGGAAGAGAAGACGGAAGAAACGAGAATAAGATGGAGCAGCTGCTGGCGTCAGCCCGGACGTCCGGACCTCCCTCTGGATCATCCAGACTCAGCCGGATCATCCGGATGCCCTTCCGGATCATCCGGGTAATCCCGCAGCCATGACACCCGAAGCTTGCAGAATCCTCCCAATGAAGCCGGATCATCTGGACGAGGACCCGGATCATCCGGACGATGCCATGATCATCCGGACCCCCATCTGGATCATTTGTCCTTTGCTTGCGCGCATGACTTGGGCCGAGGCCTGTGTACCCCTTCGCCCCTCACTTCCCCCTTCATGGCTTAACACTATATATAGACCCCCTCCTCCTCCATTTGAGGGTTAGCAAAGTAGTGGCTCATATGTGAGGATAGCTTTTGCTCATCCATACGGATCGTCTCCTCGTGAGTGACCGCGGCCCCTCTACGGAGAAGATCCCCTTGGATTCAAGACCCCCTCTTGGGTGGCCCCATCAAGACCTCCTTACGGAGAAGAACCGGTTACCGTTTGTATCTTCCGTTGTTGACTTTGGATCTTGTATCTCACCTTTGTGTTCATCGATCTAGCACATGTGTGATCTATTCTTGTTGGTTGAGTGATTCTCTCATGTTTCCTTTTGTGTTTTCCCTCGTTTTCCCCTCGTGTTCTTTGCGTTCTTGGATGGGATCCGCTCCTTTCGTGAAAGATTGGGCGGTTAGGGTTCTACCCTACATCATCTTGGTATCATGAGCCACGTTGATCACGATTTCGGAGCCTCCCCCACCGTTTTTTAGCCTTCTTTTGCTTGATTTCGTCCTAAATTCGAAAATCCCCACCAAAAATAGCACCAAATTTTTTTGTGATTTGTTGGTTTGATGATGTTTTGTTGATTTTGATCCAGGGATTTGCTTGGTTTCAAGTGGATCTTGCATCTCCCCAAGTTTGCCCACCTTCCATCCACGAAATCTCATCAATTTTTACCCCGAAAACATCCAATTTCCGCCCAAAAATTCGTCCCCGAGAGAAAATCCCGAGCAGTTTGACCTGTCCGGATCATCCAAAAGTGCTCCCGGATCATCCGGATCCACCCGGATCAGCTAGACCATCTCCCGGATGTCCGGACGCCCCACACGACAGAAATCCGGTTGACGAACCCGGATCATCCGCACCTACTCCCGGATGTCCGGCTAACCCTGAAACTTACACGGACAAATTTTTGTTTTGGCCATATCTAATTCATCCAAACTCCGTTTTTGACGTCCTTTAGCTCGTTTTGAAGCTCTTGACATCCCCTTCCCACAAAAATACCACCAAAACCATTTGACTCAATCAAATTTTTTGAAATTTGGCATGTTTTCCTAGGCCCTCCACCATATCATCCGCATTACCACCACCGACTTCCGCAACCTAACCCATTTCGATCCCCATTGTATATGTGGTTGCTTGAGTAGTGGTTTGAGTCTCTTAAGGTGTTTCGGCCACTTAGGGACAGTTGCTTCTTCATCAACCACCACCATACACTTCCACCACCTCAACTTAACCCAATTTTGTTTGTGTTGTGAGCTGTGTCTCCTAAGGTGTTTCGGCTACTTAGGGACCGTGCTTTGAACTCCGACACCGTGTATAGTCCACCACCATAACCTCCACTTCCGCATTGCCTACCCCAAAACCCATCATTGCATTTCCACAAACACCACCGCATTCCGCTACCACCATTTGACTTTTTTCCTTGAGATTTTGAGTTGTGGTTTTTCCATTTCCTAAGGTGTTTCGGCTACTTAGGGACAAGTCTCCATCATCTTGGTATCTCCATCAAGATCACCGCCACTCATCATCACCGCAGACGGTAACCTCCATATCATCTTGGTATCGTGGTACCCCTCCATTGTATATTCCCTTGCCATTGCATTGATAACCCCTAGCCCATTTTGCGTTACTTGCCTATCGAGACTAGCCATTTGATTATTGCCGGCAACGTTACTTGTGCACATTAGTGATCTACACCATACATTGCATACATACCATATCATATTGGTATCATATCACCTCATGTGCCTCAAGTTTGTTTCCGCATATACACAATTACTATCTTGGTTTGTGCATTTCGCAAAGTGGACATACAAAAAAAGAATAAGCTTTTAAGAAAAAGAGAAAGAGCAAATAAGCTTGTAAGCAATAGCCATAGCATCATGCCACATTGCATATAAGATCATCTTGGATCACCTTGTGAGAAACACCGGGAACCATACATACATAGCATACTTGGGATAGAAATTTATCCATTTTGCATCTTATAGGTTGTGCACAAGTGTCGTATCCGCCTATAGAGCAATCGTGCTAGCGTCTCTCTTGAGTTGTGCAACACGAGCGTTTTCCATGGATTCCACATTTTGTGCTCATCCTTGGTTGCACGACCCCATTTATCTATCTGTGTGTGTGTGTGTTTCCGTGTGCCACATATTGCTATTGGTCTACTTGTTACACTTGCGAATTTGTGAATCTCTTTCAACATTATTGACTCCTGCTAACATTTTGCATTAAATTTTTGTGCCACTATCCTCACCGAGCTCCACCATAAGCCTTACTTGTGTAGGTGTGAGAAACCGACAAGAATTGGTACCAATTGTGCTATTTCCTTGTCCACATTGGAGTGATCATTGGCTCGAATCTTGTGATGGATAGGCAAGGCATTTCATCTCTGGTCTTCCACAACAACGACGGCGTGAACAACTACATCACCAAAGCGTCAATCTTCGATCTACAATGACAAATGCAAGGCGCACAATCAAGATTGCGAGAGCGCATCGAGAACCTCTCCATCGACATTTGTCACTCTGAAGCGAAGAAAAGAGACTACATCGACAACAAGCTTTCCGCACAAAAGGAGGAGCAAGATGCAAGGATGGAGGAGATTCGGGCCTTGATCAAGTCTACTTCCCCTTCATCATCCTCAAGGCGGCGACATTCAAGTCATAAGTCTTTGGAGCGCAAACAAGATGTAAGCGCACGTCCACGTCCACATCTCCATGGCGACCACCATCACGTTTGTGATCCACCTCGTCATGAAGGGAAAGTCAGCTCCAAGCAAAATGTGCATGACGACGACGAACGACATCTACTATGAGCTCAAGTGCGACAACGCCACCATCAAAATAAAGATGCTCGAGATGCGCCTACCTACAAGTCCCAACAAGCCCTACTTCATGCCAAGCCCAAACTTCATGACCACAAGAGAAGATCGCGAAACAAGCACCACCAAGAGCACGCTACGGCTACAACAACCACTTCGGCATCTTCGCCAAGTGCTATCAAGGCATCTTCACCTTCGGACGTACGACATCTTCGCCTACTTCCCATGAGTTCGCCTACATCAACATCTTCAACTACAAGGCGACCAACTATGAGCGAGGGAGACACTTCCATCTTCGGAAGCCCCTCAAGGAAGATGGCCGAGCATGGGAATTTCCCTTTGGTCATAGAGACGAGCTACGAGGTGCCACATCATTTGCGCCTCCAAAACCAAGACGGCGACAAGAAGGTCGAGCAAGGGCCATCCTCTTCGACCACGGCGATGAGCACGGACCTCTTCAACAACATTAAGACGGCGCCCATATTGGACTCATACTCCGAGTCAAGCTACGAGACCGCTCATGAGACCTTATCTTTGGTCTTCGAGGAGAGTGATGATGTGCCATCTTCGGCCTTCATCCACGGCTACGACCACGACATGATTGAGCATGGAGACAGTTGCACCAACATCTCTCGCACAACGACATGTGACGAGATGCCCCGATTGCCATGTGAGGAGAGCCACCACTACATGAGTGACATGAGTGACTCCACCACACGTGACATTGAGAGCATTTCCTATGAGAGGATGAGTGTGACCACCACTAGCCCCACACTTGAGAGCATGCCACACATCCTATGTGAGGTTGAGAGCCATTTGAATGACTCCACCAACCATATGAGTGAGAGCATCCGAGAGGGAGTGAGTGAGCCTGTAACGACCAAACCTCGAAGGATTTGAGTCTCTGTGCTTACCGTGCTAGTCCCTGGATCGAACTCGCTAGCACACACAGTATAGATGAATACCAGAATAGCAAGTGCATCATTTATTACATCGTATGATCCAGAGTATATAAAATAAAACAATCTGCATAGCACTTGGCTAGCTTTATTCAATCAAACAACAGAAAGTAGCAGAAAATAATGATGAGTCCCATCATAGCCCACTAGCGATGCTGAGTGCAGACTTGCGACCCTGACGGTACCTTACTCTTCGTCAGAATATCCTGCAACATGAGACGTTGCAGCCATATAGGTCAATAATTGGAATGTATTGGCAAGTTACACAAGAGTAATAATAAAGCATACCTACATGTATATGCATAGTACAACAAAGGAAGGCTTGGGGGTTTATTTTGCAGAAAGCTGATTTTCTCCTAATAACTACCTAATAGTCAAATTTTTATTTAGTTATTTTATTACTACAATTAAATGCACAAGGTTGAGTTGGCAAAATCAACTCCAACCTACCCTTTATTAAGTTTCCCAACAAATTTATTAAGTGTCACATCTGTCAAGATCATCCAACAACTTTAATGGCATAGTGGCTCAAATTTACCCATAACCGGGGGCACGACTAATCATGATTAGTTTTAATAATCTGCAGAGTTTTGTACGCTTTACCCACTGGACCCAATCCGAAGATTGAGACGAAGTCTTTCAGAAGAGGTTCTCTTAACCACCTGACGGCCACATCCCACCTACATATGCTACATCTGTCGACACAGTCTGGGCAAGGGTTCCAACAACTGATCAACTAAGCCAAAGCCCATGTAGCCAGTGGCCGCACATGGAAGCTATTAGTCACTAAGTCTGTCTGATCTTTTCGAACCTGGGCGGCATTCCACTTAGGGTGAACTCTCATGAGTGCATGGCCTTAGAAAAGGTGCAAGACCCCATGATGCCTTCCCTCAACACCAATCAATACCACTTCCGCCCAGAGGTGAGTTAAATCCTGAGTTACTACTCAATTTGTTAAAATATATAATCCTCACATAAACTCAATGAATACACGAACCACCCCCGTCTACAAAGCATAGCAACCTACCACTACCACGATTTGCAAAGACGGGAAGATAGCTCATCAGCATAGCAAAAATAATATAGTATTCCTATACATGCATATATCCATAGTGTGATATAACTACATGCATAGAAAACAATAGGTAGAGGATGATCAACATGTAACTTGCCTGGGTTCTGGTTCAGAAAGTCACACTCCTGACAATAGCTCGCGTCGCACTCCAGACAATCTACACGTTTCACACAATTCAACAATCAATCACCGGAACACGAAAAGAACCAAAACAAAACCAACAGCAGGAAAACCATTTTTGAAACTCGACAACAGCAGCATAACAGCACCTAAATTGCACTACGGTCACAACGCAAAAAGAATCACTCGATTCCGATAAACGGTTTGAAAGTTACGGCCTCCGAAAGGTTTAATTTGAATTTGAACGAATTCAAATTTAAACAATGCAAACATGAGAATTTTTGGTACTGTCATGAAGGGCTGATTTCTGTGAGATCAAAGGAAAAAGAATTACCTAAATTGGACTTATAGACTAAAAGATATAGCTAGTTGAAGTTAGAGTTGAAATCTGAAAATAAAACAAAAGAAAACAGAAATCTCCTACACAGTTCACGCGTTACTGCAGCAACTCCTGTGTGTGTCCTGTAGCGAAGTGCCACGTGGCAGCGCTTGATTGGCCGGGCACATGTGCTCACCAGAAACAGAGGAAAACAACGGCGGTCTCGGGCATTGGCGGCGGCGCTCCTCCGGTGGGTCTCCGCCGAAGGAGAGGTGACGGACGGGTGCGGAGGTGAGTGGAAGAGGCGGTGGTGGTGTCGGACGGCGGCGAGGTGGACTATGCCGGTGGTGGTGAAGACCTGAAAGCGGCAACTCCGGTGGGGGCGGTCGATCTCGTCCCACTCGCGTTGCTGCGTTTTCGTCCAAGAAAGAATGTCAGGAAGGTGCGGCGTTGAGAGGAGGGTCGAGGGGAGTGAATGGTGTGGCTGGTGGTGTCCTTACGGTGGTGGAATCCTCCGGCGAAGACGGCGGACAGCGGAGCTCTGGTGCGAGATCCAAAACGCTCCAGTGGCTTCGTGTGGTCGAAGGAGGACGAGGGGAGGCTGCGGTCGGGTTCCCCTAGGGTTTAGCTCGCGCGTGGCGTCTCCAGGGTGCTCGGGGTGGACCAGGGCATCGGGTCGATCCGGCTCGGCCTCGGTCGCGTGTACGGTGCGCTCCAGTCCGGCTCGGGGAAGGAGACGAGCAGGGGCGCGGTGCGGGTCGGGCGAGCGGTGCGGCGGCATGTACCGCTTCGTGAGGAAGGTGGGCCGCAGCGGTGCGGGTGCGGGTCGGGCGATGCGGTGCGGCTGTGCGTACCGCTTCACGACTGCGAGCGAGCGGGCCGCGGGGCTGGCAGTTGGCTGGGCCGCGGTGCGCGACTGGGCCGGCTGGCTGCTGCGCTGCGGCGCTGCGCTTTTTTTTAAAACAACAGCAGAAAACAAAATAAATAAAATAAAATACACAGTATAAATTCTAAATAAAAATACCTAGACACACAGTAAAAATAGCTCTACAGCTATAAACTACATGAACACTAGTTCCAACACTAATGCAATTTTTGTAAAATAATTTTAATGCAATAGGCAACACAAACAACAATAAAACAATCAAATAAAATATTTTGAAGATTGAAAAAATTACTAGAACACATCAGATGAACTAGAAACAATATTCTGCACATTATGAACATTTTTAAAATAGGGGAGAAGTCATGTTATCTCCACTCCAAATAAATTACCTTTTGTTGCATAATGATTTGAATATTCTGAAAAATCAAATAATGAAATAAAAATATGATATGCATATGAATGATCTATTAACATCCTAATTTAGGAAAATTGGGATGTTACAAACCTACCCCCTTAAGATGAATCTCGCCCTCGAGATTCGGGCTGGCTAGCAAATAGGTGTGGGTGGTCCTGCCTGAGATCTTCCTCTCGTTCCCAGGTAGCTTCCTCCTTTGTATGATGATCCCACTGAACCTTGCATAACTTGATTGTCTTGGTGCGAATAAGTCTCTCTGCTGTCTCCAGAATCTTAACAGGCTTCTCCTCATATGTCAAATCACTCTCCAACTGAATTGCATCAAGTGGCACCGTGTCCCTCAATGGAACATCCATCATCTCTGCATGGCACTTCTTCAACTGAGATACATGAAACACATTATGAACTCCTGACAAGGATTCTGGCATCTCCAGCTGATAAGCTACCTCTCCTCTACGCCCCAAGATCTTGTAAGGCCCCACAAAACGTGGTGCTAACTTACCCTTAATTCCAAACCTCTTAATCCCACGAAGTGGTGAAACTCTAAGGTATGCACGGTCTCCTACCTCATATGTCACCTCCTTACGTTTTGCATCAGCATAACTCTTCTGTCTGGACTGTGCTATCTTCAGCCTATCATGAATCAACTTGACCTTCTCCTCAGCATCTCTGATCAAGTCTGGTCCAAAGAATTGACGCTCCCCATCCTCATCCCATATCAATGGTGTCCTGCACTTCCTACCATACAATACCTCAAATGTTGCCATCTTCAGACTAGCCTGATAACTGTTATTATATGAGAACTCTGCATAAGGTAAATTATCATCCCAACTGGACCCATAGTCCAAAGTACAAGCTCTCAACATATCCTCCAAAATCTGATTTACCCTCTCTGTCTGCCCATCTATCTGTGGATGGAAAGCTGTACTGAACTCCAGCCTGGTGCCCAAGGATTCATGCAACTGACGCCAAAATTTAGATGTGAACTGAGTACCTCTATCAGACACTACCTTCCTTGGAACTCCATGCAAACAAACAATCTTAGACATATAAATCTTTGCTAGCTGAGCACTGGTATAAGTAGTCTTTACCGGGATGAAGTGAGCAACTTTAGTCAAACGAGTCCTGGGTAAACCTATAATGAAGTCCATACCAATCTCATCCCACTTCCAATCAGGTATAGGCAATGGCTGTAACAAACCTGCTGGTCTCTGATGTTCCGCCTTAACTCTTTGGCACACATCACATGTTGCAATATACCCAGCAATTTCCCTCTTCAGGCTAGGCCACCAAAATCTTTCCCTCAAATCCAAATACATCTTAGTATTACCTAGGTGAATAGAATAAGGTGAATCATGCGCCTCCTGAAGAATCAACTTCCTGATATCTGCATCTTGAGGTACACAAATACGCTTCTCAAACCATATGGCTCCATGTTCATCCTCATGGAAACCTTCTGCCTTACCTTTAGCCATATTCTCTTTTATCTTAGCAATCTCCTTATCATTCTTTTAAGCTTCTCTGATCCTGTCAAGCAAAGTAGGCTTTACCTCAAGTGTTGCTAAATATCCCTTAGGAACCATCTCCAATCTAAGATTCTTGAACTGTTCACATAACTCGGGTGGCATATTATCAATATTAATTGCATTAGCATGGCTCCTACGACTCAATGCATCAGCAACAACATTAGCCTTACCAGGATGATACTGCACATTCAAATCATAATCCTTAATAAGCTCCAACCATCTCCTCTGCCTGAGGTTCAAATCCTTCTGAGTAAAAATATACTTCAAGCTCTTATGATCAGTAAATATATCACAATGATTACCAATAAGATATGGTCTCCAAGTTTTCAATGCATGCACAACTGGGGCTAACTCCAAATCATGTGTAGGATAATTATGCTCATGATTCTTAAGCTGACATGAAGCATATGAAACAACTTTACCTTCCTGCATCAAAACACTCCCAAGTCCTTGACGAGAAGCATCACAATATACCTGGAAGTCCTTATGTATATCCGGCAGAGTTAAAACTGGTGATGTAACCAAACGCTGCTTCAACTCCTGAAAGCTGGCTTCACATTCATCAGTCCAAACAAACTTCTTCTCCTTCTTCAACAATTCAGTCATAGGCTTTGCAATTTTGGAAAAGTTCTCAATAAACCTCCTATAATAACCTGCAAGGCCCAAAAAGCTGCGAATCTCTCCAACTGTTGTGGGTGTCTCCCACTCTGTAACTGCAGCAACCTTAGATGGATCAACTGCAACTCCATTACCTGACACAACATGTCCAAGGAATGCTACCTCATCCAGCCCAAACTCACATTTGCTGAACTTGGCATACAGCTGATGTTCCCTTAGTTTCTCCATTACCAAACGCAAATGCACCTCATGCTCTTGCTTATTCTTGGAGAACACCAATATATCATCAATGAAAACAACCACAAATTTATCCAAGAACTCCATAAACACCTTGTTCATCATATTCATGAAGTATGCAGGGGCGTTAGTCAATCCAAATGACATAACAGTATATTCATACAACCCATACCTCGTAGTAAAAGCAGTCTTTGGAATATCTTGCTCACGAATCTTCAATTGATGATAAGCAGAACGAAGGTCAATCTTAGAAAACACAGTAGCTCCCTCCAACTGGTCAAATAGATCATTTATCATAGGCAAAGGATACTTATTCTTAATGGTTACCTCATTCAGAGAACGATAATCAACACACATCCTCAAGGTCCCATCCTTCTTCCCCACAAACAAAACTGGAGCTCCCCAAGGTGATGAACTTGGGCAAATAAATCCTTGTGCCTGCAATTCTCTTATCTGCTTCTTCAATTCTTCCAACTCTTTGGGAGGCATTCTATACGGTCTCTTTGCAATAGGTCCAGTGCCTGGTATTAAATCAATCAGAAACTCAATATCTCTATCTGGTGGCATACCTGGCAACTCCTCTGGAAACACATCTGGATAATCTCTCACAACTGGCACCTCTTCCAGGCTACCCCCCTTAAGAGAGTTCACCTGCACCTAATTACGCTTATCCTTACACACATATTTGATCCTCTTCCCTCCTGGTGCACTGAGAGTAATAGATCGTCTGGCACAATCAATACGACATTTATATAAGTGCAACCAATCCATACCCAGAATAACATCCAGACCTTCTGACTTCAATATAATCAAATCCGTAGGAAAATCATGCTTTCCAATAGACAAAGTCAACTGATGGCAACCAACACCTGCTATCATCTCAGCTCCTGGGGAACTCACTCTAATAGGCATACTAAGTGTTTTGGTTGGCAATCCATGTTTATCAACAAATACCCTCGAAATAAATGAATGCGATGCACCAGTATCAAAAAGAACAAGTGCAGGTACTGAATTAATCAAGAACTTACCAATCACTGCATCAGGTTCATTGTAAACCTCCTCCACATTAACATGATTTACATGACCCTTTTGGAAGGGGTTTGGCTTGTTGACTCCTGAATTCTTCGCCCCGGGGCAATCTGTGGCATAGTGCCCCATAGCCTTACACCTGAAGCACTGCACCTGACTCAAATCCCTTGGCGCACGTGTAACCTGGTGGTTCTGGTTATTGTTCCCTCCATTGCCATTACCATTACCATTACCTCTGCCATTGCCATTGTTACTCTTGTTCCCATTATGATGATGGTGGCCATTATGGTTGTGGCCATTCCCTCCATGATGATTATGATCATTACCTCCATGATGATTATGTCCATTACCTCCATGATGATTATGTCCATTACCTCCATTACCATGATATGAAGTGCGTGGTTTCTGCTGTGGTCTTGAATTATACCTGTTATTGTTGTTGCACTTCCTCTTGCGATTCTCTATGGCATGTTGCTTTCTCTCCAACACAATGGCCTTATCAATTAGGTCCTGACAATTCCTAAAAGTGGCCACTGTCAACTGAAGGCTCAAGTCATCATTTAGGCCCTCCAAAAATTTCTCCTGCCTAGCAGCATCAGTGTTAACATCATTAGGAGCATAACATCCAAGATTATTAAATTCCTCCACATAAGCATTAACTGTGCGACCTCCCTGGTGCAAACTGTGAAACTCCTTTTTCAGACTCATAGCACCAGCAGACACATGTGCAGCATAGAAAGCATCCTGAAACTAAGGCCATGTGATAGTAGCAATGGGATAGGTGACCAAGTAATTGTCCTACCAAGCTGCAGCAGGACCCTCCAACCAATGTGAGGCAAACCTCACCCTCTCTGCATCAGTGCATCCAACCATCTCAAGGTTCCTATTGACTGCACGGAGCCAGTCATCAGCCACAATAGGTTCAGGGGAACTGGAGAACCTCTGAGGATTCAACCTCAAGAACCTGGTAAGCATATCCACAGTTGGTGGTGGCGGCGGATTGTTGTTGTTATTGTTGTTGTTGTGGTTCTGAGTAAGGAACTGGATCAACTGGGCCTGTCCCTCAATAACCTGCTGTATGTATGGTGGTACTCCATTGCCATTATTGTCTCCTCTTGCAGTATTGCGTCTAGTATCACGCCTCGGCGGCATCTGGTGGGCAAGCATAGATGAGTTATATATATAATAGGGCCAAAAGCTATGTATATATAAATATATTCTACCCATATGCATAATATGATCAAACCAACAAAACACAACAACGAATAACACCAACAAACAAACAACAAACAATATGGTAATATATTATATATAGTCGAATAATTTCGACACTAAGCAATTTAACAAACAACTACCAATCAAGCAAACAATCTAGTATCTTCATACCACAAAAGTGGGCATAATCAGATACACTAACACGATAACATTGCAATATAAAACAAACATGAATGGTGGTCTTAGCACTAGCTCCTACTTAATTAACTAGTCAAGATAACTTGAGGGGGTTAACTAATAAACAGTAAGAAGGATAGCTAGTTTATAAAATAACTTTCACTTCTAGGGTCACGTCCTATAGTCAACAACCTGGCTCTGATACCATCTGGAACGACCAAACCTCGAAGGATTTGAGTCTCTATGCTTACCATGCTAGTCCCTGGATCGAACTCACTAGCACACACAGTATAGATGAATACCAGAATAGCAAGTGCATCATTTATTACATCGTATAGCACTTGGCTAGCTTTATTCAATCAAACAGCGGAAAGTAGGGGAAAATAACGATGAGTCCCATCATAGCCCACTGGCGATGCTGAGTGCAGGCTCGCAACCCTAACGGTACCTTACTCTTCGTCAGAATATCCTACAACATGAGATGTTGCAGCCATATAGGTCAATACTTGGAATGTATTGGCAAGTTACACAGGAGTAATAATAAAGCAGACCTACATGTATATGCATAGTACAACAAAGGAAGGCTTGGGGGTTTATTTTGCAGAAAGCTGATTTTATCCTAATAACTACCTAATAGTCAAACTTTTCTTTAGTTCTTTTATTACTACAATTAAATGCACAAGGTTGTGTTGGCTAAATCAACTCCAACCTACCCTTTATTAAGTTGCCCATCAAATTTATTAAGTGTCACATCTGTCAAGATCATCCAACAACTGTAATGGCATTGTGGCTCAAATTTACCCATAACCGGGGGCACGACTAATCATGATTAGTTTTAATACTCTGCAGAGTTTTGTACGCTTTACCCACTGGACCCAATCTGAAGATTGAGATGAAGTCTTTCAGAAGAGGTTCCCTTAACCACTTGACGGCCACATCCCACCTACATATGCTACATCTGTCGACACAGTTTGGGCAAGGGTTCCAACAACTGATCAACTAAGCCAGAGCCCAAATAGCAAGTGGCCGCACATGGAAGCTACTAGTCACTAAGTCTGTTTGACCTTTTTGAACCTGGGCGGCATTCCACTTAGGGTGCACTCTCATGAGCGCATGGCCTTAGAAAAGGTGCAAGACCCCATGATGCCTTCCCTCTACACCAAGCAATACCACTTCCGCCCAGAGGTGAGTTAAATCCTGAGTTACTACTCAATTTGTTAAAATATATAATCCTCACATAAACTCAATGAATACACGAACCACCCCCGTCTACAAAGCATAGCAACCTACCACTACCACGATTTGCAAAGACGGGAAGATAGCTCAGCAGCATAGCAAAAATAATATAGTATTCCTATACATGCATATATCCATAGTGTGATATAACTACATGCATAGAAAACAATAGGTAAAGGATGATCAACATGTAACTTGCCTTGGTTCTGGTTTAGAAAGTCACACTCCTGACAATAGCTCGCGTTGCACTCCGGACAATCTACACGTTTCACACAATTCAACAATCAATCACCAGAACACGAAAAGAACCAAAACAAAACCAACACCAAGAAAACCATTTTTGAAACTCGACAACAGCAGCATAACAGCACCTAAATTGCACTACGGTCACAACGCAAAAAGAATCACTTGATTCCGATAAACGGTTTGAAAGTTACGGCCTCCGGAAGGTTTAATTTGAATTTGAACGAATTCAAATTTAAACAGTGCAAATATGAGAATTTTTGGTACTGTCATGGAGAGCTGATTTCTGTGAGATCAAAGGAAAAAGAATTACCTAAATTGGACTTATAGACTAAAAGATATAGCTAGTTGAAGTTAGAGTTGAAATCTGAAAATAAAACAAAAGAAAACAGAAATCTCCGGCACAGTTCACGCGTTACTGCAGCAACTCCTGTGCATATCCTGTAACGAAGTGCCACGTGGCAGTGCTTGATTGGCCGGGCGCGTGTGCTCACTAGAAAAACAGAGGAAAACGACGGCGGTCTCGTGCGTTGGCGGCGGCGCTCCTCCAGTGGGTCTCCAGTGAAGGAGAGGTGACAGACGGGTGCGGAGGTGAGTGGCGGAGGCGGTGGTGGTGTCGGACGGCGGCGAGGTGGACTGTGTCGGCGGTGGTGAAGACTTGAACGCGGCAACTCCGGCGGCAGCAGTCGAGATTGTCCCACTCGCGCTGCTGCGTTTTCATCCAAGCAAGAATGTTAGGAAGGTGCGGCGTTGAGAGGAGGGTCGAGGGGAGTGAACGGTGTGGCCGGTGGTGTCCTTACGGCGGTGGAATCCTCTCGCGAAGATGGCGGACAGCGGAGCTCCGGTGCGAGATCCAAAACGCTCCGGCGGCTTCCTGTGGTCGAAGGAGGACGAGGGGAGGTTGCGGTCGGGTTCCCCTAGGGTTTAGCTCGCGTGTGGCATCTCCAGGGTGCTCGGGGTGGACCAGGGCATCGGGTCGATCCGGCTCGGCCTCGGTCACGTGTACGGTGCGCTCCAGTCCGGCTCGGGGAAGGAGACGAGCAGGGGCGCGGTGCGGGTCGGGCGAGCGGTGCGGCGGCGCGTACCGCTTCGTGAGGAAGGTGGGCCGTAGCGGTGCGGGTCGTGCGATGCGGTGCGGCTGTGCGTACTGCTTCGCGACTGCGAGCGAGCGGGCTACGGGGCTGGCGGTTGGCTGGGCCGTGGTGCGCGACTGGGCCGGCTGGCTGCAGCGCTGCGGCGCTGCGCTGTTTTTTTTAAAACAACAGCAGAAAACAAAATAAATAAAATAAAATACACAGTATAAATTCTAAATTAAAATACCTAGACACACTGTAAAAATAGCTCTACAGCTATAAACTACAGGAACACTAGTTCCAACACTAATGCAATTTTTGTAAAATAATTTTAATGCAATAGGCAACACAAACAGCACTAAAACAATCAAATAAAATATTTTGAAGATTGCAAAAATTACGAGAACACGTCAGATGAACTGGAAACAATATTCTGCACATTATGAACATTTTTAAAATAGGGGAGAAGTCATGTTATCTCCACTCCAAATAAATTGCCTTTTATTGCATAATGATTTGAATATTCTGAAAAAGAAAATAATGAAATAAAAATATGATATGCATATGAATGATCTATTAACATCCTAATTTAGGAAAATTGGGATGTTACAGAGCCACAACACTTAGTGAGTGAGGTAGTTGACACGGCATGTGAGGCCACTTTGATTTCTAACGACTTAACCTCTACTCCTAGTGTGATTTCTTCTTTGGTGCTAGGTCTCCTACATGACGACACGCCTATCCTCGACGAGTCCATACCTCCACCAGAGACAATGATGGCCATGGTGGAAGAAGATGCACCACCCACATGGTTCCATCACGATGAAGATGACCATGACTTATTCTTTGACACCTCACCTACAACACATGAGCGATTCTCCAAAGGTAACATAGGTGATGGTGCTTCTCTTGTCCCACTAGTGGACTATCTTACCAATGATTGCTTGCATGATGTTAATCCACCTATTGCCATGCTTCATGCTAGTGCGACTTCTTCATGTCATGACTTACCAATTTATGATGACTATTATGATGATCATGTTGATTTGCCTAGTTGTGATGCTATGTTCCATAGGATATCATGTGAAAATTTTATTGGTCACATCAAGTTTGCCAATCCTTTGAACTTGTCATATGCTATGAGTGAGATCTCCCAAATTGCATCATTTCAATCTCAACATAGTGACTATGCATGCCCTATTACAATAAATCCCATTTGCACTTATGGCATAGATGACGAGATGATGGTCATTGGCTTTTGTTTTTCTTGTGATGATATTGCCATGCTTCCTTTACATGATTTGCGCAATTCATCTACTATGGCATGCCATGATCACAATGTTCCACATATGCATTGTTTTGGATGTTGTCAATATTCTCCGTGAGATGTTTCCACTAATGATCATGAGGAGACCCCCATAGTTTCCTCATGCGTATTAGGAGATGTTGATGCATTCCATACTTGGCATGATTCCCATAATTGCTTGCACCATATGCATTCCATGAATAACAATGCTCTACATATTTCTTGTGATGCATTACACAATTTGAGTCTCCATTATGCTATACATAACAACAAACCTCTCATGATCGATGACATGTTTCTATATCACACATCTCATTTATTTGAGCATTGGCTATTTTGTGCTAACCAACACAAGCACGTGCACATCATGATGATGATGTGTACATCTACCACGCACACACAATTTTCCCTTTGTCTTTGTTTTGTGTAGGTACTCACGTATACTCGTCAACCTCTCAATCCCAAGAGTTGACGACACGAGCTCTTGAGAGCATAGATGACTTGGGATCCCGTGAACTACCCTTCCCACCGCTCTCTTCGCGCAACGACTACGCGCATCTCTCTCACTTGGATCTCACATGGTTATGGGCTATATACCGCTTCTCGCTTCTTGCTCATTTTACCGTGTTCACTTTGCATGATATGCTTGCTTCTATGCCTTTGCCATGCAATTGTGACCCTTGCTTGCATCTACCCATCATTCACCATTATGCTACTTCTATGTGTATCTGCATGCTTGGTGGAGATCCTTGTTTCTATTGCCATGTTTATCATGCGCCTCATGCTATTGATGCTATTTTGCTCATATCTTGACTTCATGCTTTTGATGTGTCTTGTGCATTATTCATGACTACCATTTCCACAAATGACATACTTAACATGATTCCTTCTAGTACGTTGCATCTTCACACTACTAGCTTGCTTGCCTTGATTCATATGATTGCTTGCTTTGTCGCATCACCCATATTCCATTATTACTTGCTTTCTTGGGTTGATGACGTATATGTTCATGCCTCTCACATGATACATCTTGTGATGCATGTTGCTTGCTTGCGCCTATTCTATTTGGTTGTTCTCACATCATATGCCTCCGTACTATGAAATGCTCCCTTGTCCTTTCTTATGATGAGAATGATGCATCCACTTGTTGGGTATTTTACCACATGAATGATAGGTTTTGCATCTCCGATAACCTCATTTGTTTTTCCAAGTGTTTGGCATGTCCTTTCATTTGGGAAGATTCACACGGCGGTGCCGTTATGCGACAACTTGGTCATGCGAAGACATACAAGATGTGCAACACCAACATTTGCGAGAATACCCTAAAGGTGAACTCCTTCCCTTTGAGACATCCTCAAATACGCATATTGGATGGACCACTCTTTCATTGGTGTCTCCTTCTTGTTGTGCACATGATACATCTCGTGAACGGAGGAGCGACATTGGAGATTGGCTCCATGGACATTCAAGTTGAGGAGTGCTTGGACTTAGTGGATTCACCACCGGACCACCACTTATACCACAACATTGAGCTATGGTACAACACCACCCATAAAAAATTTGCATCTTATGCATGGATTGACTCACCTTATGATTGCCTTGTTGCATCTTGTATTTCTATGTCATCCATGATATATGATCTTGTGCATTTCCTTAGCAAATTTGTTGTGATCTTTCTTGATGGCATATTCATACATAATGATCACATTGCCTACCATCAATTGCATGATAACATAATCATATTGAGCATACATTGCCACATTCATGCTATTGATAAACCGTCTCACTATGACATCATTTTGCACCGTGGTTGCATTGATCACATCCACAATACATTTGTGTGCACAATGAATGCTTTTGCTCCCATGAATGCTTTACATGTCATTTTACATCATTTGGATAAGCATCTCATGCATTTTCATGAACAATTCCTCTGGACGAACACATGTTTATTTGATGGGCACCTTGTGTGCGTTAACCATTGTATTTCCGAGTGTCATTTGTGTTTGCTATTCTTGCATGTATACCACTCCGGCGACACCTTGGAGTACTTGGATTGCGCAATGTCTTCAACTCAGTCCAACTACAAGTTCGTCCACAACAACCGTTTCCATGGTGATGAGGATCACGATCCGAGGTCGGATCTTTCCCAAGGGGGCGGAGATGATGCGGTGCATCCCACGAGCATCCCCATGTACACTTCGACTACTCCCCAAGCCCCAAAAGGACATACGATAAGACCTCGACCATACGCCATGGGACACAAGGTGAACTCACTCCTCTTCAAACCGTATCTTCCCACATACGAGACATGGTTACTACCTCATGCATGGACCTTGTGTATACTCAGGCTCATACGGGATGACCATGGAGATTCAAAGGACCAAGGCCAAGCATGGAAGAGAAGACGAAAGAAAAGAGAAGAAGATGGAGTAGCTGCTGGCGTCAGCCCGGACATCCGAACCTCCCTCTGGATCATCCGGACTCAGCCGGATCATCCGGATGCCCTCCCGGATCATCCGGGTAATCCCGCAGCCATGAGACTCGAAGCTTGCAGAATCCTCCCAGCAAAGCCGGATCATCCATACGAGGACCCGGATCAACCGGATGATGCCCGGATCATCCGGACCCCCATCCAGATCATCTGACCTTTGCCTGCGCGCATGACTTGGGCCGAGGCCCGTGTACCCCTTCGCCCCTCACTTCCCCCTTCGTGGCTTAGCACTATATATAGACCCCCTCCTCATCCATTTGAGGGTTAGCAAAGTAGTAGCTCATATGTGAGGATAGCTTTTTCTCATCCATACGGATCGTCTACTCATGAGTGATCGCGGCCCCTCTACGGAGAAGATCCCCTTGGATTCAAGACCCGCCCTTGGGTGGCCCCATCAAGACCTCCTTGCGGAGAAGAACCGGTTACCGTTTGTATCGTCCGTTGTTGACTTTGGATCTTGTATCTCACCTTTGTGTTCATTGATCTAGCGCATGTGTGATCTATTCTTGTTGGTTGAGTGATTCTCTCGTGTTTCCTCTTGTGTTTTCCTTGTTTTCCCCTCGTGTTCTTCGTGTCTTGGATGGAATCCGCTCCTTTCGTGAAAGATCGGGCCATTAGGGTTCTACCTTACATCACTAACTAAAAAGAACCAAATTGTCGACTGTCCGGAAGCCGAAGCCCTAGCGGCCTTTAAACATAACATCCGTGCCGAGTGGCTTGCCCGACATCTCGGCCAAGAGAAGCCAGAATCTATGCCAGCCCTCACGACACTCATGACCCGCTTTTGCGTGGGCGAGGATAGCTGGTTGGCCCGTAGCAACAACACAACAAACAATCCTAGCACATCAGAGGCCAGAGATAGCAATGGCAAACCCCGACGCAACAAACACAAGCATCACAAAAATGGTGGTAACGCCGAAGATATGACAGTCAATGCCGGATTTAGTGGCTCTCAGTCCGGTCAGCGGAAAAGGCCATTCAAAATGATAATTCGGGCCCGTCCAGTCTGGACCGCATACTCGACCGTCCATGCCAAATTCATGGCACCCCAGGAACACCAGCCAATCATACCAACAGAAAATGCTGGGTCTTCAAACAAGCCGGTAGGTCAGGTGCCAAAAACAAGGAGAAGGGGTCTCAAAGTGATGATGGCGACGAGGAGCCCAGATCACCGAATACAGGAGGGCAAAAGAAATTTCCCCCGCAAATCCAAACGGTGAACGTGGTAAACGCCACCCACACTCCCAACCCGGACCAGATGCGCACCCCTAGGGATGTTAACTTAACGGAACCAGTCGCCCCACAATATGAACTAGGGCTGATCACCTTCAACCGCACGGATCGTCCTGTTAATACCAATCAGGGCAATTCAGCCGCACTAGTCCTCGACCCAATAATTGACGGGTTCCACCTCACACGAGTCCTAATGGACGGAGGTAGCAATCTAAACCTGCTTTACCAGGACACAGTGCGCAAGATGGGCATCGATCATTCGATGATCAAGCTCACTAAAGCCACCTTTAAAGGTATTATACCAGGTGTGGAGGCCAGCTGTACAGGCTCCATCGCCCTTGAGGTAGTCTTTGGATAACCGGGCAATTACCGTGCCGAAGAGTTAATCTTCGACATCGTCCACTTTCATAGTGATTATCAGGCACTGCTCGGATGAACCGCGTTCGCTCAATTCAACGCGGTGCCACATTATGCCTACCATAAGCTCAAGATGCCCGGTCCGCACGGTGTCATCACGGTTAATGACAAGGCCGAACTCCCCCTCGGTACCAAAAAGTATAGCGCTGCTTTAACAGCAGAAGCAACGAGTGGCACCCTTCAATCAGACCTCCAGTCGATGGCCAAGCTCCCGGACACCGCCAAAGGACTCCGAACTACTTCACGGTAGGATAGCCCGGCTCGTCCAGAGCTCAATTAAACACTCTGGCGAAAGCCAGGACATGCCCCATACTGCGACACACAAACACATCTTGCATTTTCTTTATCGGTTCATTTTCGCCCAGGCAAGGACCGGCGATATGGAAACAGCTCGAACACGCAAGGGAACCCTTAGATATTCCCCTCAATGACCATACGAGTGCACTCCAGATCCGCACACAGCTTCCTCCCGCCTGGTCTCAGTATGTTCCGCAGTCACTTTCTCTTTTTATTACTTTACATGTACTCATACGTGTCGACGTATTATTCAAATACAACATGTGCATTTATATGACGCTTATTTGTCATTATATCTTATTGAAATTCTTTTGTCAAATGGCATCCGTATACCGCGATATGCTTTAATATGCCAGGGGGCTTCGTTTTACCCATAATACGGCAATAAAAGTTCGAACACCTTCATGGTAGTTTGGCACCCCGAACTTATAGCATTATATGCATCAGCTCTGAATCATGTCTTGGGTCAAATGTTGGGTTTGCCCGGCTCCCATGTTTTGCTGCCTTACGTTCCGCTATATCGGCTAAGGCGGCATAGGGACAACTACTGTGATTGTGTCACGGTTCTTCCGGACGAGCACCTCAGTAGAGAAAGCCGAAAACTGACTGTCATGATACGACGAGAGCTGGTCAGCTGTTCGAGAGGTTGTAAAATCTTTAAGGATTCCTCCCGCATAATCAATGCAGCATTGATGGATCGGGTTTTCTTCCGATCAGGTGCTTATAGAGCCCCTCCTGCGGTCTTCCGAACACCAGGGGCTGCGCCTACCTTCCTTTTCTAAAGCTCCTATGGCTAAGTGAGAGTGATAAAGCCCTATAGTCCGAACCTGGGCATCGTGGCTTCGTGAATAAACATTAGGGTGAACGGTTCGAATATCCTGCACATGTGTTACTTTTCCACATGTACCTTTTCTTCACCATTATATGCATCGATATGACTTAAGTTTAGGCCAAGCTGGGTTGCCTGGCTCTTGTTTTTATGCCCTACGTTCCCGTTAATTCGGCTAGGGCATAAGGGGAGCACCTCTGCGATTGTTACTGCCGGGTCAGCCGGATGTGTACCTTAGACTAGGTGAAGCCGAAAGCTAGCATTCTTAAGGGAATATTCGGTCGGTGAACAAAAGATGACTTTTACTTATTGTAATACATGCCCCCGGATGTTTATATCCTCTGTCTCTTTTCGCAGTTCGGACATGCACATTAATGCATGCGTACCCAGGGAAAGGAACCCTTAACGGAACTATTCTCCTAGGAAGATGTTTCTTACTATCCATGTAATATAACATAGCTAGTTGGGTACTTGTCTGTTCAAGCACTTATGACCCCTACGTCTGGTTTCCACGCGTACCCCAGTTTTTACATAACTGAGCGGGTACTCGGATACACTCCAGACTGTCGGGTCCGGAGGTCGAAGCGAAAAGGTCCGCCATGACAAATGATTTACAATCCGGCTAGGGACAAAATATGTCACTTGAACTACACAATCACTTAGACTGACTAAATTCTTCTTCTATACCATCCAACAGGCTGTCTAGCCTACAATCCTATTGGGAATACTTGGCGGCTAATTTTACCTGGTCATATACCAGATTAATGGGGATCTCTTTCCCATCAGACCCTACAGGTCCGACCTCGGCCATGTGGTTCGGGTCAGCCTTGGTATATCGCATCTTCACCATGGCCAGGCTTCCCTTGCACCTTGTCGGCAGGTAGATATCTTCCATAATCGGAAGCGCCGCCGCGCTCCCTTGAGCATTTCTACGAGCTCCCCCATGCCTCCTGGCAGGGAGGCGGATGGCCACAAGGCCTCGGCAATGCCTTGCATCACCTGCCGAACTTGTTCATGCAGTTGTGAGAGCTCTGGCAGAAGATCGCCCGCAGATCCGGGCATATCCTCTTCGGGACGACCCGTCAGCATACCTACAAATATAACTCTGTTAGCCGGTTTCTTCGCCAAATTCTATAAAAGTTCATTCAAGCACTTACTAAAAATGCCGCGTCAAAGCCACTTATTCTCCTTTACTGAGTCAGCTAGCTGGGCCCGAACATCTTTCAGTTCAATTCCCAGCCGGGTATTGGCATCTTGGAGATCGTTTTTCTCCTGCCTAACCCGCGTAAGCACGCGCTCGCCAGGCTCTAGCTGTCGTTGAGCATGTTGCTCACCCCCCCGCACGACCTTCGGATTCACTCCGGGATCATCTGCAGAATCTGTTGTTAGATTTGCATGCATGCCGAATACTAACTGGTACATGTCATTTCATTCTTTTAGATCAGGACAAGTATTACCAGATGGGGCCTTCTTGGACTCCTCCATTCCGGAAACTGCGGCCCATAGCTGGGCTTTGCACTCATCCAGCTCTTGAGAAAACTGGGTATTCTTCTCCGTAAGAACCTACGCATATAATGATCCTTAAATCAGTTGTGCCAACTGTTTCAAGTCTCAGGGGCTATTGATATACATAATTATCAGATGTTCTTACCCGTATATCCTTTACATACTGGTTCGTGGCTCTGACGAGGCCATTTTGAGGAGCTCGGATGTACGCGTCTCCTGAGTTGAAGGCATGGAACGCCTCTTCGGAGAAACCAGGGTCGCGGAGTATGGCCCGGCGACGCCAGTGATTCATGGCACTCTCCACTTCGGAAATCGTGTTGTCCCCACATTGGCATCTGCCCCTAAGTCCAGCTCTGGAGTCCGACTGGTGGAGGCGTGGCCAGTAGGCTCTCCGAACACGGTCCGGCGAGCGTTTTTTATGCCAGGAACCATGGACGTTATTATATTTTAAAGATGACAACCATGGAGCAAGTTTCTTTTTCATACCTCTGCGACGGCGTCTCAGTCCTGACCACCTTCCTTTTAAGCCTACCCAGCTTCTGTGCCACTTGTGGGTGAGTCACCGTGGGTTCGGCATGGCGTCCCGAGGGCCTTCCCTATAAGACACCATATGTGTGTGGTGGGTGAAGTGCAACAAAGGGATCCTTCTCGGAAGTTGGGACTCCGGTGTTACTTACATGCGATGCAGGTAGCAGGCCAGGATAATCGGCTATGATGGCCACCAAGGCACCGTCGCAGCTTAACTGATAGAACGTCCTGTCGATGAGCTCCACAAATATGTCCGGATCTTCTTCGAGTCCGGGGTCGAGGGCCCGGTCAGGGTCCTCTGGCTGTGGAGTCGGGCTGTGGACCTCCCTCACAGCTTTTCGCAGTTCCTGCTATGAAATAGCAAGGTAAATATTTATGATGAAGAATGCGGGAAGATCTGGAGTAAAAGGTAGCAGCTCACTCAGTTTGGGGGGTTGTACATGGAAAATCCATCCCGTGGCTTAATGCGGATGAACTCCTCTTCCTCTCCTTTGTATAAATCGGACAGTATTTTCGCTAGAGCAGCGGCGGAGTCCGGACCTTTACGACCGCAGCAGGTGGCATCGTCTTCTCCATTGAAGTGCCACATGGGTTTCCCCCGATACTGAAGTGGTTGCACCCCCCGCATTATACATATTGACATAACCTCGATTATTGTCAGTCCTGATTTGGCCAGCGTTTTTATCCTGCCCATCAGGTAAAGGACCTCTCTGTTATGTTCCTCCTGGGGGCTCCGAGGGTGCCAGCTGCGGTGTTTCTTCAAAGGGGCATTGTTAAACTCAGGAAGGCCCATCCGGATAGGGTCTGGAAGGGGGACGTCCTCTATATAAAACCACTCCGAAGGCCAGTCTTTGGATGTCTTCTTCGGAGTGCCGGACAGGTATCCGGTCCCGGTGATGCGCCATATTTCGGCTCCGCCCACTTGAAATATTAACCCCTCCTGTGTACGAGGTATGAGGCAGAATAGCCTCTTCCATAGTTTGAAATGAGCTTGGCATCCTAGAAACAACTCGCAAAAGGCGACGTAGCCGGCGATGTGTAATATGGAGGCGGGAGTAAAGTTATGCAGCTAGAGGCCATAGAACTCCAGGAGCTCACGGAGGAACGGATGGATTGGAAATCCGAGTCCCCTCAATAAGTAAGGGACAAGGCATGCCCGCTCCCCCCTGGATGGGTTGGGAAAGCTCTCCGCTTGCTCCCCGCCATTATAAGTGGCTAGTCCAGCTCAGACGGGGACCATATACGCAGGAGGGAGAAACCGTTGGGTCTGCAACTCTACTAATTGGCTGTGGGGGACAAAGCACTTCTCCCAATTGCCTGGCTTAGTGCTACGGGAGCGAGAGGAGGAGCTATGATGGCCGGCCATGATGGGATGGACTTTTTCGGGCACGCTCCGATGGATACTCGCTGTGGGAGGATGGTGTGATCTGGATCTGAGGATCCCTGACTCTTTAAATAGACGATTTACACACATGGTTAGGGTGGCAAATGTAAAAATGCCCCGACATCTCGCATTCGCTCGACACGTGGAAGATAGCCATTATTAAAGCACAGAAGCCGAGGAGTGCAACATTCATGGGAAGCCGGACACTACTCGTTACGACAGGTACTCAGGATTTGGAGAAGAACCCGCCTTGCAATGCCGAAGACAATTTGCACGCCGAACTCATCGTCATTGAAGCCTGGTTCAGGGGCTACTGAGGGAGTCCTGGATTAGGGGGTCCTTGGACAGCCGGACTATATAATTTGGCCGGACTGTTGGACTATGAAGATACAAGATTGAAGACTTCGTCCCGTGTCTGGGTGGGACTCTCCTTTGCGTGGAAGGCAAGCTTGGCAATTTGGATATGTAGATCTCCTTCTCTGTAACCGACTCTGTGTAACCCTAGCCCCCTCCGGTGTCTATATAAACCGGAGGGTTTACTCCGTAGGACAATGACAATCATAACATAGGCTAGCTTCTAGGGTTTAGCCTCTACAATCTCGTGGTACATCAACTCTTGTAATACTCATATCATCAAGATCAATCAAGCAGGAAGTATGGTATTACCTCCATCGAGAGGGCCCAAACCTGGGTAAACATTGTGTCCCCCGCATGCTGTTACCATCAGCCTTAGACGCACAGTTCAGGACCCCCTACCCGAGATCCGCCGGTTTTGACACCGACAACTAGCCTTTGAGTATTGTCGGCAACATGACTTGTGCACATTAGTGATCATACTTACCATAGCATACATACATATCATCGGTGCATATCTTGGTATCATCTCTTGTGTCACAAAGTTGTCATCGCATACACAATTGCTATCTTGGTTCGTGAAGCATTGCATGAGAAAAGAGCTCAAACACAAAGAGCCAGACAAGATTTTAAGCAAAAGGGAAAGACAAGCAAAGAGCTTTTAAGAAAGAACCCTAGCATAATACAACATTAAGATTGTCATACTAGATCATCTTGGATCATATCATCAGAACACCATACATAGAACATACTTCGGATAGAAGTCGTTGCATTTTTGATTTGTAGGTTGTGCACAAGTCTTCGTATCCGCCTATTGTGCAATCATGCTAGCGTCTCTTTAGTGTTGTGCAACAAGAGAGTTTTCATGGATTCCACATTTTGGCTCATCCTTGGTTGCACGACCCCATTCATCTCTTTGCGTGTGTGTTTCCGTGTACCATATTTTGCTATTGGTCTACTTGTTGCATTGCACACTTGTGAATCTTTTCCAACATTATTGAAGCTCACTAACAATTGCATCAAATTTTGTGCCACCATCCTAACCGAGCTCCACCATAAGCTTTTACTTATGTAGGTGTGAGAAACCAACAAGAATTGGTACCAATTGTGCTATTTCCTTGTTCCACATTGAGTGATCATTGATCAACCTTCAACGTCGGTCAAGGTACATTTGGTACACGTTCTTCTCCTTTCTCCTACTCATATATTTGTTTGGAATGATGGATAGGCCATGTACTTCTACCAACCCACTATACATCGAGCAAGACGATGACATGAACTCCTACGTCACAAAGAGCCACCTCTTTGGTGCACAACGTGCTTTGCATTAAGAGCAATAAGCAATCAGTGAACGCATCGACAACCTCGCCACCGACTTGCGACTCTCCGAGCAACGCACACGAGATTAGTTCGACCACAAGATCGACGACCACAAGCAAGAGAACGATGCAAGAATGGACAAGATTCATGCTTTGTTTCTCAACCGCTCTTCTTGCACTTCGTCTTCATCACGACGGAGCCGCTCAAGTCAACACTCCGACTACACCATCTCCGGCTCAAGTACACCGACATCCAATACTCTTCGATGTGCCGCGCGCCAAGATCGTCAAGAAAACCGCAACCCTCGACATGACCACAACTCTCAAGAACAACAACATTGTTAAAACCAATCCACCTTTGCGCAAGCACGAGAACGGCAACGCCAATGCTAACACAAAGAGGAAGAGCGAGCGCGACTACACAAAGAAGCACAAGATGCCGAGGCACAACGTCAAGAACAACAATTGCGATAAGCTCAAGCACTTGAGGCGCAACAAGCCCTCCGAGAATCAAGTCGAGCCGTAGCCAACTGAGGCTGACAAGCTCATGAGCATCAAGAAGCGCTCCGTGATGAAGTCCATGGACGAATATACCAAGCTCGTGTGCATCATCAAGCTCGACAAGTTCCTCCACAAGCTCGTCCAGAACATCAAGTTCAACAAGAGCAACAAGACATTGGAAATCCTCCACAACAAGACCAAGTTGTGAGAGATGATCCTCCTCATCAAGGATGTCATCATCCCGAACTCGAACACAATGAAGAGCAATGCTACGGCAAGCTAAAGTTCACCATGCCCAAGTTCAATTAAAGCAATGATCCTGAAGAGTCACAAAATCTTCCGTTTACACAACTACGAAGAAGAGAAGAAGATTGCGATGGCATCCCTAGAGTTCCAAGACTATGTCCTCATTTGGTGGGAACAAGTCATTGAGCATCGCGAGGCAAAAGGTGAACGGCCCATCTGATGTAGGGTGGAACCCTAGCTGGCCGATCTTTCACAAAAGGAGTGGATCCCGTGAAGAATACGAGGGGAAACACGAGGGGAAACACGAGAGAATCACTCAAACCAACAGTAGCGATCACACATATGCTAGATCCATGAACACAAAGGAAGATACATGATCCATGATCAACAAGGGACGATACACGGTAACCGGTTCTTCTCAAAAGGAGGTCTTGATGGGGCCACCGAAAAGGGAGCCTTGAATACAATGGGATCTTCTCCGAAGAGGGGCCACGGTCTCTCTCGTGGAGTAGAACTGTAATGGATGAGCAAAGCTCTATCTCTAATGAGCTACTACTTTGCTAACCCTAGCTAGGAGGAGTAGGAGGTCTATTTATAGTCTTAGTGCAAATGGGGACGAAGTGAGGGGGTACATGGGCCTCGGGCCCGAATCCTGTGCGCAGACAGGTACCCGGCATCCGCTGGGGACCGGTCGTCCGGTGGCTCATGGGTGGCCGGATTTCCGGAAGTGGCCGATCGTCCGATCGCCGGACATCTGGTGGCGTCGGACTTCCACTCGTTTGGCTCGGGTGTGGGGTCGCCGGTTGTCTGGTCCGGGCCGGACGTCCGCTTGCTGTAGCTCGGCTGGGACTTCAAGCACCGGACGTTCGGTCCCGACCGGTCGTCCAGTGGCTGGCGCTTCTTCCGCAGCTCTTTTTCTTGTCCTTCACGGTTGGTGTTCTCGCCGTCTTGTCCATTGGGTGTAGTCGCTCCGTGGCTCTCCTAGTCACACCCTGCATTTTGTAACATGTAATTTGCATTAATAAATCATGAAAATTTGGACCAACAAAAACTTTTGCATTATTTGGCTTTTATTTGGAGTTGGTTTTCTCTTTGTGATTTTCAAGTGCTCTTTAAAGTCAACTACTCCACTTTATATACTTCATCTCCCTGCTCCAAACTACTGCCCAATGATCATTCCATGTGTATAGTGCAGTATAGTATTTTCTTACAAAAAATAAATTGGCCAAAAAGTATTTTCAAAATTTAGTTTTCCAAAACCCCTGAATTGAGGCTTGCACTACAAGTGCTTGATTTAGGGTATGAAAAATATTTCAAAGAGTATATTTGAAAACTATTAGATATAGGATTCCCATAAACCACAAAAATATAATTTTAAAAGTTATTTTCCTATTTTATTTAAAAGCTTTTTCTTAAGGCCAGAAATGGTCTTTAATAGGGAAAAATTGTTTTATTGTTTCAAAAATATTTGACAAAAATCAGGGAAACTCAATGGACATATATTTTCCATATATAAGAGTTTCAACACATGGTCATGTTCAAAATATTGGACGAAACCTCCCAAAACCATTTCTGCCCAATTCAAGGATTTGAAATATTTCTACAAGAAATATTTTCATAAAAATCCCAGAAAATTCTAGAAAGTCACATATACATAATATGATGACATTTCAAAGTTTCAGCTCAATCCAAACTGTTTTGGTTCACAAAAGTGCCCCAAAACCATCTCTGTCCAGATTCAAATTTGAACAACTTTGTACTACCAACTTTCTCTCCTTGACCCCAACTTTTGTGAGCATGTTAAAATGACCAAATGAAGCTACTACACTAAGTGGTGCATCAAGGGGAAGTGATTTTCTCAACTAGATCTGTAGAAGTTCATTTCTGCTAATTTCTAGGGTTTACAAAAGTTGCATTGGCAACATTGCCCAAATGAGCTCAAAATTGGTGAAAGGACCTAATTATATGTGAAATTTCACCCTATGGAGTCTCATGGAAAATGTAAATCATGTACTTGCCCAAACCAGCATCAAACACCTTCTGCCACTTTACCAAAATTCCATTTTTGGCCTCTTCCACTAATCTCCGTAGGCTCAACTTTCTACCACGACCCCTCCTAGCCCCCCTATAGCACCTGTGTGCTTTGCTGCCCGAGGAAGCAATGATAAAGGGGGGATGAACCCCATTTTTCTTCTCTAGACAGTGGATTCCTCCCTCTCTCTCAGCCTCCTTATCTCCCCTCAGCTTTCCAAAGCATCCAAGGCTCTCCCCAGCTATTGCCCACGCCCCCTTCAGCTGCCAGACGCAAGTGGACGCGCGTGGACGCGGGAAAGCCACGGATGCCGGCCAAAGTCGCGCTCTAGAGCGCCTGGCAGGGCACCCGACCGTTGACGCCGCGTCTCTCGGCCACCTCGAGCCTCCCCCGTGCGCCAGTCGATGCCCCTCGACGTCCGCTCCACGCCAGCAGGCCGCCCACTTGCTCCCGCGCCCTCCTCTCTCTCCTGCAGCTCGCGCCAGAACGCCGCCCCACTCGGCCAATGCTCACGCCGCTCCTGTGGCCCGCCCACAGCTCGTCCCGCTCCTCCCCTCTCTCCCTGGCACCCTAAACCACTCCCGTGAACACCCCCGAGCCCTCCATTTCCTCTCTAACGGCCACCCAAGCCGATCCCGCGGACACCCATAGGCCGCGCGGTACAGGCCTCCTCCGCCCCTGTTCTCTCTCGATCTAGAACCACACGGCATCACTGACCCTTTCCCCTCTCTTCCCCACTCTTTTTGTAGCCGGTAACGGCCGGAACCACCGACGCCCGAAGCACCTCCGCCGCGTGACCTCGTCGCCGGCGAACTAGGTTGCTCCGGTGACCAACCCCACCTCCACCCGAACGGCGACACGATGCTGAGCCCAGCAGTGCCCCCGCCCGACCCCGTCGTGCCCTGCATCATCGCCGGTGAGCTCGCCGGCCGTCTGGACTCGGGGTTAGGGATGACAGGCAGGCCCCGCCTGTCAGCCTCTCCCCTCTGTCGCCTCTCTCTCTCTCTCTCTCTCGTTGACGCCTGGGCCTCGCCCATCAGGTTTAAACCTGGCGCGCGCGCGTGCACCAGTGCGCTGGGCCGCCTCTCGCACTAGGCCTGCTGCACTATGGCTGCTCTGGCCCAGTTGCACAGTGCTCCTTTTCCTTTTTCTTTTCTGTTAGACTTGCAAAAATTCCACAGGATTAAATATTCATCCAAATGCAATAATTCTAGTTCCTAAAATATTTTAAAAATCCCACCTATTTAATGCTATAACTTCCATACATGCCCAACCAACTTTTCTGTGCTGTTCAAATTTAAATTCAAATTTGAGTAATTAAATCCTTGTTTGAAAATCCATTGCTCTATCTCTATAGCTCCAAATCCAGAAATAAGAATTTTCCCCTTCTTAGTTTTAACCCTAGTATTTAACAAAAATGAGTTGACATTTTTCTGAGCACTTTGGTTTTTATGTTTTATTATTGCCTTATTTTATCGTTATTATTTTGCGACGATAGATTGCGTTGCTGACGAAGAAGTTGGACCAGAAGAGTTTGAAGACCCAGAGGACTTTTCTGAGCTAGGCAAGCGGCCCTTTGACCATGTCTATGAAACCCTTTTTTCTATGCATGTCATAAAGCACCATATTGTTGTTGCAACGGAATCATGATGAGGTGGTAACCACCTTGATGGGTTGCCTCTGTTACTTCCTTGTTGATACTTGCATTATGCATGACCCTACCTTCCTATGAGGGTTATGCCGGTGGGAGTAGATAGGATGCTAAAGTAGTTGCTACGCCAAAAGGGACGGGAATATGCATGGTGATGGAGACAAAGTAATTCCAAAAGACTTTTCGAAAACCCCATCGGGTTCCACTTATGCCCGAGGGAGATGATGATGAAGTGGTGTACCGAGGCAAGTGTGTGTGTTGTTTTCCAAAACGGATTGGTTTAAGTTGCGACCGTTATTCCAACCTTACATGCGCGGCCACTCTACCCTTATATGGGAAAGGGCATTATTGATTACCTAGGCTGATACTAGCTTGGAGCCCGCATTACTAGTGACGGGAGAGTCGTTGTTGCGCTCTCTCGGGACGGGGTCGTGCCAGGTAGGGCGGCCATGACTGTTTTTACAGGGCACCGGACACACCGTTGGTACCCCGTGCTTGTGGTATGAGATGAATATGGGAGCGTGGCTGCAAATTCTTAAGATGAGAGATGTTGGGCACGGGGGTTGCTACCAATCGAGTGGACTCTATGTTAGTGTCGTCTAGGGAAAGTTAATGATCGGGTGCTTACCCCGGGTACTTGAGGTACCGCGGGTCGTGGATGACACGGAAGTTCCCCGGATCTTGTGGGTAAAGTGTGCAACCTCTGCAGAGTGTAAAACTATTCGAATAGCCATGTCCACGGTCAAGGACAGTTGGGTAACCGCTCTTGGGCTACGTCCACTTGTTTACAAACCAGTGTGTGTGGGAAGAACTACTTGGGTCAAGTCAAAGGACTTGACATGGATGAGTTGGGTTGGAACCCACTCCCTTTATGTTGATATCTGTAACCAGTCCCTATGGTTACTTGAATTCATATGATGCATGATTTACCAATTATTGAACATGTCATAACGCAACAAAATTAGCTTTCTGCAAAAATTTACCTATGTCATGCATTGTTGTATCTTGAGCCAAAACATGGGTTGCTTGCGAGTACATTCAAAGTACTCATTGGCTTGCCACTGGTTATTTAATTGGCCAGGCATGGAAGAACAGGAGTTCGATGAAGAGTTCTTTGGAGACGAACATGCGAACTAGGACGTTTCCCAGTCAGAATGCCTGTAGGGTTAAGGCAAATGGCATGGGTTCTACTTATCAACGAAGATTTCCGTTGCTTAAGTTTATTTGGTATTCAGCCCTTGTGGCTTTATCTATGTAAGACTTGACCATAATGGTCATAATTTGTGTAAGACGATATGCATGGATGTAAGACTCTTGTTATTCAGCTTCTGTGTGTTCAGTGAGCATTGATCTCTGGGATGATTGTACACGTGCATTCGGTGATCACGACTTATGAGTCGGGGTCCCCACACTCCTCCAAGTACCTGATCACACATAGTGTTTCCGCTTGAGGTAGTAGCCATGTCTCATTTATAGGAAATGGTAGTTCGGAGAGGATCGAGTTCACCATATCTTCGATAGCCTTTGCTTGTGCCTTGTCATTGGTCCAAGTGGTGTCATGGGAGACGTAGGTAGGTCCATGGGGATGATCTTGAGATGCTCCGCATCATCTCCCCTCCCTTGGGAAAGATCCGACCTCGGATCGAAATCTTCATCACCATGGTAGGGAGAGAGATCCTTGACGTTGAAGACATCGCTCACGTTGTACTTGTCGCGCGGGAGGTCGATCTTGTAAGCATTGTTGTTGTAGCGTTCAAGCACCTTGATGGGTCTATCTGCTCGAGGTAGAAGTTTGGACTTGCATTCGTGGGGGAAGCGTTCCTTGCGAAGATGTAGCCACACAAGATCTCCAATGTTGAATGCCATGGGTTGCTTGTTGATGTTGAGCTTGGTCGCAAGTCGTTGTACTTGGCGCTCGACGGTGTGTCTTGTATCTTCATGCACCTTTTTGAGATGGTTCACACGTGCACTTGCGTCCATATTGATGCGCTCTTGTAGTGGTAGAGGAACAATGTCCAATGGTGACAATGGGTTGAATCTGTAGACGACCTCGAAGGGGGACTTGCCAGTTGTTGAGTGTCTTGTGCGGTTGTAGGCGAACTTAGCGATAGGTAGACACTCCTCCCACTCCTTGATGTTCTTCTTGATGAGCACGCGAAGTAGAGCAGAGAGTGTGCGGTTGGTCACCTCTGTTTGGCCGCCGGTTTTTGGATAGTAATCCGTGGAGAAGAGTAGCTTGATTCCAAGCTTGGTGCATTGGGTCTTCCAAAAGTAGCTTAGGAACTAGACGCCGTGGTCCGAGACAATCGTCTTTGGCACTCCATGTAGACGCAATATTTCCATACAAAAGAGATTGGCAACATGTGAAGCATCGTCTATCTTGTTGCAAGGAATGAAATGTGCCATCTTAGAGAATTGGTCCACAACAACAAATACCGAATCCTTTCCATTTCTAGCTCTAGGCAATCCAAGTACAAAATCCATGCTAATATCTTCCCATGGCTGATATGGAATTGGGAGAGGCATATAAAGGTCGTGGGATCGAGCTTTAGACTTAGCTTTGCGACATGTAGAGCATCGGTTGGTGAAGCGGATGACATCACGGAACATCTTATGCCAATAGTAGTTCTTGGAGAGCACAATGAATGTCTTGTCGTTTCTAAAATGTCCCATTAGTCCTCCTCCATGAGATTCCTGCAAAAGCAACAAACGAAGAAAAGACTCGGGGATTCAAAGTTTGTTTGCTCTCATAAGATATCTATCTTTAATGTAATAGCATTCCCAAGAGGTATGCATCAAACACTTGGCATAAGGAACAACAAAATTAGGATCATGTGCATACAAGTCTTTTATGCGCTCAAAGCCAATGACATCCAATTCAAGTTGAGTAACAAGCATGCATATGCGGGAAAGAGCGTCCACCACAACATTTTCCTTACCTTTGATGTACTTGATGATATAAGGAGAAGACTCAATGAATTCACTCCATTTAGCATGGCGCTTGTTCAACTTAGTTTGACCCTTAAGGTATTTAAGCGTTTCATGATCGGTATGAATGATAAATTCATGAGGGCGAAGATAATGTTCCCATTCATGCAAAACTCGCACTAAAGCATATAACTCTTTTTCATAGATGGGGTAATTGAGTTGCGCTCCGGAAAGTTTCGAACTAAAGTAAGCTATGGGGCGCTTCTCTTGCGTTAACACACCTCCTATGCCATTACCACTAGCATCGCAATGAATCTCAATGGGTTTGTCAAAGTTGGGTAAAGCAAGCATGGGAGCATGAGTAAGCAAATTCTTAAGCTCATTGAAAGCGGTATCTTGGGATGATCCCCAAACAAAAGGCGCATTTTTCTTGCTCAAAGCATGCAAAGGTGAAGCAATGGTGCTAAAGTCCTAGAGTCATTGATCTTAGAGTCATCAACATGAACACCCTTAGAGGAAGCAACAAAACACAAGAAAACGAGCTTATCAACGCCAAAAAGGCATTTTTCCATGTTAGCATATGGACGCTCTTTTCGAAGAGCTTGCAAAATGGTTCGAACATTGGTGACATGATATTTGAGAGATTTGCTATAAACAAGGATATCATCGAAGTAGACCACAACAAACTCACCAATGTAAGGGCGAAACACATAATTCATAAGACGCATGAAAGTACCCGGTGCTTTCGATAAACCCATAGGCATGACTAACCACTCATACAAGCCAAACTTTGTTTTGAAAGCGGTTTTCCATTCATCACCCTCTCATATGCGGATTTGATAGTAACCACGTTCAAGATCAATTTTGGAAAAGATAGTGGCACCACTAAGTTCATCAAGCATATCATCAAGGCATGGAATGGGATACCTATAGCGAACGGTGATAGCATTGATAGGTCTACAATCGGAACACATGTGAAAGCTAACGTCTCTTTTTCGCACAAGAATGACCGGAACGGCACAAGGAATCAAACTTTCATGCACATGTCCATGTTCTATGAGATGTTTTACTTGCCTTTGTATTTCTTTGCTTTCTTCAGGGTTGACGCGGTAGGGACCTTTGTTCGGAAGTGGTGCTCCGGGGATGAGGTCGATGCGGGGCTCGATGCCTCGTAGTGGAGGTAGTCCCGGAGGTAGCTCGTTGGGGAAAACATCTTGGAATTCCTGCAAAAGAGAAGACAACACTAAAGGTAGAGTGTGAGAGGTGTTAGCTTATGGTGCGTTGTCCTTGCACAAAAGGACATAGTGCATGACACTAGATGGGTTCTCACACACTTCTCTTATCTCACTTTTGGTGGCAAATAGAACTAAGTTCTTCTGTTCGCTCATCATGGAGGCACTCAATTTGGGCTTGTGGCGCTCACTCTCTTTTTGGTGGTTCACTCTCTCACTATTCTCTCGATGATGGGTGGTTTGCTTTTCGGCAATCACTTGGCTTGGAGACATAGGGCGAAGTACGTACTCCTTTCCTTTCATCTTGAAGATGTAGTGGTTCATTCGGCCATTGTGGATGACACCTCTATCAAATTGCCATGGTCGACCAAGAACAAGGTGGCAAACGGTCATTGGAACGACATCACACTCAAAAGTGTCTTCGTAAGCTCCGATTTTGAAGGAGACTTGCACTCTATGCTCGACTTGAATAGTGCCGGAATCGCTTAGCCATTGAACTTTGTATGGATGTGGGTGCTTCGTGTTGGGCAATTGGAGCTTGGAGCAAAGTTCTTCACCTGCTAAGTTATGACAACTCCCACCATCGATGATGACCTTGACGAACCTTCAATTGATGCCGGCCTTGGTATGAAAGATGTGGCATGTTTGGTCTTCTTCTTGGTGATGTTGAAGGTTCAATACCTTGGAGACAACAAGAGCGGGACTTGAATCTTCACCACAAAAGACTTGTTCCTCTTCATCATTCACTTGCCGGTGCATGGCGACTTTCTCAAGTGCTTCCGTTTCTCCTTCACTCATGGAGTCATATGTACCATCGTCGTTGAGGATCATGGTCCGCTTGTTGGTATACTCAAAGGACTTGTGGCCTCGGCCTCCGCATGTGAAGCATTTGAAGGAACTTGTATTGACAGTCTCATAGGTTGGGGTAGATGACGATGAAGCTCTCGGCTTGAAGTTTCTCGTTGTAGGAGGATGACTTGAGGATGTCGAAGCTTTCTTGTAACTCGACTTGTCGACGTTGCTTGTAGAAGGCTTGGTTGATGTAGAAGGTGTTGGAGTCGTTGAAGCTTGGGTGTTGGATAAACCATATGACTTGGATGAGAAATTGGCATACTTGGAGTCATCTTGCACTTGACGTTCCGCTTTGGTAGCTTGATGCACTAGCTCGATGAGGTTCGAGTATGGTTGGAAGTCGGCGATCTTCTTGATAGGGTGATTGAGTCCATTCAAGAAACGTGCCATAGTTTGCTCATCATCTTCTGTGACATTGGCTCGTATCATTACAATCTACATTTCCTTGTAGTACTCTTCAACGCTCTTGGTTCCTTCCTTGAGTAGTTGGAGTTTCTTGAAGAGGTCGCGGTTGTAGTAGGTAGGCATGAAGCGTGCTCTCATGTCATCCTTCATTTGAGCCCAAGTAGTGATGGGTGGTTCACCTTTTGCCTCTCAGCGCTCAATGACTTGTTCCCACCAAATGAGGACATAGTCTTGGAACTCAAGGGATGCCATCACGATCTTCTTCTCTTCGTCATAGTTGTGCAAGCGGAAGATTTTTTCGACCTTCAATGCCCATGAAAGGTACTCTTCGGGATCATTGCTTCCATTGAACTTGGGCATGGTGAACTTTAGCTTGCCGTAGCGTTGCTCTTCATTGTGTTCGAGTCGGGGATGATGATGTCCTTGACGAGGAGGATCATCTCTCACAACTTCCTCTTGCCGTGGAGGATTTCCATTGTCTTCTTGCTCTTGTTGAACTTGATGTTCTTGGCGATCTTGTGGAGGAACTTGTCGAGCTTGACGTTGCACGCGATCTTGATATATGCGTTCGTGAACTTCTTCACGAAGCACTTCTTCATGTTCACGAGATTGTCAGCCTCGGTTGGCTATGGCTCGACTTGATTCTTGGAGGGCACGTTGCGCCTCAAGTGCTTGAGATTCTCGCAATTGTTACACTTGACGTTGTGCCTCAGCATCTTGTGCTTCCTGGTGTACACACACTCGATCTTCCTCTTCGTGTTGGCGTTATTGTTGCCGTTCTCGTGCTTGCGCAAAGGTAGCTTGGTTTTGACGATGTCATTGTTCTTGAGAGTTGTTGCGAAGAGAACAAGAACGAAGTTTGTAGTGGAGATTTCCGCACTTTGAAGCCATCATGATGACATATAAGAAGATGGACGAAATATACAAGATGGCCTTTTATAAATTTCGTCCGTAGCTTATTATTGGTGCTTCGCCACCTTATTGTTTGAGCTAGGCCCATGTAATTTCAAAATAGTACTTCATAAGCTGTTTTAGAGTCCATATTGTAGGGGAAGTGAACCGGAAGGTATTTTAGTCCCACCTTGCCAAGGGTGGACGAAATCCCCTCCTCTTTCCCCTATAAACATAGCCCTTAAGGCATCGTTTAGACTGGGGTTTTATTCAATTAAAAGTTAGCCATCACTGCAACTTCGTGTTCTTCGTTTGTGTCCAACGACTAGACCAAGACCACTTTTAGAACCCCATTTTTATCAACACTTCATATATATTCACAATATTCATATTGTTATCATATCCTTGCTTGTTCTTCGATTGCTTGCAGAAATAGACATTCGTGGTCAGGTTGATCATGCTCCGGCGTGGTCAATAACCTCTCGAAATTGGTTTAGTGATTGCTAAGGCGCAACGTCGTGCATGTTTGTAGTCGGATCGTCAAAGTCGTCTCCACCAAATCGATAGTTATCATCTCATCGAAAGATGAGGACCCTTGCCTCTATCAAGTGGTATCAGTTTTCAGGTTGCTCGGTGAGATTTACAGTTTTTCGTAGTTTAGATCGAGTCTGTTCTTCATACCCATAGTCCGTAAAAACAAAAAAAAGTTAGATTAGTTCATCATATCCCAGACAGTCTGAGTCGTTTCGCCATTGCCACTTAGGTTTTGCATTATTGAATTTTTGGTTGCATCGTGTGTCGAGTTGCTGGTTTTTGATATCTAGTCTTTTAGAGTTTCGAGTTCTTGTCATGTTTTGTTCATGCCGCATCTGAATACACCATCATCCACTTCATGACCATATTCCGCTGCTGCTTATTTTGTTCGTCGCCATCACGACCATATATACACTTTTTGCCGTGGTCGTCTCTATCTGTTATTGTGCTGCCGCTGTCATTGTTCTTTCCATCCGTTGCAACAATAATAATAATCATCAGGGAAGTTTTGCTTCGGTCAAAGAAGAGATATAGTACTACTTGAAACGTTGTGAGCACAAAAAAGAGATTTTATGGAGAGATTGTTGCTATGTTGTTTGTTTGGAAAGAGTACTACTCCCTCCGTTCGGAATTACTCGTCATAGAAATAGATGTATCTAGATGTATTTTAGTTCTATATACATCCACTTTTGCGACGAGTAATTTGGAACGGAAGGAGTAGTTGCTCACGTTGGAGTTTGGAAGAGGTGAGAGAGAAACGTGGGAAGGAAAGTTCTAATTGATGTGCCTATTTGGAAAGCTAGATTCGTTGGTATACTTTCTGAGATTGGCCACGTTTTGAGTTTGGAAGGAAATAAAAGGTGAGAACAAAAAAAGGGAAGTCTATTCGGGTGAAAAAAAAACATTGATATTTTGAAAAGTATTACACGAAAAGAAGTTATAAAAAAGGAAGGTACATATCATTTTACGAGGAAAGTTTTGTGCGCAAATTTGAGCACGGGAAACGAGAAAGAAAAGAAGGAAAGTAAGAGCTGTACGTGGCTAAGGAAGGCTCGATTGGTGGGATCCTTTTATGTGGAAGTAAAAAAAAGGAAAGAGAATATTGGCAATTTTGTGGACTGATCTGATCTTGTTGGCTTAGACAACAACAACAAAGCCTTTAGTCCCAAACAAGTTGGGGTAGGCTAGAGGTGAAACCCATAAGATCTCGCAACCAACTCATGGCTCTGGCACATGGATAGCAAGCTTCCATGCAACCATGTCCATAGCTAGCTCTTTGGTGATACTCCAATCCTTCTGGTCTCTCTTAACGGACTCCTCCCATGTCAAATTCATCTTGTTGGCTTAGAACGAAAAAAAATTGAGACATAATTGTGTATGGATTAGAAGGAGAGGAGCAGTAAAAAAATTGCTACAGAATCACAGGTAGCCATGTTTGTTGGAAACTTTGTTGATTAAAAAAACGTGAGGGGATGTAGCAATCACATTCATTAAGCCACGTGCCTGCCTTATCCTTTTGTTGTGTGGCATCGAGTAAGGAAAAAGGGAGTGCATCATTTAGGGAAGGAGGGAGTAGGATCCACCACAACAGCCTAAGCTAGGCGAGCTTCAACGGAGCTGAGAAGAGCATTCACACCACTGATTGGAACCTCCTCTTTCCCCAGTGCCACTTGCGTGCCACCTCTTCCTCCATATCAGACCACTTTGCTATGCTCCTCACTGGTCAAGTTAATCCTTTGAAGTTCTCCGGTTTCCATTTTGAGAATTACTGGCTTAAAATTCGAGGATTCGGAGCCGTTGTAACTGAATCGTGGCAAGCGCCTGTCGCACACGACGACTCCATGTGCAGATCGAACAACAAGCTATCCCGCCTTGCCAAATCCCTCCGACTTTGGAGCCACCGGTGCGTGGGCAACATTAACCTGTTGACCGCGATCGCTGATCTGGTTATCCTGGGCCTCGACTCTGCTCAGGACAGCCGTGATCTGTCCATCGCGGAGATGGGTCTCCGGTTGCACCTCATGCACAAGCTCCTCGGTCCGGCTGCCATCCAGCGGGTGCGTATCCGCCAACGGTCTCGCATCCTTTACATGTGTGCCAATGAGGCTGATTCCAAGCTCTTCCACATCAAGGCAAATGGACGAAGAAGACAGAATTTCATCCTGGTTCTGGACAACGGAGAGGCTCAGCTCACCCTGCAGGCTGACAAGCAAAAGGCTTGACCACTTCAGAAGCACGATCGGCACCCAACCCCCAGGGAGTGTTTGATCAATTGGGAATACCTGTATATGCCGAGACACGATCTCTCTGCTTTGGAGGTGGACTTCACCGAGGAGGAAATCAAGGCGGCTGTTTTTGACTTGCCGTCTGAGAAAGCTCCGGGATCGGACGGATTTACGGCTGACTTCTACAAGTCTTGCTGGAGTATTATCAAGGGCGATCTGATCAGTGCTGTCAACCAGCTTTTCTCTCTCCGAGACAATCGTTGGAACCTGCTCAACTTAGCCTTCATTACCCTTCTGCCAAAGTCTCCTGATGCAAGCAAGATTAAGGACTTCAGGCTCATCAGCCTTATGCATTCTATCAGCAAGATCGTATGCAAACTTTTGGCAAACCGGTTGGCTCCTCTGTTGCATCTGATTGTGCCACACTCACAAAGTGCATTTATCAAAAACCGTAGCATCCAAGACAATTTCATGTATGTCAAAAACACGGTTAGACTATTGCACTGATCCAAAGATCCGGCACTTCTGTTGAAGCTTGACATCAGCGGTGCGTTTGACTTAGTTTTCACGGAGATATATGTTTGAGCTCATGAGTGCCATGGGTTTTGGCCCAAGATGGTGCGACGTCATGGCGATTACGTGGACCTCTGCATCTTCTCAGATCATGGTCAATGGGCAGCTTGGCTCTTCCTTCTTCCATCAAAAACGGCTACGGCAGGGCGACCTCGTCGCCCCAATGTTGTTTACCCTCGCAATCGCCCTCCTTCATTGGCTGCTAGAGAAGGCTTGTTCGGTTGGTGCACTATCTGCGCTACGACCGCCTCCCTCCAGGTTGCATGTCAGCCTCTATGCCGATGATGCAGCTCTTTTCGTTGCTCCTACGCCTCTTGATATCGCCACCACCAAGGAGATCCTTAGGGTATTTGGATTTGCTTTTGGGCTAAAGGCCAATATGCAAAAAAGTGCATTCCTCCCCATTGCCTGTGAGGATATCGATCTGGCCTCCTTGCTGAAGCAATTACTGGTGCCCCTTGGCCAGTTCCCATGCAAATACCTTGGACTGCCTCTCCATCACAACAAGATAACAAGAGCTGACATTCAACTGACCATTGACAAAATGGCTTCTAGATTGCAGATTTGGAGAAGCAAGCTGCTCTACGGGGATGCATGCCTTAAGCTTGTTAACTCTATGCTCTCTGCCATTCCGGTTCATCTTCTTTCTGAGTTCAAGATTCACGGGTGGGCTCTCAATCAGATGGAGAAGCTTCAAAGGAACTTTTTGTGGCACTCCAAGCCTGATGCTGATAATGGCATGGCTCTCGTCAACTGGAGCATTGTTTGATGCCTGAAGCGGCTAGGGGGCCTTGGGGTGCTCGATCTCCAACGTTTCAACAGAGCACTTCGCCTCCGGTGGAAATGGCTAGACTGGACTGACAACGATCACCCCTGGGCCGGCACCGATATTCCTTGCGACAAGGATGACATTGCCTTATTCTCTGCCTCCACCACAGTGGCCATCGGGAATGGACTGACTGCCAATTTTTGGAATGACAGATGGCTTGACAGACATGTGCCATGGCTCCTTGCTCCAAATATCTTCAGACTATGCTCCCACAAGAATATCTCTGTCCATGATGTCATCTCTAATAACATCTGGATGTTAGGCTTGCATCGGATCTCTGACATCTGGCAGCTTCGCCAGTTTGCTCTCCTATGGAACCAACTTCAGCAAGTAACCCTTGACCCTCTCGCTCCTGACTCCATCTCCTGGGTATGGAACAACTCCACGTCTTATTCTGCATCGTCAGCATATCAGTGCCAATTCCTTGGATATTTCTGCCCAACTCAGTTTGATAAGCTGTGGACTGCGAAGGTGGAAGACAAGTGCAAGTTCTTCATGTGGCTTTGGCCGCGAGGTCGGATCCTTACGGCCAACAACCTTGCCATCCGGGGAATTCCTCATGATGATATCTGTTGCCTCTATGGCCAAGCTGATGAGACACCCACTCACCTCATCCTAGCATGCCCTTTCGCTAGGAGCGTCCAGACCATGGTAGGAAACAACCTGGGCCTGCCTACTATTGCAACGAACGCTCAGACTGCGATCTCCATCGAGCATTGGTGGGATGACATGACCTCGTGCCTGGGACAAAGGGCCAAGAAAGTGGCCATTTATACAGTTTGGAATGTTTGGAAGGAATGGAATAGGCGTGTGTTCGAGCATCAAACGCTCCAAGAAGCCGCTATTCTACATATCATCAAGCAAGACCTTTCACTTCCTTCCTTTTCTGCTAGCTGGCTCTCTGACGTAGAAAACGAACCTGAACCTGAGCCTGAGACTGATTGATTCTTGTACTCCTTGCTGTGGGTATTCATAAACCCAATTTGTGTTCTATAACTGCAAAATTTGTGTGTTTATTTTCTCCTTCTTAATATATTAAGGCAGTCCTTCTGCCAGTTCCTAAAAAATGTAAGGAAAAAGAAATAAGGAAAGAGATTTCGGTTGTTGGGAAGAGATCCCTACATTTTAGGAGTTTGACTTGGCAAGAGAGAGAAAGAGTTGGAAAAAAAGAATAAGGAAAGAAATTTCGTTCGCAAAGTTGCTTTTGTTGCTAGTCACGTGGAACCAAGTCCTACAAATTTCAGATCAGCAAAAGAAAAATACAAAGAGAGTCCACCTCGGTTTGCCACGTTGCTTGGTTGGCAATTAAAAAAAAGATTAGAAGGAAGGATTTGGGCTGTTCCAAGAAGGCTTTCACGTGTGTTGTTTGGGATAAAAAAACATTGCGGAAAGTACGCTCTTTTGTTTGGTGATTTGGGCAGTTTGGTTCCATGGCTACTACAGGGAAGCTAGTTCAAGATTTATTTGCTTTGCTCTGTGCATCTACCTATTTTTTGTTGCATGCACCGCTTTGCGTCTGCTCTTATTCGTTCTCCACCACAATATTGTTGACGCCTTCTCTCGCTCCATCGCTTCACTTTATACAATATATGCAAGATTTGTTTTGCAGTTGTTCCTTCGCGTTGCCACGTGATTTCACTGGTGTCTTAGGCTTGCGTCTCTAGCATAGTCTAGCCTAGGGCCAGCACTCGATCACTTTGAACGGATTTTCAACTTGCATTAACTAACGTGGTTGTATCATTTTTTCACATATATAAAGCCAACCCAGCTTCACATATTTCTACACCGTGCATACATACGTTCACCTGGTAATCTCTTTATCAACTTTAAGAGTTTTTTTACCCCGCTGGTTGTTGGTGACCACCTGCTGCATGGTAAGAACATGTAAGACTTTGATAATACTGTGAGTGGTTTACCACCACATCCCAGTAATTCATAGGAACATTATTTTTGGATTTTGTTTCTTCTTTTCTACTAATCATGACAGGATCCAGAGTCAATTCATGGGCTTTGTCGATCGTGGGAGACGTACCACCATCGGAGCAAATACCACAGCCATCACAAGAGGTGCACAAACATCCAAATGCACATGATCAGGTTAATGTTTCTATACCACCATTTAATGGCCATTTTAGACCTGCTTTATATATTGAATGGGAGTTTGACATAAATAATATATTTGCTTCCCATAATTTTGTTGAACGTAAAAAAGTTAAGGTCATGGTTGGTTCATTCACTGGATATGCTTCAGTTTGGTGGAGCTAATATTGTCAGTTACACCATGATTATACACCTACTACTTGGGATTATTTGAAACTTGCCATGCGACATACATTCGTCCCCGCTTATTATACTCGTGATATGATTAAAAAGTTGCAACATTTAAAACAAGGTAGTGTCACCGTAACGAAATATTATGATGATTTACAAACTACCTGGTTGCATTCCCCTTTAGAAGAAAGTGAAGAAGATTTTATGGATAGATTTTGGAGAGGATTAAAGCGTGACATTGAGGAGATACTAATTCATGAAAAGTGTTATCCTATGGACCGTTTGTTTTGTCTTGCTTGCAAAGCTGAACATGAGATAACAAGACGTGTTTCCCACAAGACAAACAAGCGGAAGGTGCAAATCCCAAGAGTTGTGACGGTTGTTCCTTCCACCACTACGCCTACTGTCGTGGAATTGTCATGGCAGATGTCCTAGTGAAAGGACTTAGTCATGGAGCCATCGCAACTAGGAAGCTTAAAGGGGTTAATCGGGACAAAGGACACGAGAGGTTTATACTGGTTCGGGCCCTTGCGGTGAAGGTAAAGCCTAGTCCAGTTGATGTGGTATTGCTAGGGTGCAATGACCAAGGAGCGAATATGCTTGCTTGGCTCTCGATCTGTTGTTTCTTGCCCTAAGCCGCCGCCGGGTCGTCCCCTTATATACATGGGTTGACGTCCTGCAGCCTACAGAGTCCCGGCCGGCTCATACAACATGTCCGGCTCGGTGACAACTCTTACATGCCTTACTATACAAGTCTTATTCATACATGGCAGTTTATACTTACGGTCCTTAAGCCACCTTTGGGCTTGGGACTATTATAAGCCTTATCGTAAACCGTCACCCTTATACTCTTCAGGCTTCACTTAAGTAACCCGCCATTGTGGTTGACCCGACCCCTCCTGGGTGGGTCATATCTGGTAGTCACATCCCCAACATTAGGCCCCGGGTTGATTTGAACTTTGTTCATGTCAATCTTCAACACTTAGAAAAAACCCATCTACCACTGCTGTGAAAACCTTGTAACTCGCCATGACGTCACCTCCGGAATTTTTGGAATCCCTCCATGACATCATCTCAACGGATCTTTATCTTAATGTCTTTCCGAAAATCGAGGCGTCCATCTAGCTGGATAACTTTCATTTGCCTTCCTCGTTTTTCGCGCCTACTTGTTCACCTATCTCCTTATAAATAGGCACGGCTGGTCTTCCTCATTCTTCTTATTCTTCCTTCTCTCACCACCCCTCTATCGCTCGAGCTCCGCTGCCGCTGCAGCTGCAGCGCTCACCGTCGTCCTCAACCTTGGTCGCTGCATCAACCTAAGCTTGTCCCAAGAACGACGGCGATCCTCCGTTGCAGAGCTGCATCCGTAAGCTTTTGCTTTTCGCACCGTTGAACCGCATTAGGGTTTGCAAGTTCCTCTGTGTTCTTCGTTGTTCATCACAGATTCTTCATAGTTTCTCCACCGCATCCTCTTTTGATCTAAAATAAGTGTAGAACTCACGTGGTAGCTGTTTCACATCCATTTTAGATGCTAGTAGATCCCCATTTCTTGCGCAAAGGCCTCCTTAGAACTGATGAACTCATCTGCACTAGTTTTTTAGGTCTAGATTTATTTTCCTTTTTTGAACAATCTTGATCCAAAATAGTAGCAGTAGCCTGTGAAACTTGTTTATCTCAGTACTTAGCCAATTTTTTGTCGTTGGCCTCTTTTGAATATCTTTAGTCATGGCGGCTTATCATGCCGGCTCATTTTTCCTTCATATATCATCAGCCCTTATTTAAGCCGCCATTACGCATCTGTATTGAAAACATTAACCTGTGATTCCACCATTTAATTTAAGCCGGAAAATTACTTCCTTTTTAGCTTGTCTTCTCACCATGCCGCCAAAGACGATGAAAGTTTGCAATTGGGTCCCTTCCACAGTCACTGACGCCACTCTGAAGGATTTCGTTACCATTGGATATTTACCGGAGAAGAACATTATTTCTTACCGTGCTCCTGACCCGGCCAAAGAAAAACCTCAGCCCAAGGACGGCAAAGTCATCGTTTTTACTGATCATATGAACCGGGGGTTTTCACCGCCCGGCTCAAAATTCTTCGGAGATGTTCTGCACTTTTTCAAGCTTCATCCACAAGATCTCGGACCCAATTCCATATCAAATATCTGCAATTTCTAGGTTCTCTGCGAGGTTTACCTTCAAGAAGAACCTACTGTTGAACTCTTCAAAGAGTATTTTTCTTTGAACCGCCAGAATGAATACACCAATGGCCCCAGCTTCGAACTTGGTGGAATTTCGATTCAGCGCCGACAAGGTGCTGTCTTTCCCTTAGTAGTATTACCAAGCCATCCCAAGGATTGGAACCAAACTTGGTTTTATTGCAAAGATACATCGCCAGCGGACGAAACACCAATGCCGAGTTATCGCGCGGAACGCCTTGACGCTAAGTTTTTACTCCCTGACAAGCTTACTGCCGCTGAATGTAAGAAGCTCATCCCAACCATCAAAAGGATTCAAGCCTTGTTGGGAAACGGCTTAACTGGAGTTGATTTGATCCGTTGTTGGATCGCATGGCGGGTCATCCCTCTGAGCCGCCGCTCTGACTTGATGTATAACTATGCCGGAGGACCAGATGACCCTCTGCGTCATAGTTCTCTACAACTGACTGAGGAGGCCATTGTTGAAATGTCAACCACCCTCGTAAACAGTAAATACAAGGACTGCAGTAAAGTTGGATTGAATCCTTTCTACAAACTTAACCTGGCACTAGAGGTAAATCCCCTTGACCTCCTTTTTCCTTCAGTAGTTAAGTACTTGCATGACTTTTAACCTGTTATTTGCCTACAGGACAAATCTGAATTTTGGAAGGCCAAATATGACCATGAAGCTGCCAAGAAGGCTAGAGCCGCCGCCATAGCCGCCAAGAAGACAACCCAAAAATCCATGAAGAAAAGAACTGCTTCTGATATGTTCAAGTTGGATGATGTTTCTGAGTCGGAGGTAGCCCTTCACTCTCTTGGCCTGCTTTTTAACAACCTTATTGACACTGACTATTGCCAGGAGGACACGGGGGCCACCCAAGCAGTAGAAGAAGAGGTAACTATTTCCTCCGACTCAGCCCCTTTGCCAAGACAGAAACCTCGAGTGGTAACCCGGAAAGTAAGGTTTTCACACCCTTTGGCTTATTTGGATCCTCATTTTTTTGAAATAATAGCAACATGAGAGCCGCCGTCAGGCCCGGACCAGTGAAGACAATGAACTGCCTTCCGGCTTACCAAAAACTCCTCGGAAACGCCAGAATGAGGTTTCTTTCACCTTTGACTTTTGCTTTTGTCAATGAATCTACTTCCTTGCTCTTTTAAACTATGATTTCACTTTTGCAGGAGGTCTCTCGATCTTCTGATGATTCCTCTCAAACTCAATTTCCAGCTTTCAAGACTGCCCCTGGGTAAGGATAATTATCCTTCTTCTGCATCTGTATGTCCATATAATTATACCGACTCATCAAATTCCTCTTAGTGGTCAAGCAAAACCCAAGAAATCCAAGGTGATCAAGCCGACTGAAAACCTGGAAACCGCTGAACCGGCACTGCCAACTCCTGCCCCGGGACAACCTGAAGCACTAGAAGACCCTGATGTCCACGTTCGAATAGATCCTCCTGAGCCATCTGTTGATGAAACTGTTCTCAACCCATCTACTGTTGAACCTTCAAGCTCAGCTAACCCGTTGGCGACTTACGAAAGTGACGTTTTAATCACTGCTAGTAGGTTTGTTGAGTCGGGAAATCCAACGGTACTAGCCAGACACTCCTCCAAGCAAGAGGCTTTGGAAAAGCAGAAAGTTCGCTTTGACATCTCTCACTATGCTAACTTGAGCATTAGTGATGTGCTATCTGGCTATCTTAGTCACGTGCACTCTAGCCGTGACTCTGAAATTGAGATGGTCAAACAACTTCAATTGAAATATGAGGTATGATCTCCAGTTTTCATTAATTTATATCCTCTGCCAGCCTCCCAAGTCTCCTGATTATGGTAAACTTGAATGATCTGTAGACTTGTGATATATGTTGACGTTTTGACCTAGATTTTTCCAAGTCCGGTTTAGAATGTTTAACCAGAGTTACCTGATTAAAATAATTTCACCTGTAGTCCCCAAGGGCCGGCTTAATTCATCATGAATTAGCCGGTACATAACTTTATAGCTTTCTTGAATCCGTCCAAACTAATATTGTTATCCGGCTCAAGATGAATAACTTTCTGAAGATCATTCATTAGCCCCCAAGTGCCAAGCGTTGTTACTTTGTAAAACACTTGGGACTTTAATCATAGAAGAGTCATTTTTGCATTTAAAAATTGCTTTGGCAGACATTAGCCCCCAAGTGCCCAGTGCGTTGTGTGGCAAAGCACTTTGGACTTTAATCATGACCTTTATTGGAATGAATTTTCACACACCTCTACATGTTTGTAGACTGCCATAACTGAATTGGATTCTCAACTGACTGATGCGAAAACCCGGTTGGCGGCTCAAGAGACTGAGATAAAGAATGCTGACTCCAAACTCCAGTTGAGCCTATCTGAAGTAGAGAAACTGAAGACAAGTTTTTCTGTAGAGAAAAAATCATGGGCCGATGAAAAAACATTGCTGATACAGCTGAGGTGTCTCTCAAAGAGTTTACCATGGAGCTCACCGGTTTAAAGAATCATGTGTCTCAGATGGTCTCTGCAATCTTCGGTGAGTCATTGCATTATTTTACTTAAACTCTATTTCTGCCAGATATATAAGCCGCCTGCTTAACATTTTAAAATACTCGTAGGTCCACGGAGCAGCAATCTGAGCCAAAACATCTTGATAAAACTCAAGGCGGTTTACACCCTGGTTGAGCAACTGTACACTGGAGCTCAACAGGCGCTTGCCATTATTCCCCCAGCCAACCAAGGACCAAGCCTCTTGAGTGATGTCTTGAAGAAATTATCTATCTTACCCACCAGATTCCAAGAGGTCAAGCGGTCTTGTGCAAGAGCCGGAACCCTCACTGCTATAAGCCGCTCCAAAGCCTGGGTCCTGGAGCTAGACCCGGTAGATGTAGCGAAGGGGTATCCTAGCCTTAAGGAAGACGGGACCCCGTTTGATCAAGATGATCTTGCTGCTTGTGTGAGCGGAGTTCGTCCTCATGCTACTGTCCTTGGCGACGAGACCAATATTGATAAGTATCAGCCGGGTTTTGATGTTGGGAATAAAAAGATGGCGAATCCTTCGTATAAAGTGACAGATCTCATCCCGCCGGTTCGCCAACACACCTTTGCCCTAGAAGTTGACCCGTCTGGTCTAATTGATGATGAAGCTGAGTTTGTTGCTCTTCATGGCTTTGATTGGTCCAAGCCTAGTTTCCAACTAGTGAAGGAAGATGAACTGACGAGGGAGGAGTCGTAACCATCCAAATAACCCGGCTAAGATTTAATGAACCGGCCTTAGCTTAGCATCTGCTTAGGAGAAAAAACGGTTTTAACCTTTTGGGCTCCCAACGCCTTGTAATAGGCTAGCTTTAAAAACTGCATGTTCTGCCCATGCCATCGTGCATATCATACTGAGTACGATATTTTTATCCATCATGTCAATATATGCTTTATATCCTTTATCATATCTGTAGTATTTAAATCTGTTCCTGCATGTAAAAGATGAGAAACTGTCCTGGCGGTTTGTCGCTGGACGGGTCAAAACACCCAATACATAACTATGAAATTACCATAACGGAATAACCAGGGCTAGATGTAAAGATAAACAAGGCTGGAAAGCCTTTGATTAAGGAAAAAACACAGATAAGTCTGTTTATGAACGACAATGTCATACCTGTGTTCTTTGATTCCGGACTGCCGGCTTATGTGACCCGGACAGTAAGGGTGACAACCCAATCGTTTTAGAAGTCAATACTTCCATATGCCTGATGACTATTATACATTGGCACCTTATTGTCAAAGAACCAAGCCGGCTTAAATTGAAACCATACTTATAGTTAGATTATAGAGAACAAAAACCAGTAAAACAAAAGGGTATCTTTCAAATAATGTAAATCAAGCATCAAGAAAAATTTGGAGGCTTCTGATTCGAATACGATTAGTAAACCGGACCAAAGGAGTTAAGCTAGGATTCGAATACGATCATGTAGCCCCCAGTGGCTTTGGCGTTGCGCCGATTAAGAGGGTACCGACAGCTATGTTCTCTTTGGTTCGAATACGACCTATGTTTGAACAGGAAGCCCCCAAATGACCTTGAGAGGTTTTTAGCGACCTTGATTTGAATACGATCCAAGTCGGACCCAAAAGGGGTTAAGCTATGATTCTGATACGATCAAGAAGCCCCCTGGTGAGTTTGGCTTTGCGCCGACCAAGAGGGTTACGACAGCTATGTTCTCTTTGGTTTGAATATGACCTATGTTTGACCAGGAAGCCCCCAAATGACCTTGAGGTTTTAACGGCTAGATTCGAATACGATCATGAGCCGGACCAAGAGGGCTAAGCTAGATTCGAATACGATCAGCCTCCAATTGGTCATCTTATACTTAAGATAACAAAGATATGTGATCATTAAGGAAAAAAGGACAGAGGTCCTGTTTTATTACTTATCATAATATATACAATGTCAAAGTATGTACATTATGAGAGCCGGTGGCTCAAGTGTAGTAAGGCCGAAGATGAGCAATATTCCATGGCCGGCGGGTCGCCTCCTCCGACTTACGTGAGTCTTTGTGCTCTCGAACATCGATAAGGTAGTATGAACCGTTATTCAAGTTCTTGCTGACCACGAAAGGTCCTTCCCAATGTGGGGATAGCTTGTGCGCATCAAACTGATCCTGGATGAGCCGAAGCACCAGGTCACCTTCTTGAAAGGTTCTTGACTTAACCCAGCGACTATGGTAATGGCGCAGGTCCTGTTGGTAAATCACTGAGCGGGCTGCCACTAAGTCACGCTCTTCATCCGATAAATCAAGCACATCCTGATGGGCTTGTTTGTTATCAGCTTCAATGTAAGCCGCCACTCGGGGCGAGTCATGTCAGATGTCACTGGGCAGGATTGCCTCTGCTCCATAGACCATGAAGAAAGGCGTATAACTTGTGGATCTATTAGGGGTAGTATTGATGCTCCATATTATCGAGGGTAACTCTTCCACCCAACAACCCAGCGTCCGTTGTAATGGGACCATAAGCCGGGGTTTTAGACCTTTCAGGATTTCCTGATTGGCTCTTTCAGCTTGACCATTGGATTGGGGATGATCTACTGATGAAACATCAAGCCGGATATGTTCCCGTTGACAGAGTTCTTCCATAGCTCCTTGGGACAGGTTGGTGCCATTGTCAGTAATAATGTTGTGTGGAAAACCAAAACGAAAGATCACTTTCTTCATCAATTGAACCGCCGTGGCCACATCACACTTACTGACCGGTTCTGCCTCAACCCATTTTGTGAACTTGTCCACTGCCACCAGAAGGTGTCTCTTTTTATCTTTGGATCTTTTGAAAGGTCCAACCATATCAAGCCCCCAGACTGCAAACGGCCAAGTAATTGGAATCATACGTGGAATCATACGCAATTCCTGAGCTGGCACGTGCGCCTGTCGTGTGAATTTTTGACACCCATCGCACCTACTGACCAGATCCTCCGCATCGGCGTGAGCCGTTAGCCAGTAAAAACCATGACGGAAAGCTTTGGCCACAAGAGACTTTGAACCGGCATGATGGCCACAATCTCCTTCATGGATCTCACGAAGAATTTCTTGACCTTCGTCAGGAGAGACACAACATTGAAACGCTCCGGTGACACTGCGATGATACAACTCACCATTGGAAATTGTCATTGACTTGGAACGCCGGGTTATCTATCTAGCCAAGGTCTCATCCTCCGGCAACTCGCCCTGGGTCATATAAGCCAAATACGGCACTGTCCAATCTGGAATGACATGAAGAGCCGCCACCAATTGCGCTTCCGGGTCTGGAACAGTCAAGTCTTCCTCTATAGGCAACTTGACAGAAAGGTTATGCAGAACATCTAAAAAAGTGTTAGGCGGCACCAGCTTACGTTGAGATCCCAACTGGCTTAAAGCATCGGCTGCTTCGTTCTTTCTGCGGTCAATGTGCTCCACTTGATAACCCTTGAAGTGTCCAGCCACAGCGTCAACCTCACGGCAATAAGCCGCCATGAGAGGATCCTTGGAATCCTACTTGCCACATACTTGCTGAGCTACCAAATTTGAGTCGCCAAGGCACCGAACCCGGCTTAAACTCATTTCTTTAGCCATTCAAAGACCATGAAGTAAGGCCTCATACTCAGCTGCATTGTTAGTACAAGGAAACATCAATCGCAACACATAACAAAATTTATCACCTCGAGGAGAGGTTAAAACAACTCCAGCCCCCGATCCTTCTAATTGTCTGGACCCATCAAAATGAATCGTCCAATATGTGTTGTCTGGATTCTCTTGAGGTATCTGCAACTCCGTCCAATCGTTAATGAAGTCCACCAGTGCTTGAGATTTGATGGCAGTACGCGACACATACTTTAAACCATGAGACCCAAGTTCCTTGGCCCATTTGGCGACTCGTCCCGTGGCTTCTCTATTTTGAATAGTATCTCCTAAAGGAGCAGAGCTAACCACTGTAATAGGATGACCTTGAAAGTAATGCTTAAGCTTCCGGCTCATCATGAACACCCCATAAACAAGTTTCTGCCAATGTGGATGTCTCTGTTTAGACTCAATAAGCACCTCAGTGACGTAGTAAACCTGCCCTTGAACCGGATATTCCTTGCCAGTCTCTTTACGCTCTACAACAATGGCCACGCTGACAGCACGTGTGTTAGCAGCCACATATAACAATAGTGGCTCTTTATCAACGGGAGCAGCAAGAACCGGCAGCTCTGCGAGCTGTCTTTTCAGATCTTCAAAGGCAGAGTTAGCAGCATCACTCCAGACAAAATCATCCGTCTTCTTCATCATTTTATATAACGTCATAGCCTTCTCCCCTAACCGGCTTATGAACCGTCTTAAAGCTATGACACGACCCGCCAGCCGCTGAACATCATTGATGCACGCCGGCTTAGCCAAAGACGTAACCGCCTTGATTTTCTCCGGGTTAGCCTCAATGCCTCTGTTAGACACCAAAAAACCCAAAATCTTGCCTGCTGGTACTCCAAAAACGCACACGGCCGGGTTGAGCATCATCTTGTAGACCCGGAGGTTATCAAAGGTTTCCTTCAGATCATCTACCAAGGTTTCCTTCTCTCTGGATTTCACCACTATATCGTCCACATAAGCATCTACATTACTCCCAATCTGATTATGAAGACAGTTCTGCACACACCACTGATAAGTCGCCTGGGCACTCTTAAGCCCAAAGGGCATGGACACATAGCAAAAGGCTCCAAATGGAGTAATGAAAGTTGTCTTCTCCTGGTCCTTCACCGCCATCTTGATCTGATGGTAACCAGAATAAGCATCAAAAAATCTTAAAGGCTCACAACCTGTCGTAGCATCAATGATTTGATTAATACGAGGGAGAGCAAAAGGATCAGCCGGACAAGCTTTGTTTAAGTCCGTGTAATCCACACACATATGCCAGGTGCCATTCTTTTTAAGGACGAGCACCGGGTTAGCCAACCACTCTCGATGAAAGACTTCAATAATGAACCCGGCTGCCAAAAGCCGAGCCACCTCTTCTCCAATAGCCTTGCGCCTTTCCTCGTTGAACCGCTGAAGAAACTACCTGACCGGCTTAAACTTTGGATCAATATTGAGAGTGTGCTCAGCGAGTTCTCTCGGTACACCCGGCATGTCAAAAGGCTTCCATGGAAAGATGTCCCAGTTCTCACGGATGAACCCGATGAGCGCGGCTTCCTATTTGGGATCCAAATTAGCACTGATAATGAATTGTTTGGATGAGTCGCCAGGCACAAAATCAATCATCTTGGTATCATCAGCTGACTTAAACTTCAGCGCCGGCTCATGCTCCGTAGTTGTCTTCTTCAAAGATGTTATGTCTGTCGGGTCAACATTGTCTTTAACTGCTCCGTTGCGCAAACAGATTCTACGTAAGCAGCATCGCCTTCCTCACACTCCAAGGCTATTTTCCGACTTCCATGTACTGTGATGGTACCTTTATAACCGGGCATCTTGAGCTACAGATAAACATAATAGGCCACGCCATGAATTTTGCATAAGCCGGTCGTTCAAACAGGGCATAATATGGGCTCATGATTTTAACCACCTCAAAGGTTAATTTCTCAGCCCTGGAATCATGTTGATCTCCAAAAGCTACCTCCAGCTCAATCTTACCCACTGGATATGCCAACTTACCAGGCACCACTCCATGAAAAATAGTGTTGGATGTCTTAAGACTTTTGTTAGTCAACCCCATGCGACAGAATGTCTCATAATAGAGGATGTTGATGCTACTGCCTCCATCCATGAGCACTTTAGTGAATTTATATCCACCAACCTGAGGCGCCACCACCAAAGCCAGATCACCCGAATTGTCAACCCGGGGTGGGTGATCCTCCCGACTCCACAGAATAGGTTGCTCAGGCCATCTCAAATAACAAGGAACCACCGGCTCAACAGCATTGACCGCTCTCTTATGAAGTTTCTGGTCCCTTTTGTATAAACTGGTGGTGAACACATGATACTGCCCACTACTTAGCTTCTTTTGGTTACTCTGAAACCTGGATTGCTGCTGCTGCTGACCTCCTTGGACGGATTGCTGATTATAACCACCTTGATTACCTTGAGGGCCCTGGCCATGAAAACTGCCGCCGCCTGAATTGCCGCCCAGGCCATGAAAGCCGCCACCGCCTAAGCTGTTGCCGGGTCCATTATTACCGTCGAACATGTTAGAATTCTTGAAAGCCTTCATGATCGTACAGTCTTTCCATAGATGGGTGGACGGCTTCTCCCGGGTGCCGTGTCTTGGACAGGGTTCATTTAGCAACTGCTCGAGGGTGGGACCTCACCCGCCTGACCAAGGAGGTGGCCTCCCCTTACGCCGTTGATTGTTGCCTTGCGCATTTGCTACAAACTCCGAGCTGCTGTCAGCCTTATGTTTGTTATTACCTCCTTGATTCGCCGGGTTATGCTGAAGGCCCTTAGCATTGCCATTCTTCTTTCCCTTCCCTGTCTTCTCTTCATCAGACACAGGATCTTTGGTACTATCTGAATCAGCATATTTGACTAGAGCCGCCATCAGCTGGCCCATGTCATTACAATCGCGTTTGAGCCGCCCTAGCTTCTGTTTCAGAGGTTCAAAACGGCAATTTTTCTCCAACATTAAGACCGCAGAGCCGGCATCCATCTAATCAGATGAATGTATTATTTCCTTTACCCGGCGCACCCAATGGGTCATGGACTCACCTTCCTCTTGCTTTCAATTAGTCAAGTCCACAATCGACATGGGCTGCTTGCATGTATCCTTAAAGTTCTGAATAAACTGGGCTTTTAACTCGACCCAGGAACCAATGGAATTAGGTGGCAGTCCCTTCAGCCAAGTGCGGGCCATTCCATCCAACATCATAGTGAAGTATTTAGCCATTGCTGCGTCACTGACCACCAGCAATTCCATGGCCATCTCATAAATCTCAATCCATGCCTAGGCTGTAAGTCGGCTGTGTAATTAGGCACTTTCCGAGGCCCCTTGAAATCCTTTGGCAAATGCTCATTACGCAGGGCCGGCACCAAACAAGGGACACCTCCTGTTCTTGTGGCCACACCTGCGTCAACAGAGGTCATCGGATAAACCGGGAAAGCTTGGTGAACCGCCTGCTCAGCTGCCTGTTGAACCGCCCGCTCAACGTCTTGGCGGATCCTATCCTGGTCAACCAAGTTAAGAGATCCATCATGCGTCGGGTCATGCATGCGCTGCTGGTTACGATGCTGGGAGTTGCTTGACACAGCCACTGAATCCGTATACCTGCTATAGCTTGGGCTCCGTCTCGGGCGAGGGGTTGAATGAATCATGTCTCGACTGTAAGAGTATGACTCCTGCTGTGCCAGAGACGTCTGAAGAAGTTCTCGGACCCTTCGCATTTCGATCACCGTCGGAGAGTCGCCTTCCATCGGGAGAGCCGCCAAACATGCCGATGTAGGAATCAAATTTTCCAAAGGGTTAGAAAAATGACCCGGTGGTGTTGGTGTATAATGATGTGAAGAGTATTCACACGAGGGGGTTCCATAGCCCGTGGCTGAATCGATGCCCCAGCCCCAAGTGTTGTAATCCGGTTAGCCTTTGGCAGGTTACTAGGACCGGCCCCGGGTGTGTGGAAGAGGTTCCTAGGATCGTAAGTCAGAGGCAGACGTGATTGAGCTTTCTGGTGCCTTCTCCTCATGACCTCGTTTGATGCATTTAAATCCATCGTGAGCCGAAAAGCCTCTGATTGAAGCTGTTGAGCCCGAGCGTCCAAAGCCGCCCGCTCTACAGCCATCCTGACGTCCTCCGCCGCCAAGTTTTCCTTGGCTTGTGCTACCTCCCCACGTAACCGTGCCACCTCCGCATCATGTTGATCCTTATTTGCTGGTTCGACCACAGCGGTCAACAGGGCTGTCATCCTATCCACGAGATCCGTCAGCACCTGAGCCGGTGGGCGCCCGGGGTCTCCTGACCTGGCTGCTGCTATCCCGGTGGTCATCGATGCCTCAGCTGTAGAGTTTTGAGCGGGCTACGCACCGGTCATGAAGATCCCTGCTCTGTTCGGCTGCTCAAAGGGGTCCGGAATACTGCTGCCATCGGAACAGCCCCCAAGCCCACCATCTTGTAGTTGATACAATGAATCCATCTCACCTATGGACGACTCACCATCAGAGTAGATGGCCGTCTCACCACCATTCACAGATCCATCAGAAAACTCCCCTCCATGGATGCAACCCTTGAAGGCACGCCTCATGGCGGGCTGAGTCCGAGCGGGTGTTGCACGCTGAGCCGTCTCGATGAGGTCGGTGCAGATGTCCGGCTCAGGGCCTGGCTCACCGATCCGGCCGATGAAGATGTGGATTCCACCGAAGGGGACCCAGTACCCGTACTCAATTGAGCTGGCATACGGGGCCCCAGCCTGCGTCGTCGATGTAGAGCTTGCCGCGACGAGTCTTGGTCATCCGGCCCACACCGTATCCCTTGAGCCCTTCGAAGCTGCCCTTCAAGAACTCAAATCCACCGTGCGCTGGCCCCACGGTGGGTGCCAACTGTCATGGAATGGTCATGGAAGATGTCCTAGTGAAAGGACTTAGTCGTGGAGCCATCACAACTCGGAAGCTTAAAGGGGTTAATCGGAACAAAGGATACGAGAGGTTTACACTAGTTCGGCGCTTTGCAGTGAAGGTAAAGCCTAGTCCAGTTGATGTGGTATTGGTAGGTTTCGATGACCAAGGAGTGAATACGCTTGCCTGGCTCTCAATCTGTTGTTTCTTGCCCTAAGCCGCCGTCGGATGTACAAAACTGATCCTGAAGAAAGCTATGGTCAGCGCAAGACACGAATCCAATGGATTCGAAGATATTGGGCAGAGCAATGGTTTCAATACCACTTCGTCACTCAGGAGTATGCCGAAAAGTGCGCCATCAAGAGACCGTGGGGAGACGTATTATACAAAAATCTCGTACCCAGGTCCAGAGACGAAGCCATTGCTCAAGGCTTCTATCCATGCATGGTGAGAGGACCACAGCCAGCTGAAGCACATCCATCATCACTTCTCTGGTGTCGCGATGACAATTTGTTCAAGCGCAACTTCCAATTTGCTCAGAACTCTGCAAAGCAAAACAAGAAGAAGCTGGGATTAGACTTCAACCCTGGTCCCTTTGAACCAAGGGCAGATGGCACACGCGACGCCGATCCCAATATCATCGGGCCATATGCCAATCTTGCAGGCCTCATCACCCGCATCCTAGTCCAAGGGACTGCCGTGAATGACCCTCCAGCAGATACTGAGTCTGATGACGCCCCTGCTGCGCCGAAGCCAAAGCAGAAGAAGCCAAAAGCTTCAAAACCAGCCGCTTCTCCCAAAATCTCAAGAGCGAAGCCATTGGCAACTGCACCTCCTGAAGCCAGTGCGCAGTCTGAAGACTTATCACGAGTCTCCAAGCCCCAAGAAGCCAAGAAGCCTCAGCCACACACAGGCAAAGAGCTCACAGCTGCTGCCATTCTGCGCTGCGAAACCATTGATCTATCAAGCGATGAAGATCTTGGAGATGACGCTCTTGAGCAGCTCATCAAGAGCAAGGAGGAGGCTGAAATCTTCAACAATCTGCCTCTGTTTGATGTCACCATCATCCACAACTTCATCGATGAATGGTTTGCCTCACCGGACATCAGCTTCAATGATCTGCAGCTTCCCATAGGCCTCAGCGTTGCCTTTCAAGGCGCAATTGCTTCAGAACTTGCAATAGCCCAGCGCATTGTTGAACTGAAGCAGAAAATTGATTTTGAAAAGGCTCAGTTCAAGAAGCACGTGGCCAAGCTCAGCGTGCAAGAAGTGAAAAACTTCAAGATCATGTTGCACGAGCTGAAAGAGAACTTTCTGAAGACGCGTGCCGAAGCTCAAGGCTCGCGAGAGTGCTTGAAGACTCTGGCTGATCGCTGCGTGCAGGCCTACAATGAGGCCGAGAAGCGCAAGGCACTTGGGCGTCCCGGCATTGACCCCAGGGTGGCCGCGAAGAAGAAAAAGAAGCCCGCTGTGCCTGAACCAGAGGCGCCAAGGTCAGAAACTGCTCCGATTGTCTTCCCCACTGCAACTGGCTCGAAGCCAAAGAGTCGACCAACCGCCTCAGAGCTCAAGAAGACACGGACTGCAGAGGCTGAAGCTAGGAAGAGGGAACACTCTGAAGCCTCTCCTTCTGACCCCACCATCAAGAAGCGAAGACCAAGAAATCTCGGGCTGCTCCCACAGAGCCCTTGATAGTTGAACCCCTCTCCGTCCACTATCCTGACGCAGATCGTCAGTTAACAGTGCATGAGCCTGCTTTCATAGAGGCTCCGCACGCTGAAGACATTCCAGCAGCCGACCCCGACGCTGCTGAAGACATTGGTCTCCAAGACAATGTCCAAGGTGATGCAGCCCTTCCTCAGCTTGAGACAAGCAAACTGATCAGCATTGGTCGTCCATTGACGCCAATCACACAAGATGCATCGTGGGCAGATCGCCCACAGGAGGAAGATAATGAGCCCTAGCCCACTGCAACTCCACCGGCGTCGCCTACATTCCGTAGGCTTCGCAAAGGGCCAAGGGCTCAGGCTGACGACATTCCGGCTGCATCAGCTGAAGAGCATGCAGAAATACCACAAGCTCCAACTTCCCCGCACCAAAAAGAAGCAGTTCTCCAGGAGAACGTGCCTGAGTTCGTCCCTCCCACTACACGTGTGGAGGCTGCAAATGTTGAGGCTGCCACAAACAACGCCGAAGCAAATGTGGAGCCCTCCCCAACAACAGCTTCAGAAGACACTGAAGCTACTGCTCCTGAATCTTCTGTGCCTGAGTCTGCTGCCGGTCCCTAATTCAATTATCATGTTGCGCACAGGCCCCAGGTCCAGAAGCCGATCCCACGACTGCCAAGGTTCCCAGGTCCTGCATCAGCTCCTGGCTCCTTCAACATCAACAGCTTCAGGGCAGACAACACGTTTTTCAACATCTCCAAGAACCCTTATTCAAGGGAACGGATTGTATCAGATAGGTTCTGGAGCTATCAACAACGCAGCTATTATTCATGCATCCTATACAACCAAGGCCGCATCTTTCCTCACAAGCGCCTTGAGGTTGAAGCTACTGCTGGCCTGCCTAGCCTGGAAGACGCACTGGATTGCTTCAAGCAAGTGGGTCTGCTGCCGTTTATCACCGATGAAGAGCACTGGAATGAAGAGCTTCTGCTCCAGTTCTATGCCACCCTGCATATCAAAGGCTACAACAGAGATCCGAAGACTTGGGTCCTGGAGTGGATGACCGGCAATGTCCATCATGAAGCCAATGCTTTCGATATCATTGAGCTTACCGGCCTTCCCACTCCTGGCGAATTCTTCGAAGAAGGCTGCCAACCCCATGCTGAAGCAATTGAGAGCATATTTCAGCGTCCTGAGCCAAATATGAGTCAGATGCTCTCAATGATGAAGCCATTGCCTCAGGATGCACCCTATCCAACTGAGTTCTTCGTTGAAGACTTAGAGTACCTGCCCAGAACCATATATCACATCGTCAGGCAGACTCTATGGCCCATTAAGGGGCACTCTCCATATGCCAAGGTTGAAGGTGCAATGAAGACTCTCATCTTCTGTATTCTGCATGGCAAATGCTTCAACGCACAGGATCTCTTTATACGCCAATTTGCAGCATCCGGCTCAGATCTCTTTGGTTTGAAGTTTTATGCTCCTTGGGTTATGAGGCTGATCAAGATTCACTCTGCAACTTCATATCAGCCCTCAGCCCGCAACCATCGGATCTTCTTGCCAGATGTGGACACCTCTGCTGAAGCAATATACCCTGAGCCTGCCAAGCAACCAATAAGTCTTCAGAATGCCGAACACCAGAGCTTCACGCAGAATGTTGAAGGTGTTGAAGCCATGTCCAGGGTCTATCCGATGGCTAGCACTACACGTGCACCAGCATCAACTGAAGCCACAGATAGCACAAACGCTCCAAGACCCAAGAAGCGTGCTCGTGTCCTCACTGACCGAGAGCTTCTTGTGGCCCTTCACCAAAAGCAAGATAGGCATCACGACTGGCTGAAACGTCAGATGAAGAGCCTCTTGGTGGATGTCAATCGTCTTCGAAACCTGGCCACCAAGAATGCCTTCGTTACACATGAGACTTGCCGTCGTACGTGGAAAGGGCTCTCAATGATCTGCACTGAAGCTGAACTTGAAGAGGATGGCTTCACAGAGCGCTTCAAAATTGACACCACACCTCCTAGGAGGGCTGTGATGCGCAATACACCGTCACTTGAAGACTCTGAGTATTCCTCATCTGCTGCCACCGTCACTGCGAGGATCATTGATGACTATGATGATGCTACTTCACCACCACCCGCTTCAGCACGTCAAAGCTCAGCACCGCCAAACAACTCCACCGACCCTGCTGCGCCTGGGAACGCGTAGAAAACTCTGTGTCTTCAAACCTTTTTGGTCATTCCTGACAAAAGGGGGAGAAGCATATGATGTTTATAGTCTTCAAGCGGGTCAATATGGGCGGGTGCCTTGTTTTGTTATACTTGCTTCGTGTTTGCAACTCTTGTTTTGCTTCATTTGGTTCTTTTGAGTTGTAAACACTAAAACTCGATGGTCGTCTGCTACTTGTTTTACTACTCCTTTTGCGACGATAAATTCCGCACTCATCTCATTCTGCAGACGTCCATTTTCCATTATGCATGTTATTATCTTCATATACTTTCACATGCATAGTAGATTGTCATCATAAGCTGAAGCTCTCCACAAGTACAACCTGCCATGTGCATTTCATTCCAAAAGCAAATTAACTTATATGCACATCTTCAGGGGGAGCACTTGCAACTTATGATGACAATTCCTTTACAGACTTCACACTTTATATTCCCCGTTGAAAACTTCAACTAGTTTGTCATCAATCACCAAAAAGGGGGAGATTGTAAGTGCATCTAGTGCCACCCCTAGTTGGTTTTGGAGTATTGACAACAAACCTAGTTGAGGGACTAATGTGTTTGTGAGAATTGCAGGAAAACACAGGTAGAAGTCCCTCATTGATTCGGTTTTACTACCAGAGATGACCCCTAAAAATGTATGAAGACATTGAAGACAAAGGTGGTATATGAAGATATTCACATTGAAGACTATGACAACAGAAGACACGTTATGAAGCCTATGGAACTCGAAGACTTAGATCCTTCGTAGTCCTTTTTTTATTCTTGTTGAGTCATAGGAACCACCGTACTGTTAAGTGGGGTCCAGGAGAACCAGTCAGAATGACTGAAGTGATGCCTAAATCAAAAACCTATGTCTTCGAGTGAAGACAATGAGAGCGAATCTTGTCAAGAGCCGGACAAGTCAGCTTTGCTTGTAGCCCAAGTAAAGTTGCCATGAGAGTTCGAAATCTGACCGTTGAGACACGTGTCAGTTCCTTAGTGACCCAGGGTCATTTCGGACAAATCAGGTCGGGTTGCCAAGTGGCTATAAATAGCCCACCCCCACAACCATAAACGGTTGGCTGCTCAGATTTCAGTGCACGGCTTTTGTCGTTTGAGAGCAACCCACCTCGAAGCCTTTGAGAGAAAATTCCTAGTGAGGAGAAAAGCCCTAACCACCCAGAGCCAGAGTAAATTGGGCATCACTTAAGTCTTCTTGTCTGTGTGATCTGAAGACTTATTACACTTGAGGACTGTGAATCCTCCAGACGGTTAGGCGTCGCGTTCAGAGCATCCAAGAGACATTGTGGATTGCCAGTGAACGAAGTCTGTGAAGGTTTGGGAGTCTACCTTGAAGACTTACCAGAGTGATTGGGCGAGGAATAAGTGACCTTAGCTCAAGGAGATTACGGTGAGGACTTGGTGTCCTGAACTGTGTGTTCAGGACTGGGTGTCCGGGACTGTGTGTCCTAAGGTTTAAATACCTAGCCGCTCCAACCAGACGTACAGTTGTCACAGCAATTGGAACTGGTCCAACATATCATTGTCTTCAACGAGTCACTGGTTTCATCTTCACTTCCTTCTCTTGCTGTTACTCATTGTGAAATCATTGCGTGCTTGCTTTATCATTTGTCTTCACAACGTGAATGCATGATCTGTGTGGCTTCATAACTTCTTCCTACTTGATCCTTATTACACTGAAGCTGTTTGTCACTGTGCTTTCACTCTATTGAATACATGACCATGGCTAGCCTAGTGTAATCTAACTTCCGCTGCATAGTAATAGGCATAATCTTCACTGTTTGTCTTCATAACTCCCAAGTTTTGAAGACTTTCATAAAAATCGCCTATTCACCCCCCCTCTAGTCGATATAACGCACTTTCAATTATGCACTTTTATATTATTTTTGGGACTAACCTATTAACCGAAAGCCTAGTGCAAATTGTTGTTTTTTTGCCTATTTTAGTGTTTCATGGAAACGGAATATCAAATGGAATCCAAACGAAATGAAACCTTCGCGAGGATCTTTTTTGGAACAAACGCAATCCAAGAGACTTGGAGTGGATGTCAAGGAAGCAGCGAGGTGGCCACGAGGTAGGGCGGCACGCCCCCCACCCTCGTGGGCCTCTTGCAGCTCCACTGACCTACTTCTTTTGCCTACATATACTCTTATACCCTGAAAACATCCAGGGGACCAAAGAAACCACTTTTCCACCGCCGCAACCTTCTATACCCGTGAGATCCCATCTGGGGACCTTTTTTGGTGATCTGCCGGAGGGAGATTCGATCACGGAGGGCTTCTACATCAACACCATAGCCTCTCCTATGATGTATGAGTAGTTTACCATAGACCTTCGGGTCCATAGTTATTAGCTAGATGGCTTCTTTTCTCTCTTTGGATCTCAATACAAAGTTCTCCTCGATGTTCTTGGAGATCTATTTGATGCAATTCTTTTTGCGGTGTGTTTGCCGAGATCCGATGAATTGTGGGTTTATGATTAAGATTATCTATGAACAATATTTTATTCTTCTCTTAATTATTATATGCATGATTTGATATCTTTGCAAGTCTCTTTGAATTATCAGTTTGGTTTGGCCTACTAGATTGATCTTTCTTGCAATGGGAGAAGTGCTTAGCTTTGGGTTCAATCTTGCGGTGTCCTTTCCCAGTGACAATAGGGGAAGCAAGGCACATATCGTATTGTTACCATCGAGGATAAAAAGATGGGGTTTATATCATATTAATTGAGTTTATCCCTCTACATCATGTCATCTTGCCTAATGCGTTATTCTGTTCTTTTGAACTTAATACTCTAGATGCATGCTGGACAGCGGTCCATGTGTGGAGTAATAGTAGTAGATGCAGAATCGTTTCGGTCTACTTGACACGGACGTGATGCCTATGTTCATGATCATGCCTAGATATCATCATAACTATGTGCTTTTCAATCAATTGCTCGGCAGTAATTTGTTCACCCACCGTAATATATGCTATCTTGAGAAAAGCTACTAGTGAAACCTATGGCCCCCGGGTCTACTTCACGTCATATATGTTTCTGATCTACAATTTTAGTTTACTATTTGTTTCGCAATCTTTACTTTCCAATCTATACAACAAAAATACCAAAAATACTTATCTTATTATCTCTATCAGATCTCACTTTCGTAAGTGACCGTGAAGGGATTGATAACCCCTTTATCGCGTTGGTTGCGAGGTTGTTGTTTGTTTGTGTAGGTACTAGGTGACTTGCGTGTAGTCTCCTACTGGATTGATACCTTGGTTCTCAAAAACTGAAGGAAATACTTATGCTACTTTGCTGCATCACCCTTTGCTCTTCAAGGGAAAACCAACGCATGCTCAAGAGGTAGCACAGTTGCAGGTGGAGGCCGGAGGAGGTCGACAGTGGATGAATAGTAGCCCGTGGAGGCTAGAGGAGGTCGACGGTGGAGATGAAAAGTATCCCGTGGAGTCCCGTTTTGCAGTACGCCAGACCCTTCCTGATGAACAGGATCCCGTTTCGACCGTGGCCGGTCGAACACAAGGCCGTTTCCTCCGTTCTGCGGTACGCCAGGCCTCGCTTCCATCGGCTGTTCCATCCAAGTTGGTTGGCTCCCGATGAACACCACATATTATGTTGCCTCCCCATGAACACGACGACGACGCGGTTTCTCCATTCCGACCCAGCCATGTACATGAGCCCTGGCCGTATGTATGCGTGAGTAGGCGTTCGAGACCCCGCCCGTATGTACGTACGCGTCCGTATTTACTTTGTTGCACCCTGGCCGTTGTACGTACATGTACATGCTACGTGCACGCCTCTACTACGACACGTGCCCTTCGTTACATGGCCATGGTTCATCGCTGTAGCCTGTAGACAGACCGATCGACCAATATGTACGTACACGTTCGCGACCAGAATGATAACGCTACGTACACTTCGACTAGGTGGGTCCCGACTGTCAGGCACTTCCTTGCGTGCGAAGATGTAGTTGGTGGATCCCAGCAGATAGGGGGAAACATTTTTTTCAAGAAATACGGTGGCCCGTCCGGTGGGTCCCTGCTGTCAGGTGGAGGAATCATTATTTTCCGCATAATAAGGAGGCACTTCCTTGCTGCGGCCGTGGACCCAGCTGTCAGCCTCTCATGTACAGTACTCTTCCGATGGAAGTCGTTCCTTGACCACGTTGACCATGCCGCGCTGAGAGCACCAGGGCAGTGGACGACGGCAAGACCTAGGAAGGGGACGGCGCAGAGTCGGGGAAGATGCCGCAGTGGATGCCCACGCGGAGAGGAGTACGAGGGTTCACTGGTTCGACTGCGGTGTGAGGCTGCCGTCACCGCAGGGCCTGGCTAGTGGTAGGAGTAGTAGGGGGTAGTGAGGCCTCCGCGGCAGCACAGCCGGCCATGGGAGGCAGGAACAGGCGGCACGATTGGCGCTGCTTTGGGCAGCTGGAACAAGAAAACCAGAGGTTGAAGAAGCACTACAGCCGTTGGATGGACATTGTACGGTCACTGCAGCTAGAATCGTTCATATTGACTAAGTTGACAAAACCCTCTGTCCGCGTCAACTTAATAGGCCCACAAGTCAGCCTCCCATATGCTGGGTCCCAGCTAGCAGGGTAGTATTCCATTTTTGTGCGTAATAAGGAAGCACTTCCTTGCGTGCGAAGATATAGCTGGTGGGTCCGAGCTGTCAATGGCGGGAACGTTTTTTTCACGAAAACAGAGGCCCTTCCGATGGGACCCAGATGTCAGGTGGAGGAATCATTATTTTGCGCGTAATAAGGAGGCATTTCCTTGTTGTGGCCATGGGCCCAGCTGTCAGCCTCTCCACGCATAGTCCACTTCCGACGGATGTCATTCGTTGACCATGTTTGATGCGGAGCATCCCAAGATCATCCCGATGAACGCACGTACACCTCCAACGATACCACTTGGACCAATGACACGAGACCGAGCTAAGGCTATCAAAGATAAGATGAACTCACTCCTCTCCGAACTTACACTTTCTATGCATGAGACATGGCTACTACCTAAGTCTGAGGTATTGTGCATGATTAGGCACCAAGAGGACCCTCCCGAAGATGCGCATGAAGATGTACAAGTCCCCAAGTCCACGGATGAGGATTACCAACGGAAGGAGCCAAGAACATCTCCCAGGCCCCAGACATCCGGCCAAGACCCCGGACATCCGGCTCCTAGAGCGTCATCCACTACACCAGCACAGCCGCCAGAAGTTACAGGCCTCGGACATTCGGCCTCTCCCGAGCCCCCGGACATCCGGCCACTAGCCCGGAAATCCGGCCCCTCCGAACCCGAGAACAACAAATGCCACCACTCCAGCCCGGACATCCGGCCTCCCCAGCCCGGACATCCGGCGTCGCCTGAAAGCCTGGACATCCGGCCCGACCAGCCCGGACATCCGGCCTCCCCTGTCTACGCATAGTGAAGGGTCGAGGCCCGTGTATCCCTTCTCCCCCCTAGACTACATATACTCCACCTCTCCCAACTCTCTAGGGTTTGCGTTGGTTTAGCTCATTTGAGAGATAGAGCTACGCTCATCCATATCGGATCTACTCCACGAGAGAGACCGCGGCCCCTCTACGGAGAAGATCCACCTTGGATTCAAGACCTCCTCACGAAGAAGACATCAAGACCTCCTCACGGAGAAGAACCGGTTACCCTATGTATCGTCCTTCGTTGGATTCGGATTTTGTATCTCTTTGTGTTTCGAGGATCTAGCACATGTGTGATCATTCTTGTTGGTTTTAGTGTTTCTCTCGTGTTTCCCGTCGTGATTCCCCTTGTTTTGCCCCTCGTGTTCTTCATGTTCATTGCGGGATCCGCTCCTTTCGTGAATGATCGGCCGATTAGGGTTCTACCCTACATCATCTTGGTATCAAAGCCATGTTGATCACGATTTCGGAGCCTCCCTGTTGTATTTCTAGCCTTGTTTTGTTGTTTTTCGTCCTAATTCGAAAATTCCCCACCAAAAATAGCCCCAATTTTTTTGTGATTTGTTGGTGTGTTGACATTTTGTTGGTTTGGATCCGTGGATTTGCTTTGTTTTGAGTGGATCTAGCTTCCCATCCTTTTCCCCCCAATTTCTATCCACTAATTCCTCCGAATTTGCCTGGATTTGACCTCTCCACGCGGTGTTCATCCCATTCGTCCCCGGATCCAGAGCCCGGACATCCGGCCCCTCAAGCCCGGACATCCGCCCCCCTGAAATTCGGCCTTCCACCCGGACATCCGACCCCTCAAAGCAACATCTCCATCCACCGCCCCGATTTCCGTCCATTTCTCACCAAATTTTGTTCCGGTGCCCACCATATACCACATATCCTTCCGCATACCTCCACCACTTCCGCATAGCCCAACCATTTCGGACCGTTTCGCTCTCTGACACATTTGCTACTTCGAGGTTTGAGAATTTGAGTTGCGGTACCATATCCTTTTGTGTTCCGGCTATCTAGGTATGGTTCGGCATTGACATCACCACCGCTCATCTTCGCCACTCACGCGTCCTACATCATCACCGCCGTCCTACATCGTCATCAACAACAACCACCTCGACTACACCTTGGTATTCATGCCACCATTTTGACAACATACCGGAAGCAAGACCAGTAACCTCATCTTGGTATTGGGCATATCACTCTTGCCATTACATTGATAGCCATTATAGCCTTACTCCTTTGTGTTGCTTACCCATCGAGACTAGCCATTGAGTATTGCCGGCAACGAGACTTGTGCACATTAGTGATCATACTTCTCATATCATCCATAGATCATTGTTGCCTATATTGGTATCATCTCTTGTGTCACAAAGTTGTCATCGCATACTCACTTGATATATCGGTTCGTCAAGCATTGCATGAGAAAAGAGCTCAAGCATCAAAGAGCCAAACAAGCTTTTAAGCAAAGAGGAAATATAAGCACAGAGCTTTGAAGCAATAAACATAGCATCATACAACATTAAGATTGTCATACTCGATCATCTTGGATCATATCATAGCAACACCTTGCATAGAGCATACTTGGGATAGAAGTCGTTGCATTTTTGCTAAGTAGGTTGTGCACAAGTTCTTGTATCCGCCTATTGTGCAATCGTGCTAGCATCTCTCTAGTGTTGTGCAACAAGAGCATTTTTGTGGATTCCACATTTTGGCTCACCCTTGGTTGCACGACCCCACTTATCTTTTTGCGTGTGTATTTTCGTGTACCTTATATGCTGGTCTACTTGTTACATTGCATCTTGTGAATCTTTTCCAACATTATTGAAGCTCACTTACAATTGCATCAAATTTTGTGCCACCATCCTAACCAAGCTCCACCAAAAGCTTTTACTTGTGTAGGTGTGAGAAACCGACAAGAGCTAGTACCAATTGTGCTATTTCCTTGTCCTACATTGGAGTGATCCTCGATCCACTTTCAACTTCGGTCAAGGTACATTTGGTACTCGTTCTTCTCTTTCTACCACTCACATTTGTCTTGGAATGATGGATAGGCCAAGTACTTGTACCAACCCACTCTTCATGGAGCAAGACGACGACATGAACACCTTCGTCACAAAGAGTCACCTCTTTGGTGCACAACGTGCTTTGCATCAAGAGCAACAAGCCATGAGTGAACGCATCGACAACCTTGCCGCCGACTTGCGACTTTCCGAGCAACGTACAAGGGACTCCTTCAACCACAAGCTCGACGATCACAAGCATGAGAATGACGCAAGGATGGACGAAATTCGTGCTTTGTTGCTCAATCGCTCTTCTACGCGACACCGACTTCACACTCTCCGGCTCTTCACACTCTCAAGCAAAGAAGGAGCCGTTCAAGCCAACACTCCGACTTCACACTCTCCGGCTCAAGTACACCGACATCGAACACTCTTTGCCGAGCCGTGCGCAACGATCGTCCAGCAGCCTCAATCCCCTACGCGACACCGACTCTCAAGAGCGCCGACAACGTCAAACTCAAGAGGCCTTTGCGCTAGCACGAGAACGGCAACGACAACGATAGCATGAAGAGGAAGAACGAGCGTGTCTACACCAAAATGCTCAAGATGCCGACGCACAACGTCAAGAACAACAACTCCGTGACGCTCAAGCACTTGAGGCCCAACAAGCTCTATGCGATTCAAGTCGAGCCGTAGCCGACCGAGGCCGACAAGCTCATGAACATGCCGAAGCACTTCGCGAAGAAGTCCGCGAGAGGATCCATCAAGCTCGCGTGCACCGTCAAGTTCCTCCTTGAGCTCGACAAGCTCCTCCACAAGCACGTCACAAACAACAAGTTCCTCAAGATCATGAAGACAATGGAGATCCTCCACGACAAGAGCAACAAGAGGTTGACAATCCTCTGCGCCAAGAGCACCACGAGTTGAACAATCATCAACAACATGGGCGTCATCATCCCCGACCCCAACACAATGAAGAGCAATGCTGTGGCAAGCTCAAGTTCACCATGCCAAGTTAAACGGAAGCAACTATCCCAAAGAGTACCTTTCATGGGCATTGAAAGTTGACAAGATCTTCCGTTTGCACAATTATGAAGAAGAGAAGAAGATCGCGATGGCATCCCTTGAGTTCCAAGACTATGTGCTCATTTGGTGGGAACAAATCATAGAGCGCCGAGAGGCAAGAGGTGAACCACCCATCACTACTTGGGCGCAAATGAAGGATGTCATGAGAGCAGGCTTCGTACCTACCTACTACAACCGCGACCTCTTCAAGAAACTCCAACAACTCAAGCAAGGAACAAAGAGCGTTGAAGAGTACTACAAGGAGACGGAGATTGCAATGATAAGAGCCAATGTCACGGAAGATGATGAGCAAACTATGGCACGTTTCTTGAATGGACTCAATCATCCCATCAAGAAGATCGCCGACTTCCAACCATACTCAAATCTCATCGAGCTCGTGCACCAAGCTACCAAAGCGGAATTCCAAGTGCAAGATGATTTCAAGTATGCCAGGTTCTCATCCAAGTCCTACGGCTTCTCCAACACCCAAGCGTTAAGGACTCCAACACCGACTATAAAGCCTTCTACTACCAACATCGACAAGTCGAGTTCCATGAAAGCTTCGTCAACTACAAGCCATACTACTATGAGCAATTTCAAGCCGAGAGCTTCATCATCATCAACCCCAACCGATGAGACCGTCAAGACGAGTTCCTTCAAGTGTTTCACTTGCGGAGGCCGAGGCCACAAGTCCCATGAGTGCACCAACAAGCGAACCATGGTCTTCAATGACAATGGCACTTATGACTCCATGAGTGACGGCGAAATGGAAGCCCTTGAGCAAGTCGCCATGCACCGCCAAGTGAACAATGAAGAAGAACAAATCTTTTGCGATGAAGATGCAAGTCCCGCCCTTGTTGTCTCCAAGGTTTTGACTCTCCAACATCACCAAGAAGAAGACCAACGATGCCACATATTCCACACCAAGGCCGGCATCAATGGACGATCCGTCAAGGTCATCATCGATGGAGGGAGTTGCCATAATCTTGCAAGCGAAGAACGTTGCTCCAAGCTCCAATTGCCCAAGACGAAGCATCCACATCCATACAAAGTGCAATGGCTTAGTGACTCCGGCACCATCCAAGTCGAGCACCGAGTACAAGTATCCTTCAAAATCGGCGCCTACGAAGGCACCTTGGAGTGCGGCGTTGTTCCAATGACCGTTTGTCATCTTCTCCTTGGACGACCATGTCAATTCGATCGAGGAGTCGTCCACAACGACCGAACGAACCACTACATCTTCCAGATGAAGGGCAAGGAGTACGTCCTCCGTCCAATGTCGCCAAGTCAAGTGATCGCCGACAAGCAAGCCACCCATCATGGAGATCATAGTGAGAGAGCGAGCCACCAAAATGAGAGTGAGCGCCACAAGCCCAAATCGAACACCTCCACGATGAGCGAAAAGAAGAACCTAGCTCTATTTGCCACAAAAAGTGAGATAAGAGGAGCGTGTGAGAACCCATCTAGTGTCCTACACTACGTCCTCGTGTGCAAGGACAATGCACCACAAACTAACACTTCTCACACTCTTCCTCTAGTCTTATCTTCTCTTTTGCAGGAATTTCAAGATGTTTTCCCCGACGAGCTACCTCCGGGACTACCTCCGCTACGAGGCATTGAGCACCAAATCGACCGCATCCCCGGAGTACCTCTTCCAAACAAAGCTCCATACCACGTCAACCCCGAAGAGACCAAAGAAATACAAAGGCAAGTAAAGCATCTCATAGACCATGGACATGTGCGTGAAAGTTTGATCCCCTGTGCCGTCCCGGTCATTCTTGTGCCAAAACGTGATGATAGCTTTCGCATGTGCTCCGATTGTAGACTTATCAACGCTATCACCGTTCGCTATAGGTATCCCATTCCACGCCTAGATAATATGCTTGATGTGCTTAGTGGTGCCACTATCTTTTCCAAAATTGATCTTAAGAGTGGTTACTATCAAATCCGCATACAAGAGGGTGATGAATGGAAAACCGCCTTCAAAACCAAGTTTGGTTTGTATGAGTGGTTAGTCATGCCTATGGGTCTCTTAGAGGCACTGGGTACTTTTATGCGCCATATGAATCATGTCTTTCACCCTTACATTGGTATATTTGTTGTGGTTTACTTTGATGACATTCTTGTGTTTAGCAAATCTATCAAAGAGCATGTCACCCATGTCCGCACCGTTTTGCAAACTCTTAGAAAATAGCGCCTCTATGCTAATATGGAGAAATGCCTTTTTGGTGTTGATAAGCTCGTTTTCTTGGGTTTTGTTGTTTCCTCTAAGGATGTTCCTGTTGATGAGTCCAATATCAATGCTATTAAGACTTGGCCACAACCAACCACTTGCATCAAGTGCGTAGTTTTCTTGGCCTTGCGGGTTTCTATCGTCGCTTTGTGAAGGATTTTAGCACCATTGCTTTGCCTTTTGCATGCTTTGAGCAAGAAGAATGCGCCTTTTGTTTGGGGACCATCCCAAGATACCGCATTCAATGAGCTTAAGAATTTGCTTACTCATGCTCCCGTGCTTGCTTTACCCAACTTTGACAAGCCTTTTGAGATTCATTGCGATTCTAGTGGTAATGGCATAGGAGGTGTGTTAATGCAAGAGAAGCGCCCCATAGCTTACTTTAGTGATAAACTTTCCGGAGCGCAACTCAATTACCCCATCTATGACAAAAAGCTATATGTTTTACTCCGCGTTTCGCATGAATGGGAACATTACCTTCGTCCCCATGAGTTTATCATTCATACTGATCATGAGACTCTCAAGTATCTTAAGGGTCAAACCAAGTTGAACAAGCATCATGGTAAATGGAGTGAATTTATTGAGTCTTTTCCTTATGTCATCCAATACATCAAAGGTAAGGAAAACATTGTAGTGGATGATCTTTCCCACATATGCATGCTTGTTACACAACTTGAGTTAGATGTCATTGGCTTCGAACATATCAAAGACTTGTATGAGCATGATGCAACTTTTGCTACTCCTTATGCCAAGTGTTTATCGCATACATCTTGGGTATGCTATTACATCAAAGATGGATATCTTATGCGAGCTAACAAACTTTTCATCCCCAAGTCTTCTCTTCGTTTGTTGCTTTTGCAGGAATCTCATGGAGGAGGATTAATGGGACATTTCGGACACGACAAGACGTTCGCCACGCTCTCGAAGAACTACTTTTGGCCCAAGATGTTTCGGGACGTCAATCGTTTCACCAACCGATGCTCCACATGTCGCAAAGCTAAGTCCAAAGCTCAATCTCATGGCCTCTATATGCCTCTACCAATTCCATACCAACCATGGGAAGACATTAGCATGGACTTTGTACTTGGATTGCCTAGGACTCGAAATGGGAAAGATTCAATATTTGTCGTTGTGGACCGTTTCTCAAAAATGGCACATTTTATTCCTAGCAACAAGATAGATGATGCTTCACATGTTGCTAATCTCTTTTGTAGGGAAATATTGCGTCTACATGGAGTGCCAAAGACTATCGTCTCAGACCGCGATGTCAAGTTCCTTAGCTACTTTTGGAAGACCCTATGCGCCAAGCTCGGAATCAAGCTACTCTTCTCCATGGCTTACCATCCTCAAACCGACGGTCAAACGAAGGTGACAAACCACACACTCTCTGCTCTACTTCGAGTACTCATCAAGAAGAATATCAAGGAGTGGGAGGAGTGCCTACCTATCGCCGAGTTCGCCTACAACCGAGCAAGACACTCAACAATCGGCAAGTCCCCCTTCGAGGTCGTCTACTGATTCAACCCTTTGTCACCATTGGATATTCTCCCTCTACCACTCCAAGAGCGCATCAATTTGGACACAAGCGCATGAGCGACCCATCTCAAGAAGGTGCATGAAGATACAATAAGCACAATCAAGCGCCAAGTACAACGCCTTGCGACCAAGCTCAACGTCAACAAGCACCCTATGATATTCAACATTGGAGACCTCGTGTGGCTACACCTTCGCAAGGACCGCTTTCCCCAAGAACGCAAGTCCAAACTTCGACCACGCGCGGATGGACCATTCAAGGTGCTTGCACGCTACAACAACAACACATACAAGATCGACATCCCTCGTGACAAGTACTCCGTGAGCGACATCTTCAACATCAAAGATCTCTCGCCCTACCATGGTGATGAGGATTTCGATCCGAGGATGAATCTTCCCCAAGGGAGGGGAAATGATGCGGAGCATCCCAAGATCATCCCCATGGACGCACCTACACCCCCAATGACACCACTTGGACCAATGACATGAGCCCGAGCCAAGGCTATCGAAGATAAGGTGAACTCACTCCTCTCTGAACTTCCACTTTCTATGCATGAGACGTGGCTAGTATCTAAGTCTGAGGTGTTGTGCATGATTAGGAACCAAAAGGACCCTCCCGAAGATGCGCATGAAGATGTACAAGTCCCCAAGTCCACGGATGAGGAGAACCAACAGAAGGAGCCAAGAACATCTCCCAGGCCCCGGACATCCGGCCAAGACCCCGGACATCCGGCCCCTGGAGCGTCATACACTACAGCAACACAGCCGCCAGAAGTTACAGGCCCCGGACATCCAGCCTCGACAGCCCAGACATCCGGCCTCTCCCGAGCCCCCGGACATCCGGCCACCAGCCCGGAAATCCGGCCCCTCCGAACCTGATAGCAACAAATGCCACCACTCCAGCCTGGACACCCGGCCCGACCAGCCTGGACATCTGGCCTCCCCTGTCTGCGCACAGTGAAGGGCCGGGGCCCATGTATCCCTTCTCCCCCTAGACTATATATAGTCCATCTCACTCAACTTTCTAGGGTTAGCGTTGGTTTAGCTCATTTGAGAGATAGAGATACGCTCATCCATATCAGATCTACTCCACGAGAGAGACCGCGGCCCCTCTACGGAGAAGATCCACCTTGGATTCAAGACCTCCTCACGGAGAAGACATCAAGACCTCCTCACGGAGAAGAACTGGTTACCCTATGTATCGTCCTTTGTTGGATTCGGATCTTGTATCTCTTTGTGTTTCGAGGATCTAGCACATGTGTGATCATTCTTGTTGGTTTTAGTGTTTCTCTCATGTTTCCCCTCATGATTCCCCTCGTTTTCCCCCTCGTGTTCTTTGTGTTCATCGCGGGATCCGCTCCATTCATGAAAGATCGGCCAATTAGGGTTCTACCCTACATCAATGTTGACCACGCCGTGCCGAGAGCACCAGGGCGGTGGACGACGACGAGGCCTATGAAGGGAACGACATGGAGCCAGGGAAGACATGGCAGTGGCTGCCCATGTGGTAGGGAGTACGAGGGTTGACTGGTTTGTCTGCCGTCGCCGAAAAATAACAGGAGGTGTGGGTGAGTAGAGGGATAGCCAGGCCAGGGATGCGACTATGGTGGGGCTGTGAGGCGTGCCCGACAGCATAGCCGGCCACGGGAGGCTAGAACAGGCGGTTCCACTAGTGCTGGTTTGGGCGGCTGGAGTAGGATGATCAGAGAGTGAAGAAGCACGATTGTCGTTAGATTGACATCTAACGGTCTGACGCTGGTAGAGTCGATTGTTGACTAAGTTTCTTTTTTTGAGAAACCTTTTGTACACATGAACTTAGTAGGCCCACAAGTCAGCCTCCAAATCTGTGGCAGACAACAAAGAGCCCATTTGCTATTTTTAATAATTTGCAACCCATTTGCTAATTCTTAAGTAATTTCTTACAGCCCATTTTCTGCCCAGGACCACAGTCAAAAAGTTCAACCTTATTTTGCATATTTTGGTGGAGTCCGAACTGTTGTAATCCCGAAATGATATTTTTTTTAAGAACTCACTGATTTGCCCAAAATATTGCTTTGTTTTTGTAAGTAAACAGGACGTGGGATAATTGAGTTAGTTTAAGGGAAAACCAATGGTAAAAAAATCACCACTGGGAGGGAAAACAACAAGAAAAATAAGGATGTAAATATGGGAACTTTATGTATTTTCAATATAATGATACGTGTATATGAACTAGTAAAACTATAGGTAGAGATTAGAAAACGGAAATAGGACATGGCTTTTCAAGAGGAAAATAGAACTGGGCTGTGTGTTTGATTCAGTAAAAAAACTGCCTGCGGATGTTGTAATGGGCTGGACCTGTTAAAAACAAAACTAAGCCTGGGCAGTCTACATCCCAGTTGAAACTTGCTCGACCTGAAAAAACAATATACATGCTCAATAAACAAGAGAATTCTGGAAGTACAAACTGGTAACTGGGATGCAACAGGTATATTCTTTTTTCATCGTGATAATAAGTGCATGCACTTGTTTCAACAAAATTGTGGAATTGGGAATTCGAACGGCAGGTGCTTATGCTACCCATCAAATAAAAATCAGGTGCCTCAAAATTCGTTTGAAACAAATGATTCAGCTTTATATCTACGACGACCCTCGGCATGATGGTTGGAAGCAAATACCAAGCTCATACCGAAAGATCGTTAACAACAATACCAACTTGCGGACGACAAGGTAGTACAAGCACCAATGCCAAACTAACTTATAATCTTTTTACTCCTGGCCCTAGTATTCGTTTGGTAGAAAATCTTGCAGAGGACCAGCTCCCGCTCCTTCTCTTGCTCCAGGTCCCCGAGGTGGTACTGGTGCATCACCCAGTTGGTCCTCTGCTGGTCGAAGTTCTTGTTGGTGTGCAGCACCAGAACCTTTTTGCTGCCTGTCTGCCGGTCATTGACCATCACCGGCAAGGTATTGCCGGTCTTGTGCCACATCACATGCATGCTGCACTCCGACTGTATCTTGCGATGCGTCCACGTGCCCCTTTTGAACGCTCTGGACTTGTGTTGCAAGAAAATGCTTGCTTAGGCCACTCAGTGTGATACCTGCAGTATTGTCGAATACAGGTTTTAGTGCACATAGTTGGCATTCTCATAATATCTTTGGCATGTTGCAGTCACTTGTTTCACTTTTTATTAACTATCAAATTGTAATTACTTCACTAGATCTACGTCTAAAAAGGAAAATGGAGCTATAAACAAAGGAATATGCTTGTGCAAGTAGACGGCCGATCGGTGTCTTACTTGGAAGTTTCTCAGGATGGGTGTAGCATATGCTGTGCTCGCTGTCGATGGTTGGTATGAACGAATCGATGAGAGGGTGAGATCTCGCGCTGTCAGCACTCACTTTGGCCTCAAGGTGCTCGATCAGCTCCTGATCTGTGGGATCGAACTTGACGCCAGCCGACAGCACCGGCCAATACTTTTTGGAGTTGCATCGGTTAATTCCAGTTATATGGTGCTCAATGTATGATCAATCGACTGTTTTAAGTGAATGATGAACGATTTCGACAGATAAGTTGTAGTACTCCAAATCTGAAGTCCACAATACCCGAACACGCTGCCGGGATTCTTGTGTCACCTCACGCGTAGCGTGTTGTCACGTCAATTCAATGTGATGACATGATGAATAATTGGACCGACATACAACGAGTAGTACTGAGTACTTACTAGTCGTATTTAGTGTCACATATTAGCCTTATGTTTAACTAACAAAATGTCAATGCATGTCACCGGAAATTATTCCATTGGAAACTATGTTCAAATACGAATAAAACGATATAATTTTTTGTGACATGCATTAACATTTAGTTAGTGAAATTTATGGTCAAAATTTGACACAATTTACGAAGGGGACCAATAACCCAGGAGGGAGGTAGTAGTACGAGTAGCACAATATACGATATAGAGGACTAGTATAAATTTAGAAATGGAGTAAGAAGTTACAAGTCTGTGCGACAGACTTTGTAGGCTACATGAGTAATACAAAATATAATTCCCATTGGACAACACTTTGAACAAAATACGCACTTGAAGCCTAACTGATATATTGTAGTGACGCGACCTCAAACGGTCAAGTCTCTGTGCTTCAGTGTCATCCCTGGATCGATAATGCTGACACACACAATACTTGAGGATTTATAACAAAGTAGCAATCACACACTTATTACATAGAATGTGTAGCGACCAGACCTCAAACAGTCTGATCTCTGTGCCCTGGTGTCATCCCTGGATCAGTAATGTTGACACCACACAGTACTCGGAGGATTTATAGCAGAGTAGCAATCACACACTTATTACATCGAGTGTTTCAAAAGAGAACTTATTACAATAAATATGGCTTAAGGCCATCTAATAACGATAACAACGGAAGGCTTGGAAGATAAGTGAGTCCATCAACTCCAACGGCATCACTGAGTATAGAACCACGACCTAAAACTCCTTAATCATCGTCTGAAAAGTCTGCAACATTAACGTTGCAGCCCGAAAATGGGTCAGCACATGGAATATGCTGGCAAGGTAACACATAGAGAGTAATGGAATGCAACAACTATACTATATGCATATTTGGCTGGTGGAAAGCTCTATGGTTACTGTTTTTGCGTAAAGCCAATTTTTCCCTACTTCAAAGGAATAAAATTAATTACTATCATGGTGGTTGTGAAACATTGAGAATGGTTGACAGCATTCTCAATCCCAATTAAGTAACATCATTAAAACCCATCAAAATTTAATTTAGAGTAACATGTTGAGATTCACATGGAAATCCAAGTACTAGATACTCAAGATGTCCATAACCGGGGACACGGCTAATCATGATTAGTTTATTACACTCTGCAGAGGTTTGCGCACTTTTCCCCACAAGACTCGATCGCCTCCGTTTGGTTTCTCGCACTACATGGTGTTTGAGAAACGGATGACCGAGACACAGTCTTTCAGAAGCGCTAGCACCTTACGACGGGTAGACCGGTACACCTACTTTCCCCTACATCTGCTAGTCTACCACTGTAAGAGTTCGCACAACTTAGTCAACTATGCCAGAGCCCATAATGGCTTGTGGCTGCACACGGAAGTTTCTAGTATGAATAATCTCATGATCCCTTTGGGCCTGGGTGGCGGTCCAATAAAAACAGGCAAGTCCTGGTAACCCCAGGTGCCTCAATCCACCCAGATGTGTGTTAGGTTGCCACCTTAGATAAACCCTTAATTATAAATCTCACATCTGTCATGGATATCACTCACCCAATCCACGTCTACTAGCATAGCATGGCATAATAAGCAAACGTAGAAGTAACTCCCAAAGGTTTGATAATAAACAGGAAATAGGTACTACCTCATCTACTTCCCATCCCACAGTTTAATTAGATCCTAATCATGCAATGTGTGAGGACTGATCTAATGCAATAAAACTGGGTTGTAGAAAAGGTATGATCAAAGTGTTACTTGCCTTGCTAATGATCTGCGTAACCTAGAGATTCAACGTAACAGGCGGCGCACTTCGGGTATTCTATCGCAGACAAACAAACAAGCATACAATAAGTACTCATCTAATGCCCGGGTAAAACTCAAATAGAAGATCTAACCAGAATGTTCAACTTAAGAACCCTGGTTGGCAAAAAGAATCAAATCGAACGAAGCAAAACAAATCAAACGGCGAAAGAAAACAACTTCGTTCTAGTAATCTGGATCTAGGGCAAATTTTACAGTAGCAAAAACATGTTTAAGTTGATTATTCGGAAAGAGGGTTTCGAGACGAAACTCCAGGCGCTTGAATCGCCTGATTCCGATAAACGAGCGAAAAGTTATACTAAAACGAAAATCGGATCAGAAATTGCGATCAGAAAATAACCGCGGAAAATCCGACAAAAAAGAAAAACGATGAACAGAATTTTTTTTTAAACAACACGGAAAACGAGGCAGCGGCGAACCACGAAAGGCGCGCGGTGGCGGCGGCGGGCGGCGGCGGCGGCGGCGGCGGGGGGGCTGGGGCTAGGGTTAGGGTTTGCTGGCGGCGGCTGTTGGGCTCTTCGGGCCCCGGGGTGGCGGCTTATAAAGCCCCCCGGCCGGTGGTTTCCTGGCCGGGTACGGCCCGTAGTCGGTTTCCGTTTTTTTTATAAATCCGCTCGGAAGAAAAATAAAAAGAAATACTAAACGGACTCCAAAAATCACGAAATAAATTTTGCCGGGTTCCTAAAATCAAGCCCGATAAAGTGAACATTTATCTGGGCCCAAACTACAACTTTGAAAAACGCGCATTTTTCCTAAATTCAAATAAAATACCGAAAAACTCCGAAATAAAACTTATTTGAGTTTTTTATTAAATCCTCAATATTTCTATATTTTGGGAAAGTCATTTTATTCCCTCTCTCATATTTTTGTAATAGAAATAATTGATGATAAAATAAATAAAATCAAATGATCCTGTTTACATAATTTGAGAAAACTCAAATATGTAAATAACGAAATCCCCAACTCTCTCCGTGGGTCCTTGAGTTGCTTAGGATTTTCTAGGATCAAAACCAAAAGCAAAATAAAATATGATATGCATCATGACCTAATGTATAACATTCCAAATTGAAAATTTGGGATGTTACAAACCTACCCCCCTTAAGATGAATCTCGCCCTCGAGATTCGGGTTGGTTAGAAAAATAGGTGAGGGTGGTCTTTGAGCAAATCTTCCTCTCGCTCCCAGGTGGCTTCATCCTCCGTGTGGTGGCTCCACTGAACTTTGCAAAACTTGATAACCTTGCTACGAGTAACTCGACTGGCAAACTCGAGGATCTTGACTGGTTTCTCCTCATAGGTCAAATTATTATCCAACTGAATTGCTTCTAATGGCACTGTGTCTCTCAAGGGTATGTCAGTCATCTCCGCGTGACACTTTTTCAACTGAGAAACGTGGAACACATCATGCACTCCTGCCAATACTTCTGGCAAATCCAACTTGTAGGCCACTTCTCCCATACGCTCCAAAACTCGATATGGCCCTATAAATCGTGGCACTAACTTCCCCTTAACTCCAAAGAGCTTAATCCTTCGAAGTGGGGATACTCAAAGATAAACTCTGTCTCCAACTTCGTCCCATGACAACGGTCTCCTGCACCTCCTTCCGCACAAAGCTTTGAAAGGTGCCATCTTCAAACTGGTCTGATAGCTATTATTGTAAGAGAACTCTGCATATGGCAAATTATCGTCCCAACTAGATCCATAATCTAGCGCACAAGCTCTCAGCATATCCTCCAAAATCTGATTGACTCTCTCGGTCTGTCCATCTGTCTGCGGATGAAAAGCTGTACTAAATTCTAGCCTAGTACCCATAGTCTCATGCAACTACTTCCAGAACTTTGAGGTAAACTGGGTTCCTCTATCTGATACGATGCTCCTCGGAACTCCATGCAAACATACGATCCTGGTCATGTATATCTTTGCCAACTTAGCACTGGTGTAAGTGGTCTTTACTGGGATGAAATGAGCTACTTTCGTCAATTGATCAACTACAACCCAAATCGAGTCATAGCCTGAACGAGTCCTTGGTAATCCCGTGATAAAATCCATGCCTAGCTTATCCCACTTCCATTCGGGTATCGGCAATGGTTGCAACAATCCTGCTGGCTTCTGATGTTCTGCCTTTACTCTCTGACATACATCACAAACTGCTACATACTCCGCAATATCCTTCTTCATTCCGGTCCACCAGAAAATATCCTTCAAATCCAAATACATCTTGGTATTTCCTGGGTGAATCGAATACGGTGAATCATGGGCCTCTTGCAAAATCAACTTCCTGATCTCCGGGTCATTGGGCACACAAACACGATCTTCAAACCATAGGGTGTCGTGCTCATCCTCACGAAATCCTTTAGCTTTTCCTTTGCTCAGTTTCTCCTTTATAGCGGCAATCTCTTTGTCAGTTTTCTGAGCTTCTCTGATTCTATCCATCAAAGTTGACTGAATTTCCAATGCTGCTACATAGCCTCTTGGAACTATTTCCAAACATAGTTCACGAAGATTTTCTGCTAACTCCTTGGGTATTTCTCCCGTCATTAACCTATTGACATGACTCTTACGACTTAATGCGTCAGCTACTACATTAGCCTTCCCGGGATGATAATGAAATTTCATATCACAATCCTTGATGAGCTCCAACCATCTTCTTTGTCTGAGATTCAACTCCTTCTGCGTGAAAATATACTTCAAACTCTTATGATCCGTGTACACCTCACAATGATTTCCAATGAGGAAATGTCTCCATGTCTTCAATGCATGCACTACGGCTGCTAACTCCAAATCATGCGTAGCATAATTCAATTCGTGAGGCTTCAGTTGTCGTGAAGCATACGAAACAACTCTTCCTTCCTGCATAAGCACTGCTCCAAGTCCTCGATGTGAAGCGTCGCAATACACCTCATAATCCTTGGTTTGATCGGGCAAAATCAATACTGGTGAGGTAACCAAACGTTTCTTCAACTCCTGGAAACTAGCCTCACACTCCTCAGTCCAATTGAATTTAGTATCCTTCTTCAACAACTCCATCATAGGTTTTGCGATCTTTGAGAAATTCTCAATAAATCTCCGGTAGTATCCTGCGAGTCCAAGAAAACTCCGGATCTCTCCAACTGTTGTTGGTGCTTCCCACTTGGTCACGATTTCAACTTTAGCGGGATCTACTGCTATACCTTCTCCAGATATAACGTGTCCGAGGAATCCTACTTCCTTCAACCAAAATTCACATTTGTTGAATTTGGCATATAACTGATGTTCTCTGAGCTTTCCAAGTACCAAACGCAAATGCTCCTTATGCTCCTCTTCATTCTTCGAATAAACCAGGATATCATCAATGAACACTATGACAAACTTATCCAAAAACTCCATAAACACTTTGTTCATCAGGTTCATAAAATAGGCAGGCGCGTTAGTCAGTCCAAATGACATAACGGTATACTCATATAGTCCATATCTTGTGGTGAATGCTGTCTTAGGTATATCCTGTTCTCGAATCTTCAACTGGTGGTATCCTGATCGCAAATCGATCTTGGAAAACACTTTAGCTCCTTGCAATCGATCAAACAGATCATTGATCATTGGTAGTGCATACTTGTTCTTGATCGTTACTTCATTCAATCCTCGATAATCAACAACCATCCTTAACGATCCATCCTTCTTCTCCACTAGAAGTACTGGTGATCCCCAAGGCGAAGAACTTGGGCGAATATATCCCTTATCCAGTAACTCCTTAATCTGCTTCTTAATTTCCACCAAATCTTTTGCTGGCATCCTATATGGTCTCTTCGATATTGGCCCAGTGCCTGGCAAAAGCTCAATCAAAAACTCAATGTCTCTATCCGGTGGCATGCCTGGCAACTCTTCGGGAAATACATCAGGAAAATCCTTTACCACTGCTACTTCCTCCTGCACAACTCCTGATAAGGAATTTACTTGTGTCCTGTTTGGCGCATGCCGGGATACATACTTGATCCTTCTTCCTTCTGGCGTTGTGAGCAAAATTGTCTTACTGGCGCAATCGATGTTTCCTCCATACATCGACAGCCAATCCATACCAAGAATCACATCCAGACCTTGGGATTCCAAAATAATTAAATCCGTTGGGAAAACATGCCTTCCTATACTTAATGGCACTTGAAAACATCCTTGACTGGCCATGTACTCCGCTCCTGGTGAGCTTACTAGCATAGGTGTTTTAAGAATCCTAGTGGGCAGGCTATACTTTTCCACAAATCCCCTTGATATGTATGAATGCGATGCACCAGTATCAAAAAGAACGAGTGCAGTAAATGACTTAACCAAAAACTTACCTATTACTGCATCGGGCTGAGCTTCAACCTCCTCCACATTAACGTGGTTCACCTGTCCCCTATTGAAAGGGTTCGGCTTCTTTCCAGAACTTCCATTGCCGTTTTGTCCTTCAGGACAGTCATTTGCATAATGTCCTGGCTTCGAACACTTATAGCATGTGACGTGGCTCAAGTCCTTCTTGGCTGGGGTTGTTGGGGTGCTGCGGTTCTGTCCATTACGTCCTCCATTCCCATTACCATTTTGGTGCCATTGTGATTGTGCGAGCTACCTACTCCATGGGTATGCTGAAAATGTCCTCCCGGTCTAGGGGTAAAACGAGGCTTCTGCTGAGCTCCTGAATTATACTTTCCTTGTCCATACTTCCTCTTGCGGTTCTCAATTTGCTGCTGCTTCCCTTCAATCATAAGAGCACGATCTACCAACTCCTGGTAGTTGTTGAAGGTGGCTACCATCAAATGCATACTCAACTCATCATTCAGTCCTTCCAGGAATTTCTCCTGCTTAGCTGCATCCGTAGCGACGTCATCTGGGGCATAACGTGCTAGCTTACTAAACTCCTCCACATACTGGCCAACTGTCCGTCCTCCTTGGCGCAAGTTACGAAACTCATGCTTCCTCATGGCCATAGCTCCTGCTGAAACATGGGTAGTACGGAAAGCCTGCTGAAACTGGTCCCATGTGACAGTGTCGACTGGGAAAGTGGTTGTGAAGTTCTCCCACCAAGATGCTACGGGTCCTTCTAACTGATGTGCGGCAAACTTAACCTTCTCCGCATCTGTGCATCCTGCTGTGGTCAACTCCCTAGCTATCTTGTGGAGCCAATCATCTACTACTATCGGCTCGGTGCTACTGGAAAACACCGGCGGATTCAGCCTAAGAAAACGGGCTAAGTGGTCAATAGGTGGTGGTGGTGGGTTGTTGTTATTGTTCCCTTGATTCTGATTCTGAACTAGCAACTGCATCAAGGTGTTCTGCTTCTGGATCAACTGGGTGAGCTCCGGCGGAAAAGAAAATCCAGGGTCACGTCTCGGAGGCATCTGAGGGTTTAGAAAAGATGAGATATAAGAATAGAGGGGGTCGAAAGAGAAAACACTACCCATATGCACATGAGACAAAAACACACAATTCACTCCAATCAATCAAACAAAAGCATACAATCGATCTAACTATCGCAAAAGTGCTCAGACTACTATATTTACATGGTGGACTACTACTACTACTGATGAGGTGGTCTACTAGAAATATTATACAGTTGTAGACTCCATGATATCGGCTCCTGCTTCATCCACATAGTCATCATCGCTACTATCTTGCTCCGAGTCGGTGCCGTCAATGATGATGTAGTCGTCCAAACTAATCTCCTTGGGTTCTTCGTCTTCATCTACTGGTGTCGGGCCTCCCATAAATATTCCAATCTTCTTGATCAAATCGTCATTCTTCTCCACCAATACTTCAATTTCTTCTTCATAATCTTCGCGTGTAGCCTTGAGTTCTTCCTCCAGTTCCTTGATTCTAGTCTTAGCCTTCTTCAGATCTATCATGTCGGCGCACATCTGGTTCTCCTGGCGTCGAATGTGCTGATTTAACTCCTGAATAAAAGCTGCAATTGATCTATCTTTCCTGGTGCTGATCATCTCCCAGTGTTCATCTCGGCGCCCACAAATCTGGTAGATAGTATCCTTGAGATCCTTGCGGTAGACTTCTCCAATGCGTCCCATGGCGATGTGAGCTGCCATGCTCTTTCCTAGACTCCAAGTTGGTGCATCAAAAGAAAACACCATGGGCTCAGTGACTGGCATGAACGTCCTTCCAGGAACTTGAACTTGTATCATCCAGCGCTCTTCTTCCGGTAAAGTGGCGTTGTAGGTTCCCGTGAAGCTTGGTACTCCTATGTTCAGGTATCTAGTGATTTCCTTCAAGTGGCGTCCAAAGGGTGTATCTTCATCCGGTTGGGTGAACTTGTTCCTTGCATCCGCCATCCTAAAGAGTAGAAAAGATGAGAAGTCAGAAGAGAAGAGAGTGAGTAGTGATCTAGGTCTTTAGCTTAGTGGTCGTGTCCTAAAGTCAGCGTGTGCTCTGATACCATCTCTGTAGCAACCAGACCTCAAACAGTCTGATCTCTGTGCTCCGGTGTCATCCCTGGATCAGTAATGCTGACACCACACAGTACTCGGAGGATTTATAGCACAGTAGCAATCACACACTTATTACATCGAGTGTCTCAAAAGAGAACTTATTACAATAAATATGGCTTAAGGCCATCTAATAACGATAACAGCGGAAGGCTTGGAAGATAAGTTAGTCCATCAACTCCAACGGCATCACTGAGTATAGAACCACGACCTAAAACTCCTTAATCGTCGTCTGAAAAGTCTGCAACATTAACGTTGCAGCCCGAAAACGGGTCAGCACATGGAATATGCTGGCAAAGTAACACATAGAGAGTAATGGAATGCAACAACTATACTATATGCATATTTGGCTGGTGGAAAGCTCTATGGTTACTGTTTTTGCGTAAAGCCAATTTTTCCCTACTTCAAAGGAATAAAATTAATTACTATCATGGTGGTTGTGAAACTTTGAGAATGGTTGACAGCATTCTCAATCCCAATTAAGTAACATCATTAAAACCCATCAAAATTTAATTTAGAGTAACATGTTGAGATTCACATGGAAATCCAAGTACTAGATACTCAAGATGTCCATAACCGGGGACACGGCTAATCATGATTAGTTTATTACACTCTGCAGAGGTTTGCGCACTTTTCCCCACAAGACTTGATCACCTCCGTTTGGTTTCTCGCACTACATGGTGTTTGAGAAACGGATGACCGAGACACAGTCTTTCAGAAGCGCTAGCACCTTACGACGGGTAGACCGGTACACCTACTTTCCCCTACATCTGCTAGTCTACCACTGTAAGAGTTCGCACAACTTAGTCAACTATGCCAGAGCCCATAATGGCTTGTGGCTGCACACGGAAGTTTCTAGTATGAATAATCTCATGATCCCTTTGGGCCTGGGTGGCGGTCCAATAAAAACAGGCAAGTCCTGGTAACCCCAGGTGCCTCAATCCACCCAGATGTGTGTTAGGTTGCCACCTTAGATAAACCCTTAATTATAAATCTCACATCTGTCATGGATATCACTTACCCAATCCACGTCTACTAGCATAGCATGGCATAATAAGCAAACGTAGAAGTAACTCCCAAAGGTTTGATAATAAACAGGAAATAGGTACTACCTCATCTACTTCCCATCCCACAGTTTAATTAGATCCTAATCATGCAATGTGTGAGGACTGATCTAATGCAATAAAACTGGGTTGTAGAAAAGGTATGATCAAAGTGTTACTTGCCTTGCTGATGATCCGCGTAACCTAGAGATTCAACGTAACAGGCGGCGCACTCCGGGTATTCTATCGCAGACAAACAAACAAGCATACAATAAGTACTCATCTAATGCACGGGTAAAACTCAAATAGAAGATCTAACCAGAATGTTCAACTTAAGAACCCTGGTTGGCAAAAAGAATCAAATCAAACGAAGCAAAACAAATCAAACGGCGAAAGAAAACAACTTCGTTCTAGTAATCTGGATCTAGGGCATATTTTACAGTAGCAAAAACATGTTTAAGTTGATTATTCGTAAAGAGGGTTTCGAGACGAAACTCCAGGCGCTTGAATCGCCCGATTCCGATAAACGAGCGAAAAGTTATACTAAAACGAAAATCGGATCAGAAATTGCGATCAGAAAATAACCGCGGAAAATCCGACGAAAAAGAAAAACGACGAACGGAATTTTTTTTAAACAGCACGGAAAACGAGGCAGCGGTGAACCACGAAAGGCGCGCGGCGGCGGCGGCGGCGGGCGGCGGCGGCGGCGGCGGGGTGGCTGGGGCTAGGGTTAGGGTTTGCTGGCGGCGGCTGTTGGGCTCTTCGGGCCCCGGGGTGGCGGCTTATAAAGCCCCCCGGCCGGTGGTTTCCTGGCCGGGTACGGCCCGTAGTCGGTTTCCGTTTTTTTTATAAATCCGCTCGGAAGAAAAATAAAAAGAAATACTAAACGGAGTCCAAAAATCACGAAATAAATTTTGCCGGGTTCCTAAAATCAAGCCCGATAAAGTGAACGTTTATCTGGGCCCAAACTACAACTTTGAAAAATGCGCATTTTTCCTAAATTCAAATAAAATACCGAAAAACTCTGAAATAAAACTTATTTGATTTTTTTATTAAATCCTCAATATTTCTATATTTTGGGAAAGTCATTTTATTCCCTCTCTCATATTTTTGTAATAGAAATAATTGATGATAAAATAAATAAAATCAAATGATACTGTTTACATAATTTGAGAAAACTCAAATATGTAAATAACGAAATCCCCAACTCTCTCCGTGGGTCCTTGAGTTGCTTAGGATTTTCTAGGATCAAAACCAAAAGCAAAATAAAATATGATATGCATGATGACCTAATGTATAACATTCCAAATTGAAAATTTGGGATGTTACAGACTGTCTCCAAAGAGAATTTATTACAATAAATATGGCTTAAGGCCATCTAATACGATTACAGCGGAAGGCTTGGAAGATAAAGTGAGTCCATCAACTCCAACGGCATAGCTGAGCTGCACGGCGACGACCTAACGAACCTTACTCCTCGTCTGAAAAGTCTGCAACATAATACGTTGCAGCCCGAAAGCGGGTCCGCACATGGAATATGCTGGCAAAGTAACATAGTAGAGCAAGAAAGAATAATGTTATCACTACATGCATATTTGGCTGGTGGAAAGCTCTATGATTACAGTTTTTTGCGAAAAGCCAATTTTTCCCTACAACAAAGGAATAGATTTTTATTTAACTATCATGGTAGTTGAAACATCATTGAGAAGGTTCTCCAACTCAATCCCAATTAAAGTAATTATCAACCCAACAATATTATGTTAAACGTGATGAGATACTTAAGATACTCCAAGTACTAGATACTCAAGATTGTCCATAACCGGGGACATGGCTAACCATGATTAGTTTGTACACTCTGTAGAGGTTTGCGCACTTTTACCCACAAGACTGGATCGCCTCCGTTGAATTTCTCGCACTACATGATGTTTGAGAAACGGATGACCGAGACACAGTGTTTCAGGAACATTAACTCTCTACTCCAGGCAGACCATACCAAACCTACAACCCACGACCTGCTGATCCACCTCTTCAAGAGCTTCACATAACTTACTCAACTATGCTAGAGCCCATAATAGCTTGTCGCTGCACACGGAAGTTTCTAGCATGAATCATCTCAGTTCCCTTTGAGCCTGGGTGGCGGTCCATAGGAAAATCACATGGAACCCCGGGATTTCCAAAAATACAGGCAACACTGGGTACTCCAGGTGCCTCAATCCACCCAGATGTGTATTCAAGTTGCCACCTTAAGTTAAAGCATTATTTAACAATCTCACATCTGTCATGGATTTCACTCACCCAAACCACGTCTACGAGCATAGCATAGCAATATAAGCAATTCGTATATGTAACTCCCAAGGTTTGAATATAACAGGGCAATAGGTTCTACCTCATCAACTACTTCCCAACCCACAAGTTAATGACATCCTAACCATGCAATGTTTGAGGATTGGAACTGATGCATAAAAACTGGGTGATAAAGGGATATGATCAAAGTGTTACTTGCCTTGCTGACGATTCGTGAAACCTAGGGACTCCAAATAACACCCTTTGCACTCCAAGAATTCTACCGCAAACAACCAATAGCATACATAAGCAATCAAGCAAAGAAGCATGGGTAAATCTCGAATAAGAAGATCTACCAGAAAGTTCAACTTAAGAACTCCTATTAGCAAAAAGAATCAAATCAAACGGAGCAATGAAACTCAAACGGTGAAAGAAACAAGATCTGTTTACTAATCTATACCTAGGTCAAATTTTATAGTAGCAAAAGCTTGTTCAAGTTGGTTAAACAGAAAGAGGGTCTAGAGACGAAGATCTAGGCTCTTGAGTCGCCTGATTCCGACAAACGAGTGAAAAGATAAACTAGAATGAAGATCTGATCAGAAATCGCGATCAGAAATAATCGCGGAAAAATCTGATAAAAGAAAACTGACGAACAGGCTAACGAACGAGCGTTCGTTGTCTGTAACTAACGGGCGAAAACCATTCGTTAAAACGAACGTACGGACGAACGTTCGTTAAAGAGAAGAACCGGAAAAAAATGGCAAACCGAAAAAAACGAACTAGGGTTTTCTTAAAAAAAAACGGATCGTTTTTTCTTAAAAAAACTGGCGGCAACGGCTACCTCGTCGGTACAGTGAGACGTGGCGGCGATGGTGGGGCGAGGCGGCGGCGAGGCGGGGCGGCGAGCGGTGGTGGGGGGCTGGGTATTTAAGAGGGGGGAAGGGGTGGCTTGGGGAGGGGTAAAGGGCGGCTGAGGCGGAGTCCTGGCCGGACTCTCGGTCCGAGGCGGCGCGGCGGTGTTGGTCTCCTGGAGGGAGACGGTGTCGCGGGGAAGGCAGGCCGGCGGCTGGGCTTCGGCCCAGTTAGCCACTGCGCAACTTTTTTAAAAACAATTCCGCCGAACAGAAAAAAAATCCTAGAAAATAAAATAAAAATCTATAAATGCCAAAACAAATTTTCACCGTCTAAATAAAATATTTAGAACAAGATGAACATTTTCTTGGCCCTAAAATGCAACTTTGAAAACGTGCAATTTTTCTAACGCAAAGAAAATTGCAATAAAATCCAAATAAAACAAATATTTGATTTTAAATTTTTTCTCCCATATTTCATTAATTTTGGAGAAGTCATATTATCTCCTCTCATATATTTTAATATGGAATATTTTCGGAGAGAAAAATAATTAAAACCAAAATCCTCATTCCAAAATTTAATAGAAATCAAATTTGAAAACCGGGGAAATCCCCAACTCTCTCCGAGGGTCCTTGAGTTGCTTAGGATTTCAAGGATCGCGAGACGAAATGCAATAAAATATGATATGCAAGAATGATCTATGTATAACATTCCAAATTGAAAATTTGGGATGTTATATATATACACACATCTGGGATATTATTATATTACCCTACTTGAACTGATGGTTTCAGGCAGTTGTACTGATGAATTCGAGACGGTTGAACTGATGCTTTCATCTAATAGAAAAATATATCCCCCCTCCTCCGCCTCCCGCCGACCACCTTGTATGTGACTAGCCGTGCCGCCCCACCTCCCCGCACGTAGCTTCCGCGGAGGCCTCTACCAGTTCCGGTGCTCCGCTCTCATGCGCCGGCACGACAGGACGTCGTGGTGGCCGAGGCGGCGGGCTGGCGGGTTTGTCTTTTCCAGCCACACGCGCACGGTGTAATAGCTCACTCCGGCGACCTCTGCCTCGCCTCTAGCTACTTTTCTAGAAGCTTTGAGGAGGTTCTACAGCTCCCCCCGCTGAGCTTCTCGTCTCTTTCCAGGTCATTGAGAGCAGCATGCTCTGCGGAGCGCACTAATTTTTCTGGAATTCCGAGAATCTCACGCACGGGCTCGGCCTGGAGCTCCGTTTGTTTCCAGGCGATTGGTGGATTTGTTTGGGGAATCCAGTTCCTCTTATGCCCGAATTTTGTTTGCGGAATCTGTTGTCCAGAGGAGCAAGGTAATGCCCCGCCTTCTAGAACCTTCTGGAGTTATCTCGATGTACTATATGCTCAGCTCCGCATCTGTGTGTGCGCGCGCGCCCGTTCAGGTTAGGGCAGTGACGGGAAGAGAGACTGGTCGCAATGACGTCCCTGTCGCGGATGCTCTCCCTGGCCGGCCCAATGCAGCCGTCGGGGCCTCGCCGGATTTCGAGGACACAGACCACCGTCAACCTTGGCGAGCCCATCTTCGACAGTGAGGTGGTGCTGTCGTCGCTCGTGGAGATCGCGCCAATCCTCCGTGTCACCAACGAGGTCGAGGCGGCTAACCCCCGCGTCGCCTACCTCTGTAAGATACCATTCCTCTCCTCTGCTTTTTTCAGCACTGCTACACGGATACTGTCAGTCAACACAACACTCTGCTAAACTATACTGCCTTCTTCTAGCGTGAAAGTTAGCCTGTGTTACGAATTGCTTTTTCTGTAAAATGAACCTAACCATATTTCGTGCCTACTTATGTCATGCCTCAATAGTCAATACTAGTCATGTGCAGCAGCTTATAGGACTACAATTGCTCATTTTTTATATAAAGCTCTACGAATCACACACAGCTTCTGCCAAAATTACTGCTAGAAACCCACACTTCTCTTTCCCGAAGCCACAGTTCTGAACTTGTGGTACGACAAATCTTCGAACTGCTTGAGCGCTGCAGCGTGGGGTTGTTGGGGGTGAACGGCTTGAGCGCTGCGGAGTTGAACGGGCGCTGGTGACCATGGTGAACGGCCTGGGGTGGCGTAGGTGAACGGCCTTTGTGCTGAGGCGGCGACATTCTAGGAAGCCGTGGCTCACTAGCCTGTTCGGCTCATTGAGGATCGATGTTTGAACTCGCATATGTAGAGCATGTATAACGTCCATGTGCAATGTTCTGAGCTATTTCACGGCTGGAACAAGCAGAATCAATCATCGCGTACATGGTCGCTTGTGATTTTTGAAGAAACAGAACCAGTCGAACTTTAGCTTTCATTAGAAGTGAACGTCACCTGTAAGTGAATAGATACAATTTTCTGTAAATCTGGTTAGACTGCAAATTTGGACACAGGAAGGCTGCGCCAAGGAACTGACCATGTTGCTTTCTTTATTATAGTTTTTCTGGCAGTTTGGGCCTTTTCTAATTAGTGAAGGTCAATTCGTGCTGTGCATGTTATTTATCCCTTTTTTATCTCAAAAAATTTAACCCTTTTTTGTGTTTTTTTCAAATATAATCTGGCAGCACATTGTTCTAAATAGAAAAAAAGTGTTATAATTTGTTTCCCTAATTTTCAACTTTTTTGTGTGGCTGTGGCCGTGGGGTAGGTGTGTGAGAGAGCAACATTTTTAATAAACAATAAGTTTTCTGTGAAGTTAAATTTTTAACACCATTTTTTCTGAACCTTCGAACTGTTCCACCTAAAGAGTTTGAACGTTTGCTAGAATTGAGCAAAAATCTTTTTCCAAACTTTTCAAACGCTTCAAATGGAATCTTTTTTATTTTGAACTTACCGGGATTTTGCATTAAAATCTTTTCAAAACACATAACTGATCATTTTTTAATTCAGACTTCTATGTTTCTCTTTTTTGAAACCGATTTTTCTTGTTTTTAATTTGAATATAGCATTGTTTTTAATTCAAAATGTTTTTTAATTCGAACTGGTCAATGTTTTTTATTTGAACTGATTATTCTCTCTAATTTAAAATGATCATTCATTTTTTAATTCGAACTAATCATGGTTTTTAATTCAAATTGACTATTTATTTTATTTCAAACTCGTCATTGTTTTTAATTTGTACTGATCAATGTTTTTAATTCAAACCATTTTGTTCATTCTTGCACGCACATCAAACTATCATGTATACCTTCTTTCAAGAAGTAGTGATTATATCATCAGACACAAAATTTTCCATATATAATACATGCACAAGAATGACATATACACCGCACAGACCACACATTTTCATACATGAATGACATAACATGCTCCCTACTGTTCAGATTGATGCGGAACTTGATGCACCATAGTGTACATGATGCACCTTCCCTACTGTTCAGATTGGGTAACTCGTTCGGTTCCATAACACGCTCATCCACGCGACGCACGGAGGCAGACACATTGGTCACCTGGAAGACAGAGCAGGAGGACGCCGCGCCCAGCGGACCATGGGACAATGCGCCTTGGGGGCCGATGGGGTGGCACGTCGTGGGTGCCGGCAAGTGCGGCTGCAAGTGGCTTCTAAGGTGTGATCTACCTGCAATAATCAATAATGTATTAATCCTGCACTCATGTATCCAAAGTGATATTCTCACAAATTACTGGAGTTCGGCTGCTCCCTTACATAGCAAGACTGCTACTACTACTACAGATTAAATGTTGTATACATGTAGCCTATACTAACATAGAAGATATTAAACATTGTTCTATGTACTGACATAGCAGTAATATAAGGCAAGACATTTGAAGGATTGCTCACACTAAAATAAGAAATTGTACTGAACTTAAAATAAGATTTGCACTGAACTAACACTAGAATTTGAACTGAACTGAAATAGATCTTTGTTTAGGCATTTAAGCAAACACCTGACAGCAAAAAAAGTGACTGACATTTAGAAATAAAGACGATGGTATAGAAAAAATTCATGTAAGAATGAGAAGTACGACTCCGACATTTTAGCAACAAACAAATGACTAGGGTAGCAAATGTTCAAACTGAAACAAACCCATCTCTCTCTCATATTAACTCTTTGTCCATGGATCCATGTGCTGTAGCATGTGAACTCCAAAGCTAGCAATAGTAGTAGCTTCCATCTTGTATATCCCAATCCTAGGCTGCATGACTGCCATGGACTCGTAACAAACCGCTTATGGATTTTAAACAAACACCTAGAAGGCACGACAAATGGGCAAAAAAATCAATTGTTGAGTTGCATACTAGTGAGCCAACCATAGAATAGAGCAAATGGAAGAGCTTGAACAATCCACAACATATACACACGAGAATTGAGTTTCTGAAAAGAATTTTAGTTATGACGTACTGAACTAAAACCACGTCAACAATTTGCAAACAGATGTAATAATATACTATAGGAGGAATTTATTTAAATGTTTTTCAATTTTTTGAACTTACGGTTCTCGCGATTCCAAACATCTAGATTTCTGTTCTACGAAGATCTTGACTTTTTCCTAGCGACAAATAAAAACGCTATAAGAAGTAGTACTGAATTCCTGCATCACGCTTTCAAGGGTGAACCACACTGGAAGCTTGACCAAAATCCTCATGGGAGTTTATATTTGAACTAGCGACGGTTTATTTTTTGAGCTTACCTGGCAGTAATACATGAACTCTAGCACCCAATACAAGTATCATGCGACAATATGTAAACAAAAAAAGATGCAGGTTAAAACAAAAGTTGAAATAGCAGACAAACTCGAAGAAGCTAGCATCAACGATCTTCTAACTGAAGCACCATAGGTTCCCAATTTAATACCACTACAGAGTACTACAATAATTCTGTCAAAATTAAGTACACAAAGAACCTGCACATCAATCCATCACAGGATCATCCATTTTACATTCCATCCCCAAATATGCATGGAAAGTTTCAGAGTTGGAAGCTCTCTAAATTAAGCCATCTAAAAACTAAGTGATACATATATGCAGGAACAAAACTAGCTCTAAATGAGTAAAAACAGAGTATCAAGAAGATTCATCAAATTCATACCAAAAATGCTGAAGAAGGGAGAAAGTTGAGCTGGATCAGGAGGTGAAACACGGGTGGCCTGCACGTGGCTCTTTGAGTGACCGGCGTCGGAGCAAGAAGTTGGACTGATGAGCGGGAGGGAAGGCTGGGCTGGCTACTGGAGTAAGCCAACAACCATGTACTGCTGCTCGCGATGAACTCGACCTCCCTAATGCCATGGGGTTGGACTGAACACATCTCCACTGTGCATGTAGAGACTAGAATATACACACCCATTCCTCATATTGCAATAAATAGTCACATATTACATCTGGGTGATATCTCTGTACTTACAAAGTTACTGAAGGTGAACTATATCAAATGTTTATAGTCCACATGTCCATGGTTGTGGCGAAGATACTTAATTATATATATGAATCTGTTGTTCATATTGTAATATATAGTCCACATGTCCATGATTAGCATATAATGCTAATCTTTTGACACATCGAAACCAATAGCTGTGGCGAAGATACTTAATCATATATATGAATCACAACACACACACACACACACAGTGTTTGTTCTTCTATAACACATATGGAACTGGGTATGTGCTAACATTTTTGAACTTAGATATAAACTTGAGCAGTACCAACTACTAAACAAAAAGTTCGGTATATTGAGCTTAGAGATTATATATTGGTGAAATTTTTCTCCCTATAGAATCGTTAATCAAATAGATGTACTGTTCGTGAGGTTTTATCAACATGATAAGTAGTAGCAGTACTACCCTAGGTGGCAAAGTAATAGCGGCACAAAAGAAGGCCACCATCAATAGTGAGTGCTACTGCGACACCTAAACTATGTGTTGGACACGCTTGCTTTACATAGTACTACAAGATTTTTATGGAAAAAAGTATTAAAACATTTGTGAACACGAGGGCATACAGAAGTTGTACTGAGGGTGTGAATTAGAGTGGCCGGAAGAGGATGCAATAGCCGCACACACCACCAGATAAGTTCCCCTGTCTCCAGAACACATGTGTACATACACACATCTCCATGTACAACAAACAAAAGAAATAGTTGACCTCCAGAGTTTTTGAAAAGTGAATTATTTTTTGCAACTAGAGAACTTGCTACACTTAGCAAAGTTGAACTACTAATTCCCAGAAGCTGCAGGATGTCTACTTCCCTGAAACTAGAACTTTTGAACTTCACGTATGCTCATATATGCTGTTTCTTTTGAATTCCCTATCAAATGATCGGTTTCAGTAGCCAAGAAAATTGGCTCAACCTCATAGCTACGTAAATGAATTTGACTGAACCTTCAAACATAGAAAGTTTGAACTTCGCTCAAAAGCTAAATAGTTCAACCACATACATACAAGCATAAAACATGTAAATTTTGGTCCTGTTTAGACATATATCAGGAGAATATCTAGAGACCTCCGCTCAAATTTTTGTGTATGAACTGTCAAGCGAGGAGCAATTGAACATACGGGAGATGTGGGGATGAGATGACGAAACACGACCTTCAGGTGTTGGCGAAGAAGAACTGCCGAGGAGCCAGTACTGGACAGAGGAAGAAGGCCACATGGGAGGAACCAGGGCGCAGCTTCGATCGGCGGTCAGCCATGGATGGGGTGGCCCATAGGCATACCACCACCCATTACCACCATCTTGCGTCGCGCGTCGTGCGTGTCCTCTGGATCCCTAGCGCGAAAGTGACCACTGCGTCCTCTGCCTCCTACCCCGCAGAAGATCTCGCTGCTAGGAATCGTCACGCGGAGGTCGTCGGTGGTTGAGGCATAGTTTTCCGTGGGGAGGGGGCTACCAGCGTGCGGCGACGGGGTGAGGGGTGGTGGCTCCCGACGGCGGGGCGGAGGGTGGTGGCATGCGGCCGCGGGGCAAGGGGTGGTGGCGCGCAGCGGTGGGGCGAGGGATGCTGGCGCGCAGCGGCAGCTGAAGGGGTGGTGGCGCGCGGTGGTGGGGCAAGAGGTGGTGGCGCACGGCGGCGGGGCATGTGGCGGCGGAGAGATGGGATCAGGAAGTGGGTGGTTTGGGGGGAGGGGGTAAGTGTGTTGTGCGGGATCGAGCTGGTGGGCTGGATTCGGGAAGCTGTAGCTGTGTCGCGCGCGCTATATAGGGCCAAGGGGTAAAAGAATAATATTCTGTTACTAGTAACAGAATAGTCCAGCCCTATATATATAGGGTGGGTCTATTATGATAACACCCCTTAAGACCTTATTCTGCTAACACCCCATCCATGACCCACACCGCACAGCCACTAGAGAAAAATTACAGGAACAAAACGCGAACCCACCCACCTCACTTATCCATTTGTCACATCCCCACCCCATCCCCCATGACCTCCTCTCTCTCCCCGACCAACTCCCCACCGCTGTCCCGCCCTGCGCCACCACAGCCCCAAAGCATCGCGCCGCTGGCCGCCCCTACCTTGCCACATAGCTTCGGGACACCTCCTCCTACCTCCCCTTGTGGCCCCACCACCTACCTCCTTCCACCACCGCTGGCAGCGCCGCCATCACTCCTCTCCCCCGGCTACCGCGCCTCCTCTCACCCCGGCTGGTGCTCCACCCACCCCGCCCAAGCCCAACGGCCACCACGCCTCCTCTCATGCCCACCCACTATATCTCCCCTTCCCCGCATCACCCCACCACCCTGCATCCCACCTCTGTCGCGACCTCATGGCGTGAGCCGCTGCCATGGAGCGCTTGATCTCCGACTCCCCATGGTCCCCACGCCCCCACCGCCCCACGACCCACCTTCTTCTTTGAAGGCCCTCCCACACCCTCACCTTCTACCCGGCCGGGCTCCCGCACCCCACGCGATGGCCACCATGGACTTCCCTGACGATGACGCCCAATGTGTAGAGGTGCAGTCCGACTCCATGAGGCATGTAGTGCGGCGCTCCCTGCCTTCCCACTGGCGGTGCGGTTCCACCCCCGGACCTTCTTGGCGACCACTTGCCCGCGGTTGATTCCTCTTCGCTCGGTCCTTTCCGTGATGGGATCTGCATTTCACTTGTACCACTTTGTGGCTCACATGTTGGCAGAGAGAAGGACGACGGCGGCTACCACTTTGGTGGGAGCAGCAGGGGAGTCCGCGGTGGCGCTTCTGCCTCTGGATATCATGGTCGTGTTGTTTCGGGTTGTGCCCTGTTGTAGTTTTTCTTTGTCTGGACTTGCCCCGTTGCGGTTTTGGTATATTACTTATCTTTGTAGATCGGTGATTCGGTGTAGTTCGGCTCGATCGGCGATGCGGTTCATCCATGGCCACCTCGCGCGGTCTCTGTCGCTGGCGCCGGGACTCCGAGCGGATGGCGGGTGGAGCTGGCAACCTTGCAATGCAGCATGGTGTTTCCACCACGGGGTCCTGATCCTCCTCTGACCCCTTTTCCTTTCTTGTAGTTACTGTGCAGTTAGCCCGAACACCCCTTGCATCTCTCTCCTCGTCGAAGAAGTATGGCAGCGTGCCAGCTTGCAGTCCGGTTCTTGTGGCGGACATCGTTGGCAAATCCTGCGTCTGTAGCCCGTGCGCTTCCGCAAACAAAACGTGCAGACCAGACAAAGCAGAACATGCAACTCCCCTAGTGTGCACTTGGGGTTCGCTAGCTAATCATGCATGTCCTGCGGTTTGCCGTGGCCATACTACAGTCCAGCGTGTGTGACGTGCATTATTTTGCAGCTCACATTTTTTTCTTCTGGAAATCATTTGAGGTGCAATCAGTAAGAAAAGAGAAGAGAACATCAATGTTCATTTGTAGTCCATTTTGTTTATGAGATACTAGAGACAGAAAGAATAATAAGAATGGATGGTCATTTTGTATAAGCAAGTGTTTGACTAGTGTAATTTAGTTGGGCACTCTAGCATTGATTCTGCTGTGTACTGGATGTTTGTGTGGCTGTGTAAAAATAATGAGTGGACATGTATGTTTTGAAGCTCACTACATTCTCTCACGCAGTTAGCTATAAAATTCCTTCGTGGTTCACTTGGTACCCTGAAACAACGAAAGAAGCTCGCTTCTCATTACATGTAGTTCTTTCGCTCAGTCCACGAGGTTCACTTTCGGTAGTGTCGCGACCCGTTTACGGTAGTCTCAAGGTTCACTTTTCATAGTATTGCGGTTCACCAACACTCGACATGAAGTGCACTCCACCTTGTTTGGGAAAATTTATGTCCCACAAAAAAGAAATCATGCAGTGCACTTGTTTGTCCGATGAAGTGCGGTTTTTAGTCTAAAGAAGTGCACTCCACCTCATTTGGGAAAATTTACGTCCCACAAAAAAATATCATGCAGTGCACTTGTCTATCCAATGAAGTGCGGTTTTTAGTCTAAATAAGTGAGGTTTTCTGTCTGATGCAGTACAACCCGTTTAAGGGTAGTCTCGTGGCTCACTTTTCATAGTATTGCGGTTTACCAACACTCGACATGAAGTGCACTCCACCTCGTTTAAGAAAATTTGCGTCTCACAAAAATGAAATCATGCAGTGCACTTGTTTGTCCCACCTCGTTTTTAGTCTAAAGAAGTTCAGTTTTCTGTCTGATGCAGTACATACGACGATTTTGGTGTCACGAAAAAATAGAGTGCCTGCATTCCGTTAAAATCAAAATTGCTCGTAAACCGTAAGGAATCGAAGAGATTGTTCTACATGAAGAAGTTGCGCCTCATCGATATATTTCGAACGGCGCATAATTTGAATCATTTTGACAAGTGGTTTGTAAAAAATCCATGAAAAATGGCCACGGCCTCTCGTCGTCAGCCGCATGATTTTTAAAATTAACTAAAAACCATAAGGAATCTCAAAAACATTTCAAAAAATGAAAGTTGTGCCTCGTCCGCAGCTTTCCAACAGCATATCACACGCCTCATTTCGACAAGCGGTTAGAAAACTGGAGCGAAAATAGTACCGAAAATTCAAAAAAAAATTGAAAACTAGAATTCTGCGATTTAGTAAATTTGAAACTGCTCTTAAATCGTAATGAATTAGAGGAAATAATATATATCAAAAAGATGCGCCTCGACGATATCTTTCCAATAGTGCATCATTTGCTTCATTCCGACGAGCGGTTTAGAAGAAATCGCAAAAAACGCTCGCTGCCACTCATCATGGGCCACGCCATTTTCAAAACTGCTCTTAAACCGTGTGGAATGTCGAAAAGTGTTCAACATGTCGAAGTAGCACCTAATCCATAGCTTTTCAATGGTATACTACATGCCTCGTTCCAACTAACGGTCAAAAAACTAGAGCAAAAAAGGTACCCAAAAAACACAGCGTGTAGTTTTTTGCGACGAGAAGTTCACTCGTGTGAGTACTGCAACACACTTGGTTCAAACAATGACGTGCGCTTGCGTTGAGCGTGCAGTACGAAAGTGTTATCAGAATAGTTATTCTGCTAATATTAGCAGAATGGACCATCTGTAGATACCCTATATATTTCTGCACATCATCTCCATCATCATTATCAGTACATCCTACGCAGGTGAGTTAGGATGCACTTATCCCAGAAAGGTATCTATCCTTCAAACTAGGGGAGTGCTTCAAACTAACAACAGTACATAATATCCAACAAAAGAGGGTCATGCCACAACAGGCAGATACATGGCTCAGTCTAGATATCAGTACTAATCAAGTTGTGCATATTTGCTGTTGGCATGAACCACATCTGATAGAGGCAAATGTGTCCCGTCTTTCGATGAGATATTGACCACGACGGAGCACGATCAACCTGACCACGAAGGTCTATTTCCTACAAGCAAACGAAGAACAGGCAAGAAACTAAGATTGAAATCTGGATATTGCGAATATAAGATGAGAGCTTTATTGATGAAGGTAGGGTTCTGTGACTCTTTGTCTGGTCGTTGAACACAAACGAAGTACGAGAAGTTGCAGCTATGGCGAACTGTTAATCTAAACAAAACCCGAAGTCTAAACGACGCCCTAAGGGTTGTATATATGGTGGAATAGGGGGGGGGGTTTCGTGGCCCTTGGAGGAGGGGTGTAAAACCAACCCTAATTCTTGTTTCCCCACACATATGGACTCTAAAAATAGCCTATACTTAAGTATTTCTAAAATACATGGGTCTGGCCCAATAATAAGGTGACGCGGCACCTAGAATAGCATCTGGACGAAATTTATGAAGTGGCATCTTGTATATTTCATCCAAGGCTTCATGGACTCCTTATGGTGGCTTCAAAGTCCTAAAATCATCACTCGTAACTCCATTCTTGTTCCCCTTGCGCATGCCATCATCTCCATGCTTGGTCTTGCTCCCGTGTTCATCCCTCTTATCGATGCCAGGCCCTTCATTTGTAAGCAAAACAAATGTATCCAATTTAGGCAGCATCATATTCTCATGAACATTAGAATCATTACCAAGAAACGAAAGTACCTGATAATTTAATTAGCGTGCGCAAGCTCTAGTAATTGGTCAAGTATGTATAGCAGCAGGGGCTGTGGCTGTAACAATGCTATTGATGTCCTCATCATCCTCCCCTTCTTGAAATGAAGTCATCCTCGACGGAAGCTCATCTTCCTCACCCAAATAAGGCTTCAAATCTGCAATGTTAAAAGTGGGACTAACCCCAAAATATGCAAGTAACTCAAGTTTATATGCATTATCATTTATTTTCTCTAACACCTTAAAAGGACCATCAACATGTGGCATTAGCTTTGATTTACGCAAATCAGGAAATCTATCCTTACGCAAATGTAACCGAACAAGATCTCTAGGTGCAAACACAACATGTTTTCTACCCTTACCTCCAGCAAGTTTATATTTAGCATTCATACGTTCAATATTTTCCTTAGTGAACTCATGCATTTTAAAGATCAATTCAGCATGTTGTTTTGCATCAAAATTAACCTTCTCCGAAGATGGAAGAGGCAACAACTCAATGGTGCACGAGGTAGGAAACCATACACAATTTCAAAAGGGCACATCTTCATAGTAGAATGCAATGAACGATTATAAGAAAATTCAATATGAGGCAAGCATTCTTCCCACATTTTCTTATTATTCTTCAAAACAGCCCTAAGCATAGTAGACAATGTTCTATTGACTACTTCAGTTTGACCATCAGTTTGGTGGTGACAAGTAGTACTAAAAAGCAGTTTAGTCCCCAACTTGGCCCATAAACATCTCCAAAAGTGGCTACGAAATTTAGTGTCATGATCTGAAACAATAGTATTTGGCACACCATGCAAGCGAATAATTTCACAAAATAACAAATCAGGAACATTAACAACATCATCGCTTTTATGACATGGTATAAAGTGTGCCATTTTTGAGAATATATCCACGCCAACAAATATGCTATCCCTCCCCTTCTTTGTTCGAGGTAAACCTAAAATAAAGTCCATAGATATATCCTCCCAAGGAACACTAGGTACGAGCAAAGGCATATATAAACCATGAGGATTTAGTCATGACTTAGCTTTTTGACATGTAGTGCAGCGAGCAACAAAACGCTCAACATCCCGTCTCATCTTTGGCCAAAAGAAATGTGTAGCAAGTTCGTCCTTCGTCTTCTTCACGCCAAAGTGTCCCATTAATCCTCCTCCATGCACCTCCTGCAACAACAAAAGATGAATGGAGCTAGCTGGAATGCATAGCTTGTTAGCACGGAACACAAATCCATCATTAACGACGAACTTGTTCCATGTTCTTCCTTCTTGACAATTCTGCATTACATCTTTAAAATCAGCATCATGCACATATTGATCTTTGATGGTCTCCAAACCAAATATTTCTAAGTCAAGTTGTGAAAGCATGGTATAGCGACGAGGCAATGCATTAGCAATAAAATTTTCTTTACCCTTCTTGTGTTTAATGACATAAGGGAAAGTCTCAATGAATTCAACCCATTTAGCATGTCTACGATTCAGTTTAGCTTAACTTTTAAGATGTTTCAAGGATTCATGATCAAAATGTATAACAAATTCTTTGGGCCATAAATAATGTTTCCATGTCTCCAAAGTCCGAACAAGAGCATATAATTCTTTATCATAAGTAGAATAATTCGGACCAGGCCCACTCAATTTTTCAGAAAAATCTGCAGTATGTTTGCCATCTTGTAATAACACACCTCCTAATCCAATTCCACTAGCATCGCATTCAAGCTCAAAAGTCTTATTAAAATCACAAAGTTAGAGTAAAGGAGCATGTGTCAACTTATCTTTCAATATCGTGAAGGCTTCTTCCTGTGCGGTACCCCAAACAAAAGGCACATCCTTCTTTGTAAGCTTGTTGAGAGGTGCAGCAATGGTGCTGAAATCTCTCACAAAACGCCTATTTGAAACCTGCGATGCCAAGGAAACTACTGACTTGTGTGACCGTTTTGAGATGCGGCCAACTCTCAATAGCTTCAGTCTTGGCTTTATCAACTTCAATTCCCTATGGAGTAACAACATAACCAAGAAAAGATACCAAACAAACGTGCATCACGTAAAGCAATAAAAACAGCACATAAATGTTTCAAATGTTCCTCCAAAAATTTGCTATAAATCAGTATATCATCAAAATAAACTACCACAAATCATCCAATGAAATCATGTAAAACTTCATTCATTAATCTCATGAAAGTACTAGGTGCATTAGTTAACCCAAAAGGCATGACTAATCACTCATATAAACCAAACTTAGTTTTAAATTCCGTTTTCCATTCATCTCCCAATTTCATATGAATTTGATAGTATCCACTACGCAAATCAACTTTGGAGAATATTGTAGAGCCACTCAATTCATCAAGCATATCATCTAGCCTAGGAATAGGATGACGATAACGAATAGTAATATTATTAATGCCTCTACAATCAACACACATACACGATGTACCATACTTTTTCGGCACTAGAATAATAGGAACATGATAAGGACTAAGGTATTCGCGTATATAACCTTTGTCGAGTAGCTCCTGGACTTGACGCATAATCTCCTTCGTATCCTCTGGATTGGTACAGTATGGTGCACGGTTGGGTAGCGAAGCACCAAGAATTAAGTCAATCTGATGCTCAATCCCTCGAATAGGTGGTAATCCCAGTGGCATGTCTTGTGGAAAGACGTCAACGAACTCTTGCAAAATATTAGTAACAGCAGGAGGCAAAGAGGAAGGCGCGTCCTCGAATGAAAATAATGCCTCTTCGCACACAAAAGCATAGCAAATAGATTTGCTGAAATCTAGATCATCAATATCAGATTTGGTGGCAAGTAAACATGCACTTTTCAATTTAATTTCAGAAGCAACACTAGATTGTTTATTATTAGGCTTCATTTGTTGCTCAAATTCTTTTGTGACAATATGATTTTCACTCTTGTTTTTCTCCTTTTTTGCTTTATTAGCTCTATTAATATCATCTTTCAAAATGGAATCACGAGACATAGGAAGCAAAGTAATATGTTCATCCTTATGAACAAGAGTATACTGATTGTTTCTACCATGGTGTACAGAATTTTTATCAAATTGCCATGGTCTACCAAGTAATAACGAACATGCTTGTATGGGTACCACATCACAATCAACATAATCAGCATATATAGAGATACTAAAATGCACACGAACAGTGCGTGTTACCTTAACCTTGCCGCTGTTGTTGAACCATTGGATGTTGTAAGGATGTGGATGTGCTCTTGTGGTGAGAGATTGCTTCTCCACCATCTCCATGCTAGCCAAGTTGTTGCAGCTACCTGCATATATGATGACGCGAACATAACATTCCTTCACAACTCCCTTTGTATGGAACAAATTATGCCTCTGATTTTGCTCAGCATGTGAGACCTACACACTCAAAACACGTTGAGCAACTAAACATTCATACCTGTCAGCATCTTCAGGAGCCATGTAATGCATCTCATGTTCAGAATCATCTCCACCGTGTTCTTCACGTGTAATAAGAGCCAAAGTCTCCTCATCATAGTCACTAGCGGACTCATACCCACCATCCTCAATAGAAATCATCACACGCTCAGATTTGCATTCTCTTGCATAATGACCTCTTCCCTTACAACAACGACAAATAATATCACTTGTGTGCCCTGTTGATGCCATGGAAGAAGAGAAGCTCTATGCAGGCCCAGCAGGTGTGCTCTTGGTAGATAGTGGTGGCTGTGCCTGCTTTGTTGTATCACGGCTGGAGGTGGCAGCTGATGGAGGTGCTGGTGCTGTGGAAGTAGAAGATGCACGCGGTGTCCAAGATGAAGGTCGGCTTATAGAAAAGTTAGTTCGCACCAATGCATGTCGATCCTGCACTTCCCGTTCAGCTTTACAAGCAAGATGGAATGAACGAGTGATATTATTATACTCCTTATACTCTAGAATGGTCGGAATCTCTCTATTTAATCCACCCATAAAACGGGCAAGCATAGCTTCATTCTCCTCAACAATACCACATCTAATCATGCCAGTTTGTAATTCCTGATAACATTCTTCTACATAATTTTTTCCTTGTCTTAAGCATTGCAATTTTTGAAGTAATTCACATTGATAGTATGGTGGAACCCAACGAGTACGCATAGCAGTTTTCAAAGCAGCCCAAGTAGCTGGAATAGGATATAATCTACAATGTTTAGACCACCATACACATGCAAAACTAGTGAAAGCACAAAACAGCAGCAGGAACACATCTCTCCTCAGGAACATATCTACCCTCAAATGGTGGGATATTCAATTTTAGTTTAGGAATATGGTCATGATCTCGTACCTGAGCTGGTAATGCAGCCCTACCATTGCGATTATTTGCATGTGGACGACCTGGTGCTGGTGGTTGCACGTAGTTCTGATTTTGATCAACCTCATCCTGATAATCGCCCACAAAATCATCCTCCTCAGCGGCAGCAGCAGGAGCCACAGAAGCATCAACAGTAGGTGCAGCGGCACCAGAGGTTTGACCAGGTTCAACGGGAACGTGCAGTGCTTGTCCCACTTGATTTGGAAGGTGACGTTGTTGTTGTTGTTGTTGTTGTTGTGGAGGTGCGATAGGTGCAGCCGGCGGTGGTTGTGGAAGACGCGTGAGCAATTCATTAAACTTGTTATCGAGCTTTGTTTCGAATGTCTTCTCCATGGCTTCTTCAAATCTGTTTAACACATCTTGCACCTGTCCACTCATCATTTGTTGAAATTTATCATGTAGCTATTTGTTCGTCATGTTCTCCCAATCAGTCTCATCCACTTGTGATCCTACCATGGTTAGCAGCAATAGAAACACACAAGAATATGATCCTACAGACTACTAGAAAGTGGTGGTGGTGGTGTGTCACAAATCCGTCAAGCAAATCTCAAATTCCTACCCGTTCTTACCCAGCAGTTGGTGGTGATCGGCAACCATTGTAATCAAAACTCTCAAAGCTTGGATAGAGCGATTACTAGGGAGAGTCAAACGCACGACGTAGATGTATATGGAGCTAGGAAGGATTATAATATGGTAGCAAAAGGGTCAACAATAATCAATTCAGAGATGCAAAGTTAAATAAATGCTCAACGACGGTACTGTGCTGGTCCTAGGCTAGACTGTACTAGAAACGCGAGCCTAGAACACAAACAAAATCATGGTGTGCCACGTAAATAGGGAAGATCACTCTCTGATTTTTTTTCTTTTTTTCACTATTTTGGGACTTTTTTTCCTCTTTTTTTGCTCTGCAACAATTTTTTTCCAACAAAGTCTACAAATGGTCTAAAAACTGCCTAGCCAGAATTCCAGACTTAGTTTTTTTGAAACTGGAACTATTTTTCTACTGCGGGTAACATAGACGTCCGGGAATCCTACACTATCATGAATCGTAGTATGGCGTGATCTGGAAATCGAAAACAAAGCAACAAATACTGGACTCGGATTGGAGGCGGAGATGAATCTGGTGGAACTCGGACTGCCGGACTGGTGGTTGTATACGACGATGGTATATGTGGACTCGGGTTGGTGGTGGTATATGGCGATGGTATATGTGGAATCGGATTGGTGGTTGTATATGGCGATGGTATATGTGGACTTGGATTGGTGGTTGTATATGGCAGCGGCGATGTATATGGTGGGGTGGTGGTATATGGCAATGATGATGACGATGGTGCGACGGCGCCGTGACAACCTGTGAACAGAACTCGAAACTCTAAGGAACTAGACGATAAGACCACAACTCGACATGACGATGCAACCACAAATTCAACAAAGCAAAACTCTAAAAAGACTATGCAATGGCTCAGATTGGTTCGGATGTGATGAACTAACCCTAATTTTTTTTGGCTTTTTCATGGACTATAGGTATGAAGAACAAACTAGACCTAAACTACGAAAAACTGTAAAATCTCACTGAGCAACCTGGAAATCAGATACCACTTGACAGAGGCAAAGGTGTCCCATCTTTTGATGAGATGATGATTATCGTTTCAGAGAAGTAGACTTTGACGATCCGACTATGAACGTGCGAAGATGTCGCGCCTTAGCAATCGCTAAACCAACTCCGAGAGGTTATTGACCACGCCGGAGCACGATCAACCTGACCATGAAGGTCTATTTCCTGCAAGCAAACGAAGAACATGCAAGAAACTAAGATTGTAATCAGGATATTGCGAATATAAGATGAAAGTTTTATTGATGAAGGTGGGGTTCTGTGACGTCTTTGTCTAGTCGTTGAACACAAACGAAGTATGCGAAGTTGTAGCTATGGCAAACTTTTAATCTAAACAAATCCCATAGTCTAAACGACGCCCTAAGGGCTGTATATATGGAGGAAGAGGGGGGAATTTCGTGGCCCTTGGAGGAGGGGGTCCGAAACCAACCCTAACTCTTGTTTCCCCGCACATACGGACTCTAAAAATAGCCTATACTTAAGTATTTCGAAAATACATGGGCCTGGCACAATAATAAGGTGACGCGACACCTATAATAGCCTCTGGACGAAATTTATGAAGTGACATCTTGTATATTTCATCCAAGGCTTCATGCACTCTTTATGGTGGCTTCAAAGTCCTGAAATCATCACTTGTAAATCTGTTCTTGTTCCCCTTGTGCATGCCATCATTTCCATGCTTGGTCTTGCTCAAGTGTTCATCCCTCTTATCCATGCCAGGCCCTTCATTTGTTACCAAAACAAATGTATCCAATTTAGGCATCATCATATTCTCATGAACATTGGAATCATGACCAAGAAACGAAAGTACCTGATAATTTAATTGGCGTGCGCGAGCTCTAGTAATTGGTCCAGTATGTATAGCAGTAGGGGTTGTGGGTGTAACAATGGTATTAATGTACTCATCAACATCGCCGCATGTCGGATTTGCAAAAGCCATCCATCGCATTGAAGCTTGATGCCTTTCACACACTGAAGATTATCTGGCAACAAGCTGTGTCGATGAATCTCTAGATATGGTGATTCATGAAACCCATGGTATGATGTGTAAACACAATTCCCCCTAGCGAATGGAAGTTGCATAGCACGGTAATCATCGCTAGTGATATGATCGATGATTGGTTGGATGATCGCATAATTGAGCTCGAGGAACATGGATTGGTTGCCGAGGCTATAAACCCGCCTCCAGTTGATTACGCCTGGCCCAACGGAGCTAGGATCTTTCTCGAACACGGAGCAGCCATAGCCATCAATGTCACGAATGCCCCAGGCATTGTACTACATGTGGTTTGATGAAATGGTTTGGTCAATTTGGTACGTGCAAATGAGCATCAAATGACCGTCGTCAGCTGAACGAGCGATAAACCACCACCCATCAGCTGGTATGATTCCAGGTCCTAGAATCATGAAGGCCAGCGCATTTGCGTCTGCTGCAACAATTCAAATTGGAGACCAAAAGGACAAAAATAAACAATCATGTTCAGACTATGTGTGGAATTAAGATTATTATAACAGTGACACATATCATAGACAGAGAATTTTAATGCAGTGGTCATAATCATACCCCAAGTTAAAAAAATAAGCCAAAGGCTTTCATATTCTAGCAATATATCATGGTTTAAACATCATGTAACAATGGGAGGAAAACATCGATGACAGGGCCTACTCATATTCTACCTTAGCAGTTACTACTGTTCTCATATCAACTCTAAGCAATAACATGCGCTGTTATAAAAATCTTGGAAATGAGAGTAACATATAGCAATCATGAGGTTATACTCATAATATCTGTTCTAACAATCATTAGATGCCAATTGTTCCCATATCAACTCTAACAATAACATGTGTGGTCTTAAAAATCTAGGAAATGAGAGGGACATATAGAAATGATGTGGCTATAGACATACTATCTATTCTAAATTTGTAAGAATGAACAAGCAGTCGTATTCATAAGGTAAAGATGAGATGAGATAGAACAATTACACGACGATAGATTCCACCAGTATAGGCAGCCAATATGTGCGTCGACCGCGTAAATGATGCCATCATGCACTATAGCATCAGACAAAAATGTTGGCTGAAGAGGACCGACGATGAGTCATAACCATGTATGGCGACCGGATTCCAGATAGACTAATCCCATGTTGAACATGGCAATGATCTTGTAATCCATGTAGTCTTCTGATGGTGTGGGCACTTCGTAGATTACAACCTTAAGCAAACAGAGGTCGAGCCAAGAGCTCGATGGGTCTCGTGCTTAGTAGGCAGGAGTGTCCGGCGGGCTGCGGGCTCGATGGCGGCGGTATCTAGTGATGGAAGGGTGATCTCTCGTTGGGTGTATATATCCACGAGACGCCATGGACTACCGGATTAGTGGATGAGGACGATCCAGTTGGCCTTCATGCCCGCTGTCGGTGTCAAAACCGGCGGATCTCGGGTAGGGGGTCCCGAACTGTGCGTCTAGGCCGGATGGTAACATGAGGCAGGGGACACAATGTTTTACCCAGGTTTGGGCCCTCTTGATGGAGGTAAAACCCTATGTCCTGCTCGATTAATATTGATGATATGGGTAGTACAAGAGTAGATCTACCACGAGATCGGAGAGGCTAAACCCTAGAAGCTAGCCTATGGTATGATTGTATGTTATGGTTGTTGTCCTACGGACTAAAATCCTTCGGTTTATATAGACACCGGAGAGGGTTAGGGTTACACAAGGTCGGTTACAAAGGAGGAGATATCCATATCCGTATTGCCTAGCTTGCCTTCCACGCCAAGTAGAGTCCCATCCAGACACGAGACGAAGTCTTCAATCTTGTATCTTTATAGTCTAATAGTCCGGCCAATGGAGATAGTCCGGCTGTCCGGAGACCCCCTAATCCAGGACTCCCTCAGTAGCCCCTGAACCAGGCTTCAATGACGATGAGTCCGGCGCGCAGTATTGTCTTCGGCATTGCAAGGCGGGTTCCTTCTCCGAATACATCACAGAAGAATTTGAATACGAGGATAGTGTCCGACCCTGCAAAATAAGTTCCACATACCACCGTAGAGAGAATAATATTTTCGCAGATCTAATTTGCAGGCTTGTTTTGGCAGCATGACGTTATGTCATGGCCCGGTGATTATTCGAACCGTTTCCTTTAACCAGCCCCGCACACAACGCGAGGCAGTTTTTCGACACGTCTTGTCAGAGCAGAGATCGAGTCCCCTTATTACGGGATTCTCATCAATACGGGCATGGGTAACCCAACCGCGCCATCAATTATGGTGCTTGGGGGATAAGCGAGTTTTACCAGGCAAGTGGGGACGCTTAGTTTCGTCCGCCCATATAAAGGGATAAGGATTCACCTTTCTATCCACGCCTTCTTCCTCCTTTGCTCATCCGTTTTCGTACACTCGAGCCCTAGCACCCAAGTCCGCACTCCCCACCACAACCTTCTCCAACCATGTCCGGAGCGGGAGGCAGGTGGATGGTCTCCTCCGTCACGGAGGGAGATATCAAGAAGCTGCGCGGAGCCGGATACTTAGCCCCGAATATCGCGCATCGGCAGCCCGCTGCGGGGCAGATCGTCCCTACCCCGGAACCTCACGAGAGGGTAGTTTTCCTTCACCACTTCCTCCGCGGACTAGGGTTTCCCCTCCATCCATTCGTCCATGGTCTCATGTTCTACTACGGGCTGGGCTTTCATGATCTGGCCCCGAACTTAATCCTCAACATTTCGGCGTTCATCCTCCGCATCCGGCCCCACTTCGGCCTGTGGTTAAAGACCTTCAATATCAAGCCGAAGGTAGTACGAGGCCAACAAGCAGAATGCGGCGGAGCCATGGTGGGCAAGATGTCCAATGTCATATGGCTCAAAGGCTCCTTGGTGGAGACAATAAAGGGATGGCAATCGGTGTGGTTCTACATCACCGAGCCGCGCGACGCCCAATGGGTGGCTGCCCCTGAGTTTCGATCCGGATTCCCAACACGGCTCACTTCCTGGAAAGAGAAGGGCTTGTCGTGGGGTTCATCGGTGGAGCTGGATGGACTCCAGAAATGTATCCGGAGTATGGCGAGCAAGAAGCTCAAGCTTGTCAACATAGTCCAAGTTATGCTCATCCGCCGGATCCTCCCGTGTCAACAACAGGATTTTTCCTTGTGGGAGTTCGACCCGGCCCAACACCAGACTCCGAGCGAGCTCTTCGATACGACGCATAAGGATGTCTGGAAGGTGCTGTTCAAGGGCGCCGAGGTCCCCCCTTTTCTCGTCGAGGACCGCGGACTAAGCGCAAAGCGCCTAGCGCGTTCAGTGAGTTCAATACATCCCGTAGGACATTAATTTTCCCTAGCTTAATTATGTGCGGGGTCTAATCTCCATGCCTTTGATAGGACTAGGTGGAGATGTCGGGGCAGATTAACTGTCCGGCCCCTTTGCCCGAAGACACTGTGGGCGCTCTCCTGACAAAGACGCTGACTCCGGTTCCTTACAAGGTGCCGGAGAAGACCAAGAAGGCCAAGGGAACCCGATAGAGTTCCCGGCGCCAGGTGTTATCAGACTCATCATCCGATAACTCTGCGGCACACTCTTCCCCCGAAGACAAGGAGGAAGAAGAAGATGCTCCCCCTCCAGGCGGGGGAGACAAGAAAAGGAAGGCTGCCCCAACTGGGGAGGCCGAAGGGTCCAAGAAGGGAAGGACTCTCCTTCTGGATAGTTCCACCGCCACCGACGAAGGCGAAGACGAGTGGTTGCCCAGGGCCAAGCCCCCGGGGGAGATCGTAAGTATTCGGATACCAGAGTAACTCACAGGATTCCTTTGTCGCACTGTTTTCCCTAACGCCGAACATAATTATGCAGGCCGCCATGAGCCAATATCGAGGTATCATCGGACGGCTCCCTGGGCTCGTCGGACATGGACAGCAATCCAGTCCCGACCGCCACCTCCCCTCATCCTGCCGACGATGCCGAGGTGCTATCTTAGGAGGCACTATGCCGAGGGGAGACAGTCCCGGAGCTGCCTCAATGCGACCTACCGAACTCCGGGAGCCGAGGGGATGGAGCCCCTGAGAACTTCGAGTTCGGCCCTCAGCCGAACACCGCACCGGAACCTCCAGCGGTTCCAGGCTCGGGCAGGCGGCATCCTTCTAAGAGGGGCAAGACGCCTGTGCCGGTGACCTATGTCCATCCAGAGGCACCGGACAATCTGCTGGAAGTGCTTCGCAGCGCTTCCATCGACGAGGAGCACCGCACTATCATGAGTGCGGTGTTCCAGAAGGTTCAGTACGCCAAGAGCGGATTGACTGAAGCCTATGCCAGCCTTCTAACAGGCTTCGAGGTAAGTGTTTTAAAATGTAGTAGAAATATTACCGCATAGACAGTAGCCCCTAATGCTTTGTTCAGTGTTCACAAAGAAAAGCTGAACAAAGGATCAAATAATATCGCAAGAGTCTAATATAAGTATGTCAATATGCATATGCAGGCTTCGCTGGTGGCGTCCGCCGCACTGACTGCAGAGGTCGCCGTACTGAAGCAAGACCTTGAGGGGTCTAGGAAAGAGCTCGGCCTTGCCAAGAAGCAGGTCGAGGAGAACAAGGGTAAGTAATACACTGTCTATAGATATGTGTATATAAAAGAAGATGCATTTGCAAAATGATAGGATCATCGTATATTTGCTAGGGGCCACGACCGAGGTGGCGACCCTGAAGCAAGCGCTAACCAAGGCCAAAGATAAAGTGGCCAAGGAGTGCACCGAGCGAGAGAAGCACGAGGCTCGGGTGGGCAAGGTGCAGCAAGAGCTCCAGGCTCTCGTGGCGAAGCACGAGGCGTTGGAGCTTGACTCAAAGACGCGAGAGTCTGAGCTTGCCGCGGCCCTCGAGAGCGCAAAAAGTGCCAAGGCCGAAGCCTAAAAGGCCCTCCAGGAGATCGACGCAATGAAGAAGATAGCGGCGGGTAAGGCTTTCTATATGCAAAGCAAGCATGTAAAAGTAAATTACCGATTACTTACCCGAATCCGGACCTCTCCAGGAGCATTCGCAGATTTTCCCTGCAACGTGTCCAATGCCGCACAATTTTACCAGGCCGAGGATGCTAGCTCAACGGATAAGCTGTTCTGGTCTCAGTATGCTGAGGCCGAACACCCGGTGCCAATGAGCGACCAGCTGAAGCAGATGGTCGAGCTACATAAGGCGGCCAATCGGGCCATGAAGAGCTTTATAGTCCGGCTGTGGCCTGGCTTCGCCCTTCCGAACAGCTTCTTCGGCCTGGTGAGGCGGCTTGTGGATGCCTGCCCGCGGCTGGAGGTCGTCAAGCGATCTGTCTGCATTGAAGGTGCACGCTAGGCTTTCGCCCGTGTGAAATTGCAGCGGGTCAAGCTAGACGCTGTGAAGCTAATCAAGGAGGGGCCACCGGAGGGCAAGGAGCACCGCCACCCCGAGATGTACTACAAGGGTATTCTGCCGGGTGCCCTTATCATAGCGGACGAGCGTTCAAAAGATGTAATATTTGAGTGAGACTTGCTCGTTTTATCATGTATTTATGAAAACTTGTTTCATATGCGCTATGCAAGGCTTGTTTGGATTTAAAATATTACCTTCTATTTGGCTGTTTATCCAATCTAAGAGATGGCTAGTCCTCGGCTTCTGCCCCCATGCCACGAGTGCTGGAGTGTTCGGGATAAACCTGCGCACTCTTGTTCCCATGTTTGGGTCCTTCGAGGGAGGTGCTCAGCACAGCAAACAAGGCAACCAGACTAATAATGCTTTATCACTCTCACTTAGCCATAGAATTCTATAATTTTAAATTTCGGCGAAGCCCCTGGTATTCGGAAGGCCGAATTTGGGGCGCGATACACGCCTTTAAGCCGGACAGGGCCGGCCCCTCGCTCTAAGCGGCATAAGTCTTTAGGGACTCGAAAACCTCGCCGAACAGCGACCAGTCTCTCGCCTTATCATGACAGTCAGTTTTAGCTTTCTCTACTGAGGTCCTGAACCCAGCAGAACCGGGGCACAATCGCAGTAGTTCTCCTAGCGCTACCTTAGCCGATAGAGCGGAACGTAAGGTACCAAAACATAGGAGCCGGGCAAACCCAACATTTGACCAAAGACATGATTCGGAGATGATGCATATAATGCTATAAGTTCGGGGTGCCGCACTTGTGAAAGTGTTTGGACTTTTCACACCGTATTGTGGGGTACGTAAGCCAATGGTGTATTGGCCGTACCAAAGTGTACGGTTGCAAGGTGTCATTAATGAACACATAGATATATATATATATATATATATATATATATATAATAAGAATGCAATAATAGTCGTAATGTCATGCATTGTTTATTCAAAAAATTGCGTTAAGGCAGAGTGATACAGATAGTGCGATAAGCAAAGAGTAGGACTATGTCCCTTCCAAGGGCAAGCTGAGGAATGATATTAAATCGAATATTTGGCTCGTTACTGTAATCCACCTGGGAATTTCATGGTATGACGTAGCTCTCTGCCTCCTTGGTTGCTGCATCATGTGTTCGGCAATAGTGTTGTCGAACAGTGTTTGCAGAGATTAAGGTCCTGAAAAAAAGAAAAAAAAATAACCAAACGGGAAGCCCCTAGTGCGGTTTAAGCCGTGTCTTGGGGCATGCCGCAGTTGTGCCCCCCCTCCCCACCTGTTCCCATGGTATTTTTAATGCGTAATTATGTACGCGCGACACGAGTTTCGCCATTGGGCTGGGCTTGGGGTGGCCGCCGCATTGCTAAGCGAGCTCAGATCGCGCCAGGAGGTCTATTTGTCGATTGCTTCGAGTGCGCTTGAAGGTGTCCAGGCTTTGAAGCACCGAACTAGTTGATTGCCTTGAGAGGCTGCTTTGCGCTTCTGCTGCGAGGGCTGCGATGTGCTCCTTTGTTCGGAGAGAGCGCTCTGTGTTTCCATTGACTGTAATAACTCCGCGAGGTCCTAGCATCTTGAGCTTGAGGTATGTGTAATGCGGTACCGCATTGAATCTAGCAAATGCGGTTCGCCCGAGCAGCGCGTGATAACCACTTCGGAATGGGACTATATCAAAGATTAACTCTTCGCTTTGGAAGTTACCCGGGGATCCGAAGACCACTTCCAGTGTAATTGAGCCTGTGCAATGGGCCTCTACACCTGGAATGACGCCTTTAAAGGTCATTTTCGTGGGTTTGATCCTTGAGGGGTCTATACCCATTTTGCGCACTGTGTCCTGATAAAGCAGGTTCAGGTTGCTGCCGCCATCCATAAGGACTCGAGTGAGGTGAAATCCGTCAGTGATTGGGTCTAGGACCAGTGCGGCGAATCCGCCATGACGGATACTAGTGGGGTGGTCCCTGCGATCGAAGGTGATCAGACAGGAGGACCAAGGGTTGAATTTTGGGGCGACTGGCTCCAACGCATATACGTCCCTGAGCGCATGCTTCCACTCCCTCTTGGTGATGTGGGTTGTGTATATCATGTTCACCGTCCGCACTTGCGGGGGAAACCTCTTCTGTCCTCCGATGTGCGGCTGCCGGGGCTCTTCCTCGTTATCGCTATGCGGCCCCTTGTCCTTGTTTTTGGCAATTAACTTGCGGGCCTGCTTGAACACCCAACAATCCCTGTTGGTGTGATTGGCTGGCTTGTCTGGGGTTCCTTGTATTTGACACGAGCGGTCGAGTATACGGTCCAAGCTGGAAGGACCCGGCGTACTTTGTTTGAATGGCTTTTTCCGCTGACCGGGTTTAGAGCCTTTGGATCCGACATTGACTGCCGTATCCTTAGTATTTTCGCTGTTAATGCGGTGCTTATGTTTGTTGCGATGTGACCTGCTATTGCCGTCCTTGGTATCCGAGGTACCATGGTTCTTTGATATGTTATTATTGCGAGCCATCCAGTTGTCTTCTCCCGCACAAAAGCGGGTCATGAGCGTCGTGAGAGCTGCCATAGATTTTGGCTTTTCCTGACCAAGGTGCTGGGCTAGCCACTCGTCTCGGATGTTGTGTTTGAAAGCCTCTAAGGCCTCTACATCCGGACAGTCGATGATCCAATTTTTCTTTGTAAGGAACCGAGTCTAGAATTGCCTGGCCGACTCTTCTGTCTGCTGAATAATGTGGCTCAAGTCATCGGCATCTGGTGGTCGCACATAAGTGCCCTGAAAGTTGTCGAGGAATGCGGCTTCCGGATCTTCCCAACGGCTAATGGAGTCCGCTGGCAAGCTGTTAAGCCAATGTCGCGCTGGTCCTATGAGATTTAGTGGGAGGTATTTGATGGCGTGTAAGTCATCACCGCGGGCCATGTGGATGTGGAGGAGGAAATCCTCGATCCATACTACGGGATCTGTTGTTCCGTCGTATGATTCAATATTTACAGGTTTAAAACCTTTTGGGAATTGATGTTCCATTACTTCGTCTGTGAAGCATAAGGGGTGTGCGACGCCTCTGTATTGGGCTATATCGCAACGCAGCTCGAATGGGTCTCGCCTGCTATGTTCGGCCCGGCCGGATTTGCTTTTACTGTATCCGACGTTACGTTTATCGTCTCGCAGAGTGGTGCGCCCTCGTGATCCGTAGATCAATCTTGCATGCTTTGCTTTGTCCTCCAATATGTCTCTCAGGTCTGGCATATCTCCCCATGCCTTTTTATTTGAATGGCGCCGGGGTGGAGGCTGAGCTTTTGGCTGGAATGCCTCTCTATCGCGGCCACGAGGTGGCCGATCAGCTATATCATACGCTTCTTCCTCCAGTCGGGGTAGTAACCTGCACTTTGGGTAATTCTTGGAGGGGCACTCGAGTTTATATTCCTCGGCCGCGAGGACTTCAGTCCATCTGTCAGCTAGCAGATCTTGATCAGCTTGAAGCTGTTGCTGCTTTTTCTTCAGGCTATTTGTCGTGGCCATAAGCCGGCGCTTGAAGCACTCTTGTTCGACGGGATCCTCTGGTACGGCGAATTCATCGTCGCCGAGGCTTGCCTCGTCTTCGGAGGGGGGCATGTAATTGTCATCCTCCTCCTCTCCATCTGCCGCTCTCTCAGGAGAGCTGGCTCCTCCATCCTCCTGCTCTAAATCTTGATGGAGGGGATTGTTGTTGTCTTCGGCACTATCCGGAGTGTTATTATCTCCTGTGCCGGTATCACCACTTTTGCTTTGGCAGGACTTAGAGCAGCGCCACTAACATCGGCGCTTGGGTTGCTTCTTGGAGGGGTCATCCTCCGCTATCTCGTCGCCATTGCCTTCTTTGGGTGTATCCACCATGTATATGTCATATGACGAGGTGGCTTTCCAGTGCCCTATAGGTGCTGGTTCATGTTCATCTCCTACATCGTCGTCCATACCGTTGATGTCTTCGGAGTCGAAGTCGAGCATGTCGGTTAAATCATCGACAGTGGCTACGAAGTGGGTGATGGGTGGGCGTCGAATTTCTTTGTCGTCCGCATCCCAATCATGTTGGCCATAGTCCGGCCAGGGCTCTCCTGACAAAGAGAGAGACCTTAGTGAATTCAGAATGTCACCGAAGGGCGAGTGCTGAAAGATATCCGCGGCGGTGAATTCCATGATCGGCGCCCAATCGGATTCGATTGGCAGGGGCGCGGGCGGTTCGGAGTCCGGAAAAGAGTCCGCACCTTGGAGTCACGGAGGATTAGGCTGGTGTTCGGCTCGATCGCTGTTGAGACTACAGCACCTGAGGCGGTATCTAGCCACCCGTCCTCGATTGGCGCAGTTGGCCCCGAGCTAAGGGTCGGAGCTGATGCGGGTGCAGCCTCTGGGGTACTGTTCGGCGGCAGAGCTAGGTCATACCCATCGTGCCAGTGCGGTGCGCCCGGCTATGGCTCGAATCCGTCAAAGATCAAGTCTCCGCGGATGTCGGCCATGTAGTTCAAACTTCCAAATCTGATCTGACGGCCAGGGGCGTAGCTTTCAACCTGCTCTAGATGGCCAAGGGAATTAGCCTGCAGTGCAAAGCCGCCGAATACGAAGATCTGTCCGGGGAGAAAAGTCTCACCCTGGACCGCGTCGCTATCGATGATAGTAGGAGCCATCAAGCCTAACGGCCACGACATAGAGGAACTCTCAATGAAAGCACCAATGTCGGTGTCAAAACCACCGGATCTCGGGTAGGGGGTCCCGAACTGTGCGTCTAGGCCGGATGGTAACAGGAAGCAGGGGACACAATGTTTTACCCAGGTTCGGGCCTTCTTGATGGAGGTAAAACCCTACGTCCTGCTCGATTAATATTGACGATATGGGTAGTACAAGAGTAGATCTACCACGAGATCGGAGAGGCTAAACCATAGAAGCTAGCTTATGGTATGATTGTATGCTATGGTTGTTGTCCTACGGACTAAAACCCTTCGGTTTATATAGACACCGGAGAGGGTTAGGGTTACACAAGGTCGGTTACAAAGGAGGAGATATCCATATCCGTATTGCCTACCTTGCCTTCCACGCCAAGTAGAGTCCCATCCGGACACGAGACGAAGTCTTCAATCTTGTATCTTCATAGTCTAACAGTCCGGCCAATGGAGATAGTCCGGCTGTCCGGAGACCCCCTAATCCAGGACTCCCTCACCCACCCAGTAGTGGCCGCGTATGAAGGACAAGTGGACGGGTAGTGGTATCATGTCGAGGGGCACCACGACAACCTCTGTAGGATCATCAAGTTGGTGTCTGGGCCACCTGCGAGGATCGGGCATCAACAAGCATGGTGTCTTGAAAAGAGCCGTCCAGTTGCAGATGAGTAGATGGTACAAAGACACCGAGCATGCGGCCAGACGGACGGTCCAGAGCAGGTCCATACGATTATAGATCTGCTCCAAGAGAACATCGGGGAGGGAATTCCAATCGCATCTCTGCATGTTAGTCGGTTCTGCCATAGGGTTTTTTAGGGAGTTGAGTGATTGGGGTTTTCGGTGCCTGTGAGCTAGTGGGGAAGTGGATTTGGGTGGGAGAGCGAAGAAGATGGCGTGTCTGGCCGAGCAGTGAGCGGGGGGATATGGTACGCGAGAGCTACCAAGGAAGATGGCGCGGCCGGGCAAGTAGTGAGCGGGGGGAAATGGTGTGCGGCCGACGATGGGGAAGAGAGGAGGAAGAAGAAGGGAGGAGAAAGAAGAGTGAAAGACGGGGAAGAAAGTGCATTAAATCTCAATTCTACTAGTACTACTACCAAGATATGCCGTCCTTCGAAGTGTAAATAGTTACGTCGATGACATGTGGGTCTACCTCAAGAGGGCCCATATGTCAGTTAATGGAGGAGATAGGTGTGTAGGCGTATTTGTGGAAGCATGCTCCACTGGCAAACATGATGGTAGTACTGGGTAAGGCTGATTTAGTAACACCAACACACTAGTTCAGCTTATTAATTAAGTGTCCCATCTGTTGCAACGTGTATTGTCGCTTCACTGTGAGGACTAGTTGAATAGTTCTCTCTGACCGAGATGGGGAATAATTGGATCGCGAAGACTTCCTATCTACAGTATCCCTATGCTTGTATTCTCATCCGGTCCAACAAGATGAAACATTGGCCAAGGCACCCGATGCCAATAATGTAGGAGTACTAGTACTACCCCCTTTCCGGTTTATAGGGCTCAATTCAAAAATCTCATCAACCAAGGTAGATGATGAGTGGTGGAATACTTTTTGTAGTTTGCAAAAACACTCAATTAATGCACTCATTTTCCTCAAAAAGTTATGTTTACCAATGCATTAATTTTGTGTCAAACTTTGACCATCTACTCCCTAAATCCAAGTGAATAAGTCATCTTTGGTTGTGCACCGTGACCAAGGAGGGAAAAACAAGAGAACTTAATGTTTATTTTCTACTCCCTCCGTTCTTGAATATAGTATTTTTAGACATTCAAATGGAATACAACATACGAATGTATGTAGACATATTTTAGAGTGTAGATTCACTCATTTTGCTCCATACGTAGTCACTTGTTGAAATCTCTAGAAAGGCAAATACTCCGTATTTGGGAACAGAGGGAGGCTTTTACTCCGTATTTGGGAATAGAGGGAGTATCAGCATATGGAGGGAACAGAGAAAGCTTGAAATATGAACATCTCAATGGGAGGGAGTAAAAGCCTCATGCATGCATGCATGCAACATGCAACACTCACGCATACACATGGATGCACGCAACACTCACGCACCCATGTGACACACAGCTCACGACGCAACACACACGCTCATGCTTAAGTGCTCAACCTACTCCCTACGTCTGTGAAAGACTGTACATTTAGAGATTTACACATTGACCAGGGCATAATTAACGCCCAAAAGTAGCAAACTTATGTGTGCATGCGACCATTTAGAGAAGAAGATTAAATGATGGTTGTTGCATGTTGTAATTAAGGATAGACATGTGGTAGCATATAGATAGAGCACAAGTTGGTGCATTAGTCAATCAATATCAATTTAGATTAAAGGCTAAATGCATTGGAAGTGTAGATGTACACTCTTTGTTTTTTAGCCGTTGTACACTCTTTGTTGGAAGACCGAGGGAGTACACGTTCATGCACTCACATACACAGCCAGGGTGGTTCGCGCGCAAGGGTTGGACTCCTGTCACGCCTGTGTAAAGTTTTGTCTAACTAATTTCTTTGCTCTGCCAAGTGATAGGTGGGACCCAGAAACCAGGTGACAATTTAACCAGTTAACAAAGTTCCACGTCGACTATGTGGCCAGTTATTAGGGTGCAATACGATGCTCTACGATGAGCTGGGGATCATATAATCACCGCAAAACTATATATAGTGACCATAAAGAGCGTATTGTTACATACGTTGACTGCTAGTGTATTTTTCTCATTTCAAATTAAGCCATATTAACCGGAATGGACGCAGTATGGACTAGTACTATTACTGCTTTGATGTGTCTCGTCGACTCGCCTTACAAGGAAAAGCTTGCTTACTAAGTCTCTCCCTCACCAACGCACGCGGTGGCTCGCAGGACAAGGAGAGGGTTTTGACTACAACGCCCTCTCCCTCTCCCTCTCGCTCACCCTCGCCCTCGCGGTGGACGTGCATTAGTTCATTCAATGGCAGATTGCCAGAAGCATATTGTACTATAGTATCATCATTGTTGGACCTTCCGAAGAGGCGAAGAGCCAAGTGCAAGGTTCACACGAGTACGAACTATTGAACCTCCCGAAGAGGCAAAGAGCCAAGTGCAAGATTTTATAGGAGTTGTCATCCTAGTAGGAGTTGTCATCCTAGTAGGAGTATACTACAACTATAGCGAACGATGCTACTATATGATGCCGCCACGTCACCTATATCCAAAGTTGTGCCACCTTTTTTTTCCTCTCAAAGAGCGTGTTGGAGCCCGTGGAACAACCACACAAGTTGCACGTACACATACCACATTTACTAGTAATAAATTCTAAAGGACAAATGCCAGTATGCCACACAAGTTGATCTCCAATTCATGTGATAAATTTGTGCATGACTAGTCTACATATATTCACAACGCTACCGTTCACAATTTACCATACTCCACTTACATGTTATAGATGGGCTACATGTCCTCCTCCAGGTTCCAGTCCCATGTCTTCTTCATGGATGGCATGGTCCATAGCGGTGGGCAACGAAAATCATTGTCGTAGCTTTCTAGTCCGGTTCCACACGATGGAGACTCATCCAAGCTGAAGCGGCATAAATCAGGGATAGCGTGTGCAAGCACATCGTTCATTCGGCGGTGCGCATTGAAGACACAACCATGCTTCATGAATGGCAGGCCTTCAGTGTCGTGCACGGAAGGTGGCATCTGCTTCACAATGGGGTAGCTGTCCCCAATGAAAAGCGAGTACTCTCCAAGAGTGTTCCTCGGCACCCACGTAGCATCACGGGGGTCGAACTCGGCGCCGTTCATCTAGTACATGCGACATCTAAGATCTGGACACATGGTGACGTACATAGTCAGGGTCCATGCATAATAATGTTGTGCTCAAATATGGAGGTCAGTAATACTGTGCAGCAAATAGTACTACTCTGGTATAGAGGAAGAAAAATAACCGGCTTATTATATATAGCCACTGTTGGCTACATGGATGAGATAGTAAGACATGGAGAAACAAAAATGGTGGCAGCTAGTGGGTTCAAGTCTTGAAGGGTCTGGCTAGCTATACGCGTCCTCCAAGGTAAAAAGTACTCCTACTAGTACTAGTAAGTAGTACAACAATGAAAGAGAAGGTGAGAGGGTTAAAAAATATAATACTAAATGGAATACCTGGGTAGATGATGACGGTCCGATCGTGGTAGATTGTGTGACCATGTTGCACATCAGTGGTACCATGGGTAACGACTGCTAAGATAGTTGATCCCAATATGCCAAACTCAGCTACAAGGTTCCAGGTTAGACCGAATTGTGGATGCAAATGCACTTCCAGGATCAACGATCTTATTTTGATCGGGGGATGAATGGTCCCTGCAAAATAATGGAGTATCGTTAGGGATGCAAATGATGGTTTGTACATTCCGTTTGTAATCTCCCGTACTGTAGGATGGCAACCAGATGAAACAAGTCCCCTGGCTTGTCACTACGAAGATGCGACCTAGTTAGCGCACGACGTCTTCGAACGTGTAGGGGTACAAATCAGCCGCGGCTAACATGCGCCAGCCTCTGCCCTTATTGCCTCTTGCATTGATGGAAATCCTTATGTCGAACACCGTGATGAGATAGTAATCGTCATAGCCGAGTCGCTTTGTCGGCGGATCCGCAATTGCTATCTTCTTCAATCTCATGTAGGCATCATCATACGTATTCAAGCCCAGCCAGTCCGGAAGGTTGATCCTATGGTGGAGAAGGGGTCTACGGGAACGGCCGCACTGCTGTGGATGTTTTCCAAAATGATGGTGGTATCCGGCCGGAGGTATGCAAGCCAATCTTCGTTGGTACCGACCCAACTCTAGCGGTGGGCAGCGGAGAAATTACGGGATGGAAATGGAATAGCTAAGTACTACATGATCAAACTCCATGACTGACCTGCTCATAGGAAAAAATCCGACTACCTCTCAACGTCCGCAACTCTAGCGGAGTCAACGTGCAACCATGGCCAGGGAGCGGTGGACTGTTCGAAGGATTGTCCCATAGAAGAACCTTCTCCTCGAGTATGCATGGAAGACCAACAAGCATGGCCTTTTCCCAAGCCTATTTAAGCACCATCTTGAAAAAGTTGGTGCAGGAAGCACGAGTCTTGCGCCGGTGAGGACGTCGGAGCGGCGTGCGATTTCTCCCGGAGGATCGTCGTCCAAGGTCTCCCAGCCCCGACGAGGAGAAAAGAACCGCCTGGCGAATCCATGGGAGCAGCGACGAACAGCCTTCTCTTCGGGGGGAGGGGAACTGGCGAGGAGGAGATAAGAGCGTAGTAACCGCAGGGCCTCGTCCCTTCCAACTGTAGCTCCTTGATCGTTCCTTAGCGAAGGGGTGAGGCTATTATTTACTACGTACTCGTACTATAGTAGTACTAGTACTACTTTCACAACTAGTAGTGCAATGTACTGTACTTCTAGTATAGTGCACCAGTTTTGGACTCTTGAATCTCAGGGCCAAGGAGCTACAGTTGGAAGGGGAGGGTAGTACTGTTCTCTAAAACCATCACTGTACTACCAATGTTGGGAAAGTACACCTGCGTAGTGGGTACTGTTGGTGCTCTATTCAAGCGCGTAGCTGGCCTACTTAGCCGCTCCTCTCACGCACACACTAGCAGCCTGTTTATCAGTGACGGTTACTGCGAGGGCAGAACATTTGAGTTATTTGATACAGTGAGACTAGGATTTTCGCTTCCATTTGTGGAGGTGTAATGGATCTCGTCAAACTTTGTCAGTAGTTCCTTCTTTATGAATGAGATGAGGCAAAGCTTTTGTGATGTAGGGTAGGAACCCTAATCGGCTGATCTTTCACGAAAGGAGCGGATCCCGCGATGAACACGAAGAACACAAGGAGGGAAACGAGGGAAAACACGTGGAAAACACAAGAGAACACTCAAACCAACCAGAATGATCACACAAGTGCTAGATCCTCGAAACACGATAGGAGATACAATATCCAAAGTCAACAACGGACGGTACACAATAGAAGGTTCTTCTACAAAGGAGGTCTTGACGGGGGCCACCCAAAAGGGGGTCTTGAATCCAAGGGATGTTCTCCGAAGAGGGGCCGCGGTCTCTCTCATGGAGTAGATCCATGATGGATGAGCAAAGCTCTATCTCTAATGAGCTACCACTTTGCTAACCCTAGAAAGGAGGAGGGGAGGTCTATATATAGTCTTAGTGTAAAAGGGGGCGAAAAGGGGGTACATGGGCTGCGGCCAAACACATGGCAGCGCACACGTGTCGGACGTCCGGGAGTCACTGGTCGTCCAAAGGCTCGCGAGGGTCCGGACGTCCTATGCCTGTCGGACGTCCGTAAGTTCGGCTCGGGTGTGCTTCGGTCGGACGTCCGGTTGGGGTTGGACGTCCGGGCATCGGTAGTCCGTTGGTCTCCGGAAATCCGTAGATTTGGCTCGGGTGTGGTGGAGTCGGTTGTCCGGAGAGGGCCGGACGTCCGGAGCCTGGAGATCGTCAGACGTCCGGTCCTGGCCGGTCGTCCAGAGCCTGTAGCTTCTTCTTCATCACTTCTTCTTCTCCTTGCTCCTTAGCTTCTCCATGGTACCTGAGTATGCACGATGTGTCCGTATGAGGTAGTAGCCATGTTTCATGTGCATCGAAGTGGAAATGTGAGAGGAGTGATGTCACCTTGGTTTCAAGAGCTCTTGCACGTGCTCGTGTCATGGGTCCAAGAGGTGTCGTAGGAGATGTAGGTGGCACCCGTGGGGATGGCCTTGGGATGCTCCGCATCATCTCCCCTCCCTTGGGGAAGATCCGTCCTCGGATCAAATTCTTCATCACCATGGAAGGGCGAGAGGTCCTTGACATTGAAGATATCACTCACATTGTACTTATCGCGCGAGAGGTCGATCTTGTAAGCGTTGTCATTGTAGCGTGCGAGCACCTTGAAGGGTCCATCCACTCGTGGTCGAAGGTTGGACTTGCGTTCTTGGGGAAATCGGTCCTTGCGGAGGTGTAGCCACACGAGATCTCCGGTGTTGAATACCATAGGTTGCTTGTTGAAGTTGAGCTTGGTCGCAAGGCGTTGAACTTGGCGCTCGATGGTGTTTCTTGTATCTTCATGCACCTTCTTGAGATGTGTCACTCGTGCACTTGCTTCCAAATTGATGCGCTCTTGGAGTGGTAGAGGAAGAATGTCCAATGGTGACAATGGGTTGAATCCGTAGACAACCTCGAAAGGGGACTTGCCGGTTATTGAGTGTCTTGCCCGGTTGTAGGCGAAATCGGCGATAGGTAGGCACTCCTCCCACTCCTTGATGTTCTTCTTGATGAGTACTCGAAGTAGAGCGTAGAGTGTGCGGTTTGTCATTCCATGTAGACGCAATATTTCCCTACAAAAGAGATTAGCAATATGTGAAGCATCATCTATCTTGTTGCAAGGAATAAAATGTGCCATCATAGAGAAACGGTCCACAACAACAAATACCGAATACTTTCCATTTCTAGTCCTAGGCAATCCAAGTACGAAATCCATGCTAATGTCTTCCCATGGTTGATATGGAATTGGGAGAGGCATGTAAAGGCCATGGGATTGAGCTTTAGACTTAGCTTTGCGACATGTAGAGAATCGGTTGGTGAAGCGGTTGACGTCACGAAACATCTTGGGCCAAAAATAGTTCTTGGAGAACGTGCCAAAAGTCTTGTCGCGTTCAAAATGTCCCATTAAGCATCCTCCATGATATTCCTGCAAAAGTAACAAACAAAGAGAAGACTCGGGGATGCAAAGTTTGTTAGCTCTCATAAGATATTCATCTTTGATGTAATAGCATTCCTAAGAGGTGTGCGTCAAACACATGGCATAAGGAGTAGCAAAAGTAGGATCATGCTCATACAAGTCTTTTATATGCTCAAAGCCAATGACATCCAATTCAAGTTGAGTAACAAGCATGCATATGCGGGAAAGGGCATCCGCCACAATGTTTTCCTTACCTTTGATGTACTTGATGACATAAGGAAAAGACTCAATAAATTCACTCCATTTAGCATGACGCTTGTTCAACTTGGATTGGCCCTTAAGATACTTGAGCGTTTCATGGTCAGCATGAATGATAAATTCATGAGGGCGAAGATAGTGTTCCCATTCGTGTAAAACGCGTACTAAAGCATAGAGCTCTTTGTCATAGATGGGGTAATTGAGTTGCGCTCTGGAAAGTTTCTCTCTAAAGTAAGCTATGGGGCGCTTCTCTTGCGTTAACACACCTCCTATGCCATTACCACTAGCATCGCAATGCTCAAAGGGTTTGTCAAAGTTGGGTAAAGCAAGCACGGGAGCGTGGGTAAGTAAATTCTTAAGATCATTGAAAGCGGTATCTTGGGATGGTCCCCAAACAAAAGGCGCATTCTTCTTGCTCAAAGCATGCAAAGGCAAAGCAATGGTGCTAAAATCTTTCACAAAGTGACGATAGAAACCCGCAAGGCCAAGAAAGCTACGCACTTGTTGCAAATTGGTTGGTGATACGTCTCCAACGTATCTATATTTTTTGATTGCTCCATGCTATATTATCTACTGTTTTGGACATTATTGGGCTTTATTATCCACTTTTATATTATTTTTGGGACTAACCTATTAACCGGAGGCCCAGCCCAGAATTGCTGTTTTTTTCCTGTTTAAGGGTTTCGAAGAAAAGGAATATCAAACAGAGTCCAAACGGAATGAAACCTTCGGGAACGTGATTTTCTCACCGAATACAACTCAGGAGACTTGGACCCTACATCAAGCCAACTAACAAGAGGCCACGAGGTAGGGGGGCATGCCTGCCCCCCCCCCTAGGCACGCCCTCCACCCTCGTGGGCCCCCTGTTGCTCCACCGACGTACTTCTTCCTCCTATATATACCCACATACCCCCAAACGACCAGAACAGGAGCCAAAACCCTAATTCCACCACCGTAACTTTCTGTATCCACGAGATCATCTTGGGGCCTGTTCCGGAGCTTCGCCGGTGGGGGCATCAATCACAGAGGGCTTCTACATCAACACCATAGCCTCTCCGATGAAGTGTGAATAGTTTACTTCAGACCTTCGGGTCCATAGTTAGTAGCTAGATGGCTTCTTCTCTCTTTTTGGATCTCAATACAATGTTCTCCCCCTCTCTTGTGGAGATCTATTCGATGTAATCTTCTTTTTGCGGTGTGTTTGTTGAGACCGATGAATTGTGGGTTTATGATCAAGTCTATCTATGAATAATATTTGAATCTCCTCTGAATTCTTTTATGTATGATTGGTTATCTTTGCAAGTCTCTTCGAATTAGCAGTTTGGTTTGGCCTACTAGATTGATCTTTCTTGCAATCGGAGAAGTGCTTAGCTTTGGGGTTCAATCTTGCGATGTCCTTTCCCGGTGACAGTAAGGGCAGCAAGGCACGTATTGTATTGTTGCCATCGAGGATAACAAGATGGGGTTTTCTTCATATTGCATGAGTCTATCCCTCTACATCATGTCATCTTGCTTAAGGCGTTACTCTGTTTTTAACTTAATATTCTAGATGCATGCTGGATAGCGGTCGATAAGTGGAGTAATAGTAGTAGATGCAGGCAGGATTCGGTCTACTTGTCTCGGACATGATGCCTATATACATGATCATACCTAGATATTCTCATAACTATGCTCAATTCTGTCAATTGCTCAACAGTAATTTGTTCAATCACCGTAGAATACTTATGCTCTCGAGAGAAGCCACTAGTGAAACCTATGGCCCCCGGGTCTATCTCTATCATATTAATCTCCTACTACTTAGTTATTTACTTTGCCTTTATTTTACTTTGCATCTTTATCATAAAAATAACAAAAATATTATCTTATCATATCTATCAGATCTCATTCTCGTAAGTGGCCCTATAGGGATTGACAACCCCTATTTGCGTTGGTTGCGAGGATTTATTTGTTTTGTGCAGGTACGAGGGACTCATGCATATCCTCCTACTGGATTGACACCTTGGTTCTGAAAAACTGAGGGAAATACTGACGCTACTTTTCTGCATCATCCCTTCCTCTTCGGGGAAAACCAACGCAGTGCTAAAAGAGGTAGCAAGAAGGATTTCTAGCGCCGTTGCCGGGGAGGTCTACGCAAAAGTCAACATACCAAGTACCCACCACATACCCTTATCTCCTGCATTACATTATTTGCCATTTGCCTCTCGTTTTCCTCTCCCCCCAATTCACCCTTGCCATTTTATTCGCCCTCTCTCTCTATCCTCCCTCTCTTTCTCTATTTGCCCCTTTTTGTCCGCTTGCTTTTTGTTTGCTTGTGTGTTAATTTGCTTGTTTGTCGCGGTGGCTCAAGATAATAATAAATTGTGTGACTTCACCAATACCAACAACAATGATTTTATTAGCACTCCGATTGCTCCTCTTACAGATGCTGAATCTTGTGAAATTAATACTGCTTTGCTGAATCTTGTCATGAAAGATCCGTTCTCTGGCCTTCCTAGTGAAGATGCCGCTACCCATCTAAATAGCTTCGTTGATTTGTGTGACATGCAAAAGAAGAAAGATGTGGATAATGATATTGTTAAATTGAAGCTATTTCCTTTTTCGCTTAGAGATCGTGCTAAAGCTTGGTTTTCGTCTTTGCCTAAAAATAGTATTGATTCATGGAATAAGTGCAAATATGCTTTTATCTCTAAGTATTTTCCTCCCGCTAAAATCATCTCTCTTAGAAACGATATTATGAACTTTAAGCAACTTGATCATGAACATGCTGCACAAGCTTGGGAGAGAATGAAATTAATGATACGTAATTTCCCTACTCATGGTTTAAATTTGTGGATGATTATACAAAATTTTCGTGCCGGATTGAATTTTTCTTCTAGAAATCTTTTGGATTCGGCCGCGGGAGGCACTTTTATGGAAATCACCTTAGGAGAAGCTACTAAACTCCTAGATAATATTATGGTTAATTATTCTCAATGGCATACTGAAAGATCCACTAATAAAAAGGTGCATGCGATAGAAGAAATTAATGTTTTGAGTGGAAAGATAGATGAACTTATGAAATTATTTGCTAATAAGAGTGTTTCTTCTGATCCTAATGATATGCCATTGTCTACTTTGATTGAGAATAATAATGAATCTATGGATGTGAATTTTGTTGGTACGAACAATTTTGGTAATAATGCGTATAGAGGAAATTTCAATCCTAGGCCTTATCCTAGTAATCCCTCTAATAATTATGGTAATTCCTACAACAATTCTTATGGAAATTATAATAAGATGCCCTCTGATTTTGATTCTAATATTAAAGAATTTATTACTTCGCAAAAGAATTTTAATGCTATGATTGAAGAAAAATTGCTTAAGATTGATGATTTGGCAGGAACGTTAATAGAATTGCTCTTGATGTTGATTCTTTGAAACTTAGATCTATTCCACCTAAGCATGATATCAATGAGTCTCTGAAAGCCATGAGAATTTCCATTGATGAGTGCAAAGAAAGAACCGCTAGGATGCGTGCTAAGAAAGAAGCCTTTATAAAAGCATGTTCTTCTAGTTCCTATGAAAATAATGATGAAGATCTAAAAGTTATTGATGTAACCCCTATTAAATCTTTGTTTTGCAATATGAATCTTGATAATGATGGGACTGAATATGATCCACCTTTACCTAGAAGGCGTTCCAAGAATTCTGAATCTTTTGATCTTGATGCTAAATTTGATAAAAGTGGGATTGAAGAAATTAAAACCCTAGATGTTGCTAAACCCACTATTATGTATTTCAAGGAATTTAACTATGAAAATTCCTCTTTGATTAATTTTATTTCCTTGTTGCAATCCGTGCTAAATTCTCCTCATGCTTATAGTCAAAATAAAGCGTTTACTAAACATATCGTTGATGCCTTGATGCAATCTTATGAAGAAAAACTTGAATTGGAAGTTTCTATCCCTAGAAAACTTTATGATGAGTGGAACCAACTATTAAAATTAAAATTAAAGATCATGAATGCTATGCTTTATGTGATTTGTGTGCTAGTGTTTCCACGATTCCAAAGACTTTGTGTGATTTGTTAGGTTTCTGTGATTTTGAGGATTGCTCTCTAAACTTGCACTTTGCGGATTCCACTATTAAGAAACCTATGGGAAGAATTAATGATATTATTATTGTTGCAAATAGGAATTATGTGCCTGTAGATTTTATTGTTCTTGACATAGATTGCAATCCTTCATGTCCTATTATTCTTGGTAGACCTTTCCTTAGAACGATTGGTGCAATTATTGATATGAAGGAAGGAAATATTAGATTCCAATTTCCATTAAGGAAAGGCATGGAAAACTTTCCTAGAAAGAAAATTAAATTACCTTATGAATCTATTATGAGATCCACTTATGGATTGCCTACCAAAGATGGCAATACCTAGATCTATTCTTGCTTGTTATGCCTAGCTAGGGGCGTTAAACGATATCGCTTGTTGGGAGGCAACCCAATTTTATTTTTATTCCTTGATTTTTGCTACTGCTTAGTAATAAATAAATTATTTAGCCTCTGTTTTGGTTGTGTTTTTTGTGTTTAATTAGTTTTTGTGCCAAGTAGAACCACTGGGAAGACTTGGGGAAGTCTTATTGAACTTGCTGTAAAAAATAGAAACTTTAGCGCTCATGAGAACGGCTGCCATTTTTATTTGGAAAGTTATATTTAGTTAATTATTTTTGCAGATAATTAATATATAAATTCCTCACGTCCAGCAATTTATTTTAGAATTTTTGGGGTTCGAGATCTTGCGCTAGCTACAGATTACTACAGACTGTTCTGTTTTTGACAGATTCTGTTTTGCGTGTGTTGTTTGCTTATTTTGATGAATCTATGGCTAGTAAATTAGTTTATAAACCATAGAGAAGTTGGAATACAGTAGGTATAACACCCATATAAATAAATAATGAGTTCATTACAGTACCTTGAAGTGGTCTTTTACTTTCTTTCGCTAACGGAGCTCACGAGATTTTCTACTTTAAGTTTTGTGTTGTGAAGTTTTCAAGTTTTGGGTAAAGATTTGATGGATTATGGAACAAGGAGTGGCAAGAGCCTAAGCTTGGGGATTCCCATGGCACCCCCAAGATAATCTAAGGACACCTAAAATCCAAAGCTTGGGGATGCCCCGGAAGGCATCCCCTCTTTTGTTTACTTCTATCGGTAACTTTACTTGGAGCTATATTTTTATTTACCACATGATATGTGTTTTGCTTGGAGCGTCTTGTATGATTTGAGTCTTTGCTTATTAGTTTACCACAATCATCCTTGCTGTACACATCTTTTGATAGAGCGATACATGATTTGGAATTTTTTAGAATACTCTATGTGCTTCGCTTATATCTTTTGAGTTATATAATTTTGCTCTAGTGCTTCACTTATATCTTTTAGAGCACGGTGGTGGATTTGTTTTATAGAAACTAGTGATCTCTCATGCTTCACTTAGATTATTTTGAGAGTCTTAAATAGCATGGTAATTTTCTTAAAATCATAATATGCTTGGTATGCAAGATTAATAATAAAACTCTCTTATGAGTGTGTTGAATACTATGAGAAGTTTGATACTTGATAATTGTTTTAAGATATGGAGATGGTGATATTAAAGTCATGCTAGTTGAGTAGTTGTGAATTTGAGAAATACTTGTGTTGAAGCTTGTGATTCCCGTAGCATGCACGTCTGGTGAACCGTTATGTGATGAAGTCGGAGCATGATTTATTTATTGATTGTCTTCCTTATGAGTGGCGGTCGGGGACGAGCGATGGTCTTTTCCTACCAATCTACCCCCCTAGGAGCATGCGCGTAATACTTTGCTTTGATAACTTGTATATTTTTGCAATAAGTATATGAGTTCGTTATGACTAATGTTGAGTCCATGGATTATACGCACTCTCACCCTTCCACCTTTGCTAGCCTATCTAATATCGCGCACCTTTCGCCGGTATCATACACCCACCACATACCTTCCTCAAAACAGCGACCATACCTACCTATTATGGCATTTCCATAGCCATTCCGAGATATATTTCCATGAAACTTTCCACCGTTCCGTTTATGACACACTCCATCATTGTCATATTGCTTAGCATGATCATGTAGTTGACATAGTATTTGTGGCAAAGCCACCGTTCATAATTCTTTCATACTTGTCATTCATGCATCATTGCATATCCCGGTACACCGCCGGAGGCATTCATATAGAGTCATATTTTGTTCTAAGTATCGAGTTCTAATTGTTGAGTTGTAAGAAAAATAAAAGTGTGATGATCATCATTATTAGAGCATTGTCCCAAGTGAGGAAAGGATGATGGAGACTTTGATTCCCCCACAAGTCGGGATGAGACTCTGGACGAAAAATAAATAAAAGAGGCCAAAGAAGCCCAAATAAAAAAAGAGGCCATAAAAAAGAGAAAAGGCCCAAAAAAATGAGAGAAAAAGAGAGAAGGGACAATGTTACTATCCTTTTACCACACTTGTGCTTCAAAGTCGCACTATGATATTCATAGTAGAGAGTCTCTCATGTTATCACTTTCACATACAAGTGGGAATTTTTCATTATAGAACTTGGCTTGTATATTCCAATGATGGGCCTTCTAAAAATTGCCCTAGGTCTTCATGAACAAGCAAGTTGGATGCACACCCACTTAGTTTCTTTTTGAGCTTTCATATACTTATAGCTCTAGTGCATCCGTTGCATGGCAATCCCTACTCACTCACATTGATATCTATTGATGGGCATCTCCATAGCCCGTTGATATGCCTAGTTGATGTGAGACTATCTTCCCCTTTTTTGTCTTCTCCACAACCACCACTCTATTCCACCTATAGTGCTATATCCATGGCTCACGCTCATGTATTGCGTGAAGATTGAAAAAGTTTTGGGAATGTCAAAAGTATGAAACAATTGTTTGGCTTGTCATCGGGGTTGTGCATGATTTAAATATTTTGTGTGGTGAAGATAGAGCATAGCGAGACTATATGATTTTGTTGGGATAACTTTCATTAGCCATGTTATTTTGAGAGGACATAATTTCTTTGTCAGTATGCTTGAAGTATTATTATTTTCTATGTCAATATAAACTTTGGTCCTGAATCTTTCGGATCTGAATATTCATACCACAATTAAGAAGAATTACATTAAAATTATGCCATGTAGCACTCCGCATCAAAAATTCTGTTTTTATCATTTACCTACTCGAGGACGAGCAGGAATTAAGCTTGGGGATGCTTGATACGTCTCCAACGTATCTATAATTTTTGATTGCTCCATGCTATATTATCTACTGTTTTGGACATTATTGGGCTTTATTATCCACTTTTATATTATTTTTGGGACTAACCTATTAACCGGAGGCCCAGCCTAGAATTGCTGTTTTTGCCTGTTTCAGGGTTTCGAAGAAAAGGAATATCAAATGGAGTCCAAACGGAATGAAACCTTCGGGAATGTGATTTTCTCACCGAATACAACTCAGGAGACTTGGACCCTACATCAAGCCAACTAACAGGAGGCCACGAGGTAGGGGGGCGTGCCTGCCCCCTAGGCGCGCCCTCCATCCTCGTGGCCCCCCTGTTGCTCCACCGATGTACTTCTTCCTCCTATATATATCGACGTACCCCCAAACGATTAGAACAGGAGCCAAAACCCTAATTCCACCACCGTAACTTTCTGTATCCACAAGATCCCATCTTGGGGCCTGTTTCGGAGCTCCGCCAGAGGGGGCATCGATCATAGAGTGCTTCTACATCAACACCATAGCCTCTCCGATGAAGTGTGAGTAGTTTACTTCAGACCTTCGGGTCCATAGTTAGTAGCTAGATGGCTTCTTCTCTATTTTTGGATCTCAATACAATGTTCTCCCCCTCTCTTGTGGAGATCTATTCGATGTAATCTTCTTTTTACGGTGTGTTTGTTGAGACCGATGAATTGTGGGTTTATGATCAAGTCTATCTATGACTAATATTTGAATCTTCTCTGAATTCTTTTATGTATGATTGGTTATCTTTGCAAGTCTATTCGAATTAGCAGTTTGGTTTGGCCTACTAGATTGATCTTTCTTGCAATGGGAGAGGTGCTTAGCTTTGGGTTCAATCTTGTGGTGTCCTTTCCCGGTGACAGTAAGGGCAGCAAGGCACGTATTGTATTGTTGCCACCGAGGATAACAAGATGGGGTTTTCCTCATATTGCATGAGTCTATCCCTCTACATCATGTCATCTTGCTTAAGGCGTTACTCTGTTTTAACTTAATACTCTAGATGCATGCTGGATAGCGGTCGATGAGTGGAGTAATAGTAGTAGATGCAGGCAGGAATCGGTCTACTTGTCTTGGACGTGATTCCTATATACATGATCATACCTAGATGTTCTCATAACTATGCTCAATTCTGTCAATTGCTCAACAGTAATTTGTTCACCCACCATAGAATACTTATGCTCTCAAGAGAAGCCACTAGTGAAACCTATGGCCCCCGGGTCTATCTCTATCATATTAATCTCCTACTACTTAGTTATTTACTTTGCTATTTACTTTGCCTTTATTTTACTTTGCATCTTTATCATAAAAATACCAAAAATATTATCTTATCATATCTATCAGATCTCATTCTCGTAAGTGGCCCTATAGGGATTGACAACCCCTATTTGAGTTGGTTGCGAGGATTTATTTGTTTTGTGCAGGTACGAGGGACTCGCGTGTAGCCTCCTACTGGATTGATACCTTGGTTCTCAAAAACTGAGGGAAATACTTACGCTACTTTGTTGCATCATCCCTTCCTCTTCGGGGAAAACCAACGCAGTGCTAAAAGAGGTAGCAGTTGGTTGTGGCCAAGTCTTAATAGCATTGATCTTGGACTCATAAACATGAACACCCTTAGAAGATACACCAAAACCCAAGAAAACGAGCTTGTCAACGCCAAAAAGGCATTTCTCCATATTAGCATAGAGACGCTCTTTTCTAAGAGTTTGTAAAATGGTTCGGACATGGGTGACATGCTATTTGAGAGACCTGCTAAAAACAAGGATATCATCGAAATAGACCACAACAAACACACCAATGTAAGGGCGGAAGACATGATTCATAAGACGCATAAAAGTACCCGGTGCTTCCGATAGACCCATAGGCATGACTAACCACTCATACAACCCAAACATGGTTTTGAAAGCGGTTTCCCATTCATCACCCTCCTGTATGCGGATTTGATAGTAACCACTCTTAAGATCGATTTTTGAAATATGGTGGCACCACTAAGTTCATCAAGCATATCATCAAGGCGTGGAATGGGATACCTATAACGAACGGTGATAGCATTGATAGGTCTACAATCGGAGCACATGCGAAAGCTACTGTCTCGTTTTGGCACAAGGATGACCGGGACGGCACAAGGGCTCAAACTTTCACGCACATGTCCATGGTCTATGAGATGCTTTACTTGCCTTTGTATTTCTTTGGTTTCTTCGGGGTTGATGCGGTAGGGAGCTTTGTTCGGTAGCGGTGCTTCGGGGATGAGGTCAATGCGGTGCTCGATGCCTCGTAGTGGAGGTAGTCCCGGAGGTAGCTCGTCGGGGAAAACATCATGAAATTCCTGCAAAAGAGAAGACAACAGTAGAGGAAGAGTGTGAGAGGTGTTAGCTTGTGGTGCATTGTCCTTGCACAAAAGGACGTAGTGTAGGACACTAGGTGTGTTCTCACACACTCCTCTTATCTCACTTTTGGTGGCAAATAGGACTAAGTTCTTATTTTCTCTCATCGTGGAGGCGCTCGATTTGGGCTTGTGGTGCTCACTCTCTTTTTGGTGGCTCGGTCTCTCACTATTATCTCCACGATGGGTGGCTTGCTTGTCGGCGACAACTTGGCATGGAGACATGGGATGAAGTATGTACTCCTTTCCCTTCATCTTGAAGATGTAGTGGTTCCTTCGGCCATTGTGGATGACTCCACTATCAAATTGCCATGGGCGTCCAAGGAGGAGGTGGTAAACGGTCATTGGAACGACGTCACCCTCCAAAGTGTCTTCATAGGCACCAATTTTAAAGGAGACTTGTACTAGATGCTCGACTTGGATAGTGTCGGAGTTGCTAAGCCATTGCACTTTGTATGGATGTGGGTGATTCGTCTTGGGCAATTGGATCTTGGAGCAAAGTTCTTCACTTGCGAGATTATGACAACTCCCTCCATCGATGATGACCTTGATGGATCGTCCATTGATGCCGGCCTTGGTATGAAAGATGTGGCATCGTTGGTCTTCTTCTTGGTGATGTTGGAGAGTCAAGACCTTGGAGACAAAAAGAGCGGGACTTGAATCTTCATCGCAAAAGACTTGTTCCTCTTCATCGTTCACTTGCCGGTGCATGGCAACTTGCTCGATGGCGTCCATTTCTCCTTCACTTATTGAGTCATAAGTGTCGTCGTCATTGAGGATCATGGTCCGCTTGTTGGTGCACTCGTAGGACTTGTGGCCTCGGCCTCCACATGTGAAGCATTTGAAGGAACTCGTATTGACGGTCTCATTGGTTGGAGTGGATGATGTTGAAGCTCTCGGCTTGAAGTTTCTTGTAGTAGGAGGATGACTTGGAGTTGATGAAGCTTTCTTGGAACTCGACTTGTCGATGTTTCTTGTAGAAGGCTTGGTAGATGGTGTTGGAGTCGTTGAAGCTTGGGTGTTGGAGAAGCCGTATGACTTGGATGAGAACTTGGCATGATTGAAATCGTCTTGCCCTTGACATTCCGCTTTTGTAGCTTGATGCACTATCTCGATGAGGTTCGAGTATGGTTGGAAGTCGGCGATCTTCTTGATAGGATGGTTGAGTCCATTCAAGAAACGTGCCATAGTTTGCTCATCGTCTTCCGTGACATTGGCTTGTATCATGGCAATCCCCATCTCCTTGTAGTACTCTTCAACGCTCTTGGTTCCTTGCTTGAGTAGTTGAAGTTTCTTGAAGAGGTCGCGGTTGTAGTAGGTAGGCACAAAGCATGCTCTCATGACATCCTTCATTTGTGCCCAAGTAGTGATGGGTGGTTCACCTCTTGCCTCTCGGCGCTCGATAACTTGGTCCCACCAAATGAGGACATAGTCTTGGAACTTAAGGGATGCCATTGCGATCTTCTTCTGTTCTTCAAAGTTGTGCAAATGGAAGATTTTGTCAACCTTCAATGCCCATGAAAGGTATTCTTCGAGATCGTTGCTTCCATTGAACTTGGGCATTGCAAACTTTAGCTTGCCGTAGCGTTGCTCTTCATTGTGTTGGGGTCGAGGATGATGATGCCCATGTTGTCGATGATTGTCAAGCTCGTGTTGCTCTTGGTGAGGAGGGTTGTCAACCTCATGTTGCTCTTGTCGTGGAGGATTTCCATTGTTGTGATGCTCTTGATGAACTAGATGTTCGTGGCGAGCTTGTGGAGGAGCTTGTCGAGCTCGAGGAGGAACTTGAAGATGCATGCGAGCTTGAAATCTTCGTTCCTGAACTTGTTCGCGAGGTGCTTATTCATGTTCATGAGCTTGTTGGCCTCGGTTGGCTACGGCTCGACTTGAATCTTGGAGGGCCTGTTTCGCCTCAAGTGCTTGAGCTTCACGGTGTTTTTGTTCTTGGCGTTGTGCCTCGGCATCTTGTGCATCTTGGTGTAGACGCGTGCACTCTTCCTCTTCATGTTGGCGTTGTCGTTGTCTTTCTCGTGCTAGCGTAAAAGCCTCTTGGGTTTAACGTTGTCGGTGCTCTTGAGAGTTGGTGTCGCGTAGAGGATTGAGGATTGCATGACGATTGTTGCGCGCGGCACGTCGAAGAGTGTTCGATGTGGGTGTACTTGAGCCGGAGAGGGTGAAGTCGGAGTGTCGACTTGAACGGCTCTTTCTTGAAGAGGACGAAGTGGAAGAAGAGTGGTTGAGCAACAAAGCGTGAATCTCATTCATCCTTGCGTCATTCTCTTGCTTGTAATTGTCGAGCTTGTGGTCAAATTAGTTCCTTGTACATTGCTCGGAGAGTCGCAAGTCGGCAGTGAGGTTGTTGATGCATTCACTCATTGCTTGTTGCTCTTGATGCAAAGCACGTTGTGGACCAAAGAGGTGACTCTTGGTGACGTAGGAGTTCATGTCGTCGTGGTGCTCAATGAAGAGTGGGTTGGTAGAAGTACTTGGCCTATCCATCATTCCAAGAGAAGAAAGTGAGTGGTAGAAAGAGTAGAATGAATACGAAATGTACCTTGACCGAAGTTGAAAGTGGATCAATGATCACTCCAATGTGGACAAGGAAATAGCACAATTGGTACCAATTCTTGTCGGTTTCTCACACCTACGCAAGTAAAAGCTTATGGTGGAGCTTGGTTAGGAAGGTGGCACAAAACTTGATGCAATTGTAAGTGAGCTTCAATAATGTTGGAAAAGATTCGAAATATTGCAATGTAACAAGTAGACCAAGCAAGACAATGTACACGGAAACACACACGCAAAGAGATAAGTGTGGTTCGGCAACCAAGGATGAGCCAAAATGTGGAATCCACAAAAATGCTCTTGTTGCACAACACTAGAGAGACTATAGCACGATTGCACAAGAGGTGGATACAAAGACTTGTGCACAACCTACTAAGCAAAAATGCAACGACTACTATCCCAAGTATGCTCTATGCAAGGTGTTTCTATGATATGATCCAAGATGATCGAGTATGACAATCTTAATGTTGTATGATGCTATGGTTATTGCTTAAAAGCTCTTTGCTTATCTTTCCTTTTTTGCTTAAAAGCTTGTTTGGCTCTTTGATGTTGGAGCTCTTTTCTCATGCAATGCTTCACAAACCAAGATAGCAATTGTGTATGCGATGACAACCTTGTGACACAAGAGATGATACCAAGATATGCAACAATGATGTATGTATGCTATGGGAGGTATGATCACTAATGTGCACAAGTCTCGTTGCCGGCAATACTCAATCGCTAGTCTTGATGGGTAAGCAATGCAAAGGAGTAAGGCTATGATGGCTATCAATGTAATGGCAAGAATGATGTATCACGATACCAAGACGAGGTTACCATTCTTGCTTACGGTATGGTGTCAAAATGGTGGACCGAATACCAAGATGTAGTCGAGGTGGTCGTTGTTGATGATGCGTCCGTGGCAAAGATGAGCGGCGGTGATGTTGATGTCGAACCGTACCTAGATAGCTGAAACACAAAATGATACGGAACCGCAACTCAAATTCTCAAAGCTCGAAGTGGCAACATGTGTCGGGGTATGAAACGGGTAAGCAATGGTGGTGGTATGCGGAAGTGGTGATGGTGTATAGGTGGTAGGGGTTTGTATGGGGAAATGTGGGGCGGTGGTGGTGACTAAACTGAAAAAATTCAGTTTCCTCAGTGTTGGTCGGACGTCCGGTCTGGGCCGGTCGTCCGGTCGTCGAATGTCCGCTGGTGGTCGGACGTCCGGTGCCTGGGTGAATCTTGGGCGCGGGATGAAATGCACGTGTTCGTGGTGGAGAGGTCGAAATTCATCGAATCTGGGCGGATTTGTGGATGGAAAAGGTGGGGAAAGGGAGAAAACAGCTAGATCCACTCAAAACAAAGCAAATCCACGGATCAAATCCAACAAAATTTCAACACACCAACAAATCACAAAAAAACATGGGGCTATTTTTGGTGGTGATTTTCAAAATTGGGGAAGAACACAACAAAATTAGGCTAGAAAACAACGAGGGGAGGCACCAAAATCGTGATGAACGAGGGCTGGCCTACTTAGCCGCTCCTCTCACGCACACACTAGCAGCCTGTTTATCAGTGACGGTTACTGCGAGGGTAGAACATTTGAGTTATTTGATACAGCGAGACTAGGATTTTCGCTTCCATTTGTGGAGGTGTAATGGATCTCGTCAAACTTTGTCAGTAGTTCCTTCTTTGTGAATGAGATGAGGCAAAGCTTTTGTGATGTAGGGTAGGAACCCTAATCGGCCGATCTTTCACGAAAGGAGCGGATCCCGCGATGAACACGAGGGAAAACATGTGGAAAACACAATAGAACACTCAAACCAACAAGAATGATGACACAAGTGCTAGATCCTCGAAACACGATAGGAGATACAATATCCAAAGTCAACAATGGACGGTACACAGTAGCCGGTTCTTCTCCAAAGGAGGTCTTGATGGGGGCCACCCAAAAGGGGTCTTGAATCCAAGGGATCTTCTCCAAAGAGGGGCCGCGTATCTCTCATGGAGTAGATCCGTGATGGATGTGAAAAGCTCTATCTCTAATGAGCTACAACTTTGCTAACCCTAGAAAGGAGGAGGGAGAGGTATATATATAGTCTTAGTGTAAAAGGGGGCGAAAAGGGGGGAGTACATGAGTTGTGGCCCAACACATGGCAGCGCACAGGTGCCGGACGTCCGAGAGTCACCGGTCGTCGGAGGCTTGCTAGGGTCCGGACATCCGGTGCCTGTCGGACGTCCGTAAGTTCGGCTCGGGTGTGCTTCGGTCGGACGTCCGGTAGGGGTCGGACGTTCGGGCGTCGGTCGTCCGTTCGACTCCGGAAATCTGTAGATTTGGCTCGGGTGCGGTGGCGTCGGTCGTCCGGAGAGGGTCGGACGTCTGGAGCCTGGAGATCGGCGGACGTCCGGTCCTGGCCGGTCGTCCGGAGCCTGTAGCTTCTTCTTCATCACTTCTTCTTCTCCGTCTTCATGTCCATCTTTCTTCTTCTCCTTGCTCCTTAGCTTCTCCATGGTTCCTGAGTATGCACGATGTGTTCGTATGAGGTAGTAGCCATGTCTCATGTGCATCGAAGTGGAAATGTGAGAGGAGTGATGTCACCTCAGTTTCGAGAGCTCTTGCACGTGCTCGTGTCATGGGTCCAAGAGGTGTCGTAGGAGATGTAGGTGGGTCCATGGGGATGGCCTTGGGATGCTCCGCATCATTTTGCCTCCGTTTAAAAAAATCATGTCAAGAGGAATTTCTTTTATAGAGCCGATAATGGAGTGAAGTCCATGCATGCAACGCTACAAGCTATAGAGTAGTAGAGTACTAGCACTTTACATACATAGCCATATTGCACAGTTCCCAATGTCGTGCCAGGCTTTTCCGGCTCCTCGGGCTTAATTGGGAGGCGCTAGTTTAAATATGCTCCTAGTTGATGAGGAAGCTACAAGTGAGGTGCGGCTAGGGCGAGCACGCGAGCCACGAGATGATGGGAAGGAAAACCCGTTTACGTGGTTGGGTTATCCAGTGCACCCAGATTGTGGTGCGACACGTCCGTTCGACTTCAAAACCCAAACTACCCGTGTACGATATTGGCTCGCAGCGAAGTTACAATTTAAAAAAAAGTCCGCCATGCTTTCGGCCGGGATCGAACCCACAAAACGAGGTATACACTCCCGCGACCACTAGTAGTACTCGTTGGAGTACAACGCAACCTAGAATCTCCTTTTGTTGCTAGTAGTACATTGTTCCTTACAAGAAACCACTAATAATGCCAAGAAACTACTACCACTTGCATACGTGGCAAACTTAAGATAAGACTACCTTATCAACCATTGCACATGCCCTTACCAACCAGCCCTACCAAGAAATGACTACTCTACAAAGTGTCGTTATAGGCACGTTTCAACCCATGTTGCCCCTTAAGTCAACGCCTTCCACTACAAAAAAAATACACTTCCGTGATGATACGTGTTTGTCACAGTAGGTCGCTTTTTTGTCATGCATGTACATCCATGACAAATTTATGACAGAATCAAGATAGTCATACCTGTGCTGTCGTAGAAGTGTTCCATGACATTACCAAAATTATCATCACGGAAGTGTCCACTTCCATGACGATAAATCGCGCGTCACAGAAGTGCTTTCGTCAAGGGTGACCGACACGTGGCATCCACCATAACAGAACGCCGTTAAGCTATCGGGTCGGGTTTTGGTTCTGATAACCTGTTAACAGCACCGGCCAATGGGGATTTTCCACGTGTAAAATCATCATTGGCTAGAGGAAACACGTGTCAGCTCATCGTCGGGACAGAAGTCATCCACTCACTGGACAGAAGGCGCCTATGATATGTCGACACGTGGCACGGCCCAACAAGTTTAAATGGGTGGCCCAACTAAAGGCCCACAAGATTTTGTGGACCATAATGGGCCGGCCCAGCTAAACTCCCATGAGATTTTGTGGACCATAATGGGCTGGCCCAGCTAAAGGACCACAAGATTTCGCGGGCCATAATGGGCCGGCCTAGGTAAAGGCCCACAAGATTTTTGTGTGCCATAATAGGCCGGCCCAGGTAAAGGCCCACAAAATTCTTGCGGATCATAATGGCCCGGCCGAGCTAAAGGCCCACGAGATTTCGCCGACATTAAAGGGCCGACCCAGCTATAGGCCCACAAGAAGGACCATAGTAGGCCGGCCCGTTAACTGGCTGCCATGTTTTGGGCCAAATGCCGGCCCATATTTGATCTGGTCTATTAATGGCCTGCCACGCTCAGGGCCTAATAGTGGCCCATATGAGATCCGGCCCGTTAAAAGCCTACCACGTTCTGGGCCAAATTACGGCCCAGATCAGGTTCGGCCCTTTAAGAGGTTTTGGGCCTAATTATGGCTCATATCAGATTCGGCCCGTCAACTGGACACTATGCTTTTGGGCCCACTTGCTAAAGGCCCACTTAGTAATTCGGCCTGATATTAGTTTTGGCGTGTTAAGGGCCCGTTTAACATTTTGGCCCTATATTAATTTTAGCCTGTTAAAAGCCCGTCATATAGTTGGGCCTAACTACGGCCCGGTTTGCATCCGGCTTGCTCGCAGCCGATATCTGATTGGGCCAAACAAGGACCGAGACAATTTTTCGGCCTGTTAAAAGCCCGTGATTTGATTCGCACAATCATGGGTCGGGGTTCATTTTGGGCTGCTGCCGGCCCGTGAGCTGATTGGCACGTTTCAGGCCCAACCTACATCGTGATTGCATGACGGCCCGATTATGTACCATAATTTTACGGTTTGGCTGATTTACTGCGAAGACAGGATATATATATATAGTAAAATAACTGCAACATCGTGAATAAGAGAAAACCTATACTATACAATAAAGAAATTATGGCATATTACATCCACTGGGCATCAAAGTTCGCCACTATGAAAATAAAGCACAAGCAGACAACAGATTACATACACTGGGCATCAAAGATCGCCACCAGTGAAAATAAACACGCTGACAAAATAATATACAAAACCGACAGCACTTCAATAGAGTCCAAGAGAGGTTAGTCCTGCTGGGGAGCTGCAGCGCAAGCAGCTGAGCAAGATGATGAAACTGCGCTTGTTCAACACTTATATCTTCCTCACTCTGAAAGATAAATAAGCAGACACATGATAGGTTTTGCACATAAAAGTATCAGTGCTGACAATTCATTACATTTCTTACTGACGAATAAAGTGACACAGTTTAAATTTGCATTAACACAATATGGTATTGTTCAGGTCAAGACATGGCAGGAAATGACATTGTGAAGGAGTTGGCAGCTTCACGACAACACTGGATTACAGATCAAGAACTCATAAGTATCAATGGTTAGTGTGCTGTCAATTTATACCATTTCAGATTGGCAAATAAAGAGACGGTTTAAATAATAGTAGAATGATATGACATTTTTCATAGTTAAGACATTGCAGAATATGACATTGTGCTGTAGTGGGTAGGTTCACCACACCATTGGATTACAGATGAAGAACAGAAGCATACATTGTCGGTGTTCTGGGAACGGGGGTCCCCTGACTTGCCTGCGTGCGGTCTGCGGCGTGGCTCAAAGGGGGGCCCAGCGCGGCCCATCTTCACCAACACAAACCCAAGACCCTCGCAAGGGGCCAAGCCTCGTGGGGCGGACGATGCGGAGCTTCCTCAGGCGCGGCCTCGTCAGGCTGGCTCACGAGGAGGCGGAGAGATCAAGGCAGGGTACCTCACGAGGTGCCCGTGATGCAAGCCATGACGACCGGGGGCGCCAGGCGGGTGCCAGCCCGCGCAGTGTCCTCCCTTCCTCTTTGGTGCAAAGGCGGCAAGCGCAGCCGCGGAGTACCGAGGCGTCAGGCAAAGGTTGCCATTTCGGTGCAACGAGACCAAGACCAGGAGGACTACGAGATGAAGGTCACCGTGGAGCCCAAGACGGCGTCATCACCAGAGCTTTGCGCAGGTGAAGACTACTTTTGTCAGGATAGCTGATACTAGCTGTACCCTTTCAAATTAGCCCGCCATTGTTGGCTTCCTTCCCGCTCGATATTTGGGAAGAGGACTAGGGCCTCTATAAATAGGACCAGCCACCCACAGAGCTGGGGGTAAAAAGAAGAAAAGAGAGAGCTGAGTCCGGGGGTTGGAAGGATAGAGAAGATCAGAAAGAGAGAGAGAGAGAGAGAAAGGTGACTGAGCTCCTCCCAGCAGTTCATCGCCCCAGCCAAGAACAGACCATCGCGAGGCTGTTCTTCCTTGTATTGTTCATCAACATCAGCCCAAGAGGCAATCCACCATACCACACACTGGAGTAGGGTATTACACCACAACAATGGCCCGAACCAGTATAAACCCTGCGTCTCTTGTGTTGTTCTTTCCTTAGTTTAGATCCTAGCAAGGCGAAGGAGTGCAGGCAGGTAGGAGGTGAAATCTCCGCGCGCACCCCAGTGTTCGAACCTCAAGGGTCTGCCGAAACCCGAAATCCGACATTTGGCGCGCCAGGTAGGGGTGCACCGGGATTCGTCTTCCACCACCCCGTTCTCCTCCGACCATCACGCCCATGTCTGACGCTCGTCGGGCCCGCGCCGAGCGCCGGGCCACGCAAGCTGCCCGCGTCGCCCAGACATCCCCTGTCGGCGGGCGTCCTTGCCGTTCCCCGTCACCTGCCGTCAATGCCGCCACCGGCCCGGCAGGAGACGAGCAACAAGAATCGTCCCAGCATCCGTCCGTGCGGCAAGACGGCCGCACCGCAACTCCCTCGCTCACCCCAGCTGGTTCTTCGTCCCGCGCGCTCCGCGCGCCCATGGAGGCTCGGGCTGCACTCATCGCAGCGAATGAGCTCCTGCGCTACCGTCCCGTCGACGACGTCTACGAAGAATGGCTCGACCGCGTCGCCGAGCTCGTCCCCGCCGTAGGGGGCTCTCCTGCACCGTCCGTTCCGCTGCACCGCACCCCGCCCCGCGCGGGCAATGAAGCTCCGGCGGCGCCCCGGCCGCCTCCTCAGGAAGGCGCCATGGCTCCAAGGTGCGTGGCCCCTGGGCGGAACCCGCTCCATGAGGTGCCAGCGTAGCAAGAGCAGAGCTGTCAAGAAGTCCCTCGCCCGCAGGAAGCTGCCTGGGCGCTCCCTGCTCCAGCACGTTGCGACCATGCTCCTGCTCCCGCACGTCAAGACCCCGCGCTGCTCCCAGCTGTAGCGCGTGGGGACATGCAAGACCAAGTTCCCCGTCATCCAAGGCCTCCCGTGGCCACAGCAGGTTGCCGCGCCTTCACCGCCGAGCTACGCAGCGTCGCGTGGCCCGGCAAGTTCAAGACAGACTTGCCTCCTCACTACGACGGCACGGCTGACCCTGCGGAGTTCTTCCATCTCGACGAGCTGGGCATCGAAGCTGCCAACGGAGACAAGAAGGTCATGGCGAACTGGTTCCCCATGGCACTCAAGGACGGGGCCCGCACCTGGCTGCTGAACCTGGCTCCAGGCACAATCTCCTCCTGGGACAAGATGCGCACCCACTTCATCGCCAACTTCCAACGCACTCGCGACCGGCCACCCGCTGTGAGCGACATGCGCCGCATCAAGCAACAGCCCGGGGAGACCCTACAGAAGTACATCCAGCGCTTCAACAACGCGCGCCTCAAGATTCCCAAGGTGACTGAGGAGGCCATCATCTCGGCCTTCTCCGACGGCGTGCGCGACGTCAAGATGAAGGAAGAGCTGGTGATGCATGAAGACCTGTGCACTTCCTTGGAACTGTTCAACCTGGCAACCAAGTGCGCCAGGGCCGAGGAAGGGCGTCTCTCCCTCCTCGAGCTGCCTGCCGCAGACCCAGAAGAGAAGAAGCCCAAGGCCAAGGATGTGAAGCGCAAGGGGGCTACCGTGCTCGCGGCAGAACCAGACACCAAGCGGGGCAGAGATCAGCCCGAACCTTCCAAGGGCAGCCGGTACTGTGTGTACCACGACCTCCACACGCACAACACCAACGAGTGCCAAGAGCTTCGAGCCGTGCGAGAAGGAAGGATCGGCCGTCTCCCTGACCGCAGTGACCGGGGCTACGGCCGAGGAGGAGGAAGGAACGCAGGACGCTGGGAAGACTGTGGCCCTCGCCAAGGGTGGCGTGATCAACCTCATGAGGATCGCTGGCAAGGCCCGCCTCGCGAGGGAGGCTGGAGGGATTAGCCTCGCGAGGGAGACTGGAGGGATCAGCCTCGCGAGGATCGCCCGCAAGGCAACGCAGGCCTCCCACCGCTGCCGCCGCTGCCAAGTAGAAGCGAAGACCACCACCAGGATGAGGGGGCTGGGGGCTTCCAGGAGCCGCGCGCGATCGCCTGCATCCTGGGCGGGGCACAAGCCCCAGCCTCTCAGCGCATCTTCAAGCAGTTCGCCCGCGAAGTGAACGCAATCCTCCCCAGGCTCGAAGCCACGCGCCCTCTCAGGTTGTCGGCGTGCGCCATCACGTTCAGCTCAGCAGATCAACTCAAGTGTGCGGCTACAGCCAGAGTTCTCCCGATGCTTTGCTCCCCGATCGTCAGCAACGTGGTGGTCACCAAGACCCTCATCAATGGCGGGGCAGGGCTCAACGTCCTGTCCGTGGAAACATTCAACAACCTCCAAGTGCCCTACAGTCAGCTTCAGCCAACCAAGCCTTTCTCCTGTATCACCGACGGCTCCACGGTCCCGATTGGGCAGGTCCGCCTCCCTGTCACCTTCGGGGCACGCGACAACTACCACACCGAGCTTATCGACTTCGATGTCGCTCACATTCACCTGCCGTACAACGCCATCCTTGGGGACCCAGAGCTGGCCAAGTTCATGGCCGTAACTCACCACGGCTACAACGTCCTCAAGATGCCAGGAAGCGGCGGAGTCATCACGGTGCCATGTGAAGAGAAGGACGCGGTGTGTTCCCTGGAACGAGCCTTTCAGGCCGCGTCACTGGAAGACCCGGATCGTGGAAGCAGGAGGCCTCCCGAGACCGCCCCTAAGAAGAAGAAGACATCGTCCGGCCCGACCACTCAGGAGGCAGGCCCCTCTGGGCCCGTGCCTGCCCAGGGGGAACCTCCTTCCATCGCATAGGAAAGCGCGCCCGGCGCCCTCCTTAGGCGGGGCTCGAGGGCTCGCCCCTGGAGGGCCACCGACCTAGCTAGGGTCACGAGGGAGGCGCTTGGGCACCACATGGAGGCGTGTTTCGAAGCACTTTCCCTCAAGAAGGAGCAAGGCAAGGAGACCCAGACCCTCAGGAGTTCGTCAGAAAGGCCATTTAGGAGCTACTGGAGTCAAGAGTCATGAAAGGTGGCCGCCGCCTACCAGCAGTGGCTCCCCATCCAGGCGAGGATGGTGGGCTGCGCGTCTGCATCGACATACCAGGGCTCAACCGAGTTGCCTCTCTGGAGCGCCTCTGGCCCTCGTGAGTGGGGTGCTACGGAGGCCCACCCCACAGCTACGTTCGCATGCCTTACGGCTTGCCGAACGCGGCTGACACGTACCGGCGCCTCGTGAGGGGCATCACGAAGGCACGAGAGGCAGGGCGTTCCGCAGCCCTGGCAGGGATGGAGATGGCCCGTGAGGAGCCGCCAGCGCCTCCGGAGCCTCCCGAGGCCCCTGGGCCTGGGGGCTCGTGAGGATCGGCTCCCACAGTGCACTGAGCCTGCTACACCAACGCCCCTTCGTCCTCAACATTATCAGGTGACATCTTTCGAGTTTTATTTCCAGCTGGGAGCGCCCCCCAGGGCTGCATTATTCCTAGGCCGCGTGGGTCCGTCCCTGCGGCGTGTATCACTTTTTTATTCCATGTTGTTAGCTTACCTTGTTGGGGGCGCCCCTCGGGCTGCATGACCCCCCAAGTCGCTCGGGCCTGACCCAGTGATGTCTACATTCCCAGCATCTACTTGAACGAATCCACTCCTTCGCGGCTAATGTGTTTTACCTAGTTGCCAGCTCAGTTGACACCAACTAACGGAGCTGCTCCCAAATGGCACGACGCTTGCGCATGGGTCCGTCCCTGCAACGCCGACAAACCTGGATGGCTGAGCTCTGGCCGCGGCAGCCCCGCATAGTGTCACCTCGTCAAGACTTCAGTGCCTCACTACCCCTCGGAAGCAACCAACGGCTGACTGGCAATTGTCATGGCAACCCCTTGTTTTTTCTATGATGGACCTGCAGGACCTCCTGAAGGAGCTGCATCAGGCGAGGCCCTTGCGGTGTCACCTGCGCTCTCGTCCGAGCGAACCGCTTGCACGTTAAAGGGAGGGTGCCTAAGTATCGCGACTCAGGGCTCCTACGGCTCTCCAGCCCTCACCCTCTGGCCTTGACCACGGCATCGCAACCTTGCATACCAGCGACGGCTGAGACTCGCTCGAGGGCCGGGACCTGAGGACGTAGAGCAGAAAGGGGAGCAAAGGCGAGAGGGGAGAGACACACGAGGACCTCACCGAGCAACCTCGCGCCTGCCGATGCACGGATCCGGCGACACACCAGAGAGCGGCCCCTGATCCTCGAGATAAGTCATCACCCGGAAGCGCCAGCAGCCGTGGCACCATCCCCGCACCTCATGCTACCCCGTGTTAGCGACGCCGCTCTCCTTTATCACCAAATGACGGCTCCTTGGGCGCCAAAGGGGACCTCCTGAGCATCACGACTCAGGGGCTCTTACCGGACTCCGGGTCGCTCACCTCCTGGCCTTGACCATGGCATCGCGACCTGGCATACCAGAGACGCCTGAAGCCGCCTTGGGACTGGGACCTGTCGGCGCAGAGCACCAATCCCTCGTGAGGCTCGAAAGGGAGGACTGAGCTAAGACGGAATGAGCAACTCGCGCAATTCTACGACAAGGGTTATATTAACAAACAGGATCACAGGAACCTTACAAGCCCCCATGGGGCGCGTTTTTGATTCCTCGCAGGGAACAGATCCTAAAGGGACACAAACTACGCGCGCCCCTGCAAATTACGCCATCATCAACAGTGGGCCGTCAAGCACCGACACCAACCCCATCCAGATCAGAGTCGGCGGCGGCCTAACGAGCCCGCCCTGCTCCAGGAGCGGCGCCGGCTCGGGGGCTCGTAGCTATCGTCGCTCGTCTCTGGAGTCGCGAAGAGCTCGTCGGAGTTGCTGGAGCCTCCGACGCCTCCACCGCCTGAGGAGCCGCCAAGGGAGCGGTTGGCGGCCCAGTCCTCGTTGCGGTAGGGTCCAGGCCACCTTCCCCGGGGCAGCACTCCAGCCGGCGCTCGCTGGCATCGAAGACCATGAATAGCATCATCGAAGCACCGTCGTAATCCAAGTGGACCACGAAAACGCCCCTTACCATGCAAACCCGGGCGATCTCTCTCTAGCCCCGAGTCATGAAGACCTCGCCCGGGGCAACGACCGCGACCTCTGCCTCGGTCGCGAGGGTGCTGCAGCCGGCGTGCTGTAGCCAGAGCTCCAGGGGCTCCCCCTGCGGGACGATGGAGGCGAAGAAGGGAGGAAGGCGGATCCAAGACTGAAGAGGAATGGCGACATGGAGCACGAACTCTTGGGAGGAGCCCTCGGTGTGGACCCCAGGGGGACGACCCACACCTTCGCGACCCGTCGGCACCGACGGCGGCGCCGCCCATGGCAGTCAGCGTCAGCTCCTTCGGGGCCCTCGACGTGGGCGTACAATGGCAGCGGGAACCCCGGCGGCACCCGCTCGCACCAAGGCCTCGACACCACCTGAAGGGCCCCCTCGTCTGGGCCACGGGGGACGAGCCGTTTCTTCGGCGGGAGTGGGTTTGGTTCCTCTCGGGGAGCTTTTCCCTTCTCTGCCGTCAAGAACCGGCGGATCGGAGCCAACGCAGCAAGACGGAGCAAGGATCGGGAAGAAGGAGAAGCAAGGAGGGATGGACTGGAAGGGCGTGCGCTGTTCTGTACTTATGGCCGGCGAAGGCCAACCACCTGCCTCCACGATTGCAGGTAATCACGACCCACTTTGCATGCAGGGACTTGTCCAATCTGTGCAGTTGCCGAGGCGCCATGGGGAAGTGGAGACGCCCACGTCCAATCAACCACCACGCGGCGCCCAAGGCCGCAGGCTGTTAGGGCCCGCGGCGCTTCGCTCTTGCCCATCCGCCTCCCTGCACGGCCAAGTCCGGGCGCGCCTTGGGCCCAGGGGCTACTGTCGGCGTTCTGGGAACGGGGGTCCCCAGACTTGCCTGCCTGCGGCCTGCGGCGTGGCTCAAAGGGGGGCCCAGCGCGGCCCATCTTCACCAACACAAACCCAAGACAGTCGCGAGGGGCCAACCCTCGCGGGGCGGACGACGCGGAGCTTCCTCGGGCGCGGCCTCGTCAGGCTGGCTCACGAGGAGGCGGAGAGATCAAGGCAGGGTACCTCACGAGGTGCCCGTGATGCAAGCCATGACGATCGGGGGCGCCAGGCGGGTGCCAGCCCGCGCAGCGTCCTCCCTTCCTCTTTGGTTCAAAGGGGGCAAGCGCAGTCGCGGAGTACCGAGGTGTCAGGCAAAGGTGGCCATTTCGGTGCAATGAGACCAAGGCCAGGAGGACTACGAGTCGGAGGTCACCGTGGAGCCCAAGACGGCGTCATCACCAGAGCTTTGCGCAGGCGAAGACTACTTTTGTCAGGATAGCTGATACTAGTTGTCCCCCCTTCAAAATTAGACCGCCATTGTTGGCTCCCTTCCCGCTCGATATTTGGGAAGAGGACCAGGGCCTCTATAAATAGGACCAGCCACCCACAGAGCTGGGGGAAAAAAGAAGAAAAGAGAGAGCTGAGCCGGGGGGTTGGAAGGATAGAGAAGATCAGAAAGAGAGAGAGAGAGAAAGGTGACTGAGCTCCTCCCAGCAGTTCATCGCCCCAGCCAAGAACAGACCATCGCGAGGCTGTTCTTCCTTGTATTGTTCATCACCATCAGCCCAAGAGGCAATCCACCACACCACACACTGGAGTAGGGTATTACACCACAACGGTGGCCCGAACCAGTATAAACCCTGCGTCTCTTGTGTTGTTCTTTCCTTAGTTTAGATCCTAGCAAGGCGGAGGAGTGCAGGCAGGTAGGAGGCGAAATCTCCGCGCGCACCCAAGTGTTCGAACCTCAAGGGTCTGCCGGAACCCGAAATCCGACATACATGCAGTGCAAAAGAAGATCACTTGCTTTGTATAGTTTAATTTACATGGTATGAAGAAGGAACTTGGTTGTACAACTGAAAACTTAAATTGAGAAAGGATGAACTTTTGTTTATGCACTACATATAATATACTTTAAACAAGCAGTTTGATGCAAGCACCAAAAGTAAACAGTTGTTGCAGTCATGCCTAACCAAATATATACAACAAAGTTTGAAGGCTTGAGATGGACAAACTTACATTATTGGTGAAGACAGGCTCTATAAAGGCCTTGTCCATGCTAATGGGGGGAAATTCAAGAAGTTTACCACAGAATCTTCTTCAAAAGCATTGCCTTTATTCTACATTTTGTTAAGAGTAAATATAGATGTGATAATATACGAAAAAATGGAGAATATTTAAGATAAGATGAAGAGTGATGCTACATAACCAAGTAGCTATAAATGTAAGTGCAGCGATACAGACAAAAGGTATAGCCAAGAGCAATGCACAGCTAAACTTCTTCAGTACCAACCTTATGGTAAGAGTAAATATAGATCTGATGTGTAGAAAATGGAGGGCAAAGGAAAATAAGCTGCAGAGTGATGGTACATGAACAACTACCTGTCATTATAAGTACACTGATAAAGGACAGCATGTACTTACAAGAACAATGCAGAGCTAAAAAACATTGGCATTGGATATATTCTACACTAATGTAACCATTCATACATATCAGATAATTTGGAGCGAACAATTGATAAGAAAGCTATCATGAATACTGCTGTCACATAATAAACCAGGTATGTATGCAAGTACAGTGATACAGGACAACGGGTACTAACAAGAGAAAAGCAGCGGGCAGCATATTTGCGATATCCTGTCATTCTTGTCAAACCAGAATTCTTCTTCGAGCAGATTTCCTGCAAAAAATATCCATAAGGCACATGCGGAAAAGTAGAAGTTCAAATTGTCATGTGATTTCATAGACAGTGCCTCGTCCTGGGAACGAGACCAGTGCATAACAAGGTTTTTCCATTCAATGTCTTCTAAATTTAGCACAGGAGACTTCACTGGAAATTCATTTGTAGACTTGCCATCAAAGTGTGATTTCCTCAGGTAACACCAATACCGCTGCAATGCTTCCTTGAAAGGCACAAGCAAGATTTGCTCGTCATGACTATCCAGATTGACCCTCGCCTAGTTACAACAATGTAATGTAAATCATTGATGTGTTCAATCAGCAGAAAACAGGAAAATAATAAACATGAATAATAGCACTTACACGTAAGTTGGACAGGAAGATGTGAAAATGGTGTTTGTCTTCACAATAACCTTCCCATGATGGGAATATATGCACGTAGTCCCTAACAACATTGAAAGCATTGTCTTTTAAACCAGGAATAAGTGGAATGGGGTTCCAATCTGCAGGAATTGGCCATCTCTGCAGTTGGGATAGGTCTTCGGCCGGTGGACTTGTTGTACTTTTTGCTGGAGTGGGATTTTTCTGTGGTACAGCTGTTTCTATGGCAAATGAAATCGGTATACCTTTTGCTGGAGTGCAGGTCCTGTGTGGTGGGGCTAGTGGTGTGGCCAGTGAAGTATGGGTACAGTCTGCTGGAGTCGGTCCTACATTTTCTGTCACTGGTTGTACAGCCAATATAAGTGGGGTGCTGTTTGATTTCTCCGGCACCACCACGTTTTTCAAGGACTTTGCTGGTGCTCCTTCAGGTTCGGTAATCACCCTCTTCCTTTTTGATGTCTGATGCACAAGAACAGCATTTGAGTGGAAAAACATGGTATGATGACAGATGGAATATGTATTGATGATGGATGGGCATGGCATCTCGACATATATGATGAGTAAACTAAGCAGATGGCGGTGCAACAAAGTAGAAGAAATGCAAGACAACATATGCAAGATACGCGCAATCAATAAAACCTTGCCAAATTAGAACAGACACCTTGATGGGTGAACAAGACAGGCCATCTGCCTTTGACTCCTCGAGGTTAGAATAGTCATTACGATGATATTCAGAACAAGAATCAACAGGTGGGGAGCGTACGAGTTTCATTGCTTCCAGAATGGCACTCAATGCCTTGCTGCCAATTTTGCAAGTCATTGCAGTGTTCCACAATATTCTTTTGATGCGCGGATTCTGATATTCACTGTAATTGCGTATAATATCTGAGAACCATGAAAACATAAATAGTTGTGAGATTATCTTTGTAATGCAGATGATATTCTAATATAGGGGCGCCCCTGTAAACACTTGTGTGCTATCACTGGATTCTGATGAGAGAGCTCATGTGTGCTGTAATATGGTGTGTGCATTTATATAATCTGGCACAAGCACACAAAAAAATAGGCTCCAGAAGTAAGGATAGCTGGCAGATGATAGGTTCATAATATACTGTATAGAGAGTTTATTTCCAAACCATGATAACAAGAGCACACAGCAAGTAGGTAGATCATAGTGTACATAACAGGGGTACACCATAACCAGGATATATAAATCGGGAAAGTGGAACTGGTTGGAAATTACGGTGTTGTATTGCCGCTAGTAATTGAAACCCTATCGATCACGTACAGGCCAGCTCTATCAGCTGTTGACTGCATATGTCCCTGCTCCCCTTCCTGACAAGGAACATACTGTGCTTCCCATACAGAACACCGCACGGGCCGCCGGCCGAACCACCGGCCCCACCGCCTATGTTCCTCCGCCACCCCCACCCTCGCCCCTGCCCCCACCCGCGTTGAGTTTTCTTCGTTCGACGAGGCCCCACCACCGCCTCCCACAACCACCGTCCCCACCCGAGCCCCTTCGATTGCACCGGCGAACTCCGGCAAGCTCTGAAAAATCGACTGACCCAATTTTGAAATTTAGTCTACTGTGATTTAACTAGTGTGGAATATAAAAGGGGAAAACCATAAGCGTTGCGAGTATGGTGTTGAGCGTGTCATGGCGGATTTGAAGGTGCAAACCGAACAAAGGCAACTTCGCAACCAAGACAAGAAATCAGAGTAAAGGAGTGGCGATCTATTTTCTTGATGCAATAAATAAGTTGAGCAGATATGAAAGAGTACCGCCTCTGGTGCGGCGCCGTGTACGGATCTGCTGAGAATTTGATGGTGCTATGGTAGCGATGGCTGTGGGGGCATGGAAGCAGATCTAGGAGGGTAGCCGGTGGCGGCGGGGCATGGTGGACGAGACGGTCGTAGGAGCGGCGCCGGCAAGGTGGACGACGACGGGGATGAAGCGAGAGGACGAGATGCAACGATCCCGGTCCGAAGCCGTGGATGAGAGAGGTCGATCTCTTGTAATGGACGGCGCCGTCGGGGTATCAGCTCCGGCATGGTGGAGGAGGACGGCGGTGGATGGGGTGGCGAACGGCGGCGGACGGAGGAGGGTGGGGTGGAGAGGGTGTTTTGGCGCCCACGGAGGACGAATGGGGAAAAGGGAGGTAGAGAGGAAGGGGGAACCATGTATTCAGGGCGCGCTTGTCTCAAATGCGAGGAAATTTACAAACTTAGCCCCCGTTTCAAATTTCTACTACATCACAGCAACACTAGTCGGTTGGGGATAGGACGGTAATCTCGCATACACCGAATATTTGCCGACGAGAGTTTGTTTTTGGCGCCCACCGTGTATGAATATGAATCGGGGAGGGAGTCGATTTTGGCCGAGGACACACTGTGTTTTGGCGCCCACCGTGTGTGAATCCGGGTGAGAGGCGGTTACGTCACGTTTGGGTGAAATTACAAACCTACCTCTATTGAAACCTATAGAAATCCAGCATATAGGCTTTGCGTGGCAGGGATAGGCAGTAGTGATTTCCATCTCGCAGATTTTGGTTTCGGGCGGTTACTTCGACTTTCCCCGCTTCGTTCACATTTTGCAGAGTGCACGTTTACCGTGCCAACTCAATTCGAATCCCGTTTGTATTCTATTTTTTCGGGCGGGATCCATTTTCAATTGGAATTACATTCTATATACATCATTTTATATATATATACTTTCAAAAGCACAACAAAGAATTCTGCTCCTTTATATGTATAATATGATTTACAAATACAATGATCTCAAAATCTTAAGGTTGAATTCAAAAAAAAATTAACCAAATTATGTTCTACTAAAATGTATGGATCAGTAATATCTACATATTAAATAACATAGATGTGCGTGAATTCATATGAGTATGCATGTTTGATAGATCAATTTTGGTTCGAGTATGGATTACATGTATCATCATCTCGAATTTAAATATTTGAATCCCTTTTTTGTTCACTCCTTTCATGCCCATCTCTCTCACATGCATGCTCCTTCAGGTAGCTATCACTCTCTTTTCTCCAGCTCACCCGCACGCTCACTTCATGTTGCTGCTATCCTCGCAAACATGGTCTCTCGACGTCTCCCTTGAGAAGTGTCACACTCTCCCTATCATTATAAATTACATGGTTTTCATTATCTCTCACGTCTCTACTGTTCTCTGGTATCACTCGGTACCTAAGCTTTCTTTTTCAGCGCCAAACACACAGTCTCCACTCGTATTTCACTTGTCTTTCTCTCTATGGGATTCTCTCACACACCCTATATGTCTCTACATATGACTCATACAACTAAAATTACTCTCTCTATATCTCCTGTAGACACAACATTTGTTGCGGTCTCCTTTTAGTCTCCATCCCAGACTGACATTATTCATTTGTTTACCGATCAGACAACCCTGACTACCATCTCCTCTCTCTCTCTCACAGACACACACGCACAACTCCTGCTTCCACTCCCCTTCCCGACTACCATTTCTCTCTCTCACACACAAAACTCTCGCTTTCGCACCCCGACTCGTATTTCTCTCACAAACATTTATCGACTAGCTAGCCTCTAGATAGGTTTATACACCCGCACACTCGTGCTTCCACCATCGCATACATGTCTCTCTCCCGCTCCTTGTATCTATGTAGATTTTTCTTCCCTTTTTGAGACACGCCCTCTCTATCGTGCACACACACACTATCGCCTCATTTTAAGCTGATACCTATCGCACACACACTCCTTGTGTCTTTGTCACACATGCACTCCTTCCTCCTCCACTCGCCCTGTCTCTCACACACACATGGGCTTTTTGCAACAACAAGCAAGATGCCCATGCGTTGCACGGAACATCAAGATGCATTTGTATGAGTAGTTTATCTTGTGGGGGGAAAGGATGAACGAGGGAAGGCCTTATTTGCAAATGTGGAGAGGGGTGTGGGTATCTTTTTGGAAAATTGCCATAGTTTCCTTCCTATCCGTCAGATATAGATCGGACGGCCTATATTGCAGGATGGCAGGCACACGATCATCACCGACAATGCTTATTATAAGGGTAGGGATAAAAAGTAGAGTTGGTGATGATGGTGGGCCTGCCATCCTGCAATGTAGGTCGTCTGATTTATATCTGACGGATAGGAAGGAAAATATGGCAATTTACCCGCACTCTTCACCACATTTGCAGATAAGGCCTTCCCTCGTTCATCCTTTTCTCCCACAAGGTCTTGATGTTCCATGCAATGCACGGGCATCTTGCTAGTAAGAGTAGAAATTAGACATATACCACTTCTCGAATCTTGAAACCAACAACATTCCTCCCTTATCTCATCAAAACCGCAAGAGGAATATATTTTGAGTGAAACATAACATATTTTTAGTGATATACGTATTTCAAAGCTAGACTTTTTTTCTATCAAATCGGTGAATATGTATTAATTAATCTACTTTGATCGTGTGGCAACGCATTGGCACATTGCTAGTAGTTATTATAATTTTTTGGACACCAGACAAACGGTGGAGTACATATATGAAGAGAAGAGGCGCACGCACGCAGTCGACCTCTCGATGTCTCGAACACATGAGTATTACGTAAAGGCGACGTTAACAAATAAACCCTAAAATCCTAGGGGCACGATTGCTGCATTCGCGGGTACCGGGTACGTGGTGGAGCACCTTTGTAGGAATAGTCAGCTCGCGTGATAATTTGATCCGTAGGAGTTGATGGTCGGGACCACAGGTGAACGACTTGGAGCGCGGTGGCTCGCCAGTTGCCACAGATCGAGTAACCACGTTTAAAATATCATTTTTAGCGGGGTTAAGTGTTCCGATTTTCAATGGTGCGTTATAAGTAGTAAGTAGTTTTTAGAACGATTGGTATGGAGCGAAAATGGCATTCATAGTACTACATAACTCCTTGGCGTATGGTTGTATGGTTTTTTTTGCGATGGAGGTTGTATGCGTTTATGTTGCGAGATGTTGAACCTGGTAGTTCTAGGGCAAATACTATGGTTTAGATTTGGATGCTGGTTTTCTTTAATGAAAATCGGAAGGGGAAACCCTTCTTCGATTAAAAAACTACTACCTCCATTCTGGTTTACTAGTCCCCATCGTACTTTGGGTCAAAGTTTGTCCATGAACTTTAATTTTAAAATGTGAATGGAAAACGATATTTTGTTATACCCAAACAAAAAAGGACTAGAGGGAGTGATTCCTCTGACACGGACGCGACCTCTCATAGCGCAGGCATTGAACCGGCGTGCTGGCCAAGAGGGCCGCACTCGCTGCAGGACCGGCTGAGCACGCCTCCTCGCCGCGTGCAACCAGCTCAAGACTGCCCCACCTGCCTTCATTGAATCCGCGCGTGTGCCGGTAACACATCCTTCAGCGAGCCGACAGGCATTTTAGAACACAAAAAATGACTAAAGTATAATTAATTTACGTATGGTCTTGACTTGTTGTGCTCGCACTGGTAGCAGGAACTAGTAGAGTATTTTCTTTATTTATAACTCTCCTCACATTTTTTTCGCTTTGAAGTGAATCATGGTTGTCGACATTATGTACATATCTGTGAACATAAGTTTAATGTGGAAGTTGAACTTGGAATGTCGGGCTTGCGCGTGAACTATACCATGTCCAATGCTTCGTCTGTTATTGTTTGGAAAGTAATTGTTGTTATTACATGACCCGAAAAAAACATTTTGTGCCACATCAGTAGATGCACGGACATCACAACAGGCATGCTGACTAGATAAACATTTGAACCTAGCTATTATGAAGGAAATTTTGTATTGACAACAGTTTTAGATAGCAGGAGACGCCTAGCCTGCTCTGCCTCTGCTAGCTTATTTCTGGCTTCTTCCATCTCTTCTTTGGCTTGGGTGAAGAGAGCACCTGATTGCTCTTTTCGCTTCTTCAGGAACTCAGCTACATTCTCAAGGGCTGCTGCACGCCTTCTTTCAGCCTTTACTAATGCCACGAGGACACGAACAGCTGACGACTCCACCTGGCTTGTGTGTAATCCAGCATCATCTGGGAATTTGCAGCTTGTGTCTAATCCAGCATCATTAGGGAACTGGCACCTTGTGTCTAATCAAGCCTCATTTTGGAAACATGATCTCTAGGTTAACCATACTTCCCTCCTCGCAGGAACTGCATCCTGACATGAAGTTACTTCTTTTTTAGATCAATACTCAAAGCAACCTAGGTCCATTTAGTAGAAGCCAGATAAACAGAACTCGGAGAAGTGAATTCAAAAGGAAAAAAATAAATAAAAACAGACTACAAGGTGAGAAGACCCACTTCCTACATCAAGCTAAAAACGAAAGCATTAGGACGATTAAGACTCTTCTTATTACACATCGAAGAACACCACGCTTAAGAGAAACAGAAACTACAACATATACACATCGAAGAACACGAAGCTACACAAAAGTAATTGAAAGGGTGTTACTTACCAAAGCTCATTTTACAGGTTCGGTGCAGCTCCTCTTTAACTTGCCACACTCCTTGAAGATATCCCGAATATCCCGTGTTTGGTCTTCATTGCTCCTCTGCATGTTCGCACTCGTGGTTTTAAAATCTCAACATGGCAAGAAAAATATACTACTAGTAATACTCGCGCATCTTGTGGGCAACATTAAAGCACTCGTCTACCATGTTAGAGCATCTCCAACAAGATAAACAACTCATACAAATGCATCTTGATGCCTGCAACGCATGGGCATTTTGCTAGTTCTAAAAACGATTCCATCATTTGCCACACTTCTGGTTGCAGATGAAAAACCTACCCAAGCACAGCGCGATATAGGAGCGACGCACAATTACAAGCTGATATTCTGTTGGACAATGGAGGCTATAACCAATTACTTTTACGGGAACAATCGCACCCAAGAAATTTGAAGGGTAGGTATGAACAAAATTGGAACTGCACATGTACTGCTAAGTGATTCAATACACACATTACCAATCGTGGAGGAGAACGATGGTCACGGTGGCCTCTGTGAGTCATGGTCAGCAACGGGAGTCAGTTCATTGTCCATGATGGTGGTACTTCTGCGCTTGGCGTCGGCTTCCGAGAAGCAGATCCGAGACCGTGGAAGACGATGCCGGGGAAGAGGCTCCATGTACAACAACGACGGTGGACCGGCTCCAGTGCGGTGTACGAGGTCATCGATGAGGCAGAAGCGCTGCGGTGGACGAGTGCGCCGATGTAAAGGGGAGGAGCACGATGGCTGCAGTGCCGTGGAGAAGTCTATTTTGCGGTGGGGATAGAAATTGGGGAGTATTCAGGTGTACTACTCTGGGTGCCGGGGTGGGGTTGGCTGGGTACGGTGAACTTGAAGTTACGAAAACAGCCCCCTACCAAGCGTCATCCGTAGGCCTGTTCCGAAGGCTAGATGGTAACTTCCCACTACTCGAATCAGGGTCGCGGGAGATTTTCCCGCCGACCTCAAAATTTTGTGACACTAGACTCCCCGTGTGGCGTGTTGAGTGATTCGGCTAAGCAACTAGCAAGTACTAGTAGTAAACTATGCATATTAGGTTTGACCGAAGTCAAACTTGCTAAAGTTTGACCAAGTTTATAGAAAAATATGAACATTTACCATAACAAATATGTATGATGTGAAAGTACATTCAATAATGAATCTAATGGTATTTATTTGTTATTGTATATGTTAATATTTTTTGTTATAAGCTTTCTGAGAGTTTACAAAACTTGACTTTGACCAATGCTAATACGCGGACTTAAATAAAAATGGAGGGAGTACACATTTGTTTTCTTAGTTTGTAGTGAACTAATCATTTGTTGAAATTGTGAAATAAATATATTACGCTATTGACTTCAAATGTAATGGTCTATACAATTCAATAGTTACAATCATTGTCGAATCCCAAGATATATACAAGGTCTATAGTACTTCACAACATGCTCAAACACACATAATCCCAGTCAAAATGAGAATCTAAATGCTTTTCATAGTTATTACTTTGTAGGATGCAACAAGAACAACCATAACTCTACATCAGCCATTATAGAAGCAACATTTTGACATATCCCAATGTGTGAATGAAATGTGTAGAGATAGCTTTTGAAGATGCAGCAGATAGGGCGGGAAAGATTGTATGTATGTGGATGAGAGATTAGGAGACAAACCTAATGAGACAGAGAGAGAGATAGAGAGAGAAAGAGAGAGGAAGAAGTTAGGTCTGTGAGAAAGATGCATACATGTAATATACATGAGATCCGTGTGCATCTGGATTCTGTATACGTGGAAGGAGAAGAGACATGTTTGATGGGAGAGTAGGAAAAACATGGACGAGAGGTGAAGGATCTCGTGGGTTGAGGGATTGAAAATTTTGTGCAGGGGAGAGAGGGATTGGTAATTTTGTGCAAGAGAGAGAGAGAGGGTGGGGGGAGGAGTCAGTCAACCGTCATCACATCACCCTGCTTCCAAATGACCCCGCATTCTCTAGCACGGTGTGGTCGCTGTCTTCGATCTGCTCGTTGCCCTCTTTGAAGATTGAGGTGTTGTGCATGTTGGGGTGCAAAGAAGCACAAGCGAGAGTGGTCGCCATATAACCTTGGATGGGGATGAATTGTGTGCTCGGGGGAGTGTGTGTGTGTGTTGTGTTGCGTGTGTCTGTGTGTGTGTGTGTTAGATATTGAGAGAAAACAAACCTAAGGAGAGAAATGGGTATTCATGAAGAGAATGTGCGGGCCTTGAGGTGGGCAGGGGCCGGGTGAGGGTGTCAAAATGTGCGCGTTGATGCATGTGTTGCATGCGACCGTGCGCGGGACGGACGAATCGAGAGAGATGGTTGTTGTGTTACGGATGCTCCTCTCTCTGTCTCTCTCTCCCTCTCTCTCTCTCACACACACACACAAGTAAACTAGAAGACCGTTCTCTCATGTATACACAACGTATCGATATCTGTCTATGTCTCACTCATTGACGATCATTTGCACATTCACACCTCTCTATGCCTGTATCACAAGCACACCATCTCCACATTGCCCTTCCGCCACAACACACATATGGACACATACACATGTTCTCTCTCAGTCACACACACAAAATCAGTATTAAAAAAACTAGGGCGCACCTAAAACGTCCAAATCCAAATAAACACGAACTAGAGCTAAATTCAAATATATGGAAATATTGCAGCATCAAGAACTTTCACAAGAAAAAAAAGTTGAGTAATATTCGAGGATTGTTTTCACACACACAAAAAGGTTCGGTGGATGTCCTTCGAGCGCGACACGGTGACGCACCGTTCGATCGACCACGCGGTCGCGGTTCACGCGCTTGCACAGGATTCCGTATCGTGGTCGTGGTACTAAGGCTAGTCACAATGGGCAAGAACATAAGCTAGTAACTAATAAAAGTGCTGCCTAAGTCTAATGTTTACGTGTACTGGTATGGTTTTCTTTTAAGTTTGACCAACCTTATATATAAAACTAAAGTAAGCTCCCACACGCGCACTCATCAATATGCTGCCGCCGTTGCACATGCCGGCACCCGCCTGCTCCAGACAACAATTTCTCGCCCATCACCGCCGTGTCGCCGCCATCCCTGTGCCATGAAGCCAAAGGCTCGCCCGCTCACGTCGTCTGCAATCCCTCCTCGCGATGCCGCCGCGTTGCCAAGCACGCGGGCAGCTAGTGGAGCCGCGTCTATGCATGCAGCGTATGAAGAGGAGGACGAGCACGTGCTCCAGCACGCCGACGAGGAGGAACTAGCATGTCATTGTCGTCTCCGCCCGCGCGGAGGAGGCGCGCATGGTGGCTGTCGCGGCGGAAGCCGGTCGCGCGCGCGTCGAGCCCGCAAACCAGGTGCGGACGCGGAATCTACCTTCGAGACCTTGAATGCCACGTTGATCCTGCAATCTGAAGGAGCAATTTGGGTCAGTCGACTCATGTAAGCCGTTTGATGCAACATGGATGGCTATAAGGGCTTCTTCCACCTCTTCTGCCGTCTTCTTCCTTCACTCCGTCGAACTTCTTTCAAAATCGACTGACCCAAATTATACTACTAGTACGAACGTATTAAGTACAGTAGGAACACGAAGATACGAGCAGTAGTACCAACTGCAAGAAGAACAATAGTAAGACATAGTACTAGTACTACTATACGTACTAAAGAGTTTAAATAACGAGAAAGAACATAAACATAGTTCTGCTGGGGCCTCAGCACAACACACCCTTGAAAATAAACTAATATGAAACTAGTCCGCTTGACACTGCAGTAGAACCAGCATGAGCGACGACACTGCCACCTACTTGGAGTCTGAGTCCACATCCTCGACTTCGTCCTCGTCCCTCTTCCTCTTCCTCTTCGCCGACGCTTCTTTGCTTGAACCGGACACTGCGCTCTGCTTCTTCATCCAACCCTTGTAGATATTTAAACAAAGGTAGGCATCCATTGCTGCGTACAGGATGTCATCTTCATCTAATGTCTTCGACTCCCATGCAAGATGGAACTCGTGATGAGGTTTCTTTAGTTTAGCGTATGAAGGATCAATCATGGCTGCTGCCAGGGTCAACATTGAAGGTTAGAGGAGGACACCAGGCTTGCCTTCTAGAGATCGAAGGGCTAGCCTACAACGAGACCTATCTGACGCAGGACGTCACTGTCGTTCTTAAATCCTACAATAACGAATTTCACTCTTTTGTCCTTGAGGAAGTTCTTAAAATCCTGGCACTCAACGTCGGCATGGCATATGTGGTAGACCAAGCAAACGTTATGTACGCAAACCTAGATCACGGCGGGCTTCTTCCTCTCTTCGTCCTTTAGATCCCTGTCTCGTCCCAGGACTGTGGTGTACTCAACATCTAGCCCAGCGACCCACTCATCCGTTGAACTGTTGAACATGCGTAGGAACCGAGCAAGCCATGCTTTCACCGTCTCGGATCCACGTGTGTAGATGACGATGAACTGATCGCCGGTGATGGCTCTAACCTGGTACTCAGCGGCGACCATGGAGATTTGGGAGGCCATGGATTTTGGAGGAGGGTTAGGAGAAGTTGAACTATTGTACCCCGCAAAAAAAACTGGGAGCGAACTAATGTGAAAGGACGGGACGATTGGGAGCGAACTGTTGTAAGGTAGAAGATGGGGACGAGTAGGGCGTGCGAACGGCGTGGGGTTGCTGGCTTACCCGGTGGATAAACTGCTGCAAGCCCCCAAAGAGTTCTCGAGAACTATGCAGGACCCACTAAATGTCATGTCTACTAGACCCATATCCGTAGGCCTGACGGTATAGCTTCTGCCTGTTCGCATGCCATGCCGACGCGTGGATGTAACTTCACTTAATTCCGTCAAACGTCACGCCTCCCACGACCTTCGCCTCCCTCGCGCGGTCGCGCCCTTTGAGACTTCGACCGGCTATAAATGAGCAATTTCTTTGCCTTTTTAGACAAGCAATTTTTTTGCCTACTCCGCATGCATGATACTCCCTCTGGTCCTTTTTACTCCCGTCAACCGTTTGCAAAGTGTTTGACCAAATTTATACTTTTTTGAACACCACCTTATATTAATTAACCAGCCACACCAGTACACTCATTCAATACAATATTCACCACACAGGGCGGTACGTTATTTACAAGAATACCATCTAATCTATTGTCAAAGCTATACTTAGCAATTAAGTGTGCCACCTTATTGGCCGAATGGCTAATCTTTGACAATTGAAGATTGTTGATCAACTTCAAGATGCTCAACGCTTTCATCTTCAGGTCACGCATAGCAGACCTACCAACGCTTTGACAAGCATCAATGAAATCCCACGACCAAATTTATACTAAAAATATCAATATCTACAATATTCCCAAAACACTTAGGTGCGGTGCATTAACTTCTACCTCATTTCTTGTTTCTTGACATATCAACCAATAGGAGATGTGGGTGTGCATGCTTTTAATGACTTGAGACTACCAAACACGACATGCGGTGGTTAGTCCATTGCATGCAATGCTATTAATTAGCAAATAAACATTAAGATCTCTCGTTTTCCCCTCCTCCTTGGTCACAGTGCACAATCTAAGATGACTTGCTCACCTAGACGGAGGGAGTACTGATTACAATGAGTATAAGAACTACGTTTTATAATGAGTGTAAAAATATTGATTTGACATTGTGAATGTTGACACATTGTGGAATAGTTTTTGAAGTCTGCAAAAGTACTCAACTAATGCTGTCATTCTCCACAAAAAAATGTGTTTACCAATGCATGCATGAACACTAGTTACTCTAACCCCCCTCTCTTCCTTAATTCTTTGCCACATCATCATGTTTGCTATTCCCGTGTGCATGATACCAGCTAAGATACCACCATTATGGCTAGCCTTAATCATCACATGCAATAATTTAGTGCACCTTGAAATATGAACATGTGTGGGGCGTGTTTGTTTTTAATGACTTGAGACTATACCTAGCCCGGCATGCATTATGACTTATTATGCACCGTTCCCCATACCTGCAGGAAGCCCGTTCGTCTCCAAATATTTTCCTCTCCATGTGTGGAAACAATATGCCTGCCAAACTCTCCTTCTCCCTTCGGCGGTCCCACCACTCCACCCCGTGTGAAAAAATCTGCATGCATGACTCTCCTCCCCCCACGCTCGTCCAATCCATTGTGACCAGCAATATTTCCACCCCTTCGCTCCCCCGTAATTTACTCCAACAAACATATCCACGTAGCTTTTACTTAACTGCAGGTGCATTCGGTCACTGACATATGGGCCCAACAGGGGTCTGGCCCACATGTCAGTGACGCAACTGGACTGACAATTAAGTCAGTGCAGCTCAGTCCATATCTTACGTAGGTGTGCCATTGCTCGCTATAAATACTGCACCTCCCACGACATCACTATCTCCTCCCCCTCACGTTCACATTCATCGCTATCTCCTCCCCCTCCCTCTCACGTCGACCACCATGGCATCGCCCCTCCCAAGCCCTAGGAGCCCCTTGCTGCACCGCGCGGACGGTCATGCGTCACCGTTCCGTTCCTCGCCGCCACTAGTCGAGGAGGACGTGTCGGTGTTCCGCTCCTCGCCGCTACGCGACGTGTCACCGTTCCGTTCCTCGCCGCCACTAGTCGAGGAGGACGCGTCGGTGTTCTGCTCCTCGCTGCGACGCGATGCGTCGCCATTCCGTTCCTCGCCGCCACTAGTCGAGGAGGACGCGTCGGTGTTGCGCTCCTCGCCGCGACGCGTCGAGGTGGACGCATCGGCGTTCCCAATCTCGCCAGCACGCGCGCCGGAGGACACGTCGGCTCCCTGCTACGAGGAGAACCCCGTGCCGCCCACCGAGCCCCCCGGCCTTGAGGAGCCTTGGAAAGAAATGGATGTCGCCTTGTGGGAGGCTTTGCCTCCAGCATAGCGCGCCAAAATAGAGGCGGAGAAGAAGGCCGAGGAAGAGAAGCGCACCGTGGAACAAGATGCCCGGGAGGCCTATGTCGCGTCCGAGAGAGTCAGGCAATTGGCTCTTTGGCAGAAGGCTCGTGCGAGGGCTGTGAGGGTGGCGGAGGACGCCCGTGCCGACGCCCTGAGTGCAGTCGGGCCCAAGCGCCTCATCTACGCTTGGCGATACGTGGACCGGGTGTACGCTTCCAGCGAGGAGGAGTACCTGTTGGCGCCGGATCACCACACTGGTGAGATCGCGCTCGCCCGCCGGCAAGCCGCCAATCAGCACCTCGTGAGTTGCGAGGCTCAGGAAGAGGCGTTGTGTCGGCACGCTGGGAAACGGCCGTGCACCAGGGCACTCGTGGCGCGCCGCAAGCGCTCCTGCGAGCGCCGTGGCTTTTAGGAGGAGTATAATTTTTGTTTCGTAAGGCGATCTCATTAGTTTTGGGACGCAAATGATAAATCTCAAACGTTCAGGAATTTTTAGCGTCCTTAATTAAGTATGTAAAAGGGAAAGTTTGGAAACCTTGTGTATTCATACGCATTTTTCAAGTACGTGCATATAGCACAAACTTTACTATATACTATCGCACTACACGTCTCTCTCGATATATGCTTGCAGACTATGCTACTCCCTCCGTCCAGATCAATAAGTCATCTTCGGTTGTGCACCATGACCAAGAAGGAGGGTAGACTTATACACCTAGACGGAGGGAGTACTACTATTACTTATGTACGCGCAAATGCACGTTTTAACGTTGCGATGCGGTTTTTGTAAAAGTAGAAAAACAACACTAGTCAAGCTTGTGAAACGATTCAATGCAAAACAAATGCAAAAATGCTCGTTTGATTGTTTACTTTTAGCTTCCTTCTCTGTGGTTATTTCTCTGTCGTACTTTGTACGGAGTATCTCACTGGTTGGAAAGGCATGCAAATTCCCAAACCGCTTCCTACACCCTGTATCTCACTGGTTGCCGGCATTGATGTTGTCGCCCATGCCGAGGATGAGGTTGCCGAGGTCGTGGAATAAGTCGTCGTTCGCGAAGTCGTCGCTGCCAGCAGTCGCGCGAGTGCACTCTCCAAAAACCCGATCGCCCCTCTCCCCTACAGGATCACGAGAGGCGGGGTTCTGGAGGCCTGCTGTCCCTTCTCCCGGTGCACACCGAAAGGAGGGATGGAGAAGACTTGCTTGGCGGCGTAATGATCTGGAACGGTGGTGAGAAACTATATAGTGCGGGCCGGGTAGGTCGTGGGAGTATAGCTCTGTCCTCGGCTCGGCTCAATCCCGCAACCCGCGGCACATCGTGACGAGGCGTGGCGTGGCGAGGCGAGTGAGGAGGAGGAGGGCGCGTGTAGGTATCCTCTTCTCATGCTCATACAAGTGGTAGAAGATCTCACCTTATAAAGGCCTACTAGCAAAATTCCAACATCGACCAGGCCGTCCATGAAACGGGAGTGGCTGTAGGGGACGTTGCGCCAGTTGAATATATGAGCAAGTTACTACGAGATTTAATCCGAATAAGCAAAAAATAAATCATGACGGCTATAACAGAGATGAAACTAATCATGTGGACTAGCATAGTACTAGGATACAGAGTAGAAACATGAATTCTACCATGATTTCGAACAGGAAGGACAGAAACACATACGGTGCAACGGGAGCAACACCGTTGGCGTTGAGGTTGTTGCCCATGTCCAAACACCACGTAGACACGGTCTTTGAGCATGGTTTGTAGTTGTTCCACGCTCGGGCATTGAAGTTTGTAACTATTTTAGATTAGAATATACTACTCCTCCAATGCTAGTAGTAGAGCAGAGTCCTACTCTACTACTTTACTCAAGCAAGTTAGGGCATAGCATTGTAGGGAGTACCAGTACTGTGATCACTCAAGCAAGTTGTCTGGCATCGACATGACCCTACGCTGCAGGTATGTGTCTTGTAAGTCAAGCGGCGTGCTGTAGTCATCATCACCTGTCCACTTCCCACAGCACATATTCGCTTCTCCATCTTTGTCCGCACATAATCTCGTCCAATCTTCCATCCCCGCTAAGGCGCCTCCCCCCTCATCTGAAACCCAAGCACTAACAATGGCAGAACCAAGCAGCATCCACCAAAATAGTGGTTGGAATTCGCTCCCCACAGAGGTAATCAAGCTCATTGTTTCGCGTGTGGACAATCTCAGTACCATGCCGCTCACCGCGTGCTCGTCGGGGCTGTACCGTTTACTCAAAGCCCTCAGGCCAGAGCTTTTTAAGCCAGCTCCTTGCTTGCTGATGCCGCCTGATCTTCAGAAACAGCGTGTCATGCAGCATAACGATCGTAGGGTGGCGAGCATGAACCCCCTTGAATGTGATCCGATCCCCGTCAGCCTCAACTACATTAACGGTATGTACTGGGTCGGCATGAACACGTCTTGGATGGTGCTCGTCGACGGCCGCGGCAGCTGGATGATCGTGGAGGTCTACACCCGGCGATTGATCCCCCTTCCTTCGATTAACACTTCACTGCTTTGGCACCGCGGCCCAGAATACTCAGAATCTTACAGTAGCCAACATGATACCAAGTTTGATTTGCTCAAGGTTGTAATATGCCAAGTGCCCACAAGATCTGCGAATTATAAAGACTTCAGGCTAATTGCGTTCTTCAACCGCGGTCTCGCCTATCTCACAGGTCACTGCGGTAAGTGGATAAATCTGCACGTCCATCACAGGATCATACATCCTCCATGGTTCTCTGATGCCATTGAACACAAGGGCTTCATTTACGCTGTCGACTCCTTCTATGGTTGGATGTATTGCTGGCCTACTCCAGTCATCACTACAAATGGTTGTTACAGCAGTATGTTACTTTCCTATATATCATGATGGCTTGCTTATATTACAGTCAACATTTGCTGAAAAAATATTCATGCTCATAACATGCTATTCTTAAGATTGACTAAACCAAGAGTCCTTTTTTATTTGACTCCAACTTGATATGATGTTGTAGGCCGCCTGGTGTCCCTACCCTTCCTAATCCCAGAACCTTTCAAAGAAAAGGGGCATGGCAGTTGCAGGTGGTTCCTAGCTCGATCAGACGATGGCGAAAGATTCACGATCGTTCGCACGTACCGGACGTGTTGTTTCATGGAATACAATCACAGTCACTACAAGGTCTTTGAGCAGGATCCCAACTTCTCTGGGCCTTCAGGAATTTTTGACTGGAGGCTGGTAAGTAGCCTTGGTACACGCTCTCTGTTTGTCGGACTGAATTATCCGATTAACCAGGGGATAACCGACGGCAAGGATCATGATGGCAGCATGGTTTCGTTCATCAGGAAAAACTGTGTGTACAGAGCGTACCATGCGTCTCTGCATGCACCACACCCTGATATGTGCCGCCACGCTCTATAGCCCAAAGTAGGAGAGAGGGTCGCAAGTATCAGACTTCGACCTTCTGGCTGGAGATTCCCCTGTCAGGCACCCATCTGGTTCAAGCCGTCAGCCAATCTCCGCAGCTTAATAAATAGTAACGTCTAACTGAGCCAATTAGTTAGATGCGTACACTTGGTGTAGTAGGATCTTTATTTAGTTTGATGCATACACTTGTTTTTTTTGGTAGCCCTTTTGTAATGATGGCTGATGTTTGGTTTGGAAGAGAGAGCTGCATCTTCACTCTTCTAGCCTGCTTACTGCTTCTGTTGCACCCCCAGCCCTGGTTGCTGCTGCTGCTGTTTTCAATGTACAATCAGTAGTGTATTTCGTGTGTTGGTTGAATAAATGTGTTGTTAGAACGGCAAACACAATGTTTTGGAAGTCGTTGCACGGTTCGATCCTTTAGTGCCCCATACCGTACGTAGCGCATACTATTTATCGTACGGAACACATTTTTTTTGAAACTCGGAACACATTTTCCACTTGTTGATAGCATGCAGCCCACTAATGAAGGCCCAATAGAGAAGCCCATAATTAACTGGAAGGGAGGCTCTCACATGAATCTGGCCCAGGTACATGCTCATGGTCCCTTAAACATAAATAAGTAAATAAATAAATAAAGCTAAATGCTCATGCACCAGTTCTTTGGGAAAATAGGTAGCCCAGTATTTCTTTTTGAAGAATACCCAAGCTAGACCTATTTGTTTTCTCTGAACTACTGGGCTGCAAATCTTTCAAGATGAGGTGGGATGCAATTTGGCCTGGCTTAAGAGCATGGTCAATGTCTGTTAAAAGTAATATCAAAAGGGGTTGAAAATTCCAAAAAAATTATTGCAAATGGGATATAAGTTTCTTTTTTTGTTTTTGTTCTTCACTAATATCTTATACGTATTTCATTGGATTTAGCATGACATAGTACTAATTTATTTTTAAATTTGTTTTAGTATGGCTATTAATTTTTGAATTAAGAATATTTCGTTCCCCAGCAAAAATTTATGAATTTTCAAAATTTCCCACATATTTAGTTAATTTTTTGACCCTGGTACTGACCAGAAAATGGACAGCAATTCTATAAATGGAAAACGGGCTGCAATAAATTCCATATGAATTAGAAAATGAGGAAAAATTATAAAAATAATAGCAAATGGGCTGTACATGCCACAGATTTCGAGGCTGACTTGTTTACACAAGGCTTTGTCAGTGAACACACGATTCTAGCAGCAGTTAGTGTTGGATGTCCATCCAACGACCGAAGTGCTTCTTCAATCTCTAATCTTCCCTCTCCAGCCGCCTAAACTAGAGCCGGCGAGACTACCTACTCCCTCCTCTTGTGGCCCGCTGTGATGCCGCGCGGGCTTCCCCGGCCCACCCTACTCCCTCCGCTGGCCTGGCCGCACGCAATCAACTGCCTCCTTATTACGCGAAAAAAATGATTCCTCCCACTGACATCTGGGGCGCACCGGTTGGGAGGCTGACCTGTGGGCCTACTAAGTGGACGCGTACGCAGGGCTTGTCAACTTAGTCAACAAACGATCCTAGCAGTAGTAACCGTTGGATTTGAATTGAACGGTCCTGCTGCTTCTTCAAGCGCTGCTCTTCTTGCACCAGCCGCCCAAACCAGCGCCGGTGAGACCGCCTGCTCCTGCCTCTAGTGGCCAGCTGTGCTGCCGATGAGGCCTCATCGCCCCCTACTACTCCCACCGCTAGCCAGGACCTGCGGCGACGACAGCCTCACACCGCAGCCGAACCAGTGAACCCTCGTACTCCTCTCCACATGGGCATCCACTGCCGCGTCTTCCCCGGCTCCGCATCATCCCCTTCCTAGGCCTCGCCGTCGTCCACCGCCTTGGTGCTCTCGGTGCGGCGTGGTCAATGTGGTCAACGACATTCCATCGGAAGAGTACTGTATGTGGAGAGGCTGACAGCTGGGTCCACAGCCACAGCCCAGTTTTTTGTGATTTGCCAAGTAAGTCGCTTTGTCAGGCCTGTTGGGCTGCAAATCTTTCAAGACGAGGAGAGATTTTATTCAGCTGGCCGAGAAAATGGCCCATCAGTAATGAGAAATGGGTTGTACATTTTTAAAACACATCAAACCGGCAATTAGTTTCAAATATCTTTTTTTCATTTCAAGATTTGAAATTACATTAATTTTTATGCATGGAGAATTTGTTGGATTTTATATTGATATACATTTATTTTTAAAATTAGTTTGAATGTGAGTCAAAATTTCGGGATTAAAAACAGTTCGGACCGCACCGAAATCTGCAAAATTTCGTATAATTTTTTAACTGTGGCCACAATATGGGCTGTAATGCTAACAAAAAGAATACGGGCTCCAAAAAAACCTTAATAATTAGCAAATGGGCTGTAAATTATTAGAAATAATGGCAGATGGCATGTATGCTGTTTTCCAAAGATTTGAGGCTTTCCTAGAAAAAAGGTTGATGCACAAGCAGTGACTGTTGGATGGCCATCCAACGGCCGTCGTGCTTCTTCAATCTCTGCTCTTCCTGCTCCAGCCGCTCAAACAGGCGCCGGCGGGACTGCCTGCTCCCTCCTCCCCGCGGCCGGCTCTGCTACCGCGCAGGCCTCACCGCCCCACCATACTCCCATCGCTGGCCTAGCCATCCCTCTACTCACCCACACCTGCTATTATTCTCCGGCGACGGCAGACGAACCAGTAAACCCTCGTACAGTCGTACTCCCCTCCACGTGGGAAACAACTACCGAGTCTTCCCTGCCTCTGTGTCGTTCCCTTCCTAGGCCTCGCTGTCGTCCACCGCCCTAGTGCTCTCGGCGCGGCCTAGTCAATGTGGTCAACGACCGACATGCATCTGAAGTGGACTTTACGTGGAGAGGCGGACAGCTGGGTCCACGGCCGCACGCAAGGAAATGCCTCCTTATTATGCGCAAAATAATGATTCCTCCACCTGACATCAGGGACCCACCGAAAGGGCCTCTATATTTCACAAAAAAAACGTTACCGCCGCTGACAGCTCGGACCCACTAGCTATATCTTTGCACGCAAGGAAGTGCCTCCTTATTACGCACAAAAAAATGAATACTCCCCCTGTTAGCTGGGACCAAGTATAGTGGCAGGCTGACTTGTGGGACTACTAAGTTGACAGGGACGGAGGGCTTTGTCAACTTAGTCAATATGCACGATTCTAGCTCCAGTGACCGTACGATGTCCATCCAACGGCCGTAGTGCTTCTTCAACCTCTGGTCTTCTTACTCCAGCCGCCCAAACCAGCGCCGGTCGTGCCTCGTGCTCCTGCCTCCTGTGGCCGGCTGCGATGCGGCGGAGGCCTCAGCGCCCCCTACTACTCCCACCGCGGGCCAGGCCATCCCTCTACTCACCCACACCCCCTGTTATTCCGCGGTGACAGCAGCCTCACACCGCAGCAAACCAGTGAACCGTCGTACTCCTCTACGCGTGGGCATCCACTGCCGCGTCTTGCCCGGCTCCACATCGTCCCCTTCCTAGGCCTCACCGTCGTCCACCGCCCTGGTGCTCTCGGTGCGGCGTGGTCAACATTGTCAAGGAACGGCTTCCATCGGACATGGACTGTACGTGGAGAGGCTGACAGCTGGGTCCACGGCCGTAGCAAGGAAGTGCCTCCTTATTACGTGCAAGATAATTATTCCTCCACCTGACAGCGGGACCCACCGGACGGGCCACCGTATTTCGCCCCCCTGACTGCTGGGACCCACCAGCTACATCTTCACACGCAAGGAAGTGCCTGACAGTCGGGACCCACCTGGTCGAAGCGTACGTAGCGTTGTCATTCTGGTCGCGAACGTGTACGTACATATATACTGGTCGATGTAGAGGCGCGCACGTGTCGTAGTAGAGGCGGCCAGGGTGCAAGAAAGAAAATATGGCCATGTATGTGTACATACGGGCGGGGTCTCGAACGCCTACTCGCGCATACGTATGGCGAGGGCTCGTGTACACGGCTGGGTCGGAACGGAGAAACAGCATCGTCGTCATGTTCATGGGGAGGCAACCGAATGTGTCGTGTTCATGGGGAGGCAACAGAATGCGGCGTGTTCATGGGAGGCAACGGAATGAGTCGTGTTCATGGGGAGGCAACGGAATGCGTCGTGTTCATCGGGAGGGCTTGGACGGAATAGGCGACGGAAATGAGGCCTGGCGTACCGCAGAACGGAGGAAATGGCCTTGTGTTCGACTGGCCACATTCGAAACGGGACCCTGTTCATCGGGAGCGGTGTGGCATACCGCAAAACTGAGGAAATGGACCTGCTACAGTCGAAACGGGGGTCCTGTTGATCGGGGGGGTTGTGTCGTACGGCAAAACGGAGGAAACTGACTTGTGTTGGAGCGCTACGGTCGAAACGGGGGTCCTGTTCATCGGGAGGGGTGTGGCGTACCACAAAACGGGACTCCATGGGATACTGTTCATCTCCACCGTCGACCCCCTCTAGCCTCCAAGAGCTACTGTTCATCCATCGCCGACCTCCTCCAGCCTCCACCTGCGACTATTCATCCACGGGCTCCTGTTCATCCAGCCTCCACCGTGCGCTACTCCACCGGCTACTGTTCAACCAGCCCTCTCCATGGGCTCCTGTTCAACCACCCCTCCGCGGGCTACTATTCATCCTGCCCTCCACCGTCTACTGTTCATCCAGCCCTCCACGGGGTGGTCCTGTTCATCCAGCCCTCCACGGGGTCCCGTTCATCTAGCCCCAACCGGCTCGATCAATCGGGGTCTCGTTCATCAAGAGGCAACACCATGGGGTCCCCCCCCCCCCCCCGCAACGCTCACTGTTCATCCAGAGGCAGCATCGATCGGCTTCAGTTAGCAGCAGTAGCGAAAGAATCGCTCGATCAGGTTCAGTTAACAGCCATCAATCGATCGCTCGGGTTTAGTAACCCGTAGCCTGCAGTGCAATCGGTCGGGTTCAGTTAGAGCCGAACGCCTCGCTCGGGTTCAGTTAGAGCCAATGCCTCGCATACACGCGCGTACGTGTACGAGAGAAACGCGCATCGCTCGGCCCCCGACCTCCCACCGTAACCTGGAACTCCCCGAAATTTTCCTCGCCCTTGCTTCTACCACGGTTTTTTCCATCATGGACGGCCCAAAGAGTGTCATGCAGCTGCGTCTCCGGCCCGCCCAGGACGAAAAGCCCATTTTCTGTCATGATTTTTTGTCATAGAAGTAGGAGCCCACCACATCTATGATGATACCGGGGTTTGTCACAATTATCGTCATAGAAGTGTCATATGTGTGACAGAAATTTTTTTCGTTCGGCCCAAAATGTCACAGATGTGTCTTTTTTTTGTAGTGTTCTATTCGACTGGCAAGTTAGGCGTTATGACTTGTGGGACCTACATGTTAGTTAGCACAAAAATCCCTGAGTGACATCCTACCTCCGGCCCATCCACCTAGTCATCCTCGGCCATCGGACACAGCTACGGCCACCGGCAGAAGGCGAGGTCAACACCACCAGCGGTGCGGAGCCCATCTGGCGGCAGCCCGGATGCCAGCTCCTTCCGACGCTCGCGGCCGCTAGCAAGCCAAGATAGCTCTATCCAGCTGCTTGTCTGCAAGGTTTGCTAGCAAGATTGGCACGGCGGCGCGGCGGCTTCCTCGCGCACGCCGCGCTAAGGCCAGCCATCTGGCTCGAGCGAAGGCCAGCGCGACGACTTTCTCGCGCGTGAGTCACGCTCGGGCCAGCCTGCCAACCGGTGCGGAGGCCAGGGCGACATTCGGCCCGTCTGGCAGAGCGGCGGCCAACTCGCTCATCACCGGCGCCACCGACGAATACACATCAGATTCTTTGAAGTAATGTTCAGAAAAAAATATTGATTTGAGGGGGAATAAGAGGATAGAAGGTCAGATGTGGGTCTGTCATGTCAACAGTCAAACAAAATGTGTTGGTTTAAGCTGCCTCGTCGGCATGGACGTGTGGTCCAACCCTATCATAAACAAGTTTGAACGAGCCTAATCGGCACTAGGTAGTAGTTTTTGGCGTGGATTAAGAAATTTTGGGTATGTTTTTCCTATTTTTTGCACAATAGTTTCTTCCTAGGGCTGGTTGAATGTAGTAGTTTTTGTTAAATACTCTATATATTGTAAGTAGGAGTGAAAGTTAAGCTTTGGAAGCCAATAAGCAAGGCTAGTTACGTAGTGCCTATGTGTACGTGATTGAAAGTAAATACAACCATGAGTGACTAATATCTTGATGGAAAACTCGAAACTATGGAAATACTAGCATTTTTTTGCATGGTTGGAAATACTAGCAATGTTCATGTGCGTTGCAATGGATCATAATTAGAATAATACTTATTCACAAACTTGATACAAAACACTCTAATTTTGATATACATGTATCACTAGAGATATATTATGTTTCAATCAGAATATATTCCTTGGGCTGTTTTGGTGAGGTGAGGGAGGGATGTGGTTGGTTTTAAGATACTAATTATGGGTTTTCTGAAAATTGGTAGAGAAGTGGGATGATGAGGACATCAATACCATTGTTACACCCACAGCCCCTACTACTATACATACTGGACCAATTACTAGAGCTCGCGCACGCCAATAAATTATCAGGTACTTTCGTTTCTTGGTAATGATTCTAATGTTCATGAGAATATGATGCTGCCTAAATTGGATACATTTGTTTTGCTTACAAATGAAGCGCCTAGCTTGGAGAAGGATGGACATTGGAGCAAGAACAACCATGGAGTTGATGGCAGGCGCAAGGGAAACAAGAACGAAGTTTCAAGTGATGATTTCAGGACTTTGAAGCCACCATAATGAGTGCACGAAGCCTTGGAAGAAATATACAAGATGCCACTTCATAATTTTTGTCCATATGCTATTCTAGGTGATGTGTCACCTTATTATTGGGCCAGGCCCATGTATTTTCGAAATACTTAAGTATAGGCTGTTTTTAGAGTCCGTATGTGTGGGCAAACAAGAGTTATGGTTGGTTTTGGACCCCTCCTCCAAGGGCCATGAAATTCCCCCCTCTTCCTCCATATATACAGCCCTTAGGTCATCATTTAGACTTTGGGTTTTGTTTAGATTAAAGTTCACCCTAGCTACAACTTCGCGTACTTCCTTTGTGTTCAACGACCAGACGAAGGCGTCACAGAACCTCACCTTCATTAATAAAGCTTTCCGCTTATATTCGCAATATCCAGATTGCAATCTCAGTTTCTTGCTTGTTCTTCGTTTGCTCACATGAAACAGACCTTCGTGGTCAGGTTGATTGTGCTCCGGCGTGGTCAATAACCTCTCGAAGTTGGTTTAGCAATTGCTAAGGGGCGACGTCCTCACACGTTCGTAGTCGGATCGTCAAAGTTGACTTCCTCCAAAATGATAGCCACCATCTCATCGTAAGATGGGACACCTTCGCCTCTATCAAGTGGTATCAGATTTCCAGGTTGCTCGGTGAGATTTTACAGTTTTTCATTGTTTAGATCCAGTCTGTTCTTCATACCTACAGTCCATGAAAAATCCAAAAAAATTAGGGTTAGGTCATCACATCCGAACCAATTTGAGCCTTTGCATATTCTTTTTAGAGTTTTGCTTTGTTGAATTTGCAGTTGCATCATCATGTCGAGTTGCTGGTGTTAGCGTCTAGTCCCTTAGAGTTTCGAGTTCTGTTCACAGGTTGTCACACCGCCGCCGCACCATCGTCATCATCATTACCATATACCACCACCCCACCATATACATCGCTGCTGCCATATACAACCACCAATCCGAGTCCACATATACCATGGCCATATACAACCACCAATCTGAGTCCACATATACCATCGCCATATACCACCACCAATCCGAGTCCAGATATTCCATCGCCACATACAACCACCAGTCCGAGTTCCACCAGGTTCATCTCTGCCACCAGTCCGAGTCCAGTATTTGTTGCTTTGTTTTCGAGTTCCAAATCAAGCGATACTTCGAGTCCTGACCAAGTCGGACTCCCCAACTTCTGTGCTACCCGCAGTAGAAAAATAGTTCCAAACTAAAAAAACTAAATCTGGAAAATTCTGGCTAGGCAGTTTTTAGACCATTTGTAGACTTTTTCGAAAAAAATTGTTGCGGAGCAAAAAAAAGAGGAAAACAGTGAAAAAAGTGAAAAAAGGAAAAAAATCAGAGATTGCTCCTCCCTTGTTTACATGCCGCGCCATGATTTTGTTCATGTTCTAGGCTCGCGTCTCTAGTACGGTCTAGCCTAGGACCAGCACAGTACCGTCGTTGAGCGTTTATTCAACTTTGCATCTATGAATTGATTATTGCTGACCCTTTTTGCTACCATATTATAAGCCTTCCCAGCTCCACATACATCTACGTCGTGCCTTTGACTCTCCCTGGTAATCGCTCTATCCAAGTTTTGAGAGTTTTGACTACGACGGTTGTCGATCACCGCCTGGTGCTGGGTAAGAACTAGTAAGAGTTTGAGATTTGCTTGACGGATATGTGACGCCCCACCACCACCATTTTCTAGTAGTCTGTAGGATCATATTGTTGTGTGTCTCTATTGCTTCTAACCATGGCAGGATCACAAGTCGATGAGACTGACTGGGAGAACATGATGAGTAAGGAGTTGCATGATAAATTTTAGCAAATGATGACTGAACATGTGCAAGATGTGCTGAACAATTTTGAAGAGGCCATGGATAAGATAACTGGCTTTGAGAAGATGTTCGAAACAAAGCTCGATAACCAATTTAACTCTGCACCTCTGCAACAACAACAACAACAACAACAACGACGACGACGACGACGACGATGACGACGATGGCGACTACCTCCACGTTGTGAAACAGCCCTCTGCCGAGCGAGCCGTGTCCCTCTTGAACCTAGCCAAACTGTTGGTGCTGATGTGGAGGAGGAGGATTATGCGGGAGATTACGAGGATGCGGTTGATCAAAATCAGAACTACGTGAAACCACCTCACCACAACCACCAGGTTGTCCACATGAAAATAATTGCAATGGTAGGGCTCCCCCTCAGGTATGAGATCATGACCATCTCGCTAAACTGAAATTGAATATTCCGCAATTTGAGGGTAGATACGTTCCTGATATATATCTTACTTGGGAGTTAGAAACTGAACAATGTTTTACATGTTTAGAATATCCCGAGGAGAGACGTGTTGCTGCAGCACTTTGTGCTTTCACTAGTTTTGCTTGTGTCTGGTGGTCTGAACATCATAGATTATATCCGAATAATATTCTAACTACTTGGGCTACTTTGAAAACTGCTATGCATACTCGTCGGGTTCCACCATATTATCAACGTGAATTACTTCAAAAATTGCAGCGTTTAAGACAAGGAAAATTTTTTGTAGAGGAATATTATCAGGAATTACAAACTCGCACGATTAGATGTTGTATTGTTGAGGATAATGGAGCTATTATTGCACATTTTATGGGTGGATTAAATAGAGAGATTCAGACCATTCTAGAGTATAATAATATCACTCGTTTATTCCATCTTGCTTGTAAAGCTGAACGTGAAGTGCAGGATTGACAGGCATTGGCACGAACTAACTATTCTACAGGTTGACCTTCATCATGGACACCACGTGCATCCTCTACTTCCACTGCACCAGCACCTCCATCAGGTGCCACCTCCAGCCGTGATACAAGAAAGCAGGCACAACCACCACTATCTGCCAAGAGCACACCTGTCGGGTCTGCATAGAGCTCTTCTTCTTCCATGGCATCAACAGGGCACACAAGTGATATTATTTGTCGTTGTTGTAAGGGAAGAGGACATTTTGCGAGAGAATGCAAATCTCAGTGTGTGATGATTGCTATTGAGGATGGTGGGTATGAGTCCATTAATTATTATGATGAGCAGACTTTGGCTCTTATTACACATGAAGAACATGGTGGAGATGATCCTAAACATGAGACACAATACATGGATCCTGAAGATGCTGACAGGTATGAGTGTTTAGTTGCTCAATGTGTTTTGAGTGTGCAGGTTACACAAGCTGAGCAAAATCAGAGGCATAATATGTTCCATACAAAGGGAGTTGTGAAGGAACATTCTGTTTGCGTCATCATAGATGGAGGGAGCTGGAACAACTTGGCTAGAATGGAGATGGTTGATACTTCTCCGTCGTATCTACTTTTCCAAACACTTTTTCCCTTGTTTTGGACTATAACTTGCATGATTTGAATGGAACTAACCCGGACTGACGCTGTTTTCAGCAAAATTGCCATGGTGTTATTCTTGTGCAGAAATAAAAGTTATCGGAATGACCTGAAAATCAACGGAGATTATTTTTGCAATATATAAAAAATACTGGAAGAAGAATCCACGTCAGGGGCCCACATCCTGTCCACGAGGGTGGGGCGCGCCTACCCCTGTGGGGGCGCTCCCTGCCTCGTGGGCCCCCTGACGCTCCACCAACCTCAACTCCAACTCCATATATTCGTGTTCGGGGAGAAAAAAATCAGAGAGAAGGATTCATCGCGTTTTATGATACGAAGCCGCCGCCAAGCCCTAAACTCTCTTGGGAGGGCTGATCTGGAGTCCGTTCGGGGCTCCGGAGAGGGGAATCCGTCGCCATCGTCATCATCAACCTTCCTCCATCACCAATTTCATGATGCTCACCGCCGTGCGTGAGTAATTCCATCGTAGGCTTGCTGGACGGTGATGGGTTGGATGAGATTTATCATGTAATCGAGTTAGTTTTGTTAGGGTTTGATCCCTAGTATCCACTATGTTCTGAGATTGATGTTGCTATGACTTTGCTATGCTTAATGCTTGTCACTAGGGCCCGAGTGCCATGATTTCCCATCTGAACCTACTATGCTTTCATGAATATATGTGAGTTCTTGATCCTATCTTGCAAATCTATAGTCACCTATTATGTGTTATGTTCCGTTAACCCCGAAGTGACAATAATCGGGACCATTACCTGTGATGACCGTAGTTTGAGGAGTTCATGTATTCACTATGTGTTAATGCTTTGGTCCGGTACTCTATTAAAAGGAGGCCTTAATATCCCCTAGTTTCCAATAGGACCCCGCAGCCACGGGAGGGTAGGACAAAAGATGTCATGCAAGTTCTTTTCCATAAGCACGTATGACTATATTCGGAATACATGCCTACATTACATTGATGAACTGGAGCTAGTTCTGCGTCATCCTATGTTATAACTGTTACATGATTGATCGCATCCGACATAATTCTCCATCACTGATCCATTGCCTATGAACTTTTCATATATTGTTCTTCGCTTATTTACTTTTCCGTTGCTACTGTTACAATCACTATAAAACCCCAAAACATTACTTTTGCTACTGTTACCACTACTATCATATTACATTGCTACTAAACACTTTGCTGCAGATATTAAGTTTCTAGGGTCGTTGAATTGACAACTCAGCTGCTAATACTTGAGAATATTCTTTGGCTCCCCTTGTGTCGAATCAATAAATATGGGTTGAATACTCTACCCTCAAAAACTGTTGCGATCCCCTATACTTGTGGGTTATCAAGACTATTTTCTGGCGCCGTTGCCGGGGAGCATAGCTCTATTCTTTGAGTCACTTGGGATTTATATCTGCTGGTCACTATGAAGAACTTGAAAGATCAAAGAACCAAGATTTTTCCCTCAACTACGAGGGGAGGTAAGGAACTGCCATCTAGCTCTGCACTTGATTCACTTTCTATTTTGAGTAAACTTGCGACACCTACACATGCTATTGATTCCGATAGGTCGCATGTTATTGATGGTGCCACTTCTGCTTTGCATGATACTTATGATGAAACTACTTCTATGCTTGACAATACTATGCCACTAGGTGAATTTCTTGATGAAAAACTTGCTAGGGCTAGAGAGAATGAAATTATTGAATCTAATAATATTGATGAAAGTGATGATGAAAATTCTCCCCTAGATATGAATTGCCTGTTGTTCCTGAGGGTTATGTTATGGATGAAGAAACTGCTAGAGACTTTCTTGCTTGCAATGATAGATCTGATCTTAATAAATTATTAGCTAAGCTTAAAGAAAAGTCTTTGAATGCTAGAATGAAATATGACCCTGCTTTTGCTACTTCACCTATCTTCATCACTGATAAGGATTACGATTTCTCTGTCGATCCAGAGTTAATTACTTTGGTTGAATATGATCCTTTTTATGGTTATGAATCTGAAACTGTTGTGGCACATCTTACTAAATTAAATGATATAGCCACCCTCTTTACACATGATGAGAAAACTCGCTATTACTTTATCCATAAGTTGTTTCCGTTCTCATTAAAGGGTGACGCTAAAACATGGTTTAATTCTCTTGATCCTGGTTGTGTGCGTAGTCCCCAGGATATGATTTATTACTTCTCTGCTAAATATTTCCCCGCTCATAAGAAACAAGCTGCCTTAAGGGAAATATATAATTTTGTGCAAATTGAAGAAGAGAGTCTCCCACAAGCTTGGGGGAGGCTTCTCCGATTACTTAATGCTTTGCCTGATCATCCTCTCAAGAAAAATGAAATATTTGATATCTTTTATAATGGACTTACCGATGCTTCCAGAGATTACCTGGATAGTTGTGTTGGTTGTATTTTCAAGTTAATAACTGTTGATCAAGCTGAATTGCTATTGAATAATATGTTGACTAATGAAAACAACTGGACACTTCCTGAACCAACCCCTAAGCCAACTCCAAAGAAAAGGGGTATTCTATTTCTCAGTCCTGAAGATATGCAAGAGGCAAAGAAATCAATGAAAGAAAAAGGTATTAAAGCTGAAGATGTTAAGAGTTTACCACCTATTGAAGGAATACATGGTCTTGATAACCCGACATAGGTAGTAAAGGTAAATTCTCTCTATATATTTGATAAATGTGAAATTCCATTTACTAAGTTTGCTAGCCAATGCTTGGATGAGTTTGATGACTTTATGGTTAAACAAGAAAATTTCAATGCTTATGTTGGTAGACAATTGAAACACAATGCTGATACGCTTGAGCACTTGAGTGATTATATGGCTAGTGTTAAAGGTGAACTCAAACTTATTAGTAAACATGCTTCTATGGTTACCACTCAAGTAGAACAAGTACTTAAAGCTCAGAATCATTTGCTTAATGAATTAAATAATAAGAAAAATGATAATGTTGTTAGAGTTATGACTAGAGGTGGTAAAATGACTCAGGAACCTCTGTATCCTGAAGGCCATCCTAAGAGAATTGAGCAAGATTCTCAGAGAACTAATGTTGATGCACCTAGTCCTTCTAAGAGGAAGAAAAAGAAGAATGATAGGACTTTGCATATTTCTAGTGAACCTGTTGTTGACAGACCTAAGAATCCCAATGATATTTCTATTTCTGATGCTGAAACACAATCTGGTAATGTACATGAACCTAGTGATAATGTTAATGATGATGTTTATGTTGATGCTCAACCTAGTAATGACAATGATGTAGAGATTGAACCTGCTGTTGATATTGATAACCCACAATCGAAGAATCAACGTTATGATAAGAGAGACTTTGTCGCTAGGAAGCACAGTAAGGAAAGAGAACCATGGGTCCAGAAACCCATGCCTTTTCCTCCTAAACCATCCAAGAAAAAGGATGATGTGAATTTTGAGCTCTTTGCTGAAATGATTATACCTATCTTTTTGCGTATGCGTTTGACTGATATGCTTAAAATGAATCCTTATGCTAAGTATATAAAGGAAATTGTTACTAATAAAAGAAAGATACCAGAAGCTGAAATTTCCACCATGCTTGGTAATTATACTTTTAAGGGTGAAATACCAAAGAAACTCGGAGATCCACGAGTACCAACTATACCATGCTCCATTAAGAGAAACTATGTTAAAACTGCTTTATGTGATCTTGGAGCCGGTGTCAGTGTTATGCCTCTCTCTTTATATTGTAGAATTTATTTGAATAAGTTGACACCTACTGAAATATCTTTGCAAATGGCTGATAAATCAACTGCTATACCTGTCGGTATTTGTGAGGATGTGCCTGTTGTGGTTGCAAACGTTACTATTTTAACGAACTTTGTTATTCTTGATATTCCCGAGGACGATAGTATGTCCATTATTCTTGGAAGACCCTTTTTGAATACTGTAGGGGCTGTTATTGACTGCAATAAAGGCAATGTCACTTTTCATGTTAATGGTAATGAGCATATAGTACACTTTCCGAGGAAACAACCTCAAGTCCACAGTATCAATTCTATTGGAAAAATTTCAACAATCACTATTGGTGGTTTTGAATTTCCTCTTCCTACTATCAAGAAGAAATGTGATATTCTTACTGTTGGGGATGTGCATATCACTATCGGTCGTGCAAGTGAAAGGCAATAATGATGATTATATGATGAACTGATTGAGATGAGAAAGGCTGGTATGAACTCGACCTCTCTTGTTTTTGTAAATATGATCAGTTCATTGTTCCTGATTCATCCTATTATGAAACAAACATGTTTGCAATGAGAATTAGAGATTATAGTTGCTTATGCCATGCTTAATTAGCTAGGAGTTTATAATGGTTTACCTTGCGTGCCAACATGCTATTAAAATGGTTGTGATGTGGTATGATGGGGTGGTATCCTCCTTTGAACGATTTGAGAGGCTTGACTTGGCACATGTTCACGCATGTAGTTGAAACAAAATCAACATAGCCTCTATGATATTTATGTTTATGGTGCATTATATCCTACTCATGATTGCATTCGGTGTTGATTAATTTTAATGCATGTTCATGACTATTGTCACTCTCTAGCTGGTCGCTTTCTAGTCTCTTTCTAGACTTCACTTGTACTAAGCGGGAATACTGCTTGTGCATCCAATTCCATAAACCCCAAGGTTATTCCATATGAGTCCACCATACCTACCTATATATGGTATCTACCCGCCGTTCCAAGTAAATTTGTATGTGCCAAACTCTAAACCTTCAAATAAACATTCTGTTTTGTATGCTCGAATAGCTCATGTATCAACTAGGGCTATATGTATCCTCCATGCTTGGCGGGTTATTCTCAAGAGGAGTGGACTCTGCTCCTCACTCACGAGAAAATGGCTGGTCACCGGGATGCCCAGTCCCATGCTCAAATCAAATCAAAATAATTGCAAACAAAACTACCCCGGGATTGTTGTTAGTTGGAGGCACTCGTTGTTTCGGGCAAGCCATGGATTGATGCTTGTTGGTGGTGGGGGAGTATAAACTTTACCATTCTGCTTGGCAACCGCCTATAATGTGTGTAGAATGGAAGATGTCGAGATCTCTCGGTTGTTATGTTGACAATGAAAGTATACCGCTCAAAATATTATTCATCTCTATTTCAAAACCGAGCTCTGGCACCTCTACAAATCCTTGCTTCCCTCTGGGAAGGGCCTATCTATTTACTTTTATGTTGAGTCATCATCCTCTTATTAAAAAGCACCAGTTGGAGAGCACCGCTGTCATTTGCATCCATTACTATTAGTTTACATTGAGTATGACTTGACTGGATCTCTTTTACCATGAATTACAATGTCTAGTCAGTCCTTGATCTTTAAAGGTGCTCTGCATTTATGTTTTGCGGTCTCAGAAAGGGCTAGCGAGATACCATCTTGTTATATCGTATTATGACTGTTTTGAGAAAGTGTTGTCATCCGAGATTTATTATTATTGCTCGCTAGTTGATTATGCCATTGATATGAGTAAACATGAGACCTAAATGTTATTGTGAATATGGTTAGTTCATAATATTTGCTGAAAACTTGAATGCTGGCTTTACATATTTACAACAACAAGAGCAAACAGAGTTCGTAAAAGTTTTTCTTTATCACTTTAAGTTTATCAACTGAATTGCTTGAGGACAAGCAAAGGTTTAAGCTTGGGGGAGTTGATACGTCTCCGTCGTCTCTACTTTTCCAAACACGTTTGCCCTTGTTTTGGACTCTAACTTGCATGATTTGAATGGAACTAACCCGGACTGACGTTGTTTTCAGCAGAATTGCCGTGGTGTTATTTTTGTGCTGAAATAAAAGTTCTCGGAATGACCTGAAAATCAACGGATATTATTTTTGTAATATATAAAAAATACTGGAAGAAGAATCCACGTCAGGGGGCCCACACCCTGTCCACGAGGGTGGGGGGGCGCCCCCTGCCTCGTGGACCCACTGACGCTCCACCGGCCTCAACTCCAACTCCATATATTCGTGTTCGGGGAGAAAAAATAAAAGAGAAGGATTCATCACGTTTTACGATACGGAGCCGCCGCCAAACCCTAAAATCTCTCGGGAGGGCTGATCTGGAGTCCGTTCGGGGCTCCGGAGAGGGGAATCCGTCGACATCGTCATCATCAACCTTCCTTCATCACCAATTTCATGATGCTCACCTCCGTGCGTGAGTAATTCCATCGTAGGCTTGCTGGACGGTGATGGGATGGATGAGATTTATCATGTAATCGAGTTAGTTTTGTTAGGGTTTGATCCCTAGTATCCACTATGTTCTAAGATTGATGTTGCTATGACTATGCTATGCTTAATGCTTGTCACTAGGGCCCAAGTGCCATGATTTCAGATCTAAACCTGTTATGTTTTCATGAATATATGTGAGTTCTTGAACCTATCTTGCAAATCTATAGTCACCTATTATGTGTTATGATCCGTTAACCCAGAAGTGACAATAATCGGGACCATTACCGGTGATGACCGTAGTTTGAGGAGTTCAGGTATTCACTATGTGTCAATGCTTTGGTCCGGTACTCTATTAAAAGGAGGCCTTAATATCCCTTAGTTTCCAATAGGACCCCGCTGCCACGGGACGGTAGGACAAAAGATGTCATACAAGTTCTTTTCCATAAGGACGTATGACTATATTCGGAATACATGCCTACATTACATTGATGAACTGGAGTGTAACGCCCTCGATGCGGCTATAGCTCCCACGTGTCGAGGCACGACTTAGAGACATAACCGCATTGAAATCAATGTCGCAAGTTAGGAAATCATCACAACATCCCATGGAATATATTTAATAAAAGGGGAGATACATAGTTGGCTTACACTCGCCACGTCACATCAAAGTACATAAATAACATCCATCACACAAACACTCATGGCCCGACTACGGCGCCAAAATAGAAGAAAAGCCAACATGCGACAAGGCCCTGAATCGAACCCCAACTAGGCACCACTACTGATCATCGGGAAAGGAAACGTAATAACGCTGAGAGTCCTCGTCGAACTCCCACTTGAGCTCGTAATCGTCACCTGGAGCGGAATCACCTGGACCTGCATCTGGAGTTATAGTATCTGTGAGCCACAGGGACTCAGCAATCTCGCACCCTCGCGATCAAGACTATTTAAGCTTATAGGAAGGGGTAAGGAAAATATATATGGAGCTGCAGCAAGCGACTAGCATATGTGGTGGCTATCTTATTCGCAAAAGAGAGCGAGAAGAGGAGGCAAAGCCCGAGCGAGAAGCTAGAAGGCAACCTACGCAAACATTACTCCAACACCGTGTCCACTTCCCGGACCTCGCCGAGAAAAGGCCATCACGGCAACACACTCGGTTGATTCATTTTAATTAATTAAGGTTCAAGTTATCTACAATCGGACATTAACAAATTCCCATCTGTCCATAACCGTGGGCACGGCTTTCAAAAGTTCAATCCCTGCAGGGGAGTCCCAACTTAGCCCATGACAAACTCTCACGGTCAACGAAGGAATAGACCTCCACCCGAGACACACCGATCAGACTCGGTAACCAGGTACAACAAGACAATTCGACAGGTTAAAACAAGACCAGCAACACCGCCCGAATGTGCCGACAAATCCCGATAGGAGCTGCACATATCTCTTTCTCAGGGCACACTCAGATGAGCGCTCCATACAACTAAAACCAAACCTTGAGTTTCCCCGAGGGGGCGCTGCACAGGACTCTAGTTTGGACCAACACTCAGAGGAGCACTGGCCCGGGGGGGGGGTTAAAATAAGATGACCCTTGAGTCTGCAGAACCCAAGGAAAAAAAGGCTAGGTGGCAAATGGTAAGACCAATGTTGGGCATTGCTGGAAAATCTTTAATCAAGGCGAACTATCAAGGGGTTCCCATTATAACCCAACCGCGTAAGGAACGCAAAATCCGGGAACATAACACCGATATGACGGAAACTAGGGCGGCAAGAGTGGAACAAAACACTAGGCGAGAGGCCGAGCCTTCCACCCTTTACCAAGTATATAGATGCATTAAGATAACATGGCAATATAATGATATCCCCAACAAGTAAATAAATGATGTTCCAACAAGGAACGGCCTCCAATCTTCACCTGCAACTAGCAACGCTATAAGAGGGGCTGAGCAAAGCGGTAACATAGCCAATCAATGGTTTGCTAGGACAAGGTGGGTTAGAGGTTTGACATGGCAATTGGGAGGCTGACAAGCAAAAGGTAGGCATCGTAGCATTGGCATAGCAAGAGCGAGCAAACTAGCATAGCAAAGATAGTAGTGATTTCGAGGGTATGATCATCTTGCCTGCACAGTTGTCAGAGTTGACTGGATCCTCACAAGCAAACTCAACGGGCTCCTCGGTAGCGAACTCGTCTCCTGGCTCTACCCAACAAGACAAACAAGCAACAAGGATACAATCAACCACGTGCAAGACCAAGCAATATGATGAAATGATGATATGCTATGCGGGATGCGGTGCGGGATGCAAAATGCAAGATATGACAGGAAATTTATGAACCTGGCCTCAACTTGGAAAACCAAGTGTTCCACTGGATAGAGGGGATGAAATCGCTTGAAAACGATATAAAGATCATTGGAATCGGAGTTACGGTTTGGAAATGGCAAGCGATTTAAGATATGACACCGGTCCGCGATTCACAGCAAGTAGGCATCTAAATGCAACGAAATGAACATGCTACAGCCACCAAACATGACAAAAAAACACACGGCAGGGATGCCCACAAGATGCTTAACAAAAGAGTAGCACTGAGCCACGGCCAATTCATCCATTATGATGATCAAACAATCATGGCAAAAACGCAAATGCAAAACAGATTCCAGACTTAGTGAAATTAACACTTGTCTAAAATTTCAGATCACGAAGCCCTCTTCGGAGCAGCAAAACAACATGATACATGATCTGATTAAGATAAATAAGAACATGGGATGGAGCTACTCAACAAGGTTAACAAAAGTCCCAAAGTGACCTGGGGTCAAAAGGGATCACGAAATATACTAACGGGCACACGAACATAACAAAAACATAATCAGTTTTCAGACTTAGTGAAAACTGAGACATGCTGAAATATAACTCACGAAGACATGTAAACAAGCTCGATGCACTCACTATGGTGCAAGTCATGGCAAGCCAAGCATACATCCATTAAGAAGGCACAAAAAGCTAGCTATACATGGCAAGAACAATGGCATAGCATGCACGGGTCAACTACAATAACATCGGCAAAATCGCAAACGAGTTGGCGATCTGCCCAGATTCACAACGAAGTAAAAGTAGAACTCGATTCACTCAAGCTAGGATGCTCCATAATTGCAAACAAAGATCTGGATGGATAGAGCATAAAATTATTAACAAAACTCCTTTACTGATCATCCTCAAAAGAGGTACGGATCACTAGGAAACAAGCTGAACATATGGCATCATGAACTAAATAATCCCAGACTTAGTGAAAACTACTAAGTCTCTGAAAACAGATTTCCCGGGTGCCTCACTTTGCAAGCTTGCACAAGTCACCACACACATCCTAAAAATGCATGAGTTGCACCTCTGGAAATAATACAAAATGCTTAACAAAACATATGAAGGACTCACAGGCATAGCATGCACACTATAATCATGGTAAAAATGAGAAAAGTCTAAGATGAACTAGCAGATCTAACAATTAACTCACGAAGCCTCCTTCTAACAGCATTTTGGGCAACAAGATGTACTCAAATGAAAATGATGCAATGGAATGAAATGATGTACTCGTCGAGGCGAACATTTTGATATACTATATGTCCAAAACGAAGCTACGGATGCGGAGATAACACTGGTCAAAGTTAGCACAAAAAATTAGGGTTTGGGGAAGAAAAAGTCAACCGTTCGAATCAGATCTGGATTTGCACACGGTTCGAGGTTCGACGGAGCTGCTCGCCGGAGTTCGTCTTGGCCGGAGAGGAAGGAGCCGGACTTGGGGAGGAGGAGGAGGATGGCGGGGCCGGCCGGATCCGGCGAGGACGGCGGCGGCGGCGGCCGGGGTCGCCGGTGCAGGCTCCGGCGAGGTGGGCGAAGGGCGGCCGAGGTCGGCCGGTGCGGGCTCCGGCGAGGTCGCCCGTGGAGGCGGAGAGCTTCGGCGCCCGGGGCAGGGGAAGACGGGCGGCGCGGGGCGAGGCTCCTCGGGCCCGGCGAGGCGCGGGGGAGGGCCCGCCTCAGGCCTGCGGGCCGGCGGGAGCGGCGATGTGGTCCGGTCCACGTGGCGAGCGGCGAGTGGGCGAGGGGCGCGGCGGACGTTGTCCGGTCCGCTCCGGACACGTCCATCGGCGGCGGATCTGGAGGTTTTTTTTTCAAGGGGAGGACGGGGAGAGAACCGAGATCCGAAAAACGGGGGGGCTATTTATAGGCATAAGTGGAGCTAGGAGAGTCCAAATGAGGTGCGGTTTTCGGCCACGCGATCGTGATCGAATGCTCTAGGACATGGAGCAGAGTTTGGTGGGTTTTGGGCCAAATTGGAGGGGTGTTGGGATGCAACACACACGAGGCCTTATCGGTCCCTCGGTTAACCGTTGGAGTATCAAACGAAGTCCAAATGATACGAAACTTGACAGGCGGTCTACCGGTAGTAAACCAAGGCCGCATGACAAGTCTCGGTCCAATCCGGAAATGTTTAATCCCCACACACGAAAGAAAGCTAGAATTGACCACCGGAGAAGAACGAAACGCCGGAATTCAAAATGGACAATGGGGAAAATGCTCGAATGCAAGAGATGAACACGTATGCGAATGCAATGCACATGATGACATGATATGAGATGCATGAAAACGAAAACAACACATGGAGACAAAGACCCGAACCCGAGAAATAAATATAACTTAACGCCGGAAACGGCAAGAGTTGGAGTACAAATAGGGAAAGTTACATCCGGGGTGTTACAACACTCCACCACTACAAAAAGATCTCGTCCCGAGATCTAGGACTGAAAGAACTCCGGGTACTTAGAACAGAGGTGATCCTCACGTTCCCAGGTAGCTTCACGGTCGGAATGGTGAGACCACTTGACTTTGAGGAATTTGATTGACTTGTTGCGAGTCTTGCGTTCAGTCTCTTCAAGAACAGCAACTGGGTGCTCACGATAAGAGAGATCTTCTTGGAGCTCAATGTCCTCGAAGTTGACGGTGCGGTCAAAAGTCTTGAAGCACTTTCGAAGCTGAGAGACATGGAACACATCATGAACATTTGCAAAGTTTGAAGGAAGCTCGAGCTAATAGGCGAGGTCGCCTCTCTTGCTGACAATCTTGAAAGGTCCCACGTATCTAGGGGCAAGCTTCCCTTTGATACCGAAGCGACGAGTACCTTTCATAGGAGAGACGCAGAGGTAAACATGATCTCCGATCTCGAAAGCCAAATCACGGTTCTTACTATCATAGTAGCTCTTCTGGCGGGATTGGGCTGCTTTGAGGTTATCACGAATGACTTTGCACATTTCTTCTGCTTCTGTGATTAAGTCATTACCCAGCAGCTGACGTTCACCGGTTTCAGACCAGTTGAGAGGGGTACGGCACTTCCTGCCATACAGAATTTCAAAATGGGCCTTGCCCGAACTTGCTTGAAAACTGTTGTTATAGGAGAATTCAGCATAAGGAAAACAATCCTCCCACTTCATGCCGAAGGAGATCACACAAGCCCTGAGCATATCTTCAAGAATCTGGTTGACACGCTCGACTTGACCACTTGTTTGAGGATGGAAAGCAGTGCTGAAGCAGATGTTGGTGCCCATGGCCTTCTGAAAAGAATCCCAAAACTTGGAGGTAAAGATGCTGCCACGGTCTGAAGAGATCACTTGAGGAATACCGTGCAGAGAGACAATTCGAGAGGTATAGAGTTCCGCCAATTGAGCTGCAGTGATCGACTCTTTGATAGGTAGAAAGTGAGCCACTTTGGTGAGTTTGTTGATGACAACAAATATAGCATCATTGCCACGCTTAGACTTTGGAAACCCAGTCACGAAGTCCATCTCAATGTGGTCAAACTTCCATTCTGGAATGGCAAGAGGTTGGAGGAGACCAGCTGGCCTTTGGTGTTCTGCCTTCACTCTTCTGCAGACATCACATTCATTCACAAATTGAGCGATCTCGCGCTTCATTCGAGTCCACCAATAAGCTTGCTTGAGGTCCTGATACATCTTCGTGCTCCCAGGGTGGATGGAGAGGAGAGAATTGTGAGCCTCGTTCATGATCACTTTACGAAGTTCACCTTTGGGTACAACAATACGATCCTCGAAGAAGAGAGTGTCCTTGTCATCAAGGCGGTAGCACTTGTACTTGGACTGACTCTTGGCAATCCCAATCCTCACCTTTTTCACCATAGCATCAAGAAGCTAGGCTTGGCGAATCTGGTCTTCTAAGGTAGGAGAGACTTGAAGGTTGGCTAGGAAACCTTGAGGAACAACTTGCAGATTAAGTTTGCGGAAAGCTTCACAAAGCTCGGGTTGATAAGGCTTGAGAATCAGACTGTTGCAGTAGGCCTTTCTGCTCAAAGCGTCAGCAATCACATTGGCCTTGCCTGGAGTGTACTCAATACTCGGATTGTACTCTTGAATCCTTTTGACCCATTGAGTTTGCCTAAGGTTGAGATTAGGCTGAGTGAAGATGTACTTGAGACTCTTGTGATCAGTGAAAATGTCCACTTTTTCCCAATAGAAGATGTCTCCAAGTCAAAAGATCATGCACAACTGCCGCCAACTCGAGATCATGAGTGGGGTAGTTCTTCTCATTAGGCTTCAACTAGCGAGATGTATAAGCAACAACTTTCTTCTCTTGCATCAATACTGCGCCAAGACCTTGTAGAGAGGCATCACAAAAGACCTCGTATGGCTTGGATTCATCAGGCAGAGTCAGAACTGGAGCAGTGATCAATTTCTCTTTCAAAGTGTTGAAGGCAATATCACACTCCGGAGACCAAACGTACTTGACGTGCTTCTGAAGAAGATTAGAGAGAGGCTTCACGATCTTAGAAAAGTTTTCAACGAATCTTCGGCAATAGCTTGCGACACCGAGGAAACTACGGAGTTGCTTCACGTTCTGAGGAGGTTCCCAATTCACAATTGCAGACACCTTCTCGGGATTCACGGAAATGCCCTTGGCAGAGATGATATGACCAAGATAAAGAACCTCATCGAGCCAAAATTCACACTTGGAGAACTTGGCGTAGAACTGATGTTCCCTGAGCTTATCAAGCACCAAACGCAAATGCTTGGCATGATCTTCCTTGTTCTTTGAGAAAACCAAAATGTCGTCGAGATAGACCAAAACGAAGTCATTGGTGTAGGCATTGAAGATGAAATTCATCATGCGAGAGAACGTCGGAGGAGCGTTGGCGAGGCCAAAAGACATGACAGTGTATTCATATGAACCAAAGCTTGTTCTGAATGCTGTCTTTGGAATATCTTCTTCACGAATGCGAATCTGGTGATAACCCATACGGAGATCAAGCTTGGAGAATACTTGGGCACCTTTGAGTTGTTCGAACAGCTCATTGATGTTGGGAAGTGGGTATTTGTTCTTGATGGTCTTCTTGTTCACTGGACGGTAATCAACACAAAGTCGGTCCGTTCCATCCTTCTTCTTCACAAAAAGAACACCACAACCCCATGGAGAAGAACTAGGCCGGATGAGACCCATTCTTTCTTGCTCATCGAGTTGCTTCTTCAGCTCCTTCAACTCTTCAGGTCTGAGCTTGTAAGGACGTTTGCACACAGGTTCCGTGCCAGGCTCAAGTTCAATAACGAATTCAACTGGCCGGTGCGGAGGCATTCCTGGGAGCTCTTCTGGAAAGACGTCTTGATATTCGCAAACGACTGGAATTTGAGAGATGGCATCCAATTCACCCTTCTCATTGAGAGAAAACAGACGAATGGTATTATCCCGAGCGGCAAAGACAATTACATCCTCAGACGAATGAGTCAATTGAATCTGCCTGGCTGCACAATCAAGATGTGCCTTGTGCTTAGAAAACCAATCCATTCCGAGAATAAGATCAATATCTGAGTTACTGAGAACAATTGGGGAAGAAAGGAACTTGTAGTCACCCAATGTGATAGTAACCTCAGGGACGCAGGTGTTAGCTGTCATCTGCTTGCCCGGTGACACAATTTGCAAGGAACTTTGCAGATACTGATAATCACACTCATACTTTGATGCAAAAGGTTTGGAAATGAAGCAATGCGATGCACCCGTGTCAAAAAGAACTTTTGCAGGAATATCATTAACAGGAAGGTTACCCATGATTACATCTGGCGAGTCCTCTGCCTGAGCTGCATTCACCATATTGACCTTGGCGTACTTGGGGTTATGCTTGACCACTGCTGTACTTGCCGATCTGACAGGAGGAGGAGGAGGAAGACGCCTCTGGTTGAGAAACTTGTTGGCATAGTGACCCTTCTGTTGGCACTTGTTGCACGTGACCTCTGAAAGCGGACGGTGATATGAAGCACTCGATCTTGGAGGTTGAGACGAAGTCTTATTCTAAAAGCCTGGGTTGGGTGGGTGGGAAGAACCACTGCCACCTTTGCTCTTTTGCTGATACGGCTGACAGAACGGAGGAGGAGGAAGCCAAAACTTCTGCTTCTTGGCCACTTGAGTAGAGGAAGAAGGAGTAACATCTCTGACTCGCTTCCTGGAAGCATCACACCTTAACTGAGAAGCCTCTTGCTTCAGTGCCATGTTGTAGAACTCATCGTATCTCAAGGGCTCGAAGAGGACAAGAGCGAGCTGAATATCTTCTCTGAGACCACCCCTGAACTGGTATATCATGCTCTTCTCATCAGGCACGTCCTGCTTGGCAAAGCAGGCAAGCTTCTGGAACAACTTGTTGTAGTCATAGACAGACAAAGAGCCTTGCTTCAGATTGCGGAATTCCTCACGCTTGCTTTCAACCACGCTCTGCGGAATATGATGAGCTCGGAAATCTCGACGGAAATCATCCCAAGTGATAACACGTCCACCTCTGGAATCCTTGTACTGCTGGAACCATTCTGCAGCTTGATCTTTGAGTTGGAAGGAAGCGAACTTGACAAAGTCCTTAGGCATGACGTTACTGCACTCGAAATGCTTACACAGATCCACAAGCCAATCGTCAGCATCGGTTGCCTCAACACAATTGCTGAAAGTCTTTGGCCCGTTAGCAAGGAACTGGTTGAGTGTAGCAAAGTGACTCTGATTGCTGCCTTGATTCCCTTGACTGCCTTGATTGCGCTCTTGAAGAATTTGCATGATCAGCTGAGTGTTTGCATTGGTTGCGGCCATCACAGCTTGCCATGCCTCTGGAGGAGGTGGAGGCGGTGGCGGATCTTGATTCTGGTTCTAACTGGTGCTCTTAGCGGGAGCCATCCTGAAGAGGTTGACCACCATTAGCACATTGATAGATAAATATTGAAGCTGAATCCAATGGAATGAAAATTGCAACATATAGTCTTCACATCTGAACAAAATGAACGAATGCATTCCTCTTCAAATGGTCACATATCCATAATTGAGAAGCCACGTAGAATTAAGATAGAGAAATAAATCAACAAGGTACGGATCAAGAACGAATAATCGGTAAGAAATCCCAATCTCAAACCAATATCCGTGGAAGAAGAACTAGAGCTACTAGAATTCCCACCTATGAAACTCCCGAACCTTTCCGGTTATGCAATCAGGTGTTGGGGATACAGGGGAAGCATAATATCTCACCCAAACTAGCAAATCCTACATCCAGCTGTATCCATCCTTCAACACATAACCAAGAAAACTTCGGAAACCATCTACCTCAACCTTCAAAAAGCATCCGTTATACAAGTTATGGCGATACTCCCGAACTCCCGCCCAAGTACTGGGTGGCGTCGAGGTTATCTCACCAACGAACTGCATAAAAGAGATTTTCGATGTCGGCGAACATATCTCAAGTATTCCAGAATTGCAACAATAAAATTATGATGACAACACCTCAGAGCTCAACTCCCCGGGACACTTCCACTAAACCCCTGACAGGAGGCACCAAGACAGTATTCTCATCATAATCCATCGGAACAAATCCAAGATACTCGCGTGATCCTAAAAAAAAATTAGTGAAATTTGAGAAGAGAAGAGTCAAAACTCTACGTCAGGATGCCTTACCAGAGCGATGAGGAGACTGGGAAGTAAAAAGAATTCCTAAGCTCTCCGATATATAATTCCTAAATGACTCAAAACATTTTTCTAGACACAACTCGGCTACTAAAAACGATCAAGCAATGGGGCTCCTAAGGTCGGGGAAGGCTCTGATTACCAACTTGTAACGCCCTCGATGCGGCTATAGCTCCCACGTGTCGAGGCACGACTTAGAGACATAACCGCATTGAAAGCAATGTCGCAAGTTAGGAAATCATCACAACATCCCATGGAATATATATAATAAAAGGGGAGATACATAGTTGGCTTACACTCGCCACGTCACATCAAAGTACATAAATAACATCCATCACACAAACACTCATGGCCCGACTACGGCGCCAAAATAGAAGAAAATCCAACATGCGACAAGGCCCTGAATCGAACCCCAACTAGGCACCACTACTGATCATCAGGAAAGGAAACATAATAACGCTGAGAGTCCTCGTCGAACTCCCACTTGAGCTCGTAATCGTCACCTGGAGCGGAATCACCTGGACCTGCATCTGGAGTTATAGTATCTGTGAGCCACAGGGACTCAGCAATCTCGCACCCTCGTGATCAAGACTATTTAAGCTTATAGGAAGGGGTAAGGCAAATATATATGGAGCTGCAGCAAGCGACTAGCATATGTGGTGGCTATCTTATTCTCAAAAGAGAGCGAGAAGAGGAGGCAAAGCACGAGCGAGAAGCTAGAAGGCAACCTACGCAAATATTACTCCAACACCGTGTCCACTTCCCGGACCCCGCCGAGAAAAGGCCATCACGGCAACACACTCGGTTGATTCATTTTAATTAATTAAGGTTCAAAAAATTCCCATCTGCCCATAACCGTGGGCATGGCTTTCGAAAGTTCAATCCCTGCAGGGGAGTCCCAACTTAGCCCATGACAAACTCTCACGGTCAACGAAGGAATAGACCTCCACCCGAGACACACCGATCAGACTCGGTAACCCGGTACAACAAGACAATTCGACAGGTTAAAACAAGACCAGCAACACCGCCCGAATGTGCCGACAAATTCCGATAGGAGCTGCACATATCTCTTTCTCAGGGCACACTCAGATGAGCGCTCCATACAACTAAAACCAAACCTCGAGTTTCCCCGAGGGGGCGCTGCACAGGACTCTAGTTTGGACCAACACTCAGAGGAGCACTGGCCCGGGGGGGGGGGGTTAAAATAAGATGACCCTTGAGTCTGCAGAACCCAAGGAAAAAAAGGCTAGGTGGCAAATGGTAAGACCAATGTTGGGCATTGCTGGAAAAGCTTTAATCAAGGCGAACTATCAAGGGGTTCCCATTATAACCCAACCGCGTAAGGAACGCAAAATCCGGGAACATAACACCGATATGACGGAAACTAGGGCGGCAAGAGTGGAACAAAACACTAGGCGAGAGGCCGAGCCTTCCACCCTTTACCAAGTATATAGATGCATTAAGATAACATGGCAATATAATGATATCCCCAACAAGTAAAATAAATGATGTTCCAACAAGGAACGGCCTCCAATCTTCACCTGCAACTTGCAACGCTATAAGAGGGGCTGAGCAAAGCGGTAACATAGCCAAACAACGGTTTGCTAGGACAAGGTGGGTTAGAGGTTCAACATGGCAATTGGGAGGCTGACAAGCAAAAGGTAGGCATTGTAGCATTGGCATAGCAAAGAGTGAGCAAACTAGCATAGCAAAGATAGTAGTGATTTCGAGGGTATGATCATCTTGCCTGCACAGTTGTCAGAGTTGACTGGATCCTCACAAGCAAACTCAACGGGCTCCTCGTAGCGAACTCGTCTCCCGGCTCTACCCAAACAAGACAAACAAGCAACAAGGATACAATCAACCACGTGCAAGACCAAGCAATATGATGAAATGATGATATGCTATGCGGGATGCGATGCGGGATGCAAAATGCAAGATATGACAGGAAATGCATGAACCTGGCCTCAACTTGGAACCAAGTGTCCACTGGATAGAGGGGATGAAATCGCTTGAAAACGATATAAAGATCATTGGAATCGGAGTTACGGTTTGGAAATGGCAAGCGTTTTAAGATATGACACCGGTCTGCGATTTACAGCAAGTAGGCATCTAAATGCAACGAAATGAACATGCTACAGCCACCAAACATGACAACAAAATACATGGCAGGGATGCACACAAGATGCTTAACAAAAGACTAGCACTGAGCCACGGCCAATTCATCCATTATGAGGTGATCAAACAAGCATGGCAAAAACGCAAATGCAAAACAGATTCCAGACTTAGTGAAATTAACACTTGTCTGAAATTTCAGATCACGAAGCCCTCTTCGGAGCAGCAAAACAACATGATACATGATCTGATTAAGATAAATAAGAACATGGCATGGAGCTACTCAACAAGGTTAACAAAAGTCCCAAAGTGACCTGGGGTCAAAAGGGATCACGAAATATACTAACGGGCACACGAACATAACAAAAACATAATCAGTTTTCAGACTTAGTGAAAACTGAGACATGCTGAAATATAACTCACGAGACATGTAAACGAGCTCGATGCACTCACTACGGTGCAAGTCATGGCAAGCCAAGCATACATCCATTAATGAAGGCACAAAAAAGCTAGCTAGACATGGCAAGAACAATGGCATAGCATGCACGGGTCAACTACAATAACCATCGGCAAAATCGCAAACGAGTTGACGATCTGCCCAGATTCACAACGAAGTAAAAGTAGAGCTCGATTCACTCAAGCTAGGATGCTCCATAATTGGCAAAGAAGATCTGGATGGATAGAGCATTAAAATTATTAACAAAACTCCTTTACTGATCATCCTCAAAAGAGGCACGGATCACTAGGAAACAAGCTGAACATATGGCATTCTGAACTAAATAATCCCAGACTTGGTGAAACTACTAAGTCTCCTGAAAACAGATTTCCCGAGTGCCTCACTTTGCAAGCTTGCACAAGTCACCACACACATCCTAAAAATTACATGAGTTGCACCTCTGGAAAGAAGACAAAATGCTTAACAAAACATATGAAGGACTCACAAGCATAGCATGCACACTATAAATCATGGCAAAAATGACGAAAAGTCTAAGATGAACTAGCAGATCTGACAATTAACTCACGAAGCCTCCTTCTAACAGCATTTTGGGCTTCACAAGATGAACTCAAATGAAAATGATGCAATGGAATGAAATGATGTACTCGTCGAGGCGAACATTTTGATATACTATATGTCCCAAAAAAGAGCTACGGATGCAGAGATAACCCTGGTCAAAGTTAGCACAAAAAATTAGGGTTTCGGGAAGAAAAAGTCAACCGTTCGAATCAGATCTGGATTTGCACGCGGTTCGAGGTTCGACGGAGCTGCTCGGCCGGAGTTCGTCTGCCGGAGAGGAAGAGCCGGACTTGGGGAGGAGGAGGAGGACGGCGAGGCCGGCCGGATCCGGCCGGAGGACGGCGGCGGCGCGCGCCGGGGTCGCCGGTGCGGGGCGTCCGGCGAGGTCCGAAGGGCGGCTGTCCCGGGGCGGGCTCCCGAGGTCGCCCGCGGAGGCGGCGAGCTTCGGCGCGGGGCCGGGGAAGACGGGCGGCGCGGGGCGAGGCTCTCGGGACCCGGCGAGGCGGCGGGACGGCCCGCTCGGGCCTGCGGGGCCGGCTGGGAGCTGCGATGTGGTCCGGGGTCCACGTGGCGAGCGGCGAGGTGGGCGAGGGGCGCGGCGGACGTTGTCGTCCGCTCCGGACACATCCGTCGGCCGGCGGATCTGGAGGTTTTTTTTTCAAGGCGCGAGGACGGGGAGAGATGCGAGATCCGAAACGGGGGCTATTATAGGCATAGAGTGGAGCTAGGAGAGTCCAAATGAGGTGCGGTTTTCGGCCAACGCGATCGTGATCGACGCTCTAGGAAATGGAGCAGAGTTTGGTGGGTTTTGGGCCAAAATGGAGGGGTGTTGGGCTGCAACACACACGAGGCCTTATTGGTCCCTCGGTTAACCATTGGAGTATCAAACGAAGTCCAAATGATACAAAACTTGACAGGCGGTCTACCAGTAGTAAACCAAGGCCGCATCAAAAGTCTCGGTCCAATCCGGAAATGTTTAATCCCCACACACGAAAGAAAGCTAGAATTGACCACCGGAGAAGAACGAAACGCCGCAATGCAAAACGGACAACGAGGAAAATGCTCGAATGCAAGAGATGAACACGTATGCGAATGCAATGCACATGATGACATGATATGAGATGCATGAAAATGAAAACAACACACGGAGACAAAGACCCGAACCCGAGAAATAAATATAACTTAACGCCGGAAACGGCAAGAGTTGGAGTACAAATAGGGAAAGTTACATCCGGGGTGTTACATGGAGCTAGTTCTGTGTCACCCTATGTTATAACTGTTACATGATCGATCGCATCCGACATAATTCACCATCACTGATCCATTGCCTATGAGATTTTCATATATTGTTCTTCGCTTATTTACTTTTCCGTTTCTACTGTTACAATCACTATAAAACCCAAAAATATTACTTTTGCTACCGTTACCACCACTATCATATTACTTTGCTACTAAACACTTTGTTGCAGATATTAAGTTTCCAGGTGTGGTTGAATTGACAACTCAGCTGCTAATACTTGAGAATATTCTTTGGCTCTCCTTGTGTCGAATCAATAAATTTGGGTTGAATACTCTACCCTCGAAAACTGTTGCGATACCCTATACTTGTGGGTTATCAATGGTGGAGAAGCTATCTCTCACCACAAGACTACATCCACATCCTTATTATATCCAATGGTTCAACAACAGCGGCAAGGTTAAGGTAACACGTATTGGTCGTGTGCATTTTAGTATCTCTACATATGCTGATTATGTTGATTGTGATGTGGTACCCATGCAAGCATTTCGTTATTACTTCGTAGACCATGGCAATTTGATAAAAATTCTGTACACTATGGTAGAAACAATAAGTATACTCTTGTTAATAAGGATAAACATATTACTTTGCTTCCTATGACTCTTGATTCCATTTTGAAAGATGATATTAATAGAGCTAATAAAGCAAAACAGGAGCAAAACAAGAGTGAAAATCAGATTGTGGCAAAAGAATTTGAGCAACAAATGGATCCTAATAATAAGCCATCTTGTGTTGCTTATGAAATTAAATTGAAAAGTGCATGTTTACTTGCCACCAAATCTGATATTGATGATCTAGATTTCAGCAAATCTGTTTGCTATGCTTTTGTGTGCAAAGAGGCATTATTTTCATTCGAGCACATGCCTTCCTTTTTTCCTCCTGCTGTCACTAACATTTTTCAGGAGTTCGCTGACGTCTTTCCACAAGATGTGCCACCGGGATTACCACCTATTCAAGGGATTGAGCAACAGATTGACTTAACTCCTGGTGCTTCGCTACCGAACCGTGCACCATACCATACCAATCTAGAGGAGACGAAGGAGATTATGCATTGAGTCCAGGAGCTTCTCAACAAAGGTTATATATGCGAATCCCTTAGTCCTTGTGTTGTTCCTATTATTCTAGTGCCGAAAAGGATGGTACATCGCGTATGTGTGTTGATTGACGAGGCATTAATAATATTACTATTCGTTATCGTCATCGTATTCCTAGGCTAGATGATATGCTTGATGTATTGAGTGGCTCCACAATATTCTCCAAAGATGATTTGCATAGTGGATACCATCAAATTCGTATGAAATTAGGAGACAAATGGAAAACGACATTTAAAACTAAGTTTGGTTTATATGAGTGGTTAGTCATGCCTTTTGGGTTAACTAGTGCACCTAGTACTTTCATGAGATTAATGAACGAAGTTTTACGTGCTTTCATTGGACGATTTGTGGTAGTCTATTTTGATGATATACTGATTTATAGCAAATCTTTGGAGGAACATTTGGAACATTTATGTGTTGTTTCTATTGCTCTACGTGATGCATGTTTGTTTGGTAACTTTGGGAACTGCACCTTTTGCACCGACCGAGTATCTTTTCTTGGCTATGTTGTTACTCCGTAGGGAATTGAAGTTGATAAAGCCAAGATTGAAGCTATTAAGAGTTGGCCTCAGCCCAAAATGGTCACACAAGTGAGGAGTTTCCTTGGCCTCCCTGGGTTTTATAGGCGTTTTGTGAGAGATTTCAGCACCATTGCTGCACCTCTCATCGAGCTTACAAAGAAGGATGTGCCTTTTGTTTGGGGTACCGCATAGGAAGAAGCCTTCACGGTATTGAAAGATAAGTTGACACATGCTCCTTTACTCCAACTTCCTGATTTTAATAAGACTTTTGAGCTTGAATGCGATGCTAGTGGAATTGGATTAGGAGGCGTGTTATTACAAGATGGCAAACCTGTTGCTTATTTTTCTGAAAAATTGAGTGGGCCTAGTCTGAATTATTCTACTTACGATAAATAATTATATGCTCTTGTTCAAACTTTAGAGACATGCCAACATTATTTATGGCCCAAAGAATTTGTTGTACATTCTGATCATGAATCCTTGAAACATATTAAAAGTCAAGCAAAACTGACTCGCAGACATGCTAAATGGGTTGAATTCATTGAGACTTTCCCTTATGTCATTAAACACAAGAAGGGTAAACAAAATATTATTGTTGATGCATTGTCTCATCGCTATACTATGCTTTCAAAACTTGACTTCAGAATATTTGGTTTGGAGACCATCAAAGATCAATATGTGCATGATGTTGAATTTAAAGATATAATGCAGAATTGTAAAGAAGGAAGAACATGGAACCACTTCGTCGTTACTGATGGAGTTGTGTTCCATGCTGACAAGTTATGCATTCCAGCTAGCTCCGTTCGTTTTTTCTTGTTGCAGGAGGCGCATGGAGGAGGATTAATGGGACACTTTGGCGTCAAGAAGACGGAGGATGTACTCGCTACACATTTATTTTGGCCAAAGATAAGACGGGATGTTGAGCGTTTTGTTGCTCGCTGCACTACATGTCAAAAAGCTAAGTCACGACTCAATCCTCATGCTTTATATATGCCTTTGCCTATACCTAGTGTTCCTTGGGAGGATATATCAATGGACTTTGTTTTAGGTTTACCTCAAACAAAGGAGGGGAAGGATAGCATATTTGTTGTCGTGGATAGATTCTCGAAAATGGCACACTTTATACCATGTCATAAAAGCGATGATGTTGTTAATGTTGCTGATTTGTTCTTTCGTGGAATTATTCGCTTGCATGGTGTGCCAAATACTATTTTTTTAGATCGTGATACTAAATTTCTTAGCCACTTTTGGAGATGTTTATGGGCTAAGTTGGGGACTATACTACTTTTTAGTACTACTTGTCACCCCCAAACTGATAGATAAACTGAAGTAGTCAATAGAACATTGTCTACTATGCTTAGGGCTGTTTTGATGAATAATAAGAAAATGTGGTTAGAATGCTTGCCTCATATTGAATTTGCTTATAATCGTTCATTGCATTCTACTACTAAGATGTACCCTTTTGAAATTATGTATGGCTTCCTACCTCGTGCACCAGTTGATTTGTTACCTCTTCCATCTTCGGAGAAGGTTAATTTTGATGCTAAACAACGTGCTGAATTGATCTTAAAAATTCATGAGTTAACTAAGGAATACATTGAGTGTATGAGCTAAATATAAACTTGCTGGAGATAAGGGTAGAAAACATGTTGTGTTTGCACCTGGAGATTTTGTTTGGTTATATTTGCGGTAGGATAGATTTACTAATTTGTGTAAATCAAAGCTAATGCCACGTGCTGATGGTCCTTTTAAGGTGTTAGAGAAAATATATGATAATGCATATAAACTTGAGTTTCCTGCAGATTTTGGGGTTAGTCCCGCTTTTAACATTGCACATTTGAAACCTTATTTGGGAGAGGAAGATGAGCTTCCATCGAGGATGACTTCATTTCAAGAAGGGGAGGATGACGAGGACATCAATACCATTGTTACACCCACAACCCCTACTACTATACATACTGGACCAATTAGTAGAGCTCGCGCATGCTAATTAAATTATCAGGTACTTTCGTTTCTTGGTAATGATTATGATGCTGCCTAAATTGGATACATTTGTTTTGCTTACAAATGAAGGGTCTGGCATGGATAAGAGGGATGAACACTTGAGCAAGACCACGCATGGAGATGATGGCATGCGCAAGGGGACCAAGAACGGAGTTACAAGTGATGATTTTAGGATTTTGAAGCCACCATAAGGAGTGCAAGAAGCCTTGGACGAAATATACAAGATGCCACTTCATAAATTTTGTCCAGAGGCTATTATAGGTGCTGCGTCACCTTATTATTGGGCCAGGCGCATGTAATTTCGAAATACTTAAGTATAGGCTGTTTTTAGAGTCTGTATGTGTGGGGAAAGAAGAGTTAGGGTTGGTTTCGGACCCCTCCTCCAAGGGCCACGAAATCCCCCCATCTTCCTCCATATATACAACCCTTAGGGTGTCGTTTAGACTTCGGGTTTTGTTTAGATTAAAAGTTCACCATAGCTGCAAATTCGCGTACTTCGTTTGTGTTCAACGACCAAACAAAGACGTCACAGAACACCACCTTCATCAATAAAGCTTTCATCTTATATTCACAATATCCAGATTGCAATATTAGTTTCTTGCCCGTTAGTCGTTTGCTTGCAGGAAATAGACCTTCGTGGTCTGGTTGATCATGCTCTGGCGTGGTCAATAACCTATCGGAGTTGGTTTAGCGATTGCTAAGGCGCGATGTCTTCGCATGTTCATATTCGAATCGTCAAAGTCTACTCCTCCGAAACGAAAATCATCATCTCATCGAAAGACGGGACACCTTCGCTCCTATCAGTGAGTGTGCGAGAACCACACATAACTAGGGAGATAGACGTTTGGGGCGATGTTTTGTGTGTGTTGGAAAGATACAGTCTACATACTGCGTGTGCTTGGGAAAGAGAGATGTCGGGTGACCTAGAGAGTTGGGGAAGAGATGTGTGCATGCCCGAGAGAAAAAGTTATAGAGACCTATATTGGGGTCCAGACTTTGGAAGAGATGGGGGTGTTAATGGGCTCGTGTGATCGTGACTAGGGGAGAGAACGACTTGTGTGTGGGGGATGGGGTTGGCGTCAGATAAAGAGTGAGGTGTCTACATTTGAGGGACTTCAGCGTAATTGAGATATATATGGTCAATAGTCTGTGCACTCATGGTTGATCAATTTGTTTCATAGTTTGGACTATGAGATAACGATACTTTTTAACATGCGTGATATACCTTGACGTACCAGAATTACATACCTAAGATTGGAATTTTGGAATTCGACTCCATCATTAGCTTTTGTAATTCATTTAAATGGAGGTACATTTTTAAGTCGGGATTTCGTGATTTCAAATTCATATATCAAACCTAGAGAAATACACATACGCTCATGTTCAAACTTTTTAATCATCCACTTTATTCATACACAAACATATTTTTTCTTTTGTCATCATATTTAGGGTGAACACATTTGGAATTTCATTTGAATTGGACTGTATGATGGTATTTTCTTGTACTAGATTAATGATCCATATTTGAATTGAATGGACAATCTAAGTTTCGAGTTGGAGACATTGATTTTCAAAACTTGCGCTTTTTTTCATACAAAACAAATAAATTCTCGGCCATGATATCATAGTCGGCCATACAAGAGCAGAACACTTATAATTTCAGGCACCAAAAGCTTTCAAACTTCCCGCTCACATCAAAATATCTCGTGCCCGAAAGTTTAGCCCTACGATATTCCTGTTTTACCCCTACCACATGAACGGAAAAGGGCTACTTTGCTAACTCCATTGTTTTCCCCTCTTTGCCCCCAACATTCTTCCCCAGAGCCCCTCCCCTTCCCCTCCCTCCCCGACCCCCCAACCACGGCAAGCCGCTGAATCTAGTCCTCCACCGCAACGGTGGACCTCACACCCCGCCGGATCTACCTTCCGCACCTTGGAACCCCAACTGCCAATTCACCACTTCACCGGAGCTGCTTCAGCGACTGGCTTGTCCACCGCTCTTGATCTCCTTGACCGCCATCATGGTCCACCGCACCAGACCTGCTTAACCGGCGCCCTCGGCCACCACAGTGTAGGCCCTTCACTGACTCCCTTGTCCGCCCCATCGCTGGCCCTTCATACAAGCCCTCGTCTGCCGCAACAGATCCGTCTGACCGAAAGCACTGTACACCGCGCCCGCTGAAGCATTCGTCCACCGCACCAGACCCACTCCACGGACGCCATATTCAACTCCACCGACCCTGCTTTACTGACACCACAGCCTCATCAGGTCATTTCGATTTGTACTCCTTTGGTTTTTCTCTTCATTATCATGTAACTGTTCACTTACCACAGATGAGCTTTCTTGTATGTCGACAGGCACCACAACCGAAGCACTGGAGCCACTTCAGCGACGGCGACAGCCGGCCCAAACTCAACCGCACCACGATCACCATCGACGATCCTTAGCTATCAAGTATGATAGCGATACCCATACGCCACCGAGAATCAGGTACTATTATCCAACGACCAGCGCCTACATTCACTTTCTTAGCATAAGCACCGCACCTTTGAATTTCTTCAGGGCATCATTCAATTTTTCATGAGATGCGTTATTCTGCTTGCACCTGTAGGGCCATACTTCTAGAAGTGAGCATGTTACATGTGCTAAATTACATACCAGTGCACATATAGTTAATATGCTTTAGTTTTCTCCTAAGTATTACTGTACTTCCTAGATATCACTGCCTACTATTTTACTTCTTAGATGCTATATTTATGATAATAGTGTTGTTCTGACGCCACTTGTTGGTTCCATCAGACTGCTTCATGTTCTCTATGCTTAATTACACATCAGCAAACTAGCATGTGGTTCCGCTGCTTTTTGTTCGTTTTACCCTACATTTTCTGATTCTAGCTATTACATCACTGCTCCGAGCCTCTGTTCATTACTTTTTTTATGTGTTCTTGATCTTCCCAAGTTGCATGACTAATTTGATGATTCTATTAATTATGGAGCTGCCAAGCCCATCAAGCAAAATATTTGTTCTTTTGGGGCTGGCACCTCGAACAAGCATAAAAATAGAGTGAAGTGGATATATTGTTGTGTAAGCACACACGCTTCTTTCATTAGTTTAGATGAACCATCGATGATCCATTCGAACCAGTGCATGCGATTAAAATTAATTTTACCTAAATAGAGGGTGTAGAATAAACTACAACAACTAGATTTGCAACCACGGGATGCCGATGATATCTTCAAAGAACATTGCAATAGCAGCGAGGCTTCATAGCAACATATGGTAAGCCAGTGTGTTTTAGTACATGTGAAATGTAATGCGTGTGGGCCGCTTTCTTGGCTTGTGCCCTCAACCTGTAATCCTACAGAATTACAAATAGTTCAGTTGTCTACTTTGCTGTATTGCTTGATTCGAATGCTTGTTTGTTACTTGTTAGGCTATACCTGAGTTGGCCAATATGTCAGCAGTGCCTTTTGTACTATCGTAAAGAAATGCATGCCTAGTTCATTTGAGTCCTTAACTTTTCCTCTGAACTTCATCACAAGACTGTCTTCGTAGTTTATATGAGGCCAAACTATTAAGTGCTTTCTCAGATTATTTCAACTGCTTAGATGCCTTGGCAACTTAAATATAGCGGTGGTACACTCCCTTTCAACTAGGGATGTCAACTGGGTCCCGTTTAATCCCGATTAAAGTCCACTAGTGGTATGATAGTTCAAAAGACTTTTTGTTTTTTGAGGAAAGTGAACTAGGGAGCTAGCAAAAACTAACTAGATGGGACCAGCGGATGTCGTTTATTTGCCACTTACATCCCTAGTTTCATCTTACCATTTTAATTTCTTTTCGGCTGATGCTGCTTCGAACCATTTAAATATAGCTTGCCATGCTCGGCAATAATTCGTATGTCATTTACCATGTAAGCTTACTGCCTAGATCATGCAATGACTATCTCTTACTTATTTCCAGCAGAAACCTTTCAGGATGGCATTCACACTAGGACACAATTTACAGCCCTAGAATCTATTTGTGGAAGCAGTGCGCCATCCATGTTACTAGATTGTAGCAGTTCAGAGGCAACACCGCCACAGAGCAGTCTGAGCACAGACATTATAGTTCTTGAGGCTCTACTAGGGGCAGAAAGAGATGGTGTGGCTTCCATGGATGAGGTAATCTTGATCTTGAGGCTGGAAATTATGCAATTAGCTGCACGCATTATGCAAGCAACCCAAGAATTGGATGAAGTAAGAATGTTGCATTTGAAGACGGAGGAGGTCCTGCTATTTCTACTATCTAAAGCCCAGGGTAATCCCAGTTCTTCTTTAGATACCAGTTGAATTTTTCATTAGATTATTGTACTTGCATGTTGTGTCATGTCTCTAGATGGATTATGTTGTAAGAACCCCTATGTTGTCTCTATGTTGTAATGATCCGAATTTTTTAGGCAAGGTAATCCTCAGTACTTGTATGATTGACATAAGGTGAACTGTTTTTCGTGTGAGCAAATTGTATTGGATGAAATGACTGTTTGACTCAAAGTGTATCCAACCTACTGAATTCAATGATCACGGCATTTCTAAATCATAATCATATATAAAGGTGGAATAAATCTTTGTTGTGGTTTTGAAGAAACAAATAACAAAACGTATAATTATCTACGGATATTCGTAATCGAATACAAATTGGATTTGAATTTAGTTGCCAGGGCCCAGGGCAAACTTGAATGCTAATTCCCAAGTTTTGAACAAAGCGGCTAAACATCCACTATCATTTGTGGGCTGCCTGAAGCAAGTGTTTGCGACATGGAAATTACTGTCTACCCCTGACACTTGACATCCTTATCTACCGGATTTACACTACCATAGATAGGGGTAGACTAGTAACTTCAATCAGACGTGACACAAGCACCTTTGAGCCCATTCAGACACGATGGGCGCCAAACATGGGCGGCAAAACACATTTGATTCAAGCTCGTCTGAAAGACATGTGTCTCTCCCTCCATTTCCCCATTCATACACGATGGGCGGCAAAACAAACTCTCCTCGTCCGAAATCGATGTAGGCAAATATTTTAATAGGGGCAGATGTGTAACTTCCCTCAGACGTGACACAACCGCCCTACCTGTCAGCCCCGTTCGTACACCTTGGGCGGCAACCGTGGGCGGCAAGACACCCTCTCCTCGCCCGAAATCACTACCGCCAAATATTTGGGAGATGCGAGATTACCGTCCTATCCCCAACCGACGTGATGTCCGAAATTTTAAATAGGGGATAAGTTCATAAATTTCCAACATTTCAGACAAGCGCATCCCAAAGTTTGAGATCCCCCTCCCCCTCCATTTCCCCATTCATACACCGTCGGTGCCACGACAACCTCTCCACTACGGCCAGCCTCCTCCACCCGCCACCCCATCCTCCACCTTGCCGGAGCCACTACCCCTACCCCGTCATCCACTGCAAGAGATGGATGTCTCTCATCCACGGCGCCAGACCAGGATCCTTTCATCGCGTCCTCTCGCTTCATCGGCGCCGTCGTCCACCTTGCCGTTGCTGCTCCTACGACCGCCTCGACCACGACAACAGGATTCATCCCCCGACCGGGCCGTCTGCCGTCTAAAGTATTCTTCCCCGCTGCCGACAGCCATCGCACCCGTAGCACCCTCAACGTATTAGTAGGGGCCTACATGACGTCGCAAGAGAGGTGGTACTCTTGCATATGTGTATAAGTTATTGATCTCACCCGGAAAATAGATCATAAATTGTTTACTGTACTTTTCTTGTCCGTACCAAATCGTAGTGGCTAGTTGAAAGCAAACATTGGTTGCGAAGTAGTTTTGTCCAGTTTGCACCTTCAGATCTGCCATGGCACGGTCACTATACTAGTAAAGCTTATGGTTTACCCTCCTTTATATTCACTACCATCATCGTAGGTTCTTCCTGTCGTGCTAGCACTGCTCCTCAAGACCTCAACCCATCAAGCGAAACAACATGCCACTTGTAATTCCAAAGCTTAGGTGTTGAAATACGAATATGATATGATGCTCATATCACTAAAACAAAGAACGTTTAATTGGTCACCTAATGTTCCTATATTCGTTTCGAAAAGCATGTGCGCCACCCACTAGTCCAGCTAGTTCCACTTTCCTGATTTTACTCTTGATGCTTAGGGTTTTCCCCTTCTATCTACTCTACTATGATCTCCATAGGTGCTTTCTGTCGTACTAGCATTACTCCACCCTTCAGCTAAACAACACAACACTCAAAATTCCAAAGCTTAGTTGTTCAAATACGATTGTGATATTAGTGAACCGACACATTTAATTGATTAGCTAAAGGTCCCACTTGAGTTTCCAAATGCATGTTGCGACATATAGAGAGACAGCAGAATTGCATTTCTTTGTCACTTCTTGACTGTAATTTCTTGTCCATACCAAATCTTAGTGGTTATTTCAAACCAAACATTGGTCGCTAACTACCCTTTACATGGTTTGCAGCTTCAGATCTGCCATCCCACTACCACGGTCAACACTATACTCATCATGCTTACGGTTTCCCCATTTTATGATGACCACGATCAGCCTACGTGGTTCGTGTCGTGATAGCACTACTCCACCATCGAGCTAAACAAGCTTAGTTGTACAAATTCAAATATGATATTATGCTGATGTTAGTAAAACTGAGAGATGTTTAATTGGTCAGCTAAATGTTCCTACGTTAGTTTCGAAATGCATGTGAGCCACATATGGAGAGACCGGAAGGAATAGTATTTCTTTGTGCACTCTGGTTCATCATGGGTGGGCAACCGACATTGTATAGAAAGACTTATAATATCTTCAGTATGCTTGCTCTTCTTCTCTTCTTTAAGATGATCCTCTTCTCTTCTTTAATAAGTATGTTCCTTGTTGGGAAGAGTAGCAAAGACATTTGCGGTCGACTGGTTAGGTCGAGTTGTTCTCCCTTAGTATATTTTGAATCTGTCAGGTCAGGTCGACTTCTTGTTCTTTACTATATGTTGAAGCTGTCATCTGCGAAGTATCATCACTTCTGGAGCTCTCATATTTTGATTAGTAGGCCACACTATATTAATGCACACACCAAATTATAGCATGCATGGCATCTCTTAGAAGAACTACAGATATAGCATAAAGGGATTTACAGGGAGGCAGTATTGCATTAGAATCACTTCGGCATTACAAAGATAATCTCACTTGTTTTCATGTTTTCATGAATGTCATGTATTGAACATTATCAAAATGAATATGAGAATGGGCGCACGAGAGGAATATTGTGGAACAATCCACTGGCTAACAAACTTGGCTTGGTGGAGGATGGCCTATCTTATTCACCCATCAAGGTGCTTGCTCTAACTTGGCAAGGTTGTATTGGTCGCACATATTTTGCATCTGACCTCTTGCATTACTTCTACTTTGTTATACCATCTGCTTAGTTTAAGCATCATATATGAGTATACGCCATACCTATCCACTTTTTGTACCTATTCCATGTGTCGTCATACTATGTTTTTCCAGTCAAATGTTGTTCTTTCATAATAGATGTCCAAAACAAAGAGGGTGAGTGCAGATCCTCAAGGAGTACAAACTAGATATTTGGAAAAGGTAGTGATACATGTTAAATCAGATAGATCAGCAGCCATAGAAAACACATGCCCAACTGTACCACACTTTACCCCTACTCCACTGGCCAAACCCCTATTAGAACTGCTGAGATCCCAGCGTCAGGTACTGTCTATGATATCAATTCAAAATTTGAATTCCTAAATTTCTGCATGTGCCTTACCTTCTCTCTTGCATGAAAACTAATTTCAGATGAATCTCCTTGCTCAAAGGATCATAGGATCTCACAACAAAACTGGGCTCTACATTGCTCTTGTCAATACCTCTCACCCTTTTTCAGCATACTTACACTCATTGCTGTTTGATTATGTAGCATCACTGTAAATGTTCGCTTCTTTATCCTCCCTTTGCTTGAAATTATAAGATCTATATTTACTCTTAGATAAATGTAGAATTAGCATAATGGTTATGAAGTTTTGGATTGCATGTAAGTACCTGTTGTCATGTACTCCCTCTGTATCGAATTAATTGTTGATCAATTGGATGTATTTAGAACTTAATAGTACTAGATACATCCATTTGAGTGACAAGTAACAACGGACGGTGGTGGTATTACTCTACTTGTATCGCGAGTTGATTGTCTAGCATTACTCTGCATCTTATCTGCCCTGCCATCCACTTTCTCCAAATTATCATATCTACATTTACTCTTACCAAAATGCTGAATAAACCCAATGCCACTTCACACGTTGATGTCTACATTCCTCTTGTCAGTACCTTTTTCCTTGTAATGCTGTACTGAATTAATTGCTATTTGATTATGTATCATCAGTCTGCACCTGAGCTTGATTATCCTCTATTTCTTCCAATACTATTTGATCTATATTTACTCTTTGCAAAATGTAGAATAATGGCAACACTTGTAAAGAATTTTCTTTGGGGAATTTATTGAATTATCCTTCCATCATCATGGAGAAGGGCTTTGTCCAGCCCGTGCTAACATGTAATGTAAGTTCATCCTTCTCAAGCCTTCAAACTTTGTTTTAGTATAGATTTGGATTGGCATCATTTCGTCCACTTCTGTTTACTTTGCTGTTTACATCTGATTGGATGTTTGCAACAACTACCAGTTTTAAATTGTAGTTGTAAAAACATATTCCTTATGCAGAGCAAATCGATTTATTTTCTTATATAATTGTGAAACCTGTTACGTGTCTGAAAGTGCGTTATATCGACTAGAGGGGGGGTGAATAGGCGATTTTTATGAAAGTCTTCAAAACGTGGGAGTTATGAAGACAAACAGCGAAGATTTTGCCTATTACTATGCAGCGGAAGTTAGATTACACTAGGCAAGCCATGGTCAAGTATTCAATAGAGTGAAAGCACAAAGACAAACAGCTGCAGTGTAATAAGGATCAGGTAGGAAGAAGTTATGAAGCGAAACAGATCATACATTCACGTTGTGAAGATAAAAGATATAGCAAGCATGCAATGGCTTCACAATGAGTAACAGTAAGAAAAAGGAAGTGAAGATGAAACCGGTGACTCATTGAAGACAATGATGTGTTGGACCAGTTCCAGTTGCTGTGACAACTATACGTCTGGTTGGAGTGGCTAGGTATTTAAACCTCAGGACACACAGTCCCGGACACCCAGTCCTGAACACGCAGCTCAGGACACCAAGTCCTCACCGTATTCTCCTTGAGCTAAGGTCACATAGTCCTCGCCCAATCACTCTGGTAATTCTTCAAGGTAGACTCCCAAACCTTCACAGCCTTCGTTCACTGGCAATCCACAATGTCTCTTGGATGCTCTGAACGCGACGCCTAACCGTCTGGAGGATTCACAGTCCTCAAGTGTAATAAGTCTTCAGATCACACAGACAAGAAGACTTAAGTGATGCCCAATGTTCTCTGGCTCTGGGTGGTTAGGGCTTTTCTCCTCGCTAGGAATTTTCTCTCAAAGGCTTCGAGGTGGGTTGCTCTCAAACGACAAAAGCCGTGCACTGAAATCTGAGCAGCTAACCGTTTATGGTTGTAGGGGGTGGGCTATTTATAGCCACTTGGCAACCCGACCTGATTTGTCCGAAATGACCCTGGGTCACTAAGGAACTGACACGTGTCTCAACGGTCAGATTTCAAACTCTCATGGCAACTTTACTTGGGCTACAAGCAAAGCTGACTTGTCCGGCTCTGGACAAGATTCGCTCTCATTGTCTTCACTCGAAGACATAGGTTTTTGGTTTAGGCATCACTTCAGTCATTCTGACTGGTTCTCCTGGACCCCACTTAATAGTACGGTGGTTCCTATGACTCAACACAAAAAAAAAGAACTACGAAAGATCTAAGTCTTCGAGCTCCATAGGCTTCATAACATGTCTTCTTTTGTCATAGTCTTCAATGTGAATATCTTCATATACCACCTTTGGCTTCAATGTCTTCATACATTTTTAGGGGTCATCTCTGGTAGTAAAACCGAATCAATGAGGGACTTCTACATGTGTTATCCTGCAATTCTCACAAACACATTAGTCCCTCAACTAGGTTTGTCGTCAATACTCCAAAACCAACTAGGGGTGGCACTAGATGCACTTACAATCTCCCCCTTTTTGGTGATTGATGACAAACCAGTTGAAGTTTTCAACGGGGAATATAGTCTGTGAAATTGTAAAGGATAAGGAATTGTCTTCATAAGTTTCAAGGGCTCCCCCTGAAGATGTGCATATAAGTTAATTTGCTTTTGGAATCCAAATGCACATGGCAGGTTGTACTTGTGGAGATCCAATTCAGCTTATGATGACAATCCACTATGCATGTGAAAGTATATGAAGATAATGACATGCATAATGGAAAATGGACGTCTGCAGAATGAGATAAGTGCGGAATTTATCGTCGCACATGCGGAATTTATCTTCGTAAACAGGGTGGCAAACAAGTAGCAGACGACCATTGAGTTTTAGTGTTGCAACTCAAAGAACCAAATGAAGCAAAAACGAGAGTTGTAAGCACGAAGCAAAATATAGCAAAACATAAAGCACCCGCCCATATGGACCCGCTTGAAGACTATCAACCCATATGCTTCTCCCCCTTTTGTCAGCAAGGACCAAAAAGGTTTGAAGACATAGAGTGTCTACTCGTTCCCAGGAGCAGCAGGGTCGTTGGAGGTGTTTGGCGGTGCAGAAGAGCTTGGAGGTGCTGAAGCAGGTGGCGGTGATGTAGCATCGTCTTCTTCATCAATGATTATGGCAGTGACTGTGGCAGCAGATGAAGAAAACTCAGAGTCTTCAAGTGATGGTGTGTTGCGCATCACAGCCCTTCTAGGAGGTGTGGTGTCAAACTTGAATCGCTCAGTGAAGCCATCCTCTTCAAGTTCAGCTTCAGTACACATCATTGATAGCCCTTTCCATGTACGACGACAGGTTTCATGAGTGACGAAAGCATTCTTGGTGGCAAGATTTCGAAGATGATTAACATCCACCAAGAGGCTTTTCATTTGACGCTTTAGCCAGTCATGATGCCTATCTTGTTTTTGATGAAGGGCCACAAGAAGCTCTCGGTTATTAAGAACACGAGCGCGCTTCTTGGGTCTGGAAGCAGTTGCACTATCAGTGGCTTCAGTTGAAGCAGGGTGTGGCGCACGTGTAGTGCCAGCCAAAGGATACACCCTGGAGATGGCTTCAACACCTTCATCGTTTTGAGTGAAGCTCTGGTGTTCTGCATTCTGAAGACACAAAGGTTTCTTGGCAGGCTCAGGATATATAGCTTCAGCAGAGGTATCCACATCTGGCAAGAAGATCCGATGGTTGCGAGCTGAGGGCTGATATGAGATCGCAGAGTGAAGCTTGATCAGTCTCATTACCCAAGGAGCATAGAACTTTAAACTAAACAGATCTGAGCCTGATGCAGCGAGTTGGCGTATGAAGAAATCCTGTGCATTGAAGCATTTGCCATGAAGGATACAGAATATCAGAGTCTTCATTGCACCCTCGATCTTGGCATTTGGAGAGTGCCCTTTAATAGGCCAGAGAGTCCGCCGGATAATGTGATAGATGGTTCTGGGCAGGTACTCAAAGTCTTCAACGAAGAACTCTGTTGGATAAGGAGCATCATGGGGCAATGGCTTTATCATGGAGAGCATCTAACTCATATTTGGTTCAGGCCTCTGGAATATGCTCTCAAGAGCTTCAGTGTGTAGTGGACAGCCTTCCTCGAAGAGTTCGCCAGGAGTGGGCAGGCCGGTGAGCTCAATGATGTTGAATGCATTGGCTTCGTGATGGACATTGCCGGTCATCCACTCCAGGGCCCAAGTCTTCGGATCTCTGTTGTATCCTTTGATGTGTAGGGTGGCATAGAATTGCAACAGAAGCTCTTCATTCCAGTGCTCTTCATCAATTATAAACTACAGCAGACCCGCTTGCTTGAAGCAATCCAGCGCTTCCTCTAAGTAGGGCTTGTGCGGGAAGATGCGACCTTGGTTGTATAGGATGCATGAATAGTAGCTGCGCTGAGGATAGCTCCAGAACCTATCTGATGAAATCCTTTCCCTTGAATAGGGGTTCTTGGAGATGTTGAAGAACGTATTGTCTGCCTTGAAGCTATTGATGTCAAAGGAGCCAGGTGCTGATGCAGGACCTGGGAACCTTGGCAGCCTTGGGACTGGCTTCTGGACATGAGGCCTGTGCTCAACATGGTAATCAAATTGAGGACCTGCAGCAGACTCAGGAACATAGGTGTCTGGATCGGTAGCTTCGCTGTCTGCTGAAGCTTTTGGTGGGGAGGGCTCCACATTGGCTTCAGTGTTGGTTGTGGCAGCCTCAACATTTTCAGCCTCCGCTTGACTAGCTGGAGGGTCAGTCACAAGCACGTTCTCCTGGAGAACTGCTTCTTGGTGGAGCATAGGAGTAGGCTCTTGTGGTGCGTCTTCTGCGGCTGATGCAGGCGGAATGTCTTCAGCATAGACTTGAGGCCTTGGACCTTTGCGAAGCCTGCGGAATGCAGACGACGCCTGTGGGGTTGGAGTGGGCTGGGCCTCATTGTCTTCTTCCTCTTGAGGGCGATCCGCCCATGACGCATCTTGTGCAATTGGCGTCAGAGGACGACCAATGCTGATGAGCTCGCTTTGTTCATACTAAGGAAGGGATGCATCATCTTGTACATTGTCCTGATGACCAATGTCTTCAGCAGCAATGGGGTCGGCTGCTGGTATGTCTTCAGCTTCAGGAGCCTCTGTGGAAGCAGGCTCATGAACTGTCAGTTGCCGTTCTGCGTTGGGGTGAGCCATAGAGATAGGTTCAACTATCAAGGGCTCTGTGGGAGCAGCCCGAGATTTCTTGATCTTTCGCTTCTTCTTGCTGGGGGCAGTAGGAGAGGCTTCAGAGCTTTTCCTCTTCCTGGCTTCAGCCTCAGCAGTTCTGGTCTTCTTGAGCTCTGAAGCTGTTGACCGGCTCTTTGGCTTTGAGCCAGTCGTTGCAGCTGGGAAGACAATTGGAACTGCTTCTTGCCTAGGTGCCTCTGGTTCAGCCATAGCAGGCTTCTTCTTCTTCTTCGCGGCCATCTTGGGGTCGATGCCAGGACGCCCAAGTGCCTTGCGCTTCTCAGCCTCATAGTAGGCTTGTACACATCTTTCAGCCAGAGACTTCATCCGCTCACGTGAGCCCTGAGCTTCTGCACGCTTCTTCAGAAAATTTTCCTTGAGCTCATACAACATGGTCTTGAAGCTCTTCACTTCTTGCACGCTGAGCTTGGCCATATTCTACTTGAACTGAGCCTTTTCATGATCAATTTTCTGCTTCAGTTCAACAATGCGCTGGGCAATGGCAAGTTCTGAAGCAATTGCGCCTTGGAAGGCGACGCTGAGGCCAATAGGCAGTTGCAGATCTTCGAAGCTGATGTTTGGTGTGGCAAACAATTCATCGATGAAGTTGTGGATGATGGCGACATCAAAGAGAGGCAAATTGTTGAAGATTTCAGCTTCTTCTTTGCTCTTGATGAGCTGCTCTAGAGCGTCATCTCCAAGATCTTCATCACTTGACAGATCAATGGCTTCGCTGCGCAGAATGGCAGCAGCTGTGAGCTCTTTGCCGGTGTGTTGCTGAGGCACCTTGGCCTTCTGGGGCTTGGAGACGCGGGATACGTCTTCAGACTGCACACTGTCTTCAGGTGGTGAAGTTGCCAATGGCTTCGCCCTTGAGATTTTTTATGAAGGGGCTGGCTTTGAAGCTTTTGGCTTCTTCGACTGCTTTGGCTTCGGTACAGCAGGAGCTTCATCAGACTCAGAGTCAGCTGGAGGGTCATTCACGGCAGTCCCTTGGACTAAGATGCGGGTGATGAGGCCCTCAAGATTGGCATACGGACCGATGATATTGGGTTCTGCGTAGCGTGTGCCATCTGCCCTTGGTGCTAAGGGACCAGGGTTGAATTCTAACCCCAACTTCTTCTTGTTCTGCTTCGCTGATTGTTGGGCAAACTGGAAGTTGCACTTGAATAGATTGTCGTCACGACACCAGAGTAGTGACGACGGATGTGCATCATCAGGCTATGGCCCACGAACCATGCATGGATAGAAGCTTTGGGCAATAGCTTCATCTCTGGACCTGGGTACAATGTTTTTGTATAAGATGTCTCCCCACGGTCTTTTGATGGCACTTTTCTCAGCATACTCTTGGGTTGTGAAGCGGTATTTGAACCATTGTTCAGCCCAATAGCGTCGAATCCATTGGATTCAGGTCTTGCACTGCCCATAATTCTCTTCAGGATCTGTTTTATACATTTCTGCCAGGTCTTCAGGCAGATCTTTGGAAGTTCCTTCACGTCGCTGTCTGCCCCCCTTCCTTGCTGCTGCTTCTGAAGCCATAAACTTTAACTTGAAAGGCTTCAAAACTTTCAAATGCTTCAAAGGCTTTCATTTGCTGGACCAACAGGAACTGGCTTCCGGAGAATTTATGTGATGCTGTAGGAATTCTGCAAATGAATGCAGACTATGAGAACCGAAGGATTCTCCCACGGACATGTACCTGTGACAGCATTAAGGTGCGAGGGAAGGGGAAGAGGTCATATGCATTCTCAGAAGGTTTTGAAGATTAATCAGTTTAGAAGACATTGACCTCATTGTGCGAAGACATTCACTCATAGAGAAGAAGTTGGTTCCAGATTTGTACGAACCCACAGATCAGTACAAGTGAGGAATCTAACTACTTCATGAAGCACAAGTGAATATACTAGGCATGTTATGAGATGCAGATTGAGAGATCTAACTTGTGTGAAGATAAACTTCTTATGGTAGAAAGTGACAGAACCATGAGATCAAAAGGGGCTGTAAAAAGAAGTTTTATTTACCACACTTGGAACTGCTAGACGGAAGTGGGAGATGATGCCGAGCAGTTCAGTCCTCCGTGCCCTAACTTGGCGACGGAAGACACCTACGGCGACGGCGGAGAGAACAATGACCGCGGTCGGTGTGAGGACGGCGTCGGAGAGGTTGCGGCAGCGAAGCGCTTCGTCGCCGGCGTCGTCGAGAGCTAGCGGTGGCGCTAGGGTTCATGCGAGGGTGGAAGAAGGAGATAATGACCGCGGTAAGTGTGAATTTATAGGCACAGGGGCGGCACTGTGCTATTACACAGGTGCCCCTGGCGATTCGCATCTGAGGAACGCGTGGCTTGTTTGCGGAAGTTTGGGGTTTGTTCCATGTCCCACGCACGCCTGGATTGTCGGGCGCTCGTTCATGCTTCTCCGGATTTTATGTGGAGGAATGAGCATTGAAAATGGACTTTATGGTTGTCTCTATATCTTTTGCTAACAAGGACGTAGTGAAGACATTCGACAGTTTCAATAGAATGCATATGACTTGGAGAGATAGAATTTGAGATAGAAAGCATAGAGAGATTAGGGTCCGATCACATTCACTTAGTTCAAAAGATTCAACCAAGAAGACATAGCTATAAGTGAGTGCTGTAGAGGACAGAACACTAGTATGTATACATCTATATAATCAACATAGTGAAGATAATCATGAAGACATGTTGAGTTCGAAGCCAAACCATATGTGAAGATATTGCAAGGTAACGCCATGAGTGAAACACTTCAAAATAGAACATTTGGTGGTGGCGTTACCCACCATATAGGAAGTATTAGACCCAGACACGGCGCACAATTATCGTGGCGCTCCGAAGTCAAATTCCACATTAATGTATTCACACTTAGAATGTATGTCTTTATTGACTGAAGATATACTTTACTTTGTGCGTTGCACATCTAAGTCATCATATGCATAAGTGTTAGGATGTGTGCCTGATCACAGGACATTTGAGGATTCCAGGATATTTAGCTCACACCGTAACTTGCAAAATCTCTTCTCATCCAAGGGCTTGGTGAAGATATTTGCCAAATGTTCTTCAGTGTTGACGTGTATGATATCAATGTCTTCCTTCACAACATGATCTCTGAGAAAGTGATGACGAATTTCAATGTGCTTTGTCTTTGAGTGCTGAACTGGGTTGTTGGCAATCTTGATGGCACTTTCGTTGTCGCAGTAAAGTGGTACTTGCTTCAGATGAATGCCATAATCCTTGAGTGTTTGCTTCATCCACAGAAGCTGAGCGCAGCAAGATCCAGCAGCAATGTATTCAGATTCAGCAGTGGAGAGAGATACACAGTTCTGCTTCTTTGAAGACCAACATACACGTGATCGTCCCAGAAAGTGACATGTGCCTGATGTAGACTTGTGATCAACTTTGTCACCAGCATAATCAGCATCCGAAAATCCAACCAAATCAAACTCTGAGCCCTTTGGATACCATAATCCTAGAGTTGGGGTGTGAGCCAAATATCGAAGAATTCGCTTCACAGCTAAGTGATGCGACTCCTTTGGTGCCGCTTGAAATCGAGCACACATGCAAACACTAAGCATAATATCTGGCCTAGATGCACATAAATAAAGCAAAGAACCAATCATGGAGCGGTATACCTTTTGATCGAACTCTTTACCATTGTCGTCAGGACCTAGATGATGTTTGGCTGGCATTGGTGTTGTGAAGCCTTTGCAGTCTTGCATACCGAACTTCTTCAGGCAATCTTTGAGATACTTCTCTTGAGATATGAAGATGCCATTGCGTTGTTGTCGTATTTGAAGACCAAGGAAGAACTTCAGCTCCCCCATCATGGACATCTGATATTGCTCTTGCATCATATATCCAAACTCTTCACTGTACTTCTGATTGGTGCAGCCGAAGATAATGTCATCCACATATATTTGGCACACAAACAGTTCACCATCATATGTCTTCGTGAAAAGAGTGGGATCCAGGGAACCAGGTATGAAGCCTTTGCTCTTCAGGAAGTATTTGAGTGTGTCATACCAGGCCCTAGGGGCTTGTTTGAGGCCATACAATGCCTTGTTGAGCTTGCATACCATGTCAGGATGTTTTGGATTTTGAAAGCCAGGCGGTTGTGCAACATACACTTCTTCTTCAATCTTGCCATTGAGAAAGGCACTTTTCACATCCATTTGATATAGAAAAGTATGTTATGATGATTTGCATAGGCCAGCAGAATGCGTATGGCTTCAAGCCTAGCCACGGGAGCAAAGGTTTCATCGAAGTCAATGCCTTCCACTTGAGTATATCCTTGAGCAACGAGACGAGCTTTGTTTCTGACAACTTGACCATGCTCGTATTGTTTATTGCGGTATATCCATTTGGTGCCTATTATGTTGTGCTTCCGTGGATCAGGACGCTTAACCAGTTCCCATATATTATTCAGCTCAAACTATTGAAGCTCTTCTTGCATAGCTTGAATCTATTCAGGTTCCATGAAGGCTTCTTCAACTTTCTTGGGTTCTGATATTGAGACGAATGCGAAGTGCCCACAGAAATTTTCTAGCTGAGTTGCCCTTGGGACTAGTTGAGACGAGTGAGTGGACCAGGTGCATTGATGCTGTCAATTATTCTGTCAATCTGCACTTCATGGGCAACATGAGGATGTACAGGGCGAAGACTTTGCTCTTGCTGATCTGTGTTGTTGTTGGGAGGAATGTCTTCAGGCTGAGCATTGTCTTCATGTTGATCAGGTGCTGAGATGATAAGTTCTTCTTCAGGATGAGCTTCAGAAGGTATAATCTCTCCAGTTCCCATTAGCTTGATTGATTCACTAGCTGGAATCTCATCTAGCACATTTGGCAGTTGCTCTCTTTGTGAACCATTTGTCTCATCGAACCGCACATCCACTGTTTCAACCACTTTGTAATGAAAGAGATTGAAGACTCTGTAGGAGTGCGAATCCTTTCCATATCCAAGCATAAAGCCCTCATGTGCTTTTGGTGCAAACTTTGAGGTGTGGTGTGGGTCCTTGATCCAACACCTTGCGCCAAATACTCTGAAGTAACTGACATTTGGCTTCTTGCCAGTTAGGAGTTCATAAGATGTCTTGTTCAGAAGCTTGTGAAGATAAACACGATTGATTGTATGGCATGCAGTGTCAATGGCTTCAGTCCAGAATTTTCTTGGAGTCTTGTATTCATCTAGCATTGTTCTGGCCATCTTAATGAGTGTTCTGTTCTTGTGTTCGACAACGCCATTCTGCTGTGGCGTGTACGGAGCTGAGAATTCATGTGAGATGCCCAAGGTATCAAGATATGTATCAAGGCCAGTGTTCTTGAATTCAGTGCCATTGTCACTTCTGATGTGTTTTATCTTGGCGCCAAAATTGTTCATAGCACGATTGGCGAAGCGTCTGAAGACATCCTGCACTTCAGTCTTGTAAAGGATTATGTGCTCCCAAGTATATCTAGAGTAATCATCAACAATGACGAAGCCATAGAGGCAAGCAGTAGTAGTAAAAGTTGAGTAGTGAGTGGGGCTGAAAAGATCCATGTGGAGCAGTTCAAAGGGTTGAGTAGTAGTCATGATTGTCTTCGAAGGATGTTTTGCCCTTGTCATCTTCCCTGCTTCAAAGGCACCGCATAAGTGATCTTTCTTGAACTTGACGCCCTCGATGCCTATGACATGCTTCTTCTTCGCAAGGGTGTGGAGGTTCCTCATGCCAGCATGCCCAAGCCTCCGATGCCAAAGCCAGCATTCTAAAGCTTTTGCAAGAAGACATACTGCAAGTTGTGGCCCTGCTGAGAAATCTACCACGTACAAATCATCTTTTCGATACCCTTCAAACACTAGAGACTTGTCAGATTCCATTAGTACTAGGCAACGATATTTTCCAAACATTACGATCATGTTCAAATCGCAAAGCATTGAGACAGACATTAAGTTGAAGCCAAGGGATTCAACAAGCATGACTTTATCCATGTGTTGATCCTTTGAGATTGCAACTCTACCTAGACCCAATACCTTACTTTTACCAGTGTCAGCAAATGTGATGTGACTCTTGTCAGATGGACGTAAGGTTGAGTCCATAAGAAGGCTTCTTTTGCCATTCATGTGATTTGTACACCCACTGTCAATAATCCATTCTGAAGACTTTGAAGACGCTGGTGTCGTACCCTACAGTGCAGTTAGGGGGATAGGCTTCACGAAGAGAATTGTGAAGCAAAAACATTTGACGAACCAGTGGGTTATGAAAACTTAGTTCTAGATTAGGACTAATAGGGAGAGTAGCATGCGATTCAGGAACGAAGTACATAATGATGCCATTCGGGCATTTTATCTTGCACCCTACAAGATTTTTAAGGTCCCCAGCAATAGCGTCAGAAGATTTTGTTTTTCTGCTGGAGACCTTTCCCTGCAAAAGAGAGTTAAGCTTTCTTAACCACCCACATCTTCAAGGGTGGCTTAGAATCAATAAGTCTAAGTGCAGCATCTGAGAATTTTGGCTTTGAAGCCTTAGCAAACAGTCCTGCAGGTGGACAATAATACTCATAGGAATAAGCAGAATAATTTTTGGTCATATGAACATGACGGTTCGATGAACCGCTCTCATATTCATATGCCTGAGTATGGTTTCCCTGCAAAACATTTGCGTTAGTGTGACTCAGGTGAGTCCTCTGTTTGTATGAAGCCTTTGGACCGTATGAAGCCTTTGGTCTGAGGTTTGTCTTCTTCAAGTGAGGTGTCATGAAGACATTCACGGGAAGATTTTCCAGACACTTTTTCGGAACCCAGATCTTCTTCATAGGCGGTCCATTCCTGCAGTTAGTACCAATGTACCTGGCAAACACTTCACCATTCTGATTCTTAAACAGTTCATAGTTTGCATCAAAGGATTCATCAATAATAATGGGGTTAGCACATGTGAAGCCAGATAAATTGGATGGATCTGCTGAAGGTTCCTTTGCAGCAACCCATGTGGTTTTGGGGTACTGCTCAGGTTTCCAGTAAGAGCCATCTGCATTTATTTTCCTTATGAACCCAACACCCTCTTTCCTAGGGTTTCGGTTCAGAATCTACTTCTTGAGGCCATCACATAATGTCTGATGTCCTTTAAGAATTTTGTACATCCCTGTTTCAAGCAATGTCTTCAACCTAGCATTCTCATCAGCAATAGCAGTGGTATCCTCAGCAGAGGGGTTAGTTACCACATCAACAGTTGAAGATATTGCAACAACAGTAGCAGTGGAACATTCAGCAACAGAAGTAGCATTATCACACTCAATGCATTTAAGACATGGTGGTTCAAATCCTTCCTGAGCGGAACTGATCTGTTCGGCGCGAAGTGATTCGTTTTCCTTTTGAAGATCTTCATGAGCCGCTCTCAATTTCTCAAGTTCTTTCTTCCTTTGAAGATAATCATAGGAAAGCTTTTCATGAGTTGTTGAGAGAGTATCAAGACGATCTTCAAGTTCCTGATACTTAACATGAAGATTTTTTATGTCTTTAATTAAGGATTCAGATCGAGTCATTTCAGCACCCAACAGATCATCGCTTCTGTCTAACAGTTTTTGAATATGTTCCATAGCTTTCTGTTGTTCAGTTGCAATTTTAGCAAGTTTTTTGTAGCTGGGTTTTGAATCATAGTCAGAGTCATCGTCACTAGATGTTTGATAGCGAGTAGTGTGTGTGTTTACCTTGGCACAGCGTGCCATGAAGCAGTAGGTAGGAGTGGAGTCATTCTTGTCATTTGCATCAGTGTCGGTGATGAAGTCATTGTCTTCAGTGTTGAAGATGGACTTGGCGATGTATGCTGTAGCCAGACTCGCAATGCTAGAATCAGACTCCTCCTCAGATTCCACCTCTGCCTCCTCAGAAGCGGACTCCTCCTCTAAATCCATTTCCTTGCCAACAAACGCGCGTGCCTTGCCAGATGAGCTCTTCTTGTGTGATGAAGACTTTGAGGAAGACTTGGAAGAAGACTTTGAGTATTTCTTCTTCTTCTTGTCGTCAGAATCATATTCCTTGCTCTTCTTCTTCCTTCTGTTCTCATTGTCCCACTGTGGACACTCAGAGATGAAGTGTCCAGTTTTCTTGCACTTGTGACATGTTTTCTTCTTGTAGTCATGAGCAGAAGCTTCATCATTCCTTGAGCTTGATCGCGAAGATTTTCTGAAGCCTTTCTTCTTGGTGAATTTTTGGAACTTCTTCACTAGCATTGCAAGTTCCCTTCCAATGTCTTCAGGATCATCAGAACTGCTGTCAGATTCTTCTTCAGATGAGGAAACAGCTTTTGCCTTCAAGGCACGAGTTCACCCATAGTTTGCACCGTAGATATCTCTTTTCTCAGAAAGCTGGAACTCATGTGTGTTGAGCCTCTCAAGTATGTCAGACGGATCGAGTGTCTTGAAATCAGGACGTTCTTGAATCATCAGGGCTAGGATGTCAAACGAACTATCAAGTGATCTCAGCAGCGTCTTGACGATTTCATGTTTGGTGATCTCAGTGGCGCCGAGGGCTTGAAGTTCATTTGTGATGTCAGTCAGCCGGTCAAATGTGTGATGGACATTCTCATTGTCATTTCGCTTGAAGCGGTTGAAGAGGTTGCGAAGAACACTGATTCTCTGAGCTCTCTGGGTTGAGATGCCTTCATTGACCTTGGAGAGCTAGTCCCAGACCAGCTTAGATGTCTTCAAGGCACTCACACGGCCATACTATCCTTTTGTCAGATGACCACAGATGATATTTTTGGCAGTAGAGTCCAGTTGAGTGAACTTCTTGACATCAGCAGCAGCGACACCTTCTCCAGCCTTGGGAACGCCGTTCTCGACGACATACCATAGGTCGACGTCAATGGCTTCAAGATGCATGCGCATCTTATTCTTCCAGTAGGGATATTCAGTTCCATCGAAGACGGGGCACGCAGCGGAGACTTTGATTATCCCTGCAGTCGACATAGCTAAAACTCCAGGTGGTTAAACCAAATCACACAGAACAAGGGAGCACCTCGCTCTAATACCAATTGAAAGTGCGTTATATCGACTAGAGGGGGGTGAATAGGCGATTTTTATGGAAGTCTTCAAAACGTGGGAGTTATGAAGACAAACAACGAAGATTTTGCCTATTACTATGCAGCGGAAGTTAGATTACACTAGGCAAGCCATGGTCAAGTATTCAATAGAGTGAAAGCACAAAGAAAAACAGCTGCAGTGTAATAAGGATTAGGTAGGAAGAAGTTATGAAGCCAAACAGATCATACATTCACGTTGTAAAGACAAAAGATATAGCAAGCATGCAATGGCTTCACAATGAGTAACAGTAAGAAAAAGGAAGTGAAGATGAAACCCGTGACTTGTTGAAGACAATGATGTGTTGGACCAGTTCCAGTTGCTGTGACAACTGTACGTCTGGTTGGAGCGGCTAGGTATTTAAACCTCAGGACACACAGTCCCTGACACCCAGTCCTGAACACGCAGCTCAGGACACCAAGTCCTCACCGTATTCTCCTTGAGCTAAGGTCACATAGTCCTCGCCCAATCACTCTGGTAAGTCTTCAAGGTAGACTCCCAAACCTTCATAGACTTCGTTCACTGGCAATCCACAATGTCTCTTGGATGCTCTAAACGTGACGCCTAACTGTCTGGAGGATTCACAGTCCTCAAGTGTAATAAGTCTTCAGATCACACAGACAAGAAGACTTAAGTGATGCCCAATGTTCTCTGGCTCTGGGTGGTTAGGGCTTTTCTCCTCGCTAGGAATTTTCTCTCAAAGGCTTCGAGGTGGGATGCTCTCAAACGACAAAAGCCGTGCACTGAAATCTGAGCAGCCAACCGTTTATGGTTGTAGGGGGTGGGCTATTTATAGCCACTTGGCAACCCGACCTGATTTGTCCGAAATGACCCTGGGTCACTAAGGAACTGACACGTGTCTCAACGGTCAGATTTCAAACTCTCATGGCAACTTTACTTGGGCTACAAGCAAAGCTGACTTGTCCGGCTCTGGACAAGATTCGCTCTCATTGTCTTCACTCGAAGACATAGGTTTTTGGTTTAGGCATCACTTCAGTCATTCTGACTGGTTCTCCTGGACCCCACTTAACAGTACGGTGGTTCCTATGACTCAAGACAAAAGGAAAAGAACTATGAAAGATCTAAGTCTTCGAGCTCCATAGGCTTCATAACGTGTCTTCTTTTGTCATAGTCTTCAATGTGAATATCTTCATATACCACCTTTGGCTTCAATGTCTTCATACATTTTTAGGGGTCATCTCTGGTAGCAAAACCAAATCAATGAGGGACTTCTACCTGTGTTATCCTGCAATTCTCACAAACACATTAGTCCCTCAACTAGGTTTGTCGTCAATACTCCAAAACCAACTAGGGGTGGCACTAGATGCACTTACAGTGTCTCCTTGTTTCTCTTTCAGTGTCGTATCTCTTATGCCAGGCAGAACTTTACAGAAGATAGTGAGCCAAACCATCTTGAGGACAGCGAGATGACCCCAAGGTCCTGTCTTGATGAAGACAGTGAGTTGAAGCTACTCAACAGCAGGTGTGAGACAACCTCTATGTAGTCGTTGCCCCAATCAGTTCGACTTCTTCAGTCTCAACTTAAAGCGGAAAGGCTTGCTTCAGCTCAGCTCCGACTTGAAGTCAAATATCCAATGAAGATGTCAGAGGACTGCCGTGCGCACTATGGTGCCATACAGCTAGGGATGGAGCATCTATCGTTGACACAACTGAGGTCTCATCAGCTTGTTCAGCTGCTTGCAGGGCCCGTCCTGGCCAGGGCTAGTGCTTTCTGAAGTGATCTTAGTTTTGTATATTCTTTTATCGGCGCGTTTATATGCACTAGTGACGATCTTTGATGCCCAATGTATGTAATCCGCGGTCACATTGCGCTTTATTATCACCGGCAGCGAACTTTGATTCCCAATGGATGTAATATGTCATAATTTCTTTATTGTATAGTATAGTCTAGGTTTATTCTTTGGTCGGTATGTTGTAATTTAGGCCGGAAGGTTCACTGGATCTCAGTTTTGTCGGTCTTCAGGCCGGCCAGTTAATCATATGGGCCAAAACATGGCCAGCTGGGCCAGATAATACCACGGACTTTTAATAGGCTAAAACCTAGATTGGGCTAGCGTTGAGCCGAAAAATTCATGGGCCAATATAGGCCGAAACTGCCTAAGGCCCATGTTGGGCCAAAATAGGACGAGGAGCTAACATGCCAAAATATATCTCGGGCCTGTTTGGCCCAATAAATTATGGGCTTTAAGCAGGCCGGTATCCACGCGGGCCATAGGCCCGAAAGTATCACGAGACATTATCAGATGGGCTGTAAGCAGGCTGGATTCAACGCGAGCTGTAATTAGGCCCAACGGTTACACGGGCCATTAACAGGCCGATAGGCCAGTTGGGTGAAACTTATCCACGAAGACTATGGGCCGTTAAGAGGCCTAAAGTTACTTCGGACAAGAAATAGCCCAATTTCTGCATGGGTCGTTAAATGGCCTAAAGTTAAACCGGGCCAACAACGTCCCAGATGCACCATGAGCCGCTAACAGGCCGAAACTATTATCAGGCCGAACTGGTAAACGGGCATTTAACAGGCTGAAATAGAAACCTATCTTTAGAATGGGACCAAAAGAAGAGTGGCCTGTTAACGGGCCTGGTCCAATATGGGCCGTAATTTGGCCAAAAACTCGGCAGGCTGTGAACGGGCCTGATCTGGTATGGGCCTCAATTTGACCCAAAACATGGCAGGCTGTTAACGGGCCAGCCCACTAGTGTCTAAAAAACATGGTGGGCCTTTAGCTGGGCCCGCCTTTTCACCGGAATGGGCCTCTGTTGGGCCGTGCCACGTGTTGACGTATCATAGGCGCCTCCTATCCAATGAGTGGATGACATCTGTCCCAACGGTGAGCCAACACGTGTTTCCTCCGGCCAATGAGAATTTTACACGTGGAAAATCCCCATTGGTCCGGGCTGTTAATGGGTTATCGGATCCAAAACCAGACCCGATAGCTTAACGGCGACCCATTACGGTCGATGCCACGTGTCAGTCACCCTTGATGAAAACACTTCTATGATGCGCGATTTATCGTCAAGGAAGTGGACACTTTCGTGATAATTTTGGTAATGTCATGGAACACTTCTACGACAACACAGGTATGACAATCTTGATTCTATCATAAAATCGTCATGGATGTACATGCATGATAGAAAAAGTGACCTACTGTGACAAACACGTATCATCACGGAGGTGTATTTTTTGTAGTGCTTTGACTTTCGAGTGCAAAACCTATGGCTTAGGGCTCGAATTTGAGGGTCCTGCGGGGCTCCTAGGGTAAGCTGGGAGTATTTCTTGGGTTTGCACACTTGTCCCGAGAATTTTGAGTACTTGTGGGTCAGAAACACACACCATATGGCAAATTTATGACCGTTTTAGTGAACACCCACTAGTACAACGAGGTGCTATACAAACGGTTTTTAACCCCTTTCCGTGACGACGTTCAGAACCGTTGCCAAGTGAGTGGCTACGATAGGGGGGTCCTTCCCACATGACGCAGAAACTGTCGGGGATAGGGAGCCATGATGCATGTAAAATACTCCCTACTCGTTTGTGCTCGCATTGCCATCGCAGTCGGTATCCTGTGGTGCTACGTTTACGATGTGCGACCCATCACATATAGTTCATGGTTGTAGAAGTAGACAATCACACACATTTACTTTTCCTTGACTGTGTGCAATTCGATGTAAGAGCGCACACAGTTGTCGCTATAAAACTATATGCGAAGCTTGAATACATCCCACACGATTCATCCGTCGTACCCGCGTCAGATGATTGACCTATCGCACATGTTCTTCTATGACCAAACGTGTGTGATGCGCACAACATCACAAACAGTCCATAATTTGGAAGCGTGTGTGATAAGGTGACTATCACAAACATTTAATAAGAAAGAATTGTATGCGATGTTGTTGTTAATCACACATGTTTTTTCTTGGCTGATCGTGTGTAGTGGAGATTGATCACACACATAGTGTATCCTAGAAATGTGTCTGATCTCCACGTCTATCGCAGACATTTCGCTTTCGCAAACTGTGTGCAGCGTAATCCCTAATTTAAAATCACATGTTTTAAATTTGAAAGTAGGCAATCACTTATTTCATATCCAACCATGTTTATAACAAATATAGAGTCAACCACAAATGCATAGTTCGATGCACAGATACATATACTGAAGAACTACGGAAGCACCAAGTAAAGAATGACGAACTACAGCTGTACTAAAGACTGTAAAGTGAGGGGCGAAAGACATTCTGGTTGCTGGAGAAGGTGAAGCAGAATGCCAATATTGTGCCCTCCTCCATGCGTAATGCGCGCACGACTCTAGGCCAACCCCTTGTGATGGCTGCCCGTCCATCCTTCACTGTCTTCTTTACGACTTCTCGATGCTCATTGTAGTCTGGATGAAATACTTTAACCTTCATTGCGTGTCCACCAATCATGTACATTGCGAGGTAATCTTGAGTGAACTGCTTTGGGAACCACTTCGAATGAAAAAGACTCAGACATTGTTGTCTAACAACTCATTATGGGCAGTAAAAAGAGAAGGCTGCAAAGTTTGTAGTTACCATCCTATAGCTCACTGTTGTGTTGGATAGAGCATAAACAAATCATTTGCTTGCCACCATTTGTATCTTTTTTTGCTAATAATCCTTATGAGTTTCCTCACTTGATGCTTGTTCATGAATATCTCATTGCCCCATACGCAAAAAGGGTCGACGCGTGGATCCTTGCCAAGGGCATATGTACCTACAAGAAACAAGTCAATATTAGAAGCTAACAAGTGTGCAGGCCTAGATCTATACACTACATTATGGAGCGATGTGGGGAGTACAAGCCGAGGGATGAAACTAACCTTGGAGGAAAATGGTGGCCACTCCCATTGTTGTCCTGCATAAGTAGTGGAAAGGCATGATAAGTACAACAACCTTAACATCAAACAAATATAGCAAAGGTAAAAAACATCATATCCAAATGATAGCTTGAATGTGTTGGTTTCAGCATGCTGTTAAAGCAGACATGTAACATCCCAAAATTCTAAATTTTGGAATGTTATAATAAATAGATAGATTTGACTGATTGTTTGATTGATTGTCTGAAAGTGAGTGAATTCAAATTCTTTTCAAACACAAAACCCTAGAGAGAAGATGACATGACTTCTTCCATTTAAAAATGAAAAGGGTGTTTGAAAAATAATTGAATTTCATTTGGAAATATTCCAATTCTGAAACTTTATGCGACTCAATGATTTTCACGAGAGAAGATAAAATGACTTCTTCAAATTATATGAAATATGAGTTGGGAGTTTCAAAGAATTAAATTCAAAGTTCTTTTGAATTTATTTTCAATTTGGAATGTTATACATTAGATCATCATGCATATCTTATTTTCTTGCATTTTGGTCGATCCTAGAAATTTCACGCAACTCAAGGACCTTCGGAGATAGTTGGAGATTTTGTTATTTTCATATTTGAGAGTTTTCTCGAATTTGAAAAGAGGATCATTTGATTTATTTATTTCATCTTCAATAATTTTTCCGTTATCAACAATATAAGAGAGGGAATAACATGACTTTCCCAAAATTGAGGAAAAATGAAGATTTAATAAATAGATCAAGTTTTGGTTTTGCCGGAGTTTTATTTGCATTTTATTCGGATAGGGAAAAATGCGTGTTTTCAAAAATTGCATTTTAGGTCCGGAGAAAAGTTCATTTTGTTCGGCTCATTTTTAGGAGTCGGGGAAAATTTACTTTAGAAATTTTGGAGTTCGTTTAGTTTAGTTTTCTTTGTTTTTTCTGCGCGTGAAATCTGTTAAAAAAAATAAAAAATACTGGAGCAAGCCGGCCAGGCCAAGGCCCAGCCGGGCCAAAGGCCACCGCCCCCAGCCGCCGTGCGCCAGGTGCAAGGCAAGGCGCCAGGGAGCCGCCGCCTCTTTCTTTTAGGAAATCCTAGTAGGACTTTGGTCCTACTTCCGTATATTCCTTTTCTATTTCTAGATCTTTTCCTTCCCTCTTTTCTATTCCTATTCCTAGTCTAATTTCTTGTCCCCTACCCCAAGTAAACCCCCCCTCCCCAATATAAATACCCAAGCACACCCCCTCTAAATCATCAAACCCAAAGCCTAGAGCTCCACCACACCCCGCGCCGCGCCACCCCTCACCAGTGCGCCGCCCTAAGCCGCCGCCCGCGCCCTGCGTCACCCGCTGCCGCCGCGCCTTGCCTACACCGCCGCCGCTTTAGCCACCGCCGCACCGCCCCACACCCGCGCCGCCGCCGCCCTACGCCGCCGCCGCCGCCTTACGCCGCCGTTCACCAGAGACCTCGCCGAGGTTGCCCCGCGTCTCTTTTCCTCGGATCGTTCTCTTCTAATCGTTCCGATTCTTCTCTAAACCGTTCCGGTTTTCTAGATCGGTTTTTCGTTCGGTTTTCTTTTCCGAAACCCTAGATCGGATTCGTTTTCTTTTCCGATTTAGTTGCCTTGGACCGTTCGCCGGACCGTTCGTCCTAACGAACGTGATCACCGGACTCTTCTAGGTTAACGAACGTCCGTTCGTTTCACCGTTCTTCGTTTTCTTTCTCGTCGGATTTATTCCGCGATCGCGATCTCAGATTCGATCTTCGTTCTAGTTTATCTTCTCGCTCGTTTATCGGAATCAGGTGATTCAAGCGCCTGGAGTTTTGTCTCGAAACCGCCATTCCGTCTAATCAACTTGAACAAGTTTTTGCCCCGGTAAAATTTGACCTAGTTGCAACTTGCTAGAACTGAGTTGTTTTCTTCCGCCGTTTGTTTCCCGTTTCTTTGTTCGGTTTGTTCTTTCTTTTGCAACCGGAGTTCTTAAATTGAACTATCTGGTTCGTTCTCTTGTTCGAGTTTTACCTGTGCATTAGATGAGTACTTATTGTGTGGTTACTATTGTTTGCTTACGATAGATTGACCGGAGCGTGACGAGTAGATCTATCAAGAGTTTTTGAGTGCGAATCATCTTCATCAACATTGCAGGAAAGTTCACACTTTGATCATACCTTTCTACAACCCATGTTTTATTGCATTACATCAATCCTCACACATTGCATGGTTAGGATCTAATTAAACTGTGGGATGGGAAGTAGATGAGGTAGTACCTATTACCTGTATTATTATGAAACCTTTGGGAGTTACTTCTACGTTGCTTATTATGCCATGCTATGCTAGTAGACGTGGATTGGGTGAGTGATATCCATGACAGATGTGAGTTGATAATTTTAATGGTTTATCTAAGGTGGCAACTTAAACACACATCTGGGTGGATTGAGGCACCTGATGTCTATCAGGACTTGCCTGTTTTTTTTGGACCGCCACCTAGGCTCAAAGGGATCATAAGATCTTTCATGCTAGAAACTTCCGTGTGCAGCCACATGCTACTATGGGATCTGGCATAGTTGACTAAGTTGTGCGAACTCTTACAGGGTGGACTAGCAGATGTAGGGGATGTAGGTGTACCGGTCTACCTCACATGTAAGGTGCTAGTGCTTCTGAAAGACTATGTCTCGGTCATCCGTCTTCTCAAACACCCTGTAGTGAGAGAAAACAAACGGAGGCGATCGAGTCATGTGGGGAAAAGTGCGCAAACCTCTACAGAGTGTACAAACTAATCATGATTAGCCGTGTCCCCGGTTATGGACATCTTGAGTATCTAGTACTTCAATATCATTGTGAATCTCAACATGTTACTCCTAATTAATGTTGTTGGGTTTTAATTATTTTTAATTGGGATTGAGAATGCTGTCAACCATTCTCAATGTTTCACAACCACCATGATAGTAATTAATCTTATTCCTTTGCAGTAGGGAAAAATTGGCTTTACGCAAAAACCTTATAACCATAGAGCTTTTCCACCAGCCATATAAGCATATAGTGATAGCCATTGTTCATCATTTTCTCTATGGTGTGAATTTGCCAGTACATTCAATGTACTGACCCGTTTCGGGCTGCAACGTCTCATGTTGCAGGTTTCTTACGACGAGTAAGTGATACGTTAGGGTTACGATTTCTACACTCAACTTTGCCGTTGGTGTTGATGGGAAACCACAACCTTGTTGCTTCCGCTATATGGATTGAGGTAATAGTATTTACGTTACTTTATACGTGTGATTTACCTCTGTTAAAATCCTTCGAGTACTGTGTATGTCAGCATACTGATCCAGGGATGACACATAAGCACAGAGACTTGATCCATTCGGGTCGGGTCCCTACAAGATGGTATCAGAGCCAGGTTGACTGTAGGACGTGACCCTAGAAACTGGCAAGCCCATAGCAAAGATTTTTCTCTACAACTTTCCCTTTCAAAAAGATCTTTTACCTCTCTTCTCTTCTGAGCTTATTCAAAAATTCCCTTTAGTGAAACCATACCCTTTTCCCTTTTGACCACTCGAGGATTCGACTGATGAGACCACTCCAAGAAGTACAAGATATCGGACAACTAAGACCACTTCGGAATGAACCGTTTTTTTCCGTGCATATGAATAATGGAAACTACAACGGTTGAAGACCGAAGACAAGTAGAATTTGAAGGCTCTGAAGAATTCCCAGATTTGTATGACCTAGGAATGCTACCCTTATGGAACTTGGCAGACTATGGAAGTTGTCAATACCCGAGATCATGGTGTATCAGAGAAAGACTGAAACATGGATCATAGAACTCAAAGTTTTGTCAAGGAAACCCCAATGCAGGAGATATCAAGTATGGAGAGATAGCTCATGGAAATGACAAGGGCAGAAACACGGTTATCCGTGATGTCATCACCATTGATACTGTGGTCACCGAGCTGAGCTAAGCATGCATTCCTTCAGAAGGATTGGATGGTAGAAGGCTGATGGAGCATCTATCAGCAAAGGATGCAGTTTTAAACTTAGCTGGTGTATCACCAAGATCTGGAGTAGTACATCAAGAAGTTTAAGGTGGAGCTCCATGAAAGCATATTAGACAAGGAAGTATTTGATGAGGAACTTAGGACCCAGATGTTGAAGTAGCCAAGCTGGAGGAGCAAAACCTCGTGATACAGGAGATTCATCAGGAACTGAAGGGCAGTAGTACCATGGTTCATGCCAATGTTGAAACCCAGAAGTTTGGAATGCCACTCCAGAAATATTAAAGGACGTCACGAGAAACTTTTGTCAACAGAGAGGATCTGGCAGAAGAACTTGAGAAGGACAAGCATGATTGGAAGAAGCCATTGGAGGCTTGAACAAGGCTTGAAGAGTTTGGAGACGTTGAAGATTTATTGACCTTTAGAAGACCAAACCCCTATTATATACCTACGTTAGATGCGACGATTGTGAGCTGTCATTTGTTTGTTGTTTTTTTTGACAGCCACAATAAAATCTATCTTTTCAAAACCATTGTTTGTATTGTGTGTATCCCTCTCTATCCCCCTTATCTCACCCCAAAACCCTTGGACCCAATAGAGGATGAATGGAGATGAGCTCGTATTTTCGGGACCGATGAGTCAATTGGAGACGGACCGATGGATTCAGAACATGGAGGATCATATGGAGAACAACCCTATAGTCGGAAAGGATATGACCCAGCATGCTCTTCAATGCTTTGAAAGAGGTGCTGCTACTTGGTGGAGGATATACCAAATCATCAATGGATGGCAAGGAGTAACCACTTGGAAAGAATTTAAGTTGACTTTGCTAAAGTCTCAGTTTGTGTCCCAGAAGTTGAAGCCTTATGGAAAAGACATGAAGAAACCTTGTGCATGCAAGCTTTGTGGAGAAATAGGCTACACCTATAAAGCAGACAAGGATGAATGCCCTAACTGTGAAGGAAGTCACCCAGCCGAAGAATGCCCAACCAGGCAGATCACTTCTTTCTTGTGTGAAGGGACTACCCACTCAGTGTCACATATACCCCTTGGTACAAAGAACCATCCAGCAGAAGAAAGAAGCAATGAAAGGAGCCCTCATGAAAATTTTAGAAGAACCTGCGATGAAGGACGAGGTGGAGGACACACCCAAAAAGGAACCAATTAAACCCTGCACTAAATCTTGCTATTCATGTGGAGAAGAATGACACATCTCCCAGAATTGTATGAATGGGGATCTAGTAGAATTCCCGACGGAGGAAATAGAGTATGACCCACAGGAAATAGAAGCCCTGATTGGAATGGAAAAGTCCAGGAAGAGAAATCGATTGGATTCCAGGAAGGACCTAAGTCATATCACCTGTTATAGGTGCAAGGAGTCAGGGAACTACCTCCACAGTTGCCCAAAAAGGAAGCCAAGAACCCAAGGAGGCTATATAATCACAAGGAAACCTCGAAACTTGTCAGATGTAATATGTTTCCGTTGTAATAAAGCAGGGCACTTTGCCAGAGATTGTCCGAAGGAGAAGGAGACTTGTGATAAGTAGTTGAGTTTGTACCAGAAGAAATATAGTCGTAGTAGTGAGAACATTTTCTTTATATTGAGGTGTTGAGTTGAGACATGTAATGGAGAAGCGAGAGATTTTAATCATTGAGAGTGAAAAAAGTTAGCATCATTGGTACTGATATGGATCTTATGAGTTGTTACTCTATGAAGAAGGATTTTGACCATTTTTTTGGATATGAGAAATATGGTCTATGGAAGATTTGTGCATTTTAAGGGTGGTAGTACCCTATAAGAACCCTTGACTCTTGGAAAAGATAAGGATACTCCACTGACTGGATTTCGGACAAAATGAATATGAGTTTTGTCTCGATATGTGTGATGCCCAAGAGTATGTGGGATGATGTTGGAGACCGTCGGTTGTTTGGACCAAAGGTGATCAAAGGAGTCAGAAGAGAATGTTAAGTTGATTCGAGATAGACTAAAGGTAGCTCAGTCCAGGCAGAAGAGTTGTGCAGACTCAAAACTCAAGGAGGTAGTCTATGAAATTGGAGACCAAGCATGTCTTCGTGTGTCCCCTGTGCGAGGAGTTAAATGGATTGGAGTTAAGGAACAGTTAGCCCCGAGATTTGTAGGACCATACCGAGTTTTGGAGCGTATGAGAGAAGTGGCCTACAAGTTTGAGTTACCCGAAGGACTGTCAGGAGTTCAAGTTGTGTTTCACGTTTCCCCGCTGAAGAAGTGCCATGCAGAGATGGCCAATATTCCTTTGTAAGGACGCTTGACCCCTGGAAAGGATAATGACGTTCCACGGAGTGATCTTCATAGGTACGAGTTTTATCTTGATATGTTGGATACCCCCAAGAATATGAAGAGATGAGTTACCATTGGATATAAAGGAGGTATGATGTTGGTAATATGGAGCAATGGCAACCCCATGACAAGTCTGAGTACTCACGTCTTGGTTTGGTGCCAATAGAAGGAAGGAAGACAATACAATTGGATGGATTTAAGAATACTAGGAAGTTGGAACAATGATCAGTTGCCCGATGATAAGTTCAAGGACTACAAGTGATGAGATGTGCCATAACCCACATGCCCCAAGACCTTCCCAGAAGCAAGCACATTCTTGCTGAAGGAAAAACCCTGGAAGTGGTTATACCTTTGACGACAGACGATTTTATAGGAGTTTATGCAAAACCTGAGAGTTGTGAAGGAACGATAGATGTTTGTCTGGCTTGCAGAATCAATGGATTATTCCGTTCGTCGATGAGAGAAATTCTGCAATGCTTGTGAGGTTGACCGAGTGTTAGTATGCGAGATTCGCTAAACTGTATACATGGTAATGATTTGGGTGCGGGATGGATTGATCACCATACCGACTTACTCTTATTATTCGCCTTGCTATATGGGATGGTAAATCTGAGTGACTTACCTATAGTAGAGAGACGGCGATATTAAACCTTGTTTAAGCCTTAGAATGGTATAGCAATTTTTCCCTTGTACAAGGTAGCTTTGCCAACCGTAGGTTATACGGTGAGGATCAACCCAGACCCATTTCCTGCAGGAGAAACCATAAATTGTTGACCACCATGAGATATCGATAGTTGTTTAGTTTTGGCGCCCGACCCATCAGCTAAGAAGACCCAATCTCGTAATAACCTTACCAAGAGGAAAGGATAAAAGAATTGAGGAAAAGGTTATGCCACTACCAGAAGAGCTCAGAGAAGGAATTTTCTCAAGGATCTAAGAAGACCGACACTGTCAAGAATAAGGATGGAGTATATGAGTTTTGACAGAACCGTAACCATGCTTCTAAGGGTGGTAGCACCCAGACCCCGGTGATGATTGATGGAATTTGAGGAGACCCCCAAACCCTAACCTTTTTCTTGCTAGCCTCTCCGAATCTCGAGGACGAGACTCATTTTAAGGGTGGTAGGTTTGTAACATCCCAAAATTCTAAATTTTGGAATGTTATAATAAATAGATAGATTTGACTGATTGTTTGATTGATTGTCTGAAAGTGAGTGAATTCAAATTCTTTTCAAACACAAAACCCTAGAGAGAAGATGACATGACTTCTTCCATTTAAAAATGAAAAGGGTGTTTGAAAAATAATTTAATTTCATTTGGAAATATTCCAATTCTGAAACTTTATGCGACTCAGTGATTTTCACGAGAGAAGATAAAATGACTTCTTCAAATTATATGAAATATGAGTTGGGAGTTTCAAAGAAATAAATTCAAAGTTCTTTTGAATTTATTTTCAATTTGGAATGTTATACATTAGATCATCATGCATATCTTATTTTCTTGCATTTTGATCGATCCTAGAAATTTCACGCAACTCAAGGACCTTCGGAGAGAGTTGGAGATTTCGTTATTTTCATATTTGAGAGTTTTCTCGAATTTGAAAAGAGGATCATTTGATTTATTTATTTCATCTTAAATAATTTTTCCGTTATCAAAAATATAAGAGAGGGAATAACATGACTTTCCCAAAATTGAGGAAAAATGAAGATTTAATAAATAGATCAAGTTTTGGTTTTGCCGGAGTTTTATTTGCATTTTATTCGGATAGGGAAAAATGCGTGTTTTCAAAAATTGCATTTTAGGTCCGGAGAAAAGTTCATTTTGTTCGGCTCATTTTTAGGAGTCGGGGAAAATTTACTTTAGAAATTTTGGAGTTCGTTTAGTTTAGTTTTCTTTGTTTTTTCTGCGCGCGAAATCTGTTAAAAAAATAAAAAATACTGGAGCAAGCCGGCCAGGCCAAGGCCCAGCCGGGCCAAAGGCCACCGCCCCCAGCCGCCGTGCGCCAGGCACAAGGCAAGGCGCCAGGGAGCCGCCGCCTCTTTCTTTTAGGAAATCCTAGTAGGACTTTGGTCCTACTTCCGTATATTCCTTTTCTATTTCTAGATCTTTTCCTTCCCTCTTTTCTATTCCTATTCCTAGTCTAATTTCTTGTCCCCTACCCCAAGTAAACCCTCCCCCCTCCCCAATATAAATACCCAAGCACCCCCCCTCTAAATCATCAAACCCAAAGCCTAGAGCTCCACCACACCCCGCGCCACGCCACCCCTCACCCGCGCGCCGCCCTAAGCCGCCGCCCACGCCCTGTGTCACCCGCCGCCGCCGCGCCTTGCCTACACCGCCGCCGCTTTAGCCGCCGCCGCACCACCCCACACCCACGCCGCCGCCGCCCTACGCCGCCGCCGCCTTACGCCGCCGTTCGCCGGAGACCTCGCCGAGGTTGCCCCGCGTCTCTTTTCCTCGGATCGTTCTCTTCTAATCGTTCCGATTCTTCTCTAAACCGTTCCGGTTTTCTAGATCGGTTTTTCGTTCGGTTTTCTTTTCCGAAACCCTAGATCGGATTCGTTTTCTTTTCCGATTTAGTTGCCTTGGACCGTTCGCCGGACCGTTCTTCCTAACGAACGTGATCACCGGATTCTTCTAGGTTAACGAATGTCCGTTCATTTAACCATTCTTCGTTTTCTTTCTCGTCAGATTTATTCCGCGATCGCGATCTCAGATCCGATCGTCGTTCTAGTTTATCTTCTCGCTCGTTTATCGGAATCAGGTGATTCAAGCGCCTGGAGTTTCGTCTCGAAACCACCGTTCCGTCTAATCAACTTGAACAAGTTTTTGCCACCGTAAAATTTGACCTAGTTGCAACTTGCTAGAACCGAGTTGTTTTCTTCCGCCGTTTGTTTCCCGTTTCTTTGTTCGGTTCGTTCTTTCTTTTGCAACCGGAGTTCTTAAATTGAACTATCTGGTTCGTTCTCTTGTTCGAGTTTTACCTGTGCATTAGATGAGTACTTATTGTGTGGTTACTATTGTTTGCTTACGATAGATTGACCGGAGTGTGACGAGTAGATCTATCAAGAGTTTTTGAGTGCGAATCATCTTCATCAACATTGCAGGAAAGTTCACACTTTGATCATACCTTTCTACAACCCATGTTTTATTGCATTAGATCAATCCTCACACATTGCATGGTTAGGATCTAATTAAACTGTGGGATGGGAAGTAGATGAGGTAGTACCTATTACCTGTATTATTATGAAACCTTTGGGAGTTACTTCTACATTGCTTATTATGCCATGCTATGCTAGTAGACGTGGATTGGGTGAGTGATATCCATGACAGATGTGAGTTGATAATTTTAATGGTTTATCTAAGGTGGCAACTTAAACACACATCTGGGTGGATTGAGGCACCTGATGTCTATCAGGACTTGCCTGTTTTTTTTGGACCGCCACCCAGGCTCAAAGGGATCATAACATCTTTCATGCTAGAAACTTCCGTGTGCAGCCACATGCTACTATGGGCTCTGGCGTAGTTGACTAAGTTGTGCGAACTCTTACGGGGTGGACTAGCAGATGTAGGGGATGTAGGTTTACCGGTCTACCCCACATGTAAGGTGCTAGTGCTTCTGAAAGACTATGTCTCAGTCATCCGTCTTCTCAAACACCCTGTAGTGCGAGAAAACAAATGGAGGCGATCGAGTCATGTGGGGAAAAGTGCGCAAACCTCTACAGAGTGTACAAACTAATCATGATTAGCCGTGTCCCCGGTTATGGACATCTTGAGTATCTAGTACTTCAATATCATTGTGAATCTCAACATGTTACTCCTAATTAATGTTGTTGGGTTTTAATTATTTTTAATTGGGATTGAGAATGCTGTCAACCATTCTCAATGTTTCACAACCACCATGATAGTAATTAATCTTATTCCTTTGCAGTAGGGAAAAATTGGCTTTACGCAAAAACCTTATAACCATAGAGCTTTTCCACACCAGCCAAATATGCATATAGTGATAGCCATTGTTCATCATTCTCTATGGTGTGAATTTGCCAGTACATTCAATGTACTGACCCGTTTCGGGCTGCAACGTCTCATGTTGCAGGTTTCTTACGACGAGTAAGTGATACGTTAGGGTTACGATTTCTACACTCAACTTTGGCCGTTGGTGTTGATGGGAAACCACAACCTTGTTGCTTCCGCTATATGGATTGAGGTAATAGTATTTACGTTACTTTATACATGTGATTTACCTCTGTTATAAATCCTTCGAGTACTGTGTGTGTCAGCATACTGATCCAGGGATGACACATAAGCACAGAGACTTGATCCATTCGGGTCGGGTCGCTACAAGACAACAGGTTTAATAGCCATCAAATATTGCAATTCAAACTGGTATTGTTGAAAATGAATAGAACGTAGGTAATGCTTAAATATCACGCTGGATAAATGTCTAAAAATGAAATAAAGGGCTGTATTAACTACACCAGGCATAACTGGAACCTAATATAGCCGTTCAAACTGGTATTGATGCCGTCGAGCGGCACAGTTCTGACTTGCACATAATGAACATCACATTGTGAATGACTGAAATAAACAAGGCATAAATGATCAATATAACAACCAAATATAGCCATTCAAAACTGGACAGAGTCTCACTGCAACCAACCTAACAAGCAAATACAGATAAATAGGGCATATGCTTGAAAACTGGACAAATGCTCACTGCAACCAACCTAGCAAGCAAATACAGATAAACAAGGCATCTGCTTGAAAACTGGGCAAATGCTCACTTCAACCAACCTAACAACCAAATACAGATAAACAAGGCATCTGCTTGATAATTGGACAAATGCTCACTACAACCAACCTAAGAACAAATTACATATAAACAAGACATCTACTCACTATAAACAACCAAATATATTCATTCGTGAAACTGAAGTGGACAATTCATACTTCAACATCACATAGCCCTATTGAACAATATATTTCTGCATAACTGGAACAATTAAACACGGCACAGTTAAAGCACCGCACGGCAAATGCTACTACAACAAAGGGTATGGGTTGGCAAGCTAGAAAAGGTAAGATTTGCTGATAGGATGTTTCCTCACATGTCATGGACGGGATCCTTCTGGTTGGAAGAGCACAGACCCATGGTGCGCTCTCTCATGTCACAGATGGGCTGATTCAGCTTGGAAGAACCTTTGTGGGTGCCCTCCTCACGGTCATGGTCGTGGTCGATGAAATCTGACTTGGCAATTGATGATCCCAAGCCGTCGCCGTAGAACGTGTTCTTCAGAAATGACAAAATGGGCTCGATGGCGTACAAGGATCACAAATCTTTGGCCGCTTGGCGAAGGAGATCAGCAGCAGGGCTGTCAAAGAGATCAATGGCGGTTGAACCAGAGGGGTTCGGGATGGACCACTTAACCTGTGACATGGCTCACGTGAAGCCATCGTTGTTGACGAGCTTTATGTTGTAGCCAGCTTTCCTAAGATACAGTAATACGCTAGCCCGCTGATATGAAGCCTTCGGCATGGCAACGTAGTCAACCTCTTCGTCGGCTTCCGCTGTGAAGTGTTGCTCCCGGATCAATAGGTCGGGGCGACCGGTGGCCACCTTGCCATGACCTACCATAAGATGGACCAGTGAATCTATCGTTTGGTCAAGCAACAACTCTTGTTGTCGATAAACCGCTTGGGCCAATAGATTGAACCATCATAAAAAACAAATGAGAGGGACCACAAAACCAGCACCTCTTGCATGCGGCCCAAAATGATGTACATTGGAAGGGGTGATGTGTTTTCAATATAGAATAATGTACAATTTAGATGTGGGGCCTACTGAGGGAGTCCTGGATTAGGGGGTGTTCGGGTAGCCGGACTATACCTTCAGCCGGACTCCAGGACTATGAAGATACAAGATTGAAGACTTCGTCCCGTGTCCGGATGGGACTTTCCTTGGCGTGGAAGGCAAGCTTGGTGATGCGGATATTCAAGATCTCTTACCATTGTAACCGACTTTGTGTAACCCTAACCCTCTCCGGTGTCTATATAAACCAGAGGGTTTTTAGTCCGTAGGACAACTTCATCATACAACAATCATACCATAGTCTAGCTTCTAGGGTTTAGCCTCCTTGATCTCGTGGTAGATCTACTCTTGTACTACCCATGTCATCAATATTAATCAAGCAGGACGTAGGGTTTTACCTCCATAAAGAGGGCCCGAACCTGGGTAAAACATCGTGTTCCTTGCCTCCTGTTACCATCCGGCCTAGACGCACAGTTCGGGACCCTCTACCCGAGATCCGCCGGTTTTGACACCGACATTGGTGCTTTCATTGAGAGTTCCTCTATGTCGTCACCTTTAGGCCCGATGGCTCCTTCGATCATCAACAACGATGCAGTACAGGGTGAGACTTTTCTCCCCGGACAGATCTTTGTCTTCGGCGGCTTCGCACTGCGGGCCAAGTCGCTTGGCCACCTTGAGCAGATCGAAAGCTATGCCCCTGGCCATCAGGTCAGGTTTGGAAGCCTAAACTACACGGCTGACATCCGCGGGGACTTGATCTTCGACGGATTCGAGCCACAGCCAAGCGCGCCGCACTGTCTCGATGGGCATGATATAGCTCTGCCGCCGAATAGCGCCTTGGATGCCGCACACGCATTGGCTCCGACCATTGATTCGGAGCCTACTGCGCCGATCGAGGATCAGCGGTTGGACGCTGCCTCAGGGGCTGCGATCTCAGAGGCGATCAAGCCGAACTCCAGCCCCGCACTCCGCATGGCCCGTGACTCCGAGGAGCCGGATTCCTTTCTGAACTCCGAGCCCCCCGCGCCCCTGCCGATCAAATCCGATTGGGCACCGATAATGGAGTTCACCGCCGCAGACATCTTTCAGCACTCGCCCTTCGGCGACATCCTGAATTCGCTAAAGTCTCTCTCTTTATCAGGAGAGCCCTGGCCGGACTACGGTCAGCAAGGATGGTATTCAGATGATGAAGAAATTCAAAACCCACCCACCACCCACTTCGTAGCCACTGTCGACGACTTAACCGACATGCTCGACTTCAACTCCGAAGACATCGACCGTATGGACGACGATGCAGGAGACAACCAAGAACCAACGCCTATAGGGCATTCGACAGCCACCTCATCTCACGATGTGTACATGGTGGATACCCCTAGAGGAAGCAACAACGAGGAAAACGGGGATGGAAAGAGGGATCAATCTCTCGAAAAACAATCAAAGCGTCGGCGTAAACGCCGACCCAAGCCCCGCCTCGATAAAGACCCAGCCATAGAGCAGGATGAGCCGGTAGACGACGAGCATGCCTTAGAGCAACCGTCCCAACAGGACAACCCAGATAGAGAAACCGAACATCCCTCCCTCGGCGAAAATGGCATTCCGGACGACCCTACGCCGGACAAGCCCACGAAGCAGAAGAACCTCCACAAACGGCTCATTGCAACCGCACGCAGCCTGAAAAAGCAGAAGCGGAATCTAAAAACTACGGAAGATGCACTCAGGATCAGATGGAGTAAAGTAATCAATACCGCAGACAAATACGGCGACACTCGCCGCACTAAAAGCTATCCGAAGAGAAAGCTACTGCCTGAATTCGATGAGGAGGCCTTAGAGCCCTCGCATTCCAAAAGTGAGAAAACCACACAGTCGGATAGACGACCCCATGGCCAGCATAAAGCGGCAAGCAGCGCCGCACTTAAGCCGGCATGCGACCCACTTAAGGATTCACATCATGGCCCAGCCAGGTCCATTTACGGGCCAAGAAAGCAAGCTCTCGTAAGCAATGCAATAAAGCCATTATCAGAATCCGGCACACCCAAATACAGGGGTGCCATACACCCCCTATGTTTCACCGATGAGGTACTAGATTATGAATTTCCAGCAGGATTCAAACCCGTAAACATAGAGGCATATGATGGAACAACAGACCCTGGAGTCTGGATCGAGGATTATATCCTCCACATACATATGGCTAGAGGAGATGACCTCCATGCCATAAAATACTTACCCCTCAAGCTTAAAGGGCCAGCCCGGCATTGGCTCAAAAGCCTTCCTGAAAACACAATTGGAAGTTGGGAAGAGCTCGAGGACGCTTTCCGAGCAAATTTTCGAGGGACCTATGTCCGCCCTACGGATGCAGACGATCCTAGTCGCATAACTCAACAGCCCGGAGAGTCAGCTCGGCAATTCTGGAATAGATTTCTTACTAAAAAGAATCAGATAGTCGACTGTCCGGACGTTGAAGCCTTAGCGGCTTTTAGGCATAATGTTCGAGACGAATGGCTCGCCAGACACCTCGGCCACGAAAAGCCAAGAACAATGGCCGCACTAACAAGCCTCATGACCCGCTTTTGCGCAGAAGAGGACAGCTGGTTGGCAAGATACAGCACCAGTGACCCAAGTACATCCGAAACTAGGGATGTAACCGGAAAACCGCGGCGCAATAAGGACTGTCGCCAGACTAAGGAAAAAAGTCCGAAGAGCACGGCAGTCAACGCCGGATTCAAAAGCTCACGACAGAATCAGAAAAAGCCACCCCTCCAAGATAACAGGGACGACCTATCCAACCTAAACAAAATCTTGGATAGGATATGTCAAATACACAGCACTCCCGGAAAGCCTGCTAACCATACCCACAGAGATTGTTGGGTTTTCAAACAATCCGGCAGACTCAGCGCCGAACACAAGGGGCTCGACACACCAAGCGAAGACGAGGACGAACCCCAAAAGCAGAGTACTAGGAAACAAAAGAATTTCCCACAAGAAGTAAAAACAGTAATCTTACTGCACATAACAAAACGTGCGACGCCCATAAAGGTACGCGCCCCACGGCCTATCCCAAAGGAATCCCACCACTGGTTGTCAAAACCAATCATCTTCGATCATCTGGATTATTCTAGAAGTGTCAGGAACCCAGGCTGGACTGCCCTGGTACTCGATCCAATAATTGGTAGACTCCAGTTTTCAAATGTCCTTATGGACGGTGGCAGCAGACTCAACCTAATATATGAGGACTCAATCCGCCACATGGGGATCGACCCAAAAAGAATTTGCCACAGCAAAACCTCCTTTCAAGGAGTAACGTCAGGTCCGGACACCCATTGCATGGGTTTTCTCCGGCTCGAGGTTATTTTCGGCTCTGTCGATAACTTCCATCGCGAAAAGCTGACTTTCCACATCGTCCCATTCTCAAGTCGCTATCAAGCACTACTGGGACGCGAAGCTTTTGCCCGCTTTAACGCAATACCGCATTATGCATCTCTTACGCTTAAGATGCCCGGTCCACGCGGCATCATCTCCTTAAAGGGGAAGCAGTGAGAACACCTCCCCCAAGCGGAGGATTGTGCGGCCGCTTTAACAGCCCCACAATACAATGGCTTCACTAGCCAGAACATCAGAACAGGTCATTAAGACCACGAACACGGATAGACGAGTCCGGCTCAAAAGTATCATTGATAAAGGATTAGTGGCCATATACCCCTGCACTAGGGGCTTCACACGTATAAAATAAGAGACAATAAAGCTCAATTTTTCATATTTTACTTTACACTTTGTTTATTTCATATAACTTTTGTTCGGCACGCCCCTTTTTCAACTTAGTTGCTCTCTTTTTACAGATGAACGTCGTGCTCTGCCCGTCCAGGATACGGCACAACGGAGACACAGGCGCAGACGTGCAGTAGGGACTCGTTCCAAGGATTCTTTTCAGATTAAGACCCTGCATAAACCTTTTTACTATCACTTGTTGATACACATCCCCTGGTTCTATGACCAAGGAGGAGGCTGGCGTCTTGGCATGTGGCCACGTCAGAATTCTTGCGCGTACCTGGACACTAGGGGCTTATACCTCAGAGCGTTACCTCGCCCGCTCTCATAAAGACCGAATACCTTAGGGAGTGTTCGGCGTCGCGAGTTTGGCCTTATATGCATCAGCTCCGAGTCATGATTTTGGTCAAATGTTGGGTTGCCCGGCTCCTGTGTTCGGCCGCCTTACGTTCCGCTCTATCAGCTAAGGCGGCACCAGGAGAACTACTGTGATTGTGCCCTGGTTTGGCCAGGTGAGCACCTCAGTAGAGAAAGTCGAAAACCGATTGTCATGATATGGCGTGAGACTGGTCAACCACTCGATGACTCTCCGGAATCTGTAGGATTCCTCCGCATTAACGAAGGGCCGTTTCTCGGCCAGGCACATACGCGCCCTGAATTCGGGCGAGCGCAGTCACCACGAGGGCTACCTAAATAGTCCCATTGACAAGCCCCTATGGCTAAGTGAAAGTGTTAAAGCATTATAGTCCGGTTGCCTAGCTCGCTGCGCTATCACCTCCTTTGTAGGACCAAGATGTTGGATTAAGTGTGAAAATGCGCCTTCTGCGAGCACCCCCGCACTATGTGCGTGGGGGCTGAAGCCAACGACTGCAACCTTTCAGTTTTTGTATATATATCTTAAAACGGCCGCACAGGAGGTGTTCCAAATACTTGAAGGCACAAGTATAAAAGGATACTACAATTCATCAAAATATTGCTTTATAATTACATATGCTACCAGAACATAGCATCCTTCGAGCACTGCGTCTCTATTACACGAGCGCCTTCAAGGACTTCCTGAAAATAGTGCTCGGAGGGTACTCGGCTTTTGTCCGAATCTTGGGATGCAACAACGGTGGTCTCCATCTCTGCCCAGTATGCCTTGACACGGGCAAGAGCCATCCGTGCGCCCTCTATGCATGCTGACCTCCTCATCGCATTGATACGTGGCACCGCGTCAAGGAATTGCTGCACCAAGCTGAAATAACTCTTCGGCTCGGATCTCCCCGGCCACCGATGACCCATGACATACTTCATGGCGAGTCCGGACAATCTATTCAGTTCGGCTCATTGAGCCAGACGATCGTCCACTGCCAGTGGACGCTCTGGATTCTGGAACTGCGACTAGAAAAGCCTTTCTAGTTCGCGATCTTCTTGATCTCGAAAGTATTCGGTCGCATCAGCAGCACTCACTGCCAAATCCAGATAGGTGTCCTCCACACTCCACATCTGGTCCAACGGAGCAAACTTCGGATCGCAAAACTTCCTCCGCAGCATAAAGGGCCTTCCAGCCGCAATCTGTCCGGCCTGACGCAGCTCCTCCTTCGCAGCTCTCATCGCAAAGCGAGCTTCCTTGGCATCAGCAATGGCCTTCTCATGTCCGTCTGTCTCGCCCGGTCTTCTTTCTCAACAAACTTGCAACGGTCAGCAGCACTTTTTAACTTCACGGCCATCTCCTTCTTGCTTCGGCAGTGAGCAGCCTGTTCGGCTCTCAGCTCTTCAAGGGCCTTCTCGGCAGCCGCATCACTTTTCCTAGCTTGTTCCTTAGCTCGGGCAAGTTCCGCCCAAAGACTCTCCACGGCGGCCGCACCATCTGCGTCAAGCACACACATTGTAAGATACTGGCATAAAGCTCCTCTTACCAGATGCCGCCCAAGGAATTGCATACCTTGAGCCTCATCAAGCCGCTCGTTGACGAGCGCGATGTCGGCATATGCCATGTCAAGTTGCCGCTTTAGTTCGGCAAAATCATCAGTTCGGCTCGATTCCGGACACTTCGCCACCTGTATACAAAGGCGACATTTTAGACCTGGGGTTATGATCCTCTGCGCGCCGTCAATTTTGACAACGCACAGAGTCTCAGGGGCTACTATCTACACAGGGCGCATCTTGTTTATGCGCAACTGACAAAGAAGTACATTATCAAACGTACCTCAAAACCCGTCAGCAAACTTCTGACGGCCTCATGCAATCCGCTTTCCGCAGACAAAATCCTTCCAATCACTGTACCCATCAATGCACGGTGCTCCTCTGAGATAGAAGCTCGCCCTAGCAGAATCATCAGCTCCTCCGACCGCGCATCGGACGGCGCCGGACTCGTCCTATGACCTCCATCGAAGGCCGGACGCGGAGAACCTTGGGGGACATATGGCTACCTTCCACCCCTGCCGGATTCGGAGAAACCCTCCACGACAACACCTCAGGGTCGCCCGCCTCGCCAGGCGGTGTGGTAGGGGGAGGCGTTCCACTCTCCATCATCTCTGGAAGAAGATCCCCCGAAGACGAGCTCTGCTGAGAAGGGCTGAGGTCCGAGCTACAAAGTAAAATTTCGGTTAATCTTCTTAGATAAAAAGCAAGGATTTCTCTCATCCCTCTAAAGGAAAATCTTTCTCTACTTACGGCTCACTGGAGGGCTGATCCCTTTGACGGCGTAGTTCGGCCGAGGATCTCCCCGGCGTCGGACCCTCTGACGAGGACTTTTCCCCCCGCTTTGAGGCCATGGTCTCTGGGTCGTCAGAGGCGGACCTCTTCTTCCCCTTAGGAGAGGAATTGTCGGTTCTTCCCTTCGGAGAAGCCTCCTTCGAGGAGGCCATAGTTTCCTTGTCCTCCCCCTCACTTCCCTCCAAAGGCACGATCTTCAACATCCTGACTAGCACGGGATCTGGCCTGGTCTCAAGAAGGGGAGCCGGACACCTGATCAGCTTTGTCTTCGCTATCCACTCCTGTTTAAAAGGACAACTCTTTTAGGGGCGAATTTATGACAATTTTACGGATAGCGAGTCCGGGCACAAGGTTAATTACTTGAGTATCCGGGCGATTGCAGCTTAAACCTGCGTCCTCGGTCAAATCCGGACACATTGCTTGTGATCCGTAGAACATTTTATACATGTCCACGGGCGTTGCGCCCATAAATGCTGCAGAGCTCGTGGTCCCTCTGGATTAAACTCCCACAGACGAAGGGAGCGACGTTTGCCGGGCAGTGTTCGACGAATCAGCATGACCTGCGTCACCTTGACCAGGTTGAGGTCTCTTTCTAAGAGATCCCTAATGCGGCCCTGCAACAAGGGCACGTCTTTGGATAACCCCCAATCTAATCCTTTGTTGACCCATGACGCTAGCCATGGTGGGGGACCCGAGCGAAAGGCAGGAGGCGCCACCCACTTGGTGCTCCTGGGAGCGGTGATATAGAACCACTCTCGTTGCCACAAGCCGAGCTCCTCTTGAAAGGAGCCCTCGGGCCATGGAGCATCAACATTCTTACTTATGACAGCGCCTCCGCACTCTGCGTGCCGTCCCTCGATCATCTTCGGCTCCACTCCAAAAGTCTTGAGCCATAATCCGAAGTGAGGAGTAACACGGAGGAACGCTTCGCACACAACGATGAACGAGGAAATGTGGAGGATGGACTCCGGAGCTAAGTCATGAAATTCCAGCCCATAATAGAACATCAGCCCCCTCACGAAGGGATCCATCGGGAAGCCTAACCCCCGAAGGAAGTGAGACATGAACACTACGCTCTCACCGGGCTGGGGACTGGGAATAGCCTGCCTTTGAGCAGACAACCTATGGAAAATTTCGGCGGTCAAGAACTTAGCCTCTCTCAACTTTAGCACGTCCTCCTCCATCCATCGGCCTTGAAGGTCAGAACCGGACATTGTCGAAGGTCCGAAATGCCTGGAATCTGGAGCCTAGGGTGATGGAACTCGAGGCGACGGGCGAACTTGTTTTGAGATTGGAGAAAAGGAGTAAGGCCTTGGTCTCTTTATAAGAGGTTGAATACCAGGAGCCCTCCCCGTAACTGTTTGGGACTCGCCTTTAATCGAGAAGACATGCTAATGGGCACGATTGGGTTACCCACGTCCGTATTGATGAGAATCCCGTAAATAAAGGGGACACGATCTCTGCTTTGACAAGACGTGCCAAGGAAACCGCCTCGCAAAACATGCTGAGGTGGAAAAGTGAAAACGATTCGAATAAAGGCTTGGCCGTAGTGTGATGTCACGCTGCAGAATACGTCAGCGGATTAGATTTGTGTTAATATTATTCTCTCTGTGGCAATACGTGGAAACTTATTTTGCAAAGCCGGACACTACTCTTGGTGTTTACAAACTTTTATGAAGAATTTGGAGGAGGAACCGTCCTTGCAATGCCGAAGACAATCTACGCGCCGGACTCGTCGTCATTGAAGCCTGGTTCAGGGGCTACTAAGGGAGTCCTGGATTAGGGGGTGTTCGGGTAGCCGGACTATACCTTCAGTCGGACTCCAGGACTATGAAGATACAAGATTGAAGACTTCGTCCTGTGTCCGGATGGGACTTTCCTTGGCGTGGAAGGCAAGCTTGGCGATGCGGATATTCAAGATCTCCTACCATTGTAACCAACTTTGTGTAACCCTAACCCTCTCCGGTGTCTATATAAACCGGAGGGTTTTTAGTCCGTAGGACAACTTCATCATACAACAATCATACCATAGGCTAGCTTCTAGGGTTTAGCCTCCTTGATCTCGTGGTAGATCTACTCTTGTACTACCCATATCATCAATATTAATCAAGCAGGACGTAGGGTTTTACCTCCATCAAGAGGGCCCGAACCTGGGTAAAACATCGTGTTCCTTGCCTCCTGTTACCATCCGTCCTAGACGCACACTTCGGGACCCCCTACCCGAGATCCGCCAGTTTTGACACCGACACCTACCTCTCGATACAGATAACAACCATGAAGGCCAGGTAGTTAAGGACGCGGTACGCAGAGTATGATGTAGGTCGAACCCAGCAATCCGAGCATGTGGGAGGGAATCCTGACAACGCATGAGCTCGAGCTTTGGTTGAATGACATGCGACGGTGACCGGCCCTAACACGAACTAGGAGGAATCCATTCATGGCCGACACATACCCCTCGTTATCGGTCAAAGGGATGATATATATACACTCGGGGAGCCCAAAGATATGTGTGTCGTCACAAAAATCCGCACAAGGGAGACATGGTCGATCTGAAGGCCCCGTATACACTGCATGCGGCCCAAAAATATGTATGGGTACGGTGATGTGTGATGTGTTTAAATCCCGGATGCACAACTTCAATGGGCCATCAACTACATTACAAACTGAACAGCGTACCCGACCCCAAGCCTGGTTCAATACGTACGATGTTGGTTTCCCAACTTCGAGGAGGCGGTGGCAGGGGGGTCGTCCAACGCATGCACTCAAACTTTATTTGGTCTAACATGGCACACATAGCAATAGGAAACCATCATGGTCAAACCCTTCTCGTTGTTGGGTTAAAGGGATAGATTGCGTTGGCCCCCCTAATTATCGGTAAAGGATAATATATATACCTCGGAGAGCCTATAGATATGTGCATCATCTATAAACTGCACAAGGGAGACATGCTCGATGAGAACACCCTACCACCTATACCCCGCATGAGTCCTGAAAAAGGTTTATATAATCGCCATGACAGGTCACTATAGAGTCAATCATTCTTTAACTTTTTAGAGCAAAAAATAACCAATAAAAACATAGTCTACAAATTAGCAAAACAAGGATCTCAAGGTCTATATAATCGCCATGACTGGTCACTATAGAGATATTTATCTCTTTATGTCTATAATGACCGTGTCATATCATTTAAATGAAGCTTGAGATATGCAACTTCCCACTGGGTCACCCATCCTTGGACTAATCCAGCCCGAGCACGCTTAAATTTTGCATTCTATTCGACTAGGCTAGCCGATGGGAAGCCGCACCTTGCTCATAGGAATTGCCTCCTTGCCTTTAAGGCATTTCACGCTGGTCACCCTATGGGACCTACTCCCTCCTATCACACACATTTGTGCTTTTAGAAACTGTGTGTAATATTTGCATGGCCAGTGTGTCACCGCCTAACCTTCAATGAGCACTGGTAGCGGGAAACCGATGGGAGAAGAGGCGGGAAACCGAAAAGAGGAGTGGCGGGAAATGGTAGCCTGTTTGGATATATAACAACATTAATATAGAAAATGTAGTAGAGAAGGAAGCGTGAGCTAGCACGACGCATGCGCACAGTGCTTACCCATGTATTGCATGTGCTGTCGAAAGGGCTGAGGATTGTCGTTCGATCTGGGAGCATCCAACGGTGTAGACGTACGATCCGTGGGGTTTGGATTCTGGCCAATCAAAACACACGACTCAGATCGCACGCGCAGCAGGGGGAGGAGGGCATCGGCGACGGTTTGGTAGGCACACGGCTTTCATGAGTGAACCTTGTGCTATTTGAAAACATTTCGTGAGAAGAATCTCGGTTTTTAAATCCCTGTAAATCCAAAACTCACCCGAAAATAGTGAAACTTGGCATGGTGTCACGACATGGCACATGTATGTCGAGGAATTTTTTTTGACCATTTTGGCGCTAGTTTTATTACAAGCCTCTTACAAACCGGAGCTTCTCTCAAAGAAGCCTCGTGGTTCTGATAGGGAAACGTGTCCCCCTTGTGGGCGAAACGATAATCACTGCCTCTTTTCGCCTTGTATTTTCTTCTACGGGCAACATGGAACGACAGGATATCCGTGCTGGAATTTAAACTTATTCAGGGTTTTGACCTTTTTATACATTAATTGAGTTTCCTAGGCATTTAATGTCCATAATTCAAATCTGAACTTCAAATACATGCTCCAGATGACCAAAATGGCTAGAAAAATTATACATGGGTCGTTGGGTGCATGTATAGGTCCCATGCCAGGAATGGGAACGAATTACAACCGTACCAGCATCCTGGCTCGTCCTCAAACATTTCGAATCTTGGTTTTTAAACACCCGTAAATCCTAAACTCACCAGAAAGTCATGAAAGTTGGCATGGTGTCACGTCATGGCACATATATGTCGTGGTAAAAACATTGTCCAATTTGGGCCAAGCTCTATTACACACCTCTTACAAACCGAAGCTTCTCTCAAAGAAGCCTCGTGGTTCTGATAGGGAAACGTGTTCCCCTTGTGGACGAAATGTAATCACTGCCTCTTTTCACCTTGTATTTTCTTCTATGGGCAACATGGAACGACATGATAGCCGTGCTGAAATTTAAACTTATTCAGGGTTCATTTGGCCTTTTTATACACTAATTCAGTTTCATAGGCATTTAATGTCCAAAATTCAAATACGAACTTCCAATACATGCTCCAATTCACCAAAATGGCTAGAAAAATTATACATGTGTTCTTGGGGGCATGTTTAGGTCCCATGCCAGGAGTGGGAATGAATTACAACCGTACCAGCGTCCTGGCTCGTCCTCAAACATTTGGAATCTCGGTTTTAAATCCTCGTAAATCCTAAACTCAGCAGAAAGTCATGAAAGTTGGCATCGTGTCACGTCATGGCACATATATGTCATGGTAAAAACATTGTCCAATTTTGGCCAAGCTTTATTACAAACCTCTTACAAACCGGAGCTTCTCTCAAAGAAGCCTAGTGGTTCCGATAGGGAAACGTGTTCCCCTTGTGCGCGAAATGTAATCACTACCTCTTTTCGCCTTGTATTCTCTTCTACGGGCAACATGGAACGATAGGATATTCGTGCTGAAATTTAAACTTATTCTGGGTTCGTTTGGCCTTTTTACACACTAATTGAGTTCCCTAGGCATTTAATGTCCATAAGTCAAATCTGAACTACAAGTACATGCTCCAGTTCACCAACATTGCTAGAAAAATTATACATGTGTCCTTGGGTGTATGTTTAGGTCCCATGCCAGGAATGGGAATGAATTACAACCGTACCAATGACCTGGCTCATCCTCAAACATATGAAATCTCGGTTTTTAAATCCCCATAAATCCAAAACTCACCAGAAATCATCAAAGGTGGCATGGTGTCACGTCATGGCACATATATGTCATGGTAAAAACATTGCCAATTTGGGCCAAGATTTATTACAAATCTCTTACAAACAGGAGCCTGTCACAAGAACCCTCGTGGTTTCAATAGGGAAACGTGTCCCCTTGTGGGTGAAACGATAATCGCTCCCTGTTCTAGGCTTATATTTTCTTCTACACGCAACATAGAATAACGGGATATTCACGCTGAACATTGAAATTATTTAGGGTTCGGTTGACCTTTTTTATTCATTAATTGAGTTTTCTAGGCATTTAATGTCCATAATTCAAATCTGAAGTACAAATACATGCTCTAGTGCACCAAAATGGCTACAAAAAACGTACATGTGTCCTTGGGGTGCATGTTTAGGTCCCATGGAACGAATGGGAATGAATTAAGCCGTCTCGTCGTCCTGCCTTGGCCACAAACATTGCGAAACTCGGTTTTTATATCTCTGTATATCCAATACTCACCAGGAAATCATGAAACTTGGCATGGTGTCACTACATGGCACATATAATTGTCCAATTTGGGCGAATCTATATTACAAGCCTCTTACAAACCGAAGCTTCTCGCAACCCTCGTAGTTCTGGTAGGGAAACATGCCCCTCTTGTGGGCGAAATGATAATCGCTGCCTCTTCTCGCCTTGAACATTGTTTTCTATAGGCAACATAGAATAACAAGAGTGTCGTGCTGAAATTTGAAACTGTTCAGGGTTCGTTTGGCCATTGTATATATTAATTAAGTTTTCTAGGCATTTAATGTAGTCCATAATTCAAATTTGAACTACAAGCACATGCTCCAGTGAAGCAAAATGGGTGGGATATCATACATGTGTCAGTGGGTGCATGTTTAGGTCTCATTTAAGGACAGGGAATGAGTTACAAAGTTCTCGTCGTCCTGAAACATTGAGAATCTCGGTTTTTAAATCCCAGTAAATCGAAAACTCACCCAAAAAACATGAAACTTGGCATGGTTTCATGACATGGCACAAATATGTCGTGGTAAAAAATCGTCTAGTTTGAGATAAGGCGCACACATTAATAGCCAATGATGTCCTTTTGAAACAAATAGCTAACATGTTAATATTGCAAACGGTTGTATTATATGAACGTGTCAAAATTTAACCATACTCGGTGGCGTGCGTGCAGCTATTTGATTAGACAGGACGAGCGCTAGAAGTCCGCCATGCAAGCTCGACGGGACGCGTGCAAGCAGTCCGCCGCGCGGGCTCGATGGGACGCGTGCATCCTGTCCACCTCGCAGGCTTGACGGGACAAGTGCGAGCAACAAGGACGCCCATGCTCACCGGGAAGCGAGCTCTTTGAGATCCATCCACCAGCCGCCACCCGCCTCGTCACAACTTCTCCATTAATGGGTTAATTAAAGCACCTAGAAGGAGGGTGTTTGCTTGATCCCATGGCAACATTTGCTTTGTTCGTGTTCAACTCGTATTCTGGCCTAATTTAAATTTGTAAGTGCATCTAGTGCCACCCCTAGTTGGTTTTGGAGTATTGACGACAAACCTAGTTGAGGGACTAATGTGTTTGTGAGAATTGCAGGATAACACAGGTAGAAGTCCCTCATTGATACGATTTTCCTACCAGAGATGACCCCTAAAAATGTATGAAGACATTGAAGTCAAAGGTGGTATGTGAAGACATTCACCTTGAAGACTATGACAAGAGAAGACATCGCATGAAGACTATGGAGCACGAAGACTTAGATCTTTCGTAGTTCTTTTTCTTCTTTGTTGAGTCATAGGAACCACCGTACTGTTAAGTGGGGTCCAAGAAAACCAGTCAGAATGACCGAAGTGATGCTTAACCAAAATCATATGTTTTCGAGTGAAGACTATGAGAGCGGATCTTGTTCAGAGTTGGACAAGTCAACTTTGCTTGTAGCCCAAGTAATGTTGCCGTGTGTGTTTGAAATCTGACCGTTGGAACACGTGTCAGTTCCTTAGTGACCCAGGGTCATTTCGGACAAATCAGGTTGGGTTGCCTAGTGGCTATAAATAGCCCACCCCCTACAACCATAAATGGTTGGCTACTCAGAGTTAAAGTACGGTTTTGTCGTTTGAGAGCAACCCACCTCGAAGCCTTTGAGAGATAATTCCTTGAGAGGATAAAGCCCTAACCACCCAGAGCCAAAGAGTGTTAGTCATCACTTAAGTTTTCTTGTCTGTGTGATATGAAGACTTTTTAGACTTGAGGATTGTGAATCCTCCAGCTGGTTACGCGTCGCGTTCTGAGCATCCAAGAGTCATTGTGGATCGCCGGTGAACGAAATCTGTGAAGGTTTGGAAGTCTACCTTGAAGACTTACCAGAGTAATTGGGCGAGGACTGGGTGTCCTTAGCTCAAGGGGAATAAGGTGAAGACGAGGTCTTCTGAGTTGAATCTCAGCCTCCCTAACCAGACGTACAGTTGTCACAGCAACTAGAACTGGTCCAGCAAATCATTGTCTTCAACGAGTCACTGGTTTCATCCTTCCCTTCCCTTTACTTACTGTTGGTTCTTGTGAAGTCATTGTACGATAGCATCACCATTCGACTTCACTAAGTGATTACGTGTACTGATTGGCTTCTCAACATCTTCCTACCTGATCCTTACTGCCTAGCTGCTATTTGTCATTGTGCTTTCACTTCATTGAATACATGACTATGGTTTGCCTAGTGTAGTCTACCTTCCGCTGCATGATAATAGGTTTATTTCAATCATTTGTCTTCGAAACTTACATGTTTTGAAGACTTTCATAAAAATCGCCTATTCACCCCCCCTCTAGTCGATCACTAGCACTTTCAATTGGTATCAGAGCATGCTACTCCCTTGTTCTGTGTGATTCGGTTTAACCACCTGGAGTTTTAGCTATGTTGACTGCAGGGATAATTAAAGTCTCCGCTGCGTGCCCCGTCTTCGATGGAACTGAATATCCCTACTAGAAGAATAAGATGTGCATGCATCTTGAAGCCATTGATGTCGACCTATGGTATGTCGTCAAGAACGGCGTTCCCAAGGCTGGAGAAGGTGTCACTGCCGCTGATATCAAGAAGTTCGTTCAACTGGACTCTACTGCCAAGAATATCATCTGTGGTCTTCTGAACAAAGGATAGTATGGCCGCGTGAGTGCTTTGGAAACGTCAAAGCTAGTCTGGGACTGGCTGTCCAAGGTCAACGAAGGCGTCTCAACCCAGAGAGATCAGAGAATCACTGTCCTTCGCAACCTCTTCAACCGCTTCAAGAGAAATGGCAATGAGAATGTCCATCTCACGTTTGATCGACTCACTGACATCACAAATGAGCTTCAAGCCCTCAGCGCTACTGAGATCACCAAGCATGAAATCGTCAAGACACTCCTGAGATCACTTGACAGTTCGTTTGACACCCTAGCCCTAATGATTCAAGAACGTCCTGATTTCAAGACACTTGATCCGTCTGACATACTTGAAAGGCTCAACACACACGAGTTTCAGCTTTCTAAGAAAAAAGACATCTACGGTCCCAACTATGGGCGAACTCGTGCCTTGAAGGCAAAGGCTGTCTCCTCATGTGAAGAAGAATGTGACAGAAGTTCTGATGATCCTGAAGACATTGGAAGGGAGCTTGCTATGCTTGTGAAGAAGTTCCAAAAATTCACCAAGAAGAAAGGCCTTAGAAAGTCGTCACGATCAAGCTCAAGGAATGATGAAGCTTCTGCTTGTGACTACAAGAAGAGAACATGTCACAAGTGCAAGAAACCTAGCCACTACATCTCTGAGTGTCCACAGTGGGACAATGAGAACAACAACAACAAGAAGAAGAGCAAGGAGTATGACTCTGACGACAAGAAGAAGAAGAAATACTCAAAATCTTCTTCCAAGTCTTCCTCCAAGTCTTCATCGCACAAGAAGAGCTCATCTAGCAAGGCACGTGCGTTTGTTGGCAAGGAAATGGACGCTGAGGATGAGTCCGCTTCTGAGGAGGCGGAGGTGGAGTCTGAGGAGGAGTCCGATTCTGGCGTTGCAAGTCTGGCTACAGCATACGTTGCCAAGTCCATCTTCAACACTGAAGAAAATGACTTCATCATCGACACCGATGCAAATGACAAGGACTACTCCGCTCCTTCCTACTGCTTCATGGCACGCGGTGCCAAGGTAAACACACGCACTACTCACTATCAAACATCTAGTGACGATGACTCTGATTGTGGTTCCAAACCCAGCTACAAAACACTTGCTAAAATTGCAACTGAACAACAGAAAACCATGGAACACATTCAAAAACTGTTAGACAAAAGCGATGATTTGTTAGACGCTAAAATGACTCGATCTCAGTCCTTAATTGAAGACATAAAAAAATATTCACGTTAAGTATGAGTAACTTAAAAGTCGTCATGAAACGCTCTCAACAGCTCATGAAAGGCTTTCCTATGATTATCTTCAAAGGAATCAAGATCTTGAGAAATTGAGACTGGCTCATGAAGATCTTCAAAAGGAAAACGAGTCACTTCGTGCTGAACAGATCAGTTCAGCTCAGGAAGGATTTGAACCACCATGTCTTAAATGCATTGAGCGTGATAACACTACTTCTGTTGCTGAATGTTCTACTGCTGCTACTATTGCAATATCTTCAACTGTTGATGTGGAAACTAACCCCTCTGCTGAGGACACCACTCTATTGCTGATGAGAATGCTAGGTTGAAGACACTGCTTGAAACAGGGATGTACAAATGTCTCAAAGGGCATCAGACACTATGTGATGTCCTCAAAAGGCAGATCCTGAACCGAAACCCTAGGAAAGAGGGTGTTGGGTTCGTAAGGAAAATGAATGCTGATGGCTCTTACTGGAAACCTGAGCAGTACCCCAAAACCACATGGGTTGCTGCAAAGGAACCTTCAGCAGATCCAGCCACCCTATCTGGCTTCACTTGTGCTAACCCCATTGTTATTGATGAATCCTTTGATGCAAACTATAAACTATTTAAGAATCAGAATGGTGAAGTGTTTGCCAAGTATATTGGTACTAACTGCAGGAATGGACCGCCTATGAAGAAGATCTGGGTGCCGAAAAGGTGTTTGGAGAATCTTCCTGTGAATGTCATCATGACACCACAGGTGAAGAAGACAAACCCCAGACCACAGGCTTCACACGGTCCAAAGGCTTCATACAGACAGAGGACTCACCTGAGTCACACTAACGCAAATGTTTTGCAGGGAATCCATACTCAGGCCTATGAATATGAGCGCGGTTCATCAAACCGCCATGTTCATAAGACCAAGAACTATTCTGCTTATTCTAATGAATACTATTGTCCACCTGCAAGACTTTTTGCTAGGGCTCCAAAGCCAAAGTTCTCAGATGCTGCACTTAGACTTATTGCTTCGAAGCCACCCCTGAAGATGTGGGTGGCTAAGAAAGCTTAACTCTCTTTTGCAGGGAAAGGTCTCCAGCCGAAAACCAAAATCGTCTGACACTATTGCTGGGGACCTTAAACATCTTGTAGGGTGCAAGATCAAATGCCCAAATGGTCTTACTATGTACTTTGTTTCTGAATCGCCTGCAACTTGCCCTATCAGTCCTAATCTCGATCTAAGCTTTAATAATCCACTGGTTCGTCACATGTTTTTGCTTCACAATTCTCTTCGTGAAGCCTATCCCCCTAACTGCACTGTAGGGTACGACACCAGCTGCTTCAGAATGGATTATTGATAGTGGGTGTACAAATCACATGACTGGCAAGCGAAGCCTTCTCATGGACTCAACTTTATGTCCATCAGACAAAAGTCACATCACATTTGCTGACACTGGTAAAAGCAAGGTATTGGGTCTAGGTAGAGTTGCAATCTCAAAGGATCAACACATGGATAAAGTCATGCTTGTTGAATCCCTTGGTTTCAACTTAATGTCTGTCTCAATGCTTTGTGATTTAAACATGATTGTGATGTTTGGAAAATATCGTTGCCTTGTACTAATGGAATCTGACAAGTCTCTAGTGTTTGAAGGGTATCGAAAAGATGATTTGTATGTTGTAGATTTCTCAGCAGGACCACAACTTGCAGTATGTCTTCTAGCAAAATCTTTTGAATGCTGGCTCTGGCATCAAAGGTTAGGCATGATGGCATGAGGAACCTCCACACCCTTGCAAGGAAGAAGCATGTCATAGGCATCGAGGGCGTCAAGTTCAAGAAGGATCACTTATGTGGTGCTTGTGAAGCAGGAAAGATGACGAGGGCCAAGCATCCCTCGAAGACAATCATGAAAACGACTCAACCCTTTGAACTGCTACACATGGATCTTTTCGGTCCCACTCATTACTCAACTCTTACTACTACTGCTTGTCTCTATGGCTTTGTCATTGTTGATGATTATTCAAGATATACTTGGGTGCATATAATCCTTTACAAGACTGAAGTGCAGGATGTCTTCAGACGCTTCCCCAATCGAGCAATGAACAACTATGGCGCCAAGATAAAGCACATCAGAAGTGACAATGGCACTGAATTCAAGAACACTGGCCTAGATACATATCTTGATACTTTGGGCATCACACACAAATTCTCAGCTCCGTACAAGCCACAGCAGAATGGCGTCGTCGAACGCAAGAACAGAACACTTATTGAGATGGCTCGGACGATGCTTGATGAATACAAGACTCCAAGAAAATTCTGGCCTGAAGCCATTGACACTGCATGCCATATCATCAACCGTGTTTATCTTCACAAGCTTCTGAACAAGGCATCCTATGAGCTCCTTACTGGCAAGAAGCCAAATGTCAGTTACTTCAGAGTATTTGGCACCAAGTGCTGGATCAAGGATCCACATCACACTTCAAAATTTGCACCAAAAGCACATGAGGGTTTTATGCTTGGATATGGAAAGGATTCGCACTCCTACAGAGTCTTCAATCTCTTTCATTACAAAGTGGTTGAAACAGTGGATGTGCGGTTCGATGAAACTAACGGCTCACAAAGAGAGCACTTGCCAAATGTGCTAGATGAAGTTCCATCCAGTGAATCAATCAAACTTATGGGAACTGGAGAAATCATACCTTCTGAAGCTCAACCTAAAGAACTTATCATCTCCGCACCTGATCAACCTGAAGACAATGCTCAGCCTGAAGACAATCCCTCTAACAATGACAATGATCAGCAAGAGCAAAATCTTCGTCCTGTACATCCTCGTGTTGCAAATGAAGTGCAGATTGAGAGAATAATCGATAGCATCAATGCACCAGGTCCACTCACTTGTTCAAGGACGAAGATTTTTGTGGGCACTTCACATTCGTCTCAATAACAGAACCCAAGAAAGTTGAAGAAGCCTTCATGCAACCTGAATGGATTCAAGCTATGCAAGAAGAGCTTCAACAGTTTGAGCTGAATAATGTATGGGAACTGGTTAAGCGTCCCGATCCTCGGAAGCACAATATAATAGGCACCAAATGGATATATCGCAACAAGAAAGATGAGCATGGTCAAGTTGTCAGAAACAAAGCTCGTCTCGTTGCTCAATGATACACTCAAGTTGAAGGGATTGACTTCGATGAAACATTTGCTCCTATGGCTAGACTTGAAGCCATACATATACTGCTGGCCTATGCAAGTCATCATAACATACTTCTATATCAAACGGATGTGAAGAGCGCTTTTCTCAATGGCAAGTTTGAAGAAGAAGTGTATGTCGCACAACCACCTAGCTTTGAAGATCCAAAACATCCTGACATGGTATACAAGCTCAACAAGGCACTGTATGGCCTCAAACAAGCCCCTCGGGCTTGGTATGACACACTCAAAGACTTCTTGAAGAGCAAAGGCTTTAAATCTGGTTCCCTCGACCCCACTCTCTTCACGAAGACATATGATGGTGAACTATTTGTGTGCCAAATATATGTGGATGACATTATCTTCGGCTGCACCAATCAGAAATACAGTGAAGAGTTTGGATATATGATGCAAGAGCAATATCAGATGTCCATGATGGGTGAGCTGAAGTTCTTCCTTGGTATTCAAATACATCAGCAACGCAACGGCATCTTTATATCTCAAGAGAAGTATCTCAAAGATTGCCTAAAGAAGTTCGGTATGCAAGACTGCAAAGGCTTCACGACGCCAATGCCATCCAAACATCATCTGGGTCCCGACGACAATGGTAAAGAGTTCGAGCAAAAGGTATACCGCTCCATGATTGGTTGTTTACTTTATCTATGTGCATCTAGGCCAGATATTATGCTTAGTGTTTGCATGTGTGCTCGATTCCAAGCGGCACCAAAGGAATCGCATCACTTAGTTGTGAAGAGAATTCTTCTTTGGCTTACACCCCAACTCTAGGATTATGGTATCCAAAGGGCTCAGAGTTTGATCTGGTTGGATTCTCAGATGCTGATTATGCTGGTGACAAGGTGGATCAAAAGTCTACATCAGGCACATGTCATTTTCTGGGACGATCACTTGTATGTTGGTCTTAAAAGAAGCAAAACTGTGTATCTCTCTCCACTGCTGAATCTGAATACATTGCTGCTGGATCTTGCTGCGCTCAGCTTCTGTGGATGAAGCAAACACTCAAAGACTATGGCATTCATCTGAAGCAAGTGCCACTCTACTGCGATAACGAAAGCGCCATCAAGATTGCCAACAACTCAGTTCAGCACTCGAAGACAAAGCACATTGAAATTCGTCATCACTTTCTCAGAGATCATGTTGCGAAGGAAGATATTGATATCATACACGTCAACACTGAAGAGCAATTGGCAGATATCTTCACCAAGCCCTTGGATGAGAAGAGATTTTGCAAGTTACGGTGTGAGCTAAATATCTTGGAATCCTCAAATGTCCTGTGATCAGGCACACATCCTAACACTTATGCAGATTGATGACTTAGATGTGCAACACACGAAGTAAAGTATATCTTAAATCAATGAAGACATACATTCTAAGTGTGAATACATTAATGTGGAATTTGACTTCGGAGCGCCACGATAATTGTGCGCCGTGTCTGGGTCTAATACTTCCTATACGGTGGGTAATGCCACCACAAAATTCGTCTGTTTGAAGTGTTTTACCCATGGTGTTACATTTGCTGTGTCTTCACATTTGGTTTGGCTTCAATCTCGACATGTCTTCATGATTATCTTCATTATGTTGATCATATATATATATACTAGTGTTCTGTCCTCTACAGCATTCACTTATACCTATGTCTTCTTGTTGAATCTTTTGAACTAAGTGAATGTGATCGGACCCTAACCTCTCTATGCTTTCTATCTCAAACTCTATCTCTCCAAATCATATGCATTCTATTGAAACTGTCGAATATCTTCTCTGCGTCCTTATCAGCAGAAGATACAGAGACAAACATTATGTCCATTTTCAATGCTAATTCCTTCACCTGAAACCCGGAGAAGTGGGAACGACCACCTGACAATCCAGGCATGCGTGGGAACGTGGAACAACCTCCGATATGTTGCATGATGGCCACGTGTTCTTCAGATGTGAATCGTCAGGGGCACCTGTGTAATAACGCTGTGCTGTCCCTATCCCTATAAATACACGCCTTACCACAGTCATTATCCTTTCTTCCACTCTTGCATGAACCCTAGCGCCACCGCTAGCCCTCGACGACGCCGGCGACGAAGCGCTTAGCTGCCGTGACCTCTCCGACGCCGTCTTCACGCCGGCCGCGGACATCATCTTCTCTGTCGTCGCCGTAGGTGTCCTCCGTCACCAAGTTAGGGCACGGACGATGGAACTGCTCGGCTTCCTCTTCCACTCCGTCTAGCAGTTCCTTGTGTGGTAAATAAAACTTCCTTTTATGGCCCCTTTGATCCTATAGATTCGTCACTTTCTACCACAAGCAGTTTGTATTCACACAAGTTGGATCCACTTCATACTGCATCTCATATTATGCCTAGTATGTTCACTTATGATTCACAAAGTAGTTAGATTCCTCACTTGTACTGATCTGTGGATTCGTACAAATCTGGAACCAACTCCTTATCTATGAGTGAATGTCTTCGCACGATGAGGTCAATGTCTTCTAAACTGATTTATCTTCAAAATCTTCTGAGAATGCATATGACCTCTTCCCCTTCCCTCGCACCTTAATGCTGTCATAGGTACATGTCCATGGGAGAATCCCTTGGTTCTCATAGTCTGCATTCATTTGCAAAATTCTTACAGCATCATATAAATTCTCCCGAAGCCAGTTCCTGTTTGTCCAACAAGCGAAAGCCCTTGAAGCCTTTGAACGTATTGAAGCCATTCAGTTTAAAGTTCATGGCTGCAAAGAAATCAGCAAGGAAGGGTGGCAGAAAGCGTCGAGGTGAAACGTCAAGAGATCTGCCCGATGACCTCTCAGAACTGTACAAGACAGATCCAGAAGAGGAGTACAATCAGCGCAAGACACGAATCCAATGGATTCGACAATATTGGGCAGAACAGTGGTTCAAGTCCAGGTTTGTAACAAAGGAATATGCTGAGAAGAATGCCATCAAGCGACCATGGGGAGACATCCTATATAGAAATCTTCAACCCAGGTCCAGAGATTAAGCCATTGAACAAGGCTTCTATCCCTGCATGGTCCGTGGACCACAGCCTGTGGATGCTGACCCATCGTCATTGCTATGGTGTCATGACGACAATCTGTTCAAACGCAACTTCCAGTTTGCCCAGAATTCGGCGAAGCAGAACAAGAAGTCATTGGGACTAGACTTCAACCCTGGTCCCTCTGCTCCTCGTGTCGATGGCACCCGCGAAGCTGAACCCAATCTTGTTGGGCCCTTCTACAACCTGGAAGGTCTCATCACTCATATCGTGGTTCAAGGGACAGCTGTGGATGAGCCTGCAGAATCTGATGAAGCGCCTGCAGCACCGAGGCCAAAGAAACTGAAGCAACCTAAAGCTTCAAAGCCTGCCTCAGCACCAAAAATCTCACGGGCGAAGCCACTGGCTACTACACCTCCTGAAGACAGTGTGCAGTTTGAAGATCTGTCACGCATCTCCAAGCCCCCGAGAGTCAAGATGCCTCTGCCACACACCAGCCAAGAACTGACTGCTGCTGCTATTTTGCACAACGATACCATTGATCTATCCAGCGATGAAGATCTTGCAGATGACGCTCTTGAGCAACTGATCAAGAGCAAAGAAGAAGCAGAAATCTTCAACAATTTGCCTCTCTTTGACGTGGCAATTATCCACGACTTCATCGATGAGTGGTTCGACACGCCCAACCTCAGCTTTGAAGATCTGCAACTTCCCATTGGCCTCAGTGTCGCCTTCCATGGCGCCATTGCTTCAGAGCTAGCTCTAGCTCAGCGCATCATCGAACTGAAGCAAAAGATTGACTTTGAGAAAGCTCAGTTCAAGAAGCATATGGCCAAGCTCAGCGTGCAAGAGGTCAAGAACTTCAAAATCATGCTGCACGAGCTCAAAGAAGCCTTTCTCAAGAAACGTGAAGAAGCTCAAGGTTCTCATGAGCGCATGAAGAGCCTGGCTGACAAGTGTGTGCAAGCCTACAATGAGGCTGAGAAGCGCAAGGCCCTTGGGCGTCCTGGCATTGACCCTAGGATGGCTGCAAAGCAGAAGAAGAAGAAGAAGAAGCCTGCTATGACCGAACCCGACGCACCAAGGCAGGAAGCACATCCCATTGTCTTCCCAACCAGCATGACTGGCTCGAAGCCAAAAGCCAGGTCTACCGCTTCAGAACTGAAGAAGACGAGGACTGCTGGGGCTGAAGCCAGAAATAGGAAACATCCTGAAGCCTCTGCTGCTGCTCCCTCCAAGAAGAAGCGGAAGACCAAGAAGGAACGGGCTGCTCCCACAGAGCCCTTAATTGTTGAACCTATCTCCATGGTTCGCCCTGCCGCTGAACATCAAGAGCGCCAACTGACTATCCATGAGCCTGCTTTCACAGAGGCTCATGAAGCTGAAGACATTCCAGCAGCTAATCCCACCGCAGCTGAAGACATTGGTCACCATGACCATGTTGAAGATGATGTAGTTCTTCCTCAGATCGAGCACCAATAGGTATCATTGTCTGTGTTTACGCACATCGAACTCATCAGCATTGGTCGTCCTCTGACGCCAATTGCTCAGGATGCATCATGGGCTGATCACCCACAACAACAAGTCACACCACCCCAGAAAGAAGAAGAAGATGACTTTGAGGCCCAGCCAACTCCATCTCCAAAGGCGTCACCAGCGTTACGCAGGCTTCGCAAAGGACCAAGGTCTCAAGTCTCCGAGTCTGAGGCTAAAGCTGCTGAAGACATTCCGGCTGCATCAGCCGATGACACCCAAGAAGAAGAACGTGTCCCTACTCCCCCAACTACTAAAGAAGCTGTTCTCGAGGAGAACGTATCTGTGCCCGACCCTCCAGCTCATCAAGTGGAGGTAGAAAATCTTGAGGCTGCCACCACCAACACCAATGAAGCCACTGACGCTGTCATGGCTGAAGCAAATGTGGAGCCCACACCAACCCAAGAACCAGAAGTCAGCGAAGCCAATGATGCTACTGCTTCTGTTCCTGCGCCTGCTGCTGGTCCTCAGTTTGACTATCATATTGAGCATAGGCCTCAGGTACAGAAGCCAATGCCAAGGTTGCCCAGGTTTCCAGGTCCTGCATCAGCACCTGGATTCTTCAATTTCAACGGCTTCAAAGTAGACAACACCTTCTTCAATAGCTCCAAGAACCCCTACTCAAGGGAACGAATATCTTCTGATTGGTTCTGGAGCTATCCGCAGCGAAGCTATTACTCCTACATTCTGTACAATCAAGGTCGCATCTTCCCACATATGCGTCTTGCCACCCAAGAAATAGCTGGTATGCCCTGTTTGGAAGAAGCTCTGGATTGCTTCAAAGAGGTTGGATTGTTGCCTTTCGTCACCGACCAAGAGCACTGGAACAAAGAGTTGCTGCTCCAATTTTATGCCACACTTCACATACGTGGTTACAACAGAGATCCGAAGACTTGGGTCCTTGAGTGGATGATAGGAAATGTTCATCACGAAGCCAAAGCCTTTGATATCATTGAGCTCACTGGTCTGCCCACTCCTGGAGATCTCTATGAACCTGGCTGTCAGCTTCACAGTGAAGCTATGGAGAGCATCTTTTAGAAGCCTGAACCGAACATGAGTCAGATGCTCAGTATGATGAAGCCTTCGCCACAAGATGCTGCATATCCTAAGGAGTTCTTTGTTGAAGACCTTGAGTATCTGCGAAGGACTATCTATCACATTATAAGGCGAACTCTCTGGCCCATCAAAGGACATTCTCCACATGCAAAACTGGAAGGTGCAATGAATACTTTGGTCTTCTATATTCTTCATGGCAAATGCTTCAATGCACAAGACTTCTTCATCCGCCAACTTGCTGCATCAGGATCTGATCTTTTTGGCTTGAAGTTCTACGCTCCATGGATAATGCGGCTGATTAAACTCCACTCAGCTATCTCATATCAGCCATCTGCTCGCAATCATCGGATCTTTATGCCTGATGTGGATATGTCCGTTGAAGCCATTTATCCAGAGCCTGCCAAGGAACCTCTTAGTCTTCAGAATGCGGAGCATCAAAGTTTCACTCAGAACATTGAAGGAGTTGAAGCAGTCACTCGTGTTTATCCTCTGGCTGGTACTACACGTGCACCTCATCGTGCCCTTACTAAAGACACTGAAAGCACTATTGCCCAACGACCCAAGAAGCGATCTCGTGTTCTCAATGACCGAGAGCTTCTGGTTGCTCTTCATCAGAAACAGGATAGGCATCATGACTAGCTGAAGCGCCAAATGCACAGCCTCTTGGTGGATGTCAACCGCATTCGCAATCTTGCCACCAAGAATGCCTTTGTTGCCCATGAAACCTGTCGGCGTACATGGAAAGGGCTGACGCTTATGTGTTCTGAGGATGATCTTCAAGAAGATGGCTTCTTTGAACATTTCAAGTTTGACTCCACATCTCCCCGAAGGACTGTGCTGCGACAAACTCCATCTCTTGAAGACTTTGAGTTCTCTTCCTCTGCGGCAACTGTGAATGCCAGAGTGATCGAGGACGAAGATGATGCCACTTCACCGCCCCCTACTTCTGCACGCCTCGACACTGCCCCAAGTTCTTCTGCACTGCCGAACACCACCGACGACCCTGCTGCTTCACCTACTCTTCATGGGAACGAGTAGATGCTCTATGTCTTCAAACCTTTTTTGTCCTCACTGACAAAAGGGGGGAGAAGCATATGAGTTTGATAGTCTTCAAGCGGGTCCATATGGGCGGTTACTTTATGTTTTGCCTAGTGCTTACAACTCTCGTTTTGATACATTTGGTTCTTTGAGTTGTAACACTTAAACTCGATGGTCGTCTGCTACTTATTTGCTATTTTGTGATGCGATGATAAATTCCGCATGTGCGACGATAAATTCCGCATTTAGATCATTTTGCAGACATCCATTTTTCATTATGCATGTCATTATCTTCACACACCTTTCATGCATGATGAATTGTCATCATAAGTTGAAGAGGATCTCCACAAGTACATCCTGCCATGTGCATTTGCATTCCCAAAGCAAATTACTTATATGCACATCTTCAGGGGGAGCCCTTGCAACTTATGAAGACAATTCCTTATCCTTTACAATTTCACATATTATATTCCCCGTTGAAAACTTCAACTAGTTTGTCATCAATCACCAAAAAGGGGGAGATTGTAAGTGCATCTAGTGCCACCCCTAGTTGGTTTTGGAGTATTGACGACAAACCTAGTTGAGGGACTAATGTGTTTGTGAGAATTGCAGGATAACACAGGTAGAAGTCCCTCATTTATTCGGTTTTCCTACCAGAGATGACCCCTAAAAATGTATGAAGACATTGAAGTCAAAGGTGGTATGTGAAGACATTCACCTTGAAGACTATGACAAGAGAAGACATCGCATGAAGACTATGGAGCGTGAAGACTTAGATCTTTCGTAGTTCTTTTTCTTCTTTGTTGAGTCATAGGAACCACCGTACTGTTAAGTGGGGTCCAAGAAAACCAATCAGAATGACTGAAGTGATGCTTAACCAAAATCCTATGTCTTCGAGTGAAGACTATGTGAGCGAATCTTGTTCAGAGTTGGACAAGTCAGCTTTGCTTATAGCCCAAGTAAAGTTGCCGTGTGTGTTTGAAATCTGACCATTGGAACACGTGTCAGTTCCTTAGTGACCCAGGGTCATTTCGGACAAATCTATGACACCCCAAATTTTTGACCTTGTTTTATTAATTAAAATTTTGCCAGGAAATTAAAAACTTTTATTTTCTGGGCTTCCTTTTTATTTTTGAACCTTTTCCTCCCTTGATTTATGGAGTTTTTCCCCAAAGTGAAAACTTTTCAAATATGTTTTTGGACTTGTTTAACCTCTCAAGAAAAACTTTTCTTTTATTAGTAGAAATAATTACATAATTAATTTGCCTGATCTTTATTTTCATGAAAATTGGTTTTCAAGGTTATATGGCCATATTTGAACTACAACCATTTGATAAATTCACTTAAAGTTCCAACCAAAATTTGGAGATGTCATGTGATGTTTTTAAATCACTTTTATACAAAAATATCTTTATTCATGAAATATTTTGAGCTCTGCACCCAATTTTTCTTCTCTGGTCCAGAGTGCAATTTTGCACTACAACCCATTTAAATATTTCTTTCTGGCCTCCACAAAAATTATGGGATGTTGGTAGTAGCATATGATTCAATATTATGCAAAAACCTAGTGATGTTCTTGGAAAATTTTGAGTGAATCAACCTCTTTTCCATTCTGGTCCAGCCTTGTGATTTCTACTACAACCCTATTTATTTATGCTCCAGTGACCTTGTGCCTTCTCCTACTTGTAGACAGCCCTACCAAACCCCTAAGTCCAGGAGCATGCACCCATTTGAATATTTTTGGTTCATGAAATAATGCCATTTATCTCCTATCCAGAATTGTAGTTTTGTAAAACTTGCACTAACAAGTTTGTGCTTTTCACAAACTAACCTCACCACCCTCTTATTCATCTAATGAGACCACCATCTGGAGATTTTGGCCCCTCCAAGAAATGCCTAGGTGCCTGTGGCATTTTGTCAAACACCTAGAGTGCATGAACAGCTTTGACATGATTTTTGTCATTGCACTGTGAACTTGCACCTCTGATCAAACTAACCTGTCCACTAGACTCCCAATTACTCCTAACCTAGGTCTGCTAAGTGCCAGCCTCACCCGAGCCCTGTGGCATGCATTGGCATTTCGTCGAGCACGTTCCGTGCGTGCACTAGACACGCCCAGAGCGCGTGTATTGCACGAACCACGCCCGAGCCGACACGCTGGCCCCTCTAGTTTTGGCCCGCTCTGCAGCACCACGCCACGCACTCCCCTTCTCACTGCATCACGCCAAGCCGCCCCTCGCCACATCCCCGGCAAGCCAAGAGCTAGCCGCCACGGTCGCCCGACAGCCCCTACTCATGTCGGCGCCGCCCGAGCCTCTCCCGCTCGCCACCTGGACCCTGGAACAGCGCGAGCTCATCCACAAGCGTGTCCACTAGCGCTCGTCGCCGCCACGACGCCCTAGCTACAGAATGGCGGTCGCGGGCGACCTTATCCGCGACCACCATCGGAACCGACCCCGATCGCTTATTTAAGGAGCCCCGAGCTCGTCTCCACACGCAGGCAGTCTCAAGCCATCTCCCTAGGACCCCCATTGGCAGCCAATCGACCCGGGGAGGTCTCCCTCCCCATCTCCGGCAACCGCAGCCGCCGCCACTGCCCCGGCCATTCCAGCGCTACCAGAGCCTTTCCCCCTCCGTTCTCTTCACCAAGAGCTCTCTCTTCCTCCCGTGAACCCATCCCCCTACTCGATTTTGATCGGGAACCACCGTAGCCCCAAAATCACTTTGCCCGACGGCCACCGTCCGCCGCGAAGCTCGCCGCCGGCAGCTCCGTCCACCCCCGAGACCGTAACGACTACCGGAGCGACCGTCTCGATCCCCTGAGCCCGCGGGTGACCTCCGTTTCCCGAACGATGCCGCCGTTCGCCGGCGAGCATCGCCGGAGTCCCGCCTCCTCTCGGGGCAGAGGAAGAGGAGGCAGGTCGACTAGTCAAACCTGACTAGTGGGTCCCCCGGGCCCACTGTCAGTGACTCACGCATCGCCCACGCTGGATAAGTGGAGGCGTAAAGACTCAAGTACGTCTTCTCTGTCCGAAAGCGTAATCTCGTTTGAACCGTTTTCTTTTTCTGGTTCTATTCAAAACAGATTTTGACCAAATCTTTGACTGGCTATAACTTTTTAATTATAACTCCAAATGGGTTGATTCTTTTTCCTACACCTCTCAAATTCTGTCTAGTTTATTTTAAGATTTATTTGAAAATTTTCCAAACAACTTTTTTTGTATTGTTTTTGAAATATGTGTTATTTGCATATTTTTGAAAATAGGATTTTGGAAGAGAAGAAAGCTTTCAAAAGATTTGGAGTGCACCCTGCCCTTCCACACCATGAAGGCAAGCATTCTGAACCCCGGCATAATATTTTTGTGTGTTCGATGACACGTTTATAACATCACCTCACTTTGGAGAAAACTGTTATTTCATGTGATATGATCATATGCATGGGTGCATGTTAGTGATTTCCATGCTGTTGGAAATGAATATACTTGTGATGGTAATCATCCTCATGTGCCTTGCATGCATGCCGGAAAGGAATCCGGGAAAGCCTCTGCCTTGGGTAGGAGTGAGCTTGTCGCCGGTCCCCGTCGGGACGGTTATGTCCGGTATGGCATAGTAAGGTATAATGGGTGGTGATTTCGTCGGTTGAAATATATTTGATATACATGTCATGCAGGGAACTTATAAGCCTCCAGAGTCGGCCGTAGATCGAGTCTTGTTCCAGTAACCCCCATATTTGCCTCGTACTACCACTCGTCCCTGCCGTAGGTAGGGTACGGTTCAGTAAGTCGTCAACCCCTTTCCAGCACACACCGTACAGAGGGGCCATGGTGGAAGATGTCGGTTGTAGCCGGCAGGCATGCCACCAGGTCAGGGGGCATGGGTGTTTCCGGTTGGGACCGAGAGGGGAGGCCACCCCTTAGAGCGCGTGATATAAATTTGATCCCATGCTACGCGAGGTTGTAGCCTCCCCACTTAGAGTTTTGCTTAACAAGTGTCGTGGGTGATTCCAGACACCGATGAGTTAAGCTGGTGTGTGCAAGTTAGGCGTGTTTTCAACTAAAAGGCCGTAGACGGAATTAGTCCCGATGGACTAAAGGAATCCGTTACTCGTGGGTAAAGAGTACACCCTCTGCAGAGATTAAACCTATTCGAATAGCCGTGTCCATGGTTAAGGATTACAGTCTGGGATGGGTCAAGTGTTGGTCTTAGTGTCGGTCTTCGGAGGTGAAATTGTTAAACCAAACTTGGATACCGACTGGTGACTTGTGAGGACCGTGAATACTATTTTGTGATGGACTAACCCGTTGCACCATTTGTATTATCGAGTATCCCTGGGACGGTTCTACCTCTTGGATATTCATTGTGATTATTTGTTTTATAAGCCCTTTATGTGGTGTCGCTGAGACGCCCGACTGTGGCATTGCTTGTTATTTATTTATTGTATAAGCCCTTTATGTGGTGTCGCTGAGACGCCCGACTGTGGCATGGCTTGTTATTTATTTATTTTATAAGCCCTTTATGTGGTGTCGCTGAGACGCCCGACTGTGGCATTGCTTGTTATTTATTTATTTATTTTATAAGCCCTTTATGTGGTGTCGCTGAGACGCCCGACTGTGGCATTGCTTGTTATTTATTTATTTATTTTATAAGCCCTTTATGTGGTGTCGCTGAGACGCCCGACTGTGGCATTGCTTGTTATTTATTTATTTATTTTATAAGCCCTTTATGTGGTGTCGCTGAGACGCCCGACTGTGGCATTGCTTGTTATTTATTTACTTTATAAGCCCTTTAGGTGGTGTCGTTCAGACGCCCGACTGCGGCATTTTATTCCCCACTCCATTATTGCTTATTCATGTTGCATATAAACAACCTGCTTGCATGCATAAACGATGTTTTATTTATGACTGACGATGTGATCATAGAAATTTTTTCAGTGCATGATTATCAATTATATTATCCCAGCGTTCATAATGTTTGCGAGTACATTCAAAGTACTCACTAGCTTGTCCCTGGCTATTGTCTTGGCCAGATTTCTGCTTGGAGAGGAGCGTTGCGGTGACAGCCCCGAAAACTAAGCAACGGTGATAGCAGCCTCGCGAAGATAGGTGTTGACCTGGTCAGCTGTTCCTGTGGGAAATGGAGTCCCATAGACACTGACGACTCACAAACCGCTTCCGCCATCGACCACTAGAAACCCAATTGTTGTACTCACAGGCCAGAATGGTCTTGTACTACATATTTTGTATTTTTGCTTGGAATTTCTGTATCAAGTTGGTGCCTCATCAGCTAACAGTAATCCTGGGGCTGGTGAGCACGACGGCCATTTTCTGGAAATCAATGTCCGGAAAATCCGGCCGTGACAAAATCAGGTCGGGTTGCCTAGTGGCTAAAAATAGCCCACCCCCTACAACCATAAATGGTTGGCTGCTCAGACTTAAAGTACGGCTTTTGTCGTTTGAGAGCAACCCACCTCGAAGCCTTTGAGAGAGAATTCCTTGAGAGGATAAAGCCCTAACCACCTAGAGCCAAAGAGTGTTAGGCATCACTTAAGTTTTCTTGTCTGTGTGATCTGAAGACTTATTACACTTGAGGACTGTGAATCCTCCAGCCGGTTAGGCTTCGCGTTCTGAGCATCCAAGAGTCATTGTGGATCACCGATGAACGAAGTCTGTGAAGGTTTGGAAGTCTACCTTGAAGACATACCAGAGTAATTGGGCGAGTACTGGGTGTCCTTAGCTCAAGGGGAATAAGGTGAAGACGAGGTCTTCTGAGTTGAATCTCAGCCTCCCTAACCAGACGTACAGTTGTCACAGCAACTAGAACTGGTCCAACAAATCATTGTCTTCAACGAGTCACTGGTTTCATCCTTCCCTTCCCTTTACTTACTGTTGGTTCTTGTGAAGTCATTGTACGATAGCATCACCATTCGACTTCACTAAGTGATTACGTGTACTGATTGGCTTCTCAACATCTTCCTACCTGATCCTTACTGCCTAGCTGCTATTTGTCATTGTGCTTTCACTTCATTGAATACATGACTATGGTTTGCCTAGTGTAGTCTACCTTCCGCTGCATGATAATAGGTTTATTTCAATCATTTGTCTTCGAAACTTACATGTTTTGAAGACTTTCATAAAAATCGCCTATTCACCCCCTCTAGTCGATCACTAGCACTTTCAAAATTGCCACATAGGCCAACGGATAATACGACGACAAATAAAATGGCAACGGATAATACGACGACAAATTCACAATGGCACAGATGATAGTTGTCTAACATATTCCGGATAATTTAAAATGCCACACGCGGCAAAGCCCAGAAGACACAGGGGCAAGAGAAGAAGAAAATTGCAGACAACGATCTAGGTCGCTATTATCTCTACTCATCGATGGATCACCGGGCGATGACATCCTCCAGCTCCTTCTTCAATTCTTCACGACTTTGCTTGAAAGCAGCAACGGATTCCTCCACCTCCTGCTCGTGCTCGATCCGGAGCTTCCTCAACTCACCCATCAGTTCCTCGACGACCGCTGTTAGCGTCATCCCCGAGGCACTGCTCTTCTCATGCATTATCTTCCAGTCGATGGCCTCCTCCTCCTTCTCCACGAGCGCCTTGAGGAGCTTCGTATTGTCACCCATGAGTTGCTCGACGAGGCTGGTCGCCTTGTCAACCGAGGCATCACTGATCTCGAGTAGCTTCATCAAGCCGTCGACCAACTCCTGCTGCTTAATGAGGCCACCGAGAATGTCATCGTCACCGTCCAAGGACTTCAGCAACGCCAGCTCGCCGTGATCGCCGACGCGGCAAGTGTGCTTGTGAGCGCCCTCACTTGCTCGTGAGAACTTGTTCGAGTGCTCCGCGGCACGCCGGTACATTTCTGCTGCGGCTGCCGCTTCACGGCATGACCTCTCTAGTGCTTCCGCGGCCTTGGTCTTTGCTTCCTGGTTATATGTCCACCCGAAACTCCTCCTACCAATCATGGCGGAACGACTTGACAGGAAAGACCAGTTTTGTGGGTGATGAGGAGAGGAACTATGAAGTAATTTGCGTTGTAATCTGCAATGTGACGAGAAACAAAGTCAAAATTTATTGATGGTTCTAGGCCTACAAAGCCCGTTTCTGTTGTTCTGACTCATCGCAAACAATTCTTTTGGATCAACCGTATGCCACACATCGGAAGCCCGAAACGTGGGCCCGTGTTCTCGGATGTACGTGTACGTGTCTGCGCACTATCACACATGGTCAAGATATCACCATCGTTTCCTATGGATGCGCCGTTGTGTCTTCCACAGGGTGCCAGAAGGTTGACCACGTGGTTGCTCACCATTGAGGAGGCCGTGGCGCACTCTGCTCGTGTTCGTCCGCGTGTTTTTCTCGCCATTGAGGCAGCCGCAGCACGCTCTGCTCCGGCATCCCTGCGAGCGCTCTGCTAGCCTTTGAGGAAAATTAACAATGGCAAGGTTAATAATTGTCTTACATATGCATGATAATTTAAAATGCCACATGCGGCAAGGCCCAAAACACTCACAACCTACACATGCATACAATTATAATAAAATATAGGCTAAAAGGCTGAGTCGGCGGCCTTCCGACGACGGTCTTCTCGGACTCCATGATCAGCATAGCACCCTTGCGGCCGTTCATTCCAAGTGTCCCGACCCGCCTCCGCATACAGAGCTGCTGGCGCTGGGAGGCTCTTGGGGCTGTTAGGCCTCTTATAGAAGAGGTTGATAGTGTGCAATCACGTGCATGATATCTCCGCAGAACCGCTCCATATCCATGTCTCTGGCCTGGTAGCAAATTCGGTCCATCACCTGCATCCTCAAGATATCATGTTGGCGATGTTCTACTTCGTCGGGGATGTCAACTCCACCAAGGATGTGCTCGAGCCTGGCCACCACATCATCGGGATCAAGGTTGACACGGCGCCGCGGGCAATGATGAAGCCGCATGCTGCCTGTGTCTTGACTGAATCGTTGAGGCCTCTACCCATTCCTCGCGGAGCATCAGGCTCTCGATGAGCACTGGTGACGGCGGCTCTTCGGGTGGGTCGTTGATCATGCCGCCAAGAAGCTCTGGATCTTTTGCACGGTGGATGGCAAACTGCTCATCACACCTCCTCTGTAATATGTCGATTGTGCACCCAAGGTCTGTCATGCCGATATCGCTGCCGATGGGCCATGGTGCCTGCACCGGCTGATGAAGCTCTTGCTCCCCGACCTGATCCAGCTCGTTCTCCTTGTCGAATATGTAACGCAAGTAGGGGTTGACGTTGAAGCTTTGGTTGTTGCCTGGCATGCTTGGAATAACTAATGGTAGACGGGTGAGGACTAGATCTGCGCAGAGTGTCGCGACAGTGCGTTGCCTCCTTGGTTATATGCAGAAAGCCATTAGCTCGTGGTGGGAAACGGATGAGGGAAGAGGCGTGGATTTTACAATTCACCCATGTGGAGCGTGGGAAGCATTCGCTAGAGCGCGGGAAGACTAAGTTGAGCACACACACAACCAGAATACTGTATGCGGTGCCATGTGTTATTTATCACACACGTGTTAACATAAGAAAACGTATGTGTAACTTACTAATCATCGCACATGAGTACTCGCAAATGCATCGTGTGCGATACTCCTAGCCACCGCAAGCAACTAGTTTGCATTTTCGAAGTTTTTTGTATGAACAGAATTGCACACGAACTAACCATAGTAACCGTCTGTGTTATAATTTCTCATCGCAAACAGTTCATCCGAGTGGGCTGTTTGCTGCGTATCACACACATCTTGTTTACACGAATGGTTTGTGTTCTTTTGGCTCATCGCAAATGTCGCATATCACACACATCTTGTTAAGTTGAACCGTTTTTGTTCTCTTCCCTAGTCGAAAACAGTTCGTCCGAGTGAACCGTATGCACCTTGATCTGGCTGACCGTTTTTGTTGCATTCACTAATACATAGTTCATCGGAGTGAACTGTATGCCATATATCACACACACATTGATATGGTTGCGCGTTTCTGTTGTTTTGCCTCATCGCCAACAGTTCTTCTGGATCAATCGTATGCCCCGCATCGCACACGTAACTAAAATCTGAACTGAGTTTGATGTCTCTGTCATTGCAAGCATTTTGCATCTTTTTGGACGGGTTTTTTTTCGTCCCCATTTGCGATTAATGCACCACACACAGTTTTGTCAAAGGGTCTCTGATCGTAGTGTCGCGTTAGCAGCATCCTGCAGTAGTGACCAGTCCATTATATGGCACTCCTTGAAAGAACTTCACTTTCCCGTGACGCGTTCCAGCGCGTTGTCCCAATATTTTGTGATATTGTACTGAGGATATTATTTCCACATATGTATTTATGAATGCAAGGAGTACCATCTTGTTCTTTGCTATCGCGCACATACTTTACATCATGCCACTTGAAGAAAAAAAGGAGAATAAGGCTTATAGTCGCTACATTTTCTTGAATTTACGACCAAAGGGGATTGCCACGATCATAGAGCATGTGCACAAAAAATTTCTATCCTTACCAAGCGAGCAAATGTGTATACCCACCATAATTTGTCAAATTTCACTCCAAAGGAAGTGTAAATGGGTTCAAAAACTTGCCTGAAAAGCAGCGGCGAATGAGATTCTTTGACTTTCAAGTGTAAAAAGTCCACACGGGGTAGTATTTCTTGGGTTTGCATGCTCGTTGCGACTATTTTCCATACTTGTGGGTCAGAAACAGACATTGTATGGCAAAGTTATGACCGTTTTAGTGAACATCGGTCCATTATATGGCGCTCCTTGAAAGAACTTCATTTTCCCGTGACGCGTTTTGGCACGTTATCCCAAAATTTTGTGACATCGATACTAAAGATGTTACTTCCAGATATGTACTGATCGATGTGAGGAATACCCTCTTGTTATTTGCTGTCGCGCACATACTTTATGGCATGCCACTGGGCGAAAAAAGGAGAAGAAGACTTATAGTCGCTAGATTTTCTTGAATTTACGGCCAAATGGGATTGCCCCGATCATAGAGCATGTGCACAAAGAAACATTCATCCTTACCAAGTGGCTAATGTGTATACTGACACGTCTCCAACGTATCTATAATTTACGAAGTATTCATGTTATTATATTATCATTCTTGGACATTTTACAATCATTTTATAGCAACTTTATATCTTTTTTCGGGACTAACCTATTAACCCAGTGCCTAGTGCGGGTTGTTGTTTCTTGCTTGTTTTTTACATTGCAGGAAATCAATATCAAACGGAGTCCAAACACCGAGAAACTTCTTGGAGATTTTTTATGGACCAGAACACCCAGGATGGGCCAGAGAAGCACCTGGGGGGTGCCCCGAGGGGGGCGCGCCAAGGTGGGTTGTGCCCACCTCGGTGGCCTCCCGCACCCCCTCTTTACCATATTAATTCCCAAATATTCCAAAAACCCTCAAGGTAAACCTAGATCAGAAGTTCCGCCGCCGCAAGGCTCTGTAGCCATCGAAAACCAGTCTAGACCCCATTTTGGCACTCTACCTGGCCGTCTTCATCATCAAGGCAACCACCACGATGAGGAGGGAGTAGTCCACCCTCGGGGTTGAGGGTTTCTACCAATAGCTATGCGTTTAATCTCTCTCTCTCTCTCTCTCTCTCTCGTTCTTGAGATGTCATGATCTTGATGTATCGCGGGCTTTGTTAATATAGTCGGATCATATGGTGTTTTCCCCTCTCTATCTTGTGATGAATTGAGTTTTTCCCTTTGAGATTTCGTTGTTATCGGATTGAATACTTTTATGGATTTTAGAACACTTGATATGTCTTGCAATTGAATACTCATGGTGACAATGGGTTATCGTATTGATTCACTTGATATATGTTTTGGCACTCAACTCGCGGATTCCCGAGGTGACATTGGGGTAATCTGTGCATAGGGGTTGATGCACGTTCTTGTCTTTGTTTCTCCAGTAGAAATCTTGGGGCACTCTTTGAAGTTCTTTGTGTTGGATTGAATATTGTGAATCTGAATTTGCTTTGGTGTTATTCTAGTACGAACTCTTGGTTAGATCATCGGAAAGAATAGCTTCGTGTTATTTTAGTACGAACTCTAGGATACATTGATCGGAAAGAATAGCTTTGAGGTGGTTTCGTATCCTATAAACAATTCCATCTTATGTTATCCGCTAGATAGGAACTTTGGAGTGATTCTTCGTTGCACGTTGAGCGATGGTTATATGATCCAATTATGTTAGCATTGTTAAGAGATTGCACTAGTGAAAGTACGGACCCTAGGCCTTGTTTTTAAGCATTCCAATAGCGTTTTTGTGCCTGTTTACTATTTTCTACCTTGCTGTTTTTATTTATTCAGATTATAAAATATATTTCTACCATCCATATTACACTTTTATCATCATCTCTTCGCCAAACTAGTGCACCTATACAATTTGCCATTGTATTGGGTGTGTTGGAGACACAAGAGATTTCATGTATTTGGTTGCAGGATTGGTTGAGAGAGACCATCTTCATCCTACGCCTCCCAAGGATTGATAAACCGTAGGTCATCCACTTGAGGGAAAATTGCTACTGTCCTACAAAACTCTGCGCTTGGAGGCCTAACACGAGTCTACAAGAATAAAGTTGCATAGTAGACATGAAGTTCTTTTCTAGCTCCGTTGCCGGGGAGGTGAGTGCTTGAAGGTATATCTTTAGATCTTGCAATCGAATCTTTTAGTTTCTTGTTTATCACTTGTTTGGATTATAAAAAGAAAATGAAAATGGAATTGAGGTTGCATCATATTATTGATCATCTTTATAATATCTTTCTTGAAAATGATGGTTAGGAAAATTGTGCTCAATTGTTAGAAGAAGAAGTCAATAAAATGTTTGGCACAAAATATTTGAATGATGAGCATGATTTCAATATTGTTGGTATGAACTCTTTGAATATCCATGATGCTAATGATATGCAAAGCCATAAGCTTGGGGATGCTATGTTTGATGAAGATGATATTTTTAGTCCCCCAAGATTTGATGTGCAAATTTGTTATAATGATTGCATGCCTCCTATTTATGATGATTATAATGATGAAAGTGGATTTGGAGAGGTCATGACTATATTTAGTGATGAATCCACCATTTTGGATGAGGCTTCAATTGACTATGATAACAAAGTTGCTATCTATGATGATTATTGTGATGACATGTATGTTATAAAGAATAATGTTATCCATGAAACTTTTCATCATGATCTTAGTGCTCAAATTGATTATGTGGAACAAGTATCTCATGATAGCTATTTTGTTGAATTTGCTCCCACCACTATTGATGAGAATAAATTTGCTTATGTGGAGAGTAACAAAATTCTATGCTTATGTATCATGAAAAGAATGATTTATGTGATAGTTATATTGTTGAATTCATTCATGATGCTACTGAAAATTATTATGAGGGAGGAACATTTGCTTGTAGGTACTGCAATAATATCAAGTTTCCTCTCTATGTGTCGAAAATCTTGAAGTTTTGCTTGTTTTGCCTTCCTATGCTAGTTGATTCTTGTTCCCACAAGTCGTTTGCTCACAAAATCCCTATTCATAGAAAGTGGGTTAGACTTAAATGTTCTTTTCATGTGCTTCATTATGCTCTATTTATGTTTCAATTCTTATCTTTTATGTGAGCATCATTGAAATCATCATGCCTAGCTAAAAAGGCATTAAAGAAAAGTGCTTGTTGGGAGACAACCCAACACTTGTTTTGGTGTGTTCACATGATTAGGCTACTGTAGTAATCATGTTTTATAGCTTTCGTTTCAATAAAGTGCCAAGTAAGACCTTTGGGATGGTCTATGGTGATAGTTGATTTGATCTTGCTGAAAAACAGAAACGTTTGCGCCACGGAAAACAATTCTCATTTTTAACAGAGGCGTGATAAAATGCTGATTCTTTTTGCAGAAGATTAATAGACAAATTACCCAGGATTTCCTTTTTTCAAAATTATTGGAGTAGCAGAAATATGGTTGGAGTACAGATTACTACAGACTGTTCTGTTTTTTTGACAGATTCTGTTTTCAATGCATAGTTTGCTTGTTTTTTAGTTTCTATGGCTTATAGAGCTCAATATAAATTGTACAAATGATATGCTACAGTAGGAATTGTGTGAGAAAAATTATGAATCTTGTCTTTGACTGTACAAAAAGTGAAATGGTTTGCTCTTTTTCATACTAACCTATCTCATAAAGTTTCGTTAAGTTTTGTATGATTGAAGTTTTCAAGTTTTGGGTGAGATGTTGTTATGAGGAGAATAAGGAGTGGCAAGAACCTAAGCTTGGGTATGCCTAAGGCACCCCAAGGTAATATTGAAGGAATATCCAAGCAACTAAGCTTGGCTATGCCCCGGAAGGCATCCCCTCTTTCATCTCCAACATTATCGGTAACCTCACTTGGAGCTATGTCTTCATTCGTCACATGATATGAGTTTTACTTGGAGCATCATTTTATTTTGTCAGGATTTTATTGCTGTTATTTAGAATAATTTTTTTCATATTTTATTTCAATAAAAGTGGCATTGATAGCCTTTACTATGCTTATTTTACAAGTCTACAAGTTGCTGTTTGAAAACAAAAAGTTTACTGCTGTTGCAAAAATTCCCCAGAAAAGTCAGAATGTGATAAAATGTTGAAACTTTTTTCCAAATGAGCTCTGATAAATTTTCTAAAGTTTTGAAATTTTTCATAACTTTTGGAGTTAGGTAAGTATTGATACTCTTGCGTTCCTTATAGACCGTACTGTTTTGGCAGATTGCTGTTATGTTTGCATTGTTTGCATATGTTTGCTTGTTTAATGATTCTATTTGAGGATAGGAGTATTAAAAATGCAGAGGAATTTAGTATGAAATGTTGAATAATAATTTTAGTGATTTTCTATAGTGGATAATGATAAGGTTTTTGCATTGGTTTATACTAACTTATCTCACGAGTTCTTGCTGAGTTTTATGTGGATGAAGCTTTGGAGATTTAGGAAAAACGTGATATGAGAGGAATTAAGGAGACACAAAAGCTCAAGCTTGGGGATGCCCAAGGCTCCCCAAGATAATATTTCAATAAGTCTCAAGCATCTAAGCTTGGGGATGCCCCGGTAGGCATCCTACCTTTCTTCTTCAACAATTATCGGTTAGTATTGATTGAGCCTAAGTTTTTGCTTCTTCACATGATTTGTGCTACGCTAGGAATGTCATTTTATTTTGTTTTTCTTGACATTTTAATAAAATGCTTAAATCTGAAAGTTTTAAATAAAATAGACTCCTCAAATAGTTGCCAGGGAGGCTAGGTAAGCGGCATTCACATCCCGTCAACGAAGCTCTTTTCTACAGAATTGCTCTAGTGCTTCACTTATATCTTATTGAGCATGGTGTGCTTTAGTATTTTTGAAGAAATTCTCTCTTGCTTAAATTAAATTAATCTTAGATGAAGAAATATTATGCTCATGATCTTCATTTATATCTTTTTTGTAGTAGCTTGTCATTTACTCTTGTGCTTCACTTATATCCTATGAGTAAACTATTGAATACATTCAATGTCATGAAGTTGAAATCATATCATGCCTAGTGGTAGCTTTACATTGGGTTTAGAAAGTGAAATCTTTTGAGGCTTGACAATCACAATATTGGTCATACAAGCAATTCACAAATAATTAGTACAAGGAAGAGAACTTTCACATACAAATACACTATCATGGAAATCTTTTGTGATTGTGAGCCCCCATCAAAATACTATATGCAAAAATTATTGACGTTGGACAAGGAAGACAACATAATGGTTTATGTTTGTTCATATTCACATAGAAGTTATATTGTCATAGATCCTTCAACATGTGGTGCTTGCCCCTCATCTTTGCTAGCCAAAAATTCTGCACCAAGTAGACATACCACTTGTGCATCCAAAAACCCTTAAACCCAAATCTTATTTTCAAGAGTCCACCATACCTACCTAAGGATTGAGCAAGATCCTTCAAGTAAGTTGTCATCGGTGCAATAAGGCAATAAAAATTGCTTCTAAAAGTGTGAGATCATTTAGTGTAAGAGGAAACTGAGCGTTGTACGAACTTGTGATGGTGAAGAATAAAAGCGACAGACTGCATAATAAAGGTTGCCATTGCAAGGGGCAATACAACGTGACATTATTTTGTACTAAGGGGTTGAGCATACAAACAAATAAGCGCATGTCAACCTCTACTTCCCTCTGTGAAGGGCCTATCTTTTAATTTTATATATTTACTTTTATGCAAGAGTCAAAGTTTTTCTCTCTATTCCTTTTTATTTTTCTCCTTTGGCAAGCCTCATGTGGTGAGGAAATACCTAGGCACATATATCCAGTTGGATATGGGTAGCATGAGTTATTATTGTTGACATCACCCTTGAGGTGAATACGTTGGGAGTCAAAACAATAAGTGTGGGAGTCCTGGATTAGGGGGTCTCCGGACAGCCGGACTATCTCCATTGGCCGAACTGTTGGACTATGAAGATACAAGATTGAAGGCTTCGTCTCGTGTCCGGATGGGACTCCACTTGGCGTGGAAGGCAAGCTAGGCAATACGGATATGGATATCTCCTCCTTTGTAACCGACCTTGTGTAACCCTAACCCTCTCTGGTGTCTATATAAACCGGAGGGTTTTAGTCTGTAGGACAACATCAACTACAGCACACAATCTACGGATAACATCAACTACAACACACAATCATACCATAGGCTAGCTTCTAGGGTTTAGCCTCTCTGATCTCGTGGTAGATCTACTCTTGTACTACCCATATCATCAATATTAATCAAGCAGGACGTAGGGTTTTACCTCCATCAAGAGGGCCCGAACCTGGGTAAAACATTGTGTCCCCTGCCTCCTGTTACCATCCTCCTTAGACGCACAGTTCGGGACCCCCTACCCGAGATCCGCCAGTTTTGACACCGACAATAAGCCTCTATCTTTCTATGTGTCCGGTTGAAACATTTTGCTCATGTGTACACGGTGAGTGTTAGCAATCATAGGAGACTATATGATGGTTGAGTATGTGGAGCTCTTACTTAAACTCTGTTGAATAAGTTGAATTGCAATTGTTTGGTGACTGAGAACATAGGTTGTTGGGTTTCAAGAGAGTTCATTGTTTGAACCGTGAATTGGTTGCTACTTTAACATGAAAAGTTTTATAAGAAAGAATTGTTGTTATAATGCTAGGAGAAGTGATTGAAACTGTCATTGATCAAACTTGTGCACTTTGCTAGCATTCACACTTCATATATTATTTCTTTTATCATTTACATACTCGAGGATGAGTAGGAATTAAGCTTGGGGATGCTGATACGTCTCCAACATATCTATAATTTATGAAGTATTCATGCTGTTATATAATCATTCTTGGATGTTTTACAATCATTTTATAGCAACTTTATATCATTTTTTGGGACTAACCTATTGACCCAGTGCCCAGTGCTAGTTGCTGTTTTTTTTTCTTGTTTTTTACATCACAGGAAATCATTATCAAACGAAGTCCAAACACCGTGAAACTTTTTGGAGATTTTTTATGGACCAGAACACCCAGGATGTGCCGGAGAAGCACCTGGGGGGGTGCCCCGAGGGGGTCACAACCCATCAGGGCGCGCCTGGGGGCCCAGGCGCGCCCAGGTGGGTTGTGCCCACCCCGGTGGCTGGTGAGGACATCCCTAACAAAGTTACACCCACAGCCCCTACTGATACATATACAAGACCAATTACTAGAGCTCGCGCACGCCAATTAAATTACCAGGTACTTTCGTTTCTTGGTAATGATTCTAATGTTTGTGAGAATATGATGCTACCTAAATTGGATACATTTGTCTTGCTTACAAATGAAGGGCCTAGCTTGGACAAGAAGGATGATCATTGGAGCAAGATCAAGCAGGGAGATGATGGAATGTGCAAGGGGAACAAGAACGAAGTTACAATTGATGATTTCAGGACTTTGAAGCCACCATAATGGGTTCGTGAAGCCTTGGACGAAATATACAAGATGCCACTTCATAAATTTTGTCCAGAGGCTATTATAGGTGCCGCGTCATATTATTATTGGGCCAGGCCCATGTAATTTCGAAATACTTGAGAATAGGTTGTTTTTAGAGTCCGTATGTGTGGGGAAACAAGAGTTAGGGTTGGTTTCGGACCCCTCCTCCAAGGGCCACGAAATTCCCCCTCTTCCTCCATATATACAACCCTTAGGGTGTCGTTTAGATTTTGGGTTTTGTTTAGATTAAAGTTCGCCATAGCTGCAACTTCGCATACTTCGTTTGTGTTCAACGACCAAATAAAGGCGTCACAGAACCTCACCTTGATCAATAACGCTTTCCTCTTATATTCACAATATTCAGATTGCAATCTTAGTTTCTTGCTTGTTCTTCGTTTGCCTGCAGGAAACAGACCTTCGTGGTCAGGTTGATCATGCTCCGGCGTGGTGAATAACCTCTCGGAGTTGGTTTAGCGATTGCTAAGGCGCGACGTCCTCGCACATTCGTAGTCGGATCGTCAAAGTCGACTTCCTCCAAAATGATAGCCACCATCTCATCGAAAGACGGGACACCTTTGCCTCTATCAAGTGGTACCAGATTTCCAGGTTGCTCGCTGATATTTTACAGTTTTTCATAGTTTAGATCGAGTCTGTTCTTCATACCTACAGTGCATGAAATAGCCACAAAAAATTTAGGGTTAGTTCATCATATCCGAACCAATCTGAGCCTTTGCATAATATTTTTAGGGTTTTTGCTTTGTGGAATTTGTGGTTGCATCGTCGTCTCAAGTTGCTGGTCTTAGCGTCCAGTCCTTTAGAGATTCGAGTTCTGTTCACAGGTTGTCACGTCGCCACTTCAATATAACACCACCGCATCATCATCATCGCTGCTGCCATATACCACCACCGCATCAACTTCATCGCCGCTGCCATATACCACCACCACATATTCACTGCCAATCCGAGTCCATATATGCCACCACCTATCTGCCGCCATCACGCCAATCCATGTCCACCTGCAACATATATCCGCCACCAGTCCAAGTTCCACTAGATTCATCGTCGCCACCAGTCCGAGTTCCACCAGATTCATCTCCGCCACCAGTCCGAGTCCAGTATTTTGTTACTCTATTTTGGATTTTTGGATCACGCCATACTCTGAGTCGTGACAGAGTAGGACTCCCGAACTTCCGTGCTACCCACAGTAGAAAAATAGTTCTAGTTAAAAAAACTAAGTCTGGAAAATTCTGGCTAGGCAGTTTTTAGACCATTTGTAGACTTTTTCGGAAAAAAATTATCGCGGAACAAAAAAAAGAGGAAAAAAAAAGAGAAAAAAAATCCAGAGTGTGCTCCTCCCTTGTTTACGTGCAGCGCCGTGATTTTGTTAGTGTGCTAGGCTCGCGTCTCTAGCACATTCTAGCCTAGGATGCAAAGGATCAACATGAGGTGCACAAGGGCTAGTAATGTACTTGTTCAAATGATATTCATTTAAAATCTCAAGCATCTCATTTTTCCACTCATGAAAGAATTCTCCATCAAGAATAGGCACTCTATGTCTAAGACTCCCCAACGTAGACTCATCCATCTTCCTCCAATGGTGATTAAACCAAAGCAATGGGATACCAATTGAAAGGATCGAGAAGAGGTGTCTAGAGGGGGGTGAATAGACTCTAAGTAAGAAAAGTTGCAGTTTTTAACTTCTTTTAAGTTCAAGTGGAGTTTTGGCACAAGTTTAAACATTCACAATACATATCAAGCAAGCATGACAAGAGTATATGAGTAGCGGAAAGTAAAGCATGCAAGTTGCAAGAACGTAAGGGGATGGGATTGGAGTGTGCAAACGCAATTGGAGACACGGAGATTTTTGGCATGGTTCCGATAGGTGGTGCTATCGTACATCCATGTTGATGGAGACTTCAACCCACGAAGGGTAACAGTTGCACGAGTCCATGGAGGGCTCCACCCACGAAGGGTCCACGAAGAAGCAACCTTGTCTATCCCACCATGGCCGTCGCCCACGAAGGACTTGCCACACTCGGGTAGATCTTCACGAAGTAGGCGATCTCCTTTCCCTTACAAACTACTTGGTTCAACTCCACAATCTTGACAGAGGCTCCCAAGTGACACCCAACCAATCTAGGAGACACCACTCTCCAAGAGGTAATAGATGGTGTGTTGATGATGAAGTCCATGCTCTTGTGCTTCAAATGACAGTCTCCCCAACACTCAACTCTCTCTCACAGGATTTGGATTTGGTAGAAAGAAGATTTGAGTGGAAAGCAACTTGGGGAAGGCTAGAGATCAAGATTTATGTGGTTGGAATGGAATATCTTGACCTCAACACAAGTGTAGGTGGTTCTATCTTAGAAAATGTATGTTGGAAGTGTAGGCATGTTCTGATGGCTCTCTCCATGAATGAAGAGTGGGTGGAGGGGTATAAATAGCCTCCACACAAAATCTAACCGTTACACACAAATTACCAAACTCGGTGGGACCGAATCATGAAACTCGGTCAGACCGATTTAGTTCAAAATGTGAACGTTAGGATTTTTGGTGGGACCGATATAATCGACTCGGTGGGACCGATGTGCCAGGGTTAGGGTAAAGCCTCATCTCCGTTTGACCGATTACACAAACTCGGTGGGACCGATTTGGGTAATAAGCAAAACAGAGAGTTGGCAAAGCAAACTCGGTGGGACCGATTGCATGTCTCGGTGGGACCAAAATTATTGCAATAGGCAGCAGAGAGTTTGCAAGCCCATCTCGGTGAGACCGAGATCCCATCGGTGAGACCGAATTGATTAGGGTTTCTAGCAGTGGCTATGTCAACTGAACTCGGTGGCGCCGGATAGAAAGTTTCGGTGGGGCCGAGTTTGACTTTTGGTTTGGGACATATGTGGATATGAGAAAGTAGTTGAGGGCTTTTGGAGCATATCACTAAGCACTTTGAGCAAGCAAGCCATTAAGAAACACCTCATCCCCTCTTAATAGTATTGTCTTTCCTTTGGACTCATTGTGATCTTGGATCACTAAAATGGAAAGAATGGAGTCCTGAGCTTTGAGCTTGAGCCAATCCTTTGTTCTCAGCATTTTGAAGGGGTTCCACATCCTAGTCCATGCCACTCCATTGTTGAACTTATCTGAAACATACTAGGTAGAAGCATTAGTCCAACAAGAGATATGTTGACATTAATTACCAAAATCACCCAGGGGAGCACTTGTGCTTTCAATCTCCCCCTTTTTGGTAATTGACGACAACATACATCAAAGCTTTAGATAAATATATAGAGAATAACAAGTAAAGCTTTGGAAAGACATGTAACATGCATAGGCTCCCCCTACATGTATGCAATCATGTAAATATGGAATATAGGAGCATGTGAATGCATAAGCATGACAGAGTCAGCAATGTGTTACATGTATCTTGGCTATATGCATCAGAGCAAATGATGTGAATATTGGAGATGTACCCTCATGCTCATGAGTCCTTCTTGCAAACAGTATGTACATCAGCAAGAAATCATCATACACATGACTGTGATGCATATACTTAGCTTGTGGTCTTGAGTTGGCTTAGGAAGGAATGAACCTGAGTAAAAAGGTTTAGATAACACAGATACACCTACTAGCCAGAGCGAACAAAAGAAATCACAAGAGTACCAAGACTGGGATGACATGTAGAGAGTGAGTACTGAGTAACCTATTGGAAAAGAAATAGAGCTAGTGCAAATAATCAAATATGAACATGCCTTTCCCCTCTTAAAAGACATGTGACTTCTCTCCTCTGGAATACCAAGCATCTGGGGTTTCTTACACTCTCCCTCTGATTATGCTCTCCCCCTATAGAAATGATTAAGCTTAAGCTTTGATGTGATCTCTCTCTCCCCCTTTGACATCAATTTCGAAGAAGGGCTCTTTTGGATTGTTATTACAAATGGGTTCGGTCCTTGAGTCACAATGCAAAGTGTCAAGTCGAATGTGATGCTGGTAGAGGACAAGAAACATTGAGTGGAGCTGGAGCAAAAAGAATGCAGGAATCAAGTGGCAAGTTGTCTTTCCTGTAGTGAAATCAGTGGCACCGAGTTGTATACTTCGGTGGCGCCGAAAGAATTCGGTTGGACCGAAGGAAACAAATCGGTGTGACCGAGTCCATCACAGAGAAAACACTTGTCACCTCAGCTCAATAGGCAATTTAGATCTCACAAGGATTTGCAAGGAATTAGCTGAAAGATTTGCAATGAATTGGATGCAGGGAATGCAGAACACAAATAATCAGAAAGGGAAACTAGATGAAGTTTTTTGAAAGGGGAAATGAATATGCACGATACAAATCCAAGAGCACAGAGAAACACAAGAGAACTTCATCTAGAATTGGTCGGTGACAAAGTCACCTATGTTAGAGTATATTAACTTAGGAGTCAAGTGAGGACACTTGATCATAGGTCATACTCATCGTTTAAGCTCAAAATGGGGTTACCATTTTTCGTTTAAGCATCTTGATGTATTCACATCTTGTTGAGTTGCTTTGATCCATGTCTTGGAGTAAAGCTTCTCTAAGATGGAATAACATACCTTGGGTGGTGGTGTTGATCTTGATCATGTAGTTGAACTTGTGTGGGTTGATCAAGGTTGATGTAGCTCATTGGGAGCACCACTTGGAATTTGAGTTCATCTTCCTACATGGGTTAGCTTGCAAGGAAGAGCACTTGTGTATCCAAGAATTTGTCAAAGGATATGTTTGAAGGGTTTCGTGCTTCCTTGTCTTCAACCACCATTGTGTAGAGACTTGGTGATGTAGAAATTGCTCATGATGCGAGTTGGTTGCAATCTCATAGATTTAGATTCATCCAAGTACCTACAAGGGTTAGATAGATTGGAAGGGTGCAAATATATCCAAGACATATAAATAGCAACATGAAAGAAATACCAAGGATTAGTCAAGGGCTCATGCCTTTGCATGTATCCAAATGGAGTTTCTACTCCAAGTTTGAAGCATCAATGATGTTCAATTCACCTCTCAAGCGGCAAAAGACTTTCTCATCAAGAGGTTTGGTGAATATATCAGCCAATTGCTTATCAGTACGAACATGCTTAAGATCAATGTCACCTTTGGCAACGTGATCTCGAATGAAATGATGACGAACTTCAATATGCTTAGTTCGAGAATGTTGCACAGGATTGTGAGCAATCTTGATAGCACTTTCATTGTCACAAAGCAATGGAACATGTTTCACATATATCCCATAATCTTTAAGAGTTTGGGTCATCCAAAGTAATTGAGCACAACATGAACCAGCGGCAATGTATTCCGCTTCGGCGGTGGATAAGGATACCGAGTTTTGTTTCTTGGAGGACCAAGACACAAGAGATCTGCCAAGAAATTGACAAGTGCCCGAAGTGGACTTTCTATCAACCTTGTCTTCGGCATAGTCCGAATTGGAGTAACCAACAAGATCGAAGGAAGACCTCTTGGGATACCAAATGCCAAAATTTGGTGTGTGTGTGTGTGTGTATTAAGTATCTCACTATCCTTTTCACAGCCTTAAGATGACACTCCTTACGAGCCGATTGATATCGTGCACACATGCACACACTTAGCATAATATCGGGACGAGAGGCACATGGATATAACAATGAGCCAATCATGGAGCGGTAAACCTTTTAATCAACCGGTTCACCATCTTTGGTCAAATCAAGATGTCCACTAGTAGGCATGGGTGTAGTCATACCTTTGCATTCTTGCATGTTGAACTTCTTGAATAAGTCCTTGGTGTACTTTGTTTGGGAGACAAAGGTACCTTCCTTAGTTTGTTTGATTTGAAAACCAAGAAAGAATTTGAGTTCACTCATCATAGACATCTCAAACTTCTCCGACATTAGCTTTCCAAACTTCTCACTAAAATGATAGTTAGTCAAACCAAATATTATATCATCAACATAAATTTGGCACACAAATAGTTCTCCATGAACCCTTTTAGTAAAAAGAGTAGAATCTATTTTTCCAATTTCAAAGCCTTTTTCAATAAGGAACTTGGTCAAGCATTTATACCACGCTCTAGGAGCTTGTTTAAGACCATAAAGAGCTTTGTGAAGTTTGTAAACATGATTAGGTGTGATGCCTGGATAATTAAGCTACAGTGATCCCACGCTAATGGTGCCAGGTCACCACGGTTACTGCTGCTAATCTATTGTTAGATCAAAATTGGTCCAAAATTCAAATTCAAAGTTTGGTAAATAATAAAGGTTTTCAAACACTAAAATAAAAATGTTCGGGTTGTATTAAATATTGCATAGATAAATATGGTGTAGTAAACACATTTTTATAAAAGGCCTAGATAATTTAAAATGATTTAAAACAGAAAAGTAAATAAATAAAAGAAAATAAAATACAAAAGAGAAAAACTAAACTAACAAAAAAACAAAGAGAAAGCCCCCCCCCCCCCGCCCCCGCTGGGCCAAGTGGCCCAGCTGGCCTCCACCGCCCGAACGGGCCGACCCACTCCCCGCACGCCCGCCTGGCCTATAGGCCACGCCCCGCTAACCCTAACCCCATCCCACGACCCCCACTTCCCCCACTCGTCTCCCCTCTCACTCCCTCGTCCCCCCCCCCTCTTGATCCCGATCTGGATCGAGATTGGGACGAACCACCGACGTCGCCGCTAGACCCTGTCGCCCTCGACGCCCATCGCCACTGGCCACGACTCGCCGCACCACCGTGCCCTGGACCTCCACTCGCCTCGCCTTCGACTCCCACGCCGCTGGATCGGAGCTGGGGAGTACCTGCGTCGCCGCCATGCCGTCGCCCGGCCTCGTCACTGCCTCCTCGCCTCCCCCCTCGACGGCTCCACCGAGCCTCGCCGTTGAACCCCTGCAACATGGGGTGAGGACCCCGAACTCCCTCCCCCGTGTTTTCCTTCTGCTCGCTCCGCCGTTAGCTGTCGTTCTTGCTGCTGCTGCGTGCTACTGCCCGCCCAACTCACCGCTGCTGCTGCCGATGACCTCGCCTCGCACAGCCGCACCGGCTCATGCCAGCCTCCTTCCATGCACGCCCTTCCTCTGCTTGCTCGCACCTAGCCACAGCCCGTGCACGCCCGTCCCTGCTCACCGCGCCGGACCCCCGTGCCCGCCCGCGTGCTGCGCGCGCCCCGTGCGCCCATGTCGCGGTCGGCGTCTCCCCTGGCCGCGCTCCACTGCGCCGCCCGTCGCCCCGCTTCGCTCCGCCCACGGGCTCGCCCTGCCGCCACGCCTGACCCCACCTGCCGTGCAGCGCGCGTGCTCGCACTCGTCGCCAGCCACCGCTCGCTGCTTGCCCCCCCTCCCCCCGCCGCCTTGCTCCGCCTGCGCCGCGCTCGTCGCCGGCGTTTGCCACTAGCCTCGCCTCGCCCCCCCTGCTCGGGCGACGACCGAGACCCCGGCGCCCGCTAACGCCCGTAACCCGCTTCGTCCCCTGGGCCTATGACACATGGGCCCTGCCCAGAGAACGTTTTAAAAAAATATTTAAAAAGATAATTAATGAATTAATTAATTACGGAATTAATTAAGTTAATTAATCCTACTTAATTAATCCAATTAACCTGTTAGTCTAACTAAGCAATAATTAGTTTAACCTAACCTTAATTAACTTAACAGTGTATGACAGGTGGGTCCCATTGGGCCCACACGTCAGTTTGACCTAGTCAACCTCTGTTGACTGCTGACGTCATGCTGACGTCAGCAAACATGTTCTGGATAATGTTGCATCAAAATAATTAAATAAATCCTGAGAATGATTTAAATATTTTAAAGTTAATAGAAAATAAACTGTAGCTCAGATGAAAATACTTTCAACATGAAAGTTGCTCAGAACGACGAGACGTACCCGGATACGCAGCCCGTTCGTCCGCCACACATCCCTAACCTATCGAACTCGCAACTTTCCCCCTCCGGCTGTCACACCCTGATTTTCATGCCACAACACTTAAGCTAATAAATCATGATAAAATGTGGTTTGACAAAAACCTTTGAGTGTTTTGTCTTTGCTTTGATTGAATGTTTGACGGCTGTTTGTAAGTGCTCTAAAAATCAAACTCTTATACTCCTTCTCCTTGATCCAAAACCTTTTCCCAATTATCATGCCATGTGTATAGGACATAAAAATAATTTCTTACAAAAATAATTTGGCCAAATAGTATTTTCAAAAATTAGTTTTCCTAAAACCCCTGAATTGAGGTTTGTACTGCAAGTACTTAATTCAGGGCAGTAAAAATCTTTCCAAAAATATATTTGACTCCTATTAGATATAGGACACCCAGAAAACACAAAAATATAATTTTAGAAGTTACTTTCATATTTTATTTAAAGGCTTTTTCTTAAGTCCAGAAATGGTCTTTAATAGGTAAAAATTATTTTAATGCTTTAAAAATATTTGGGAAAAACTAGGGAAACTCAGTGGACATATATTGTCCATATATAAGTTTCACCACATGGTCATGTTCAAGATATTGGTCAAATCCCTCAAAAACCCTTTCTGGATATTTCAAGCTTTTGAAATATTTACAAAGGAAATGTTCCCCAAAAATTCGAAGAAAATCCTAGCATGTCACATATGACATGTTTGATGATCTTGCGAAGTCTCACGTCATGGAGAACAGTATAACCCCATGAAACCCTCTCAAAACCACTTCTGTCCTTTTTCAAGTTTGAACAACTTTGCACTGTCAAACATGTCCAAATGCTCTCAAAGTTGGTGCACATGATAAAATGGTGTTATAATGCATCTAGACCAAATGGCACAAGTTGGAGAGAATGTTATCTTGATCAAAGGGCCCCAAAACCCTCTCTGCCTAGAACCAAATTTGAACAACTCTACATTGGCAACTTTCTCCTTTTTATCTTAACTTTTGTGGACATGTTCATGACCTCAAATGATGACACTACACTAAGTGGTGCATCAAGGAGAATAGATTTGCATGACTAAATCTTGAAAAGTCCACTTCTGCTAATTTCTAGGGTTTACCATAGTTGCATTGTCAACTTCCTCCAAATGAGCTCCAACTTGGTGATCAACCCCATTTCTATATGACACTTGATCCTGTTAATCTTCATATCATTTGGAATCCATTTGCTTGCCCGAACCACCATCAAACACCTTCTGGCAGAAACTTAAAATGCATGTTTCGTCCATTTCCACTAATCTCCATGAGCTAAGCTTTCTCCCACAGCATCATCTGGTCCCCCTCTAACCCCTGCATCTTTCCATGCTCGAGGAGCCATGATGATGGGGGTGAAAAGCTCTTTTTCCCTCTCTGGACAGCTGCATTTCTCCCATTTTCTCACCTCTCTCTCACTCCTGCCAGGTCCCAGAGCATCCAAGGCCTCCTCCCCCCTTGTTTATTCTTCCTGCAGCCACTGGACACAAGTGGACGCGCGAGTGCGCGCGGAAAAGCCGCGGATGCCGGCCAAAGACGCGCTCTGGAGCATGAGGCAGAGCAGGTGACCGTTGACGCCGCGTCCCCCGACCACCTCGAGCCTCCCCCTCGCGCCAGTCGAGGTGCCTCGACGTCCACAACACGCCACCGTGCAGGCCCCCTCGTCTCTCCCTCTCTCTCACCTCCTGCGATGCGTGCCCAAAGCCGCCCGGCTCGGCCAATGCATGGCCTCACACGCGCGAGCCCCAGAGCCTTGCCCCGCTCCTCCTCTCTCTTCCTGGCGCCCCACTCAACTCCCACGGACGCCATAGACAGCCCCTCGCCCTCTCTCCTGGCCTCCCGAGCCGTTGCCGCGGCCACCTGTGCGCCGCGTCCATGGTGAGCCACGGGTCAGCTACTTAAGGCCACCCCCGAGCCCCCTCTCTACTCCTTTGGCCCTCTCTCCCTCCCATACATCGCCCAGACCCGTCCATTCCTCTCCTTGTGCCCTCCATCCACCACAATGGCCGGAGCATCGCCGTCGGGCTCCGCCTAAATTCGAGCTAACACAGGCTCTCTTTCACCCCTAGCCACTCCAACGCCATCATCCCTCCACCGCAAGGCCTTCCATCGCCTCCGTTCGCCCCCGGGAAGGCCAGGCGCTCACGGCCAGAGATGGTCGACGGCCTCCTCCGCCACCATCCAAACCGTCGCCGCTACATCCCTCCTCGGCATGCGTGAAGCACCTAGATGGGTGCGGCGCAGCCTCCTGAGCATGTTGGTAGGCGGAGCATCGCCGGAGATGCTCTGTAGCCCCGGCAATCGCCGCTGGGAGCCGGTCCTCCCCGCGGCCGGAGCGCATGCGGGAGGTTGAAGACGGCCTGCTGCTGGGGCTCGTGCGTCAGCGACCCAGCGGGCGGGCCCGACCGTTTAAGTGGAAATGGCTTCGGCCGGAGCCACCTCCCCTGCGCGAAGGCACACTCCCGCAAAACTGCCTTCGACATCACCGCCTCTGCCCGCACAGCCGAGCCGCTGGGCCGGCCCACAGTCTATCTGTCACCCTGTGCGCGGGATAAGGTTAAAGCCTTATTTCATTTTTCTTTTTCCAGTCAACTTCAAAAATCCATAAATAATTCATATTAACTCCAAATTGAATGATTCAAATTTCTGGTGACTCCATAAATCATGATCTACCTGTTGGTGCAGCATGCACATTTTTCTAGAACAATTTTCCTCACATAAATTAAATAAAATCCCATTTTCCATTTCTATGATGAACTTTAGAAAACCACAGAGAGCTCAAAATTGATCCAAATGCCATGATTCAAATTCCTGGATGCTTCTAAGTTCATAAATTAGTTTATGAACATTTTTGTTAATACTTTCTGCACCACACAAAATAATGAGCCATTTCTTCATATTTGTCAACTTTGCAAATTCATAGGAAATTCATTTGAACTCCAAATCCAGTGAAACTAACTCCTAGATGCTTCTAAAATCATCCTTTGTTAAATGGGTGCCTTTGCTCATTTTTCAAAAATATGTTTCTGTACACTTCTTGCAAATCCATAAACCCCTTGATTCCGTCATATCAAAATGTTTAGAAATATACACTAACCAAATCCCAATGAAACCACTCTGGTTAATTTTCATATAACCAGAGATGTCCTAGAAAAGTCAAATCAATATTTTTGGAGCACTTTCATTTCCTGCCTTGTTGTGTTGCTTATTATGGTTGCTTTCGATGATAGTTGACAAAGTAGACGAAATGCTTGGAGTTGGACCAGAGATATTTGAAGACCTCGAAGACTTTGTTAAAACAGGCAAGCAGCCCTTTGACCATGTCTATGAAACCCTTTTTATGCATTTCATATAGCACTTTATTATTGTTGCATCGGAATCATGATGAGATGTTAGCCACTTTGGTGGGTTGCCTCCATTTCCTCCTTGTTGATACTTGCATTGTGCATGACCCTACCTTCTTATGAGGGTTATGCCGGTGGGAGTAGATAGGATGCTAAAGTAGTTGCTACGCAAAAAGGGACGGGAATGTGCATGGTGATGGAGACAAGGTATTTTCAAAAGACTTTTCAAAAACCCCGTCGGGTGCCACTTATGCCCGAGGGAGATAATGAGATGGGTAACCACTTGATGACGAAGTGGTATACCGAGGCAAGTGTGTGTGTTGTTTTCAAAAACGGATTAGATTTAAGATTTGTCGACTGTCCCAACCTTACATGCGCAACCACTCTACCCTTGTATGGGAAAGGGCATTATTGATTACCTAGGCCGATACTAGCTTGGAGCCCGCATTACTAGTGACAGGAGAGTTGTTGGTGCGCTCTCTCGGGACGGGGTCGTGCCAGGTAGGGCGGCCAAGAACATTTTTATGGGGCACCGGACACACCGTTGGTACCCCGTGCTAGTGGTATGTGATGAATATGGGAGCGAGGCTCCACCAATTTTGAAAGTTGTGAAATGTTGGGCACGGGGGTTACTACCAATCGAGTGGACTCCATGTTAGTGTCGTCTAGGGAAAGATAGTGATCGGGTGCTTACCCCGGGTACTTGAGGTACCACGGGTCGTGGATGACACGGAAGCTCCCCGGATCTTGTGGGTAAAGTGTGCAACCTCTGCAGAGTGTAAAACTATTCGAATAGCCATGTCCACGGTCAAGGACAGTTGGGCGGTGTTGCTTAAACTACGTCCACATGTTTGCAAACCAGTGTGTGTGTTTGGATAACTGGGAAGAACTACTTGGGTAAAGTCAAGGACTTGACATGATTGAGTTGGGTTGGTGCCCACTCTATTTATGTTGATATCTGTAACCTGTCCTCATGGTTACATGAGTTCTCCTAATGCACGTCTTACAAGTTGTTGAACATGTCATTGCACTCAAAACTAGCTTTCTACAAAAATTTACCTATATCCTGCATTGTTGTATCTCGAACCAAAACATGGGTTGCTTGCGAGTACATTCAAAGTACTCATTGGCTTGCCACTGGTTATTTAATTGGCCAGGCATGGAAGAACAGGAGTTCGATGAAGAGTTCTTTGAAGCCGAACATGCGAACTAGGACGTTTCCCAGTCAGAATGCCTGTAGGGTTAAGGCAGATGGCATGGGTTCTACTTATCAACGAAGATTTCCGTTGCGATGTTATACTCAAGACTTGACCATAATGGTCCTACTTGTGTAAAACGGTACGTATGGATGTAAGACTCTTGTTATTCAGCTTCTGTGTGTTTAGTGAGCATTGATCTCTGGGATCACTGTACACGTGCATTCAGTGATCACGACTTATGAGTGGGGGTCCCCACACAGCTGGTATCAGAGCCAGGTTGACTGTAGGAAGCCTTAGTTAGCATGGTCGTTAGTTAGGGTAAAACTATTTCCAAAACTATTACAAGTTTTCAAAACTATCTATACTTCTCCTCCCTTCTAAGTTTTTCTAAAAAACTAAGGTATATTTTCCCTATCGATCTCTTCCCCTTCAAAACCATTGCAACGGTCGCTAGCACCCTCAAGCCCTGACCTCGGGATTCCATGTAATCCTCGAAGGAGTACACCTTGACAAACACTCACCCACCTCTTCTGAACACAAGTTTGGCGACACCACGAGAAGACGGTACCAATAGAAGATACCATCTCAAGGAATGAGGACATCAAGACCTCGAAGATGGTGACACCCTCGACACTGCCCCAGGATGATGCAACCTTGGCCTACGATGATCAGGGCATAGGATATGCAAGATCATGATATACATCGCTAATAGAGCAACCCTGTCCTTACCGTTGTTGTATCGGCAACCACCGGTGGATGAGAACCTCGCCATTTGGTCCGCCTCACTATAGTGAGCAGGAAAACGGTTCTCTTCATCCCCCGCTCTTGGTGTCGATGTTGTCATCAACATAACCGACATGTTGGACCTCTGCTATGCCTTGTTAATGTCATTGCATAAAGGATTACCTACTTGGTACCATTGACGCCTTAGAAGACAAAAAGGGATCGTCATAATTAAGAAGATAATAGAAGAACGAGTCAATGCCAGCTACGAAAAGCCACCTTCACCCCATCACCTCAACAGGCGAGGAGTTGTTGAAGACTCTTCAGGCTCAACCCAGATCGTTTCATCGAACAACTACAAGAGACATAGCAACACCTGAGGAAAACTCAGAAGACTGCACGAGGCACAAGGCATGACTACTGAGTCCGAGAACCCCTAGGGTAGGATGAGTCGTGTACCCCCTATGCGTAGTCGAGTCCGTATGATGGTTCAAATAGAACCATGATTGTGTGCTGCTTGTTTTTATGTGTTTGAGTTATAAGATAGATCGCAACTTTTGCCCTAGGCAACAAGTACGCGACTATATCACCTGCCTTATTTTGTTGTTGGTGTTTGGCCCTTTTTGGCACTTGTTTGTTTGCACCTGCACTATAGAACCCCCTTAGGCATCCCCATCTATGCCACTTTTCTCTCTCATCTCTCTTATCAACTGAAGATCGGCAAGACAAGATACACCAAGGATTCTACTTCGGCAACCAATTAGCACTGAAGACTTTTGCTAAGGCCTCCTCGACTAAGTGCAACCCCATAGAGTTATGTTTACCCCTCAAGACTGGAAACCCATCCCTATACCCATCGAGACTTCACAAGATACCCCATCTCAAATCCTTAACCGTGTGCTTAACCCGCAGTATTGCAAGAGAACCAGTTAAGCCTTCGCAACCTTGCACAACACTGGGTTCATTATGGAACTAGTGGACATAGTGGACGAGCACATTGTCATCTTATGATAGCACCAAAACTGGAAATGCCATAGGGAAGATCAGTTTGAGGATATAGGAATAGAGGACAAATGACTTGATGAGTTTATATCAATGACTTTGAGAATTTATATGAGACTATTTGGTGGATTATGAGGCTTTCATGTTGGTAGATGAACTTGGTGGGATCATTAATATAGAGTAGCATAGCTTTCATTACCCCTGGATAAATTGGATTTAGTGGGACAATTAAGACCGCAAGCTGAATTCTTGGAAGTATAAGGATTTGACTGAGCCAGGGGATATGATAGAAGATAGTTGGCATTACGAAAATGACTTGGGGGAATAGATAGGAATTCTCGTTGGACATGAGATTTGGATTCAATAGGTTATCCTAGTGGAGTATGGATGCAGAGTAATTCTACATGGTTCGGAGTAAATTGGATTTAGACTGATGATCTTGATCATGATACCATGTTTCTCGGTGAACGATAAACTAAGAGATTGGATTAATTATCGGAGTTGATTTAGGGATCTATATAAGCTTGACCTTGGAGTTTACTTGACCATGATAATGGAAATTGGTGGACTGACTACAGTAAGGTAGCCCTTTCCAGCATTCGGGGATTGTTTGACATAAGAAGATCATGTGGAACACCATAGACATTGGATTGGTAGAATTAATGAATTATGTAGTTAATGGGCTTTTGGAGTTAGTTCATAAGAAGGAAATAAGATCTTGGAGTGGCATACGACGTGTTTCCTTAGGGTAGAAATGCCTCAGCCCACTCTACGTACCCCATATGCTTCATAGAGTACTTAGGCAAGATAGTTATCATCTTCAATTGAGGACATGTGTGTCCACCCGAAGACAGAAGAAGAGCACGAGCAACACTTGAGGATGGTCCTAGACAAGCTTCGAGAGCACCAACTATACGCCAAGTTCAGCAAGTGCGAATTTTGGCTGCATGAGGTTGGATTCTTGGGTCATGTTTTGACCGAAGAAGGATTGTCGGTCGAACCTGCTAAGATTGAAGCCGTGATTGAATGGCAATCCCCAAGCAATGTGAAGGAAGTCAGAAGCTTCCTCAGACTCGCCGGATACTACCGCAAGTTCGTTGAAGGATTCTCAAGCATTGCCCGACCCATGACTCAGCTCTTGAAGAAGGACAAGAAGTTTGAATGGACGCCGAAGTGCGAAGAGAGCTTCCAGGAGCTGAAGAAGAGACTGACCACCACCCAGTGCTGGCCACACCAGATATGCACAAGGAGTTTGTGATATATTGTGATGCGTCAAGAACTGGACTGGGAGGTGTTCTAATGCAAGAGGGCGGAGTCGTAGCTTACCTTTCAAGGCAACTACGGCCTCATGAAGAGAACTATGCTACTCATGACCTCGAGTTGACAGCTTTAGTTCATGCCCTGAAAACATGGCGACATTACCTCCTAGGGAAGCGGTGTGAGATATACACGGATCACAAAAGTCTGAAGTATATTTTCACTCAGAAGGAATTGAACATGAGGCAAAGAAGATGGCTAGAGTTGATCAAGGATTATGACCTTAGTGTTGAATACCACCCTGGAAAGGCTAATATGAGTCATGGCTACTACCTCAGCCGGAGACCCTATGTGTGATCAGGTATTTGGAGGAGGGCCATGGAGCAGCTACACTCAACGGACAAGACGGCGAGGACACCAAGTACAAGGACCAAGAGAAAGAGTTGCCAAAAATTCTCCAGCCATCAGATGACCGAGACTTGTCGGACGTCCGACGCCTAGAGCTCCAGCCAGCCAGACAAGTCCCAGCCTAGGCATGCTCCAGCGACCGGACGACCAATGCCGATCGGACGTCCGACACCTCCCAGCGCCCGGACAACCGAGCACCACCGGACGGCCGACACCACCATCATCGAGCCAAAACATCGGAAGTATGGAAGCTTCCAGACGACAGACTTCTCAGACGTCTGACCCCGACCGGACGACCAACAAAACCTGGCCAGAGCCTAAACATCGAACTTCCGACAAGTACCGGACGTCCGGACCATCGCGAGCCTTCGGACGAGCGATGATTGTCGGACGTCCGACGCCTGTGTGTTGGCAGAGTGTTGGGCCGAGGCCCATGTACCCCTATGTCCACTAAGACTATAACTAGGCCTCCTCCTCCCTCTTTCTAGGGTTAGCAATGTGATAGCTCATTTGAGAGATAGAGTTTTGGTCATCCACTTGGTTACTTCTCCATTGGAGCTCACGACCTCTTCGGAGAAGATCCCCCAAGCGGATTCAAGACCCCTCATGGGAACACCCCCATAAGGCCTCCTCACGGAGATGAACTAGTTACCTCTTGTATCTTCCTATGTTGACTTTGGATCGTGTATCTCTTTGTTTTTCAAGGATCTAGCGCATGTGTAATCGAATCTTGTTGGTTTGAGTGAATCCTCTCGTGTTTCCTTCCGTGTTCTTCGTGTTATTCGTAGGATCCCCTCCATTTCGTGAAAGATCGGGTGAGGGAGTCCGGGATTAGGGGGTCTCCGGACAGCCGGACTCTATCCTTTGGCCGGACTGTTGGACTATGAAGATACAAGATTGAAGACTTCGTCTCGTGTCCGGATGGGACTCTACTTGGCGTGGAAGGCAAGCTAGGCAGTACGGATATGGATATCTCCTCCTTTGTAACTGACATTGTGTAACCCTAACCCTCTCCAGTGTCTATATAAACCGGAGGGTTTTAGTCCGTAGGACAACAAACAATCATACCATACGCTAGCTTCTAGGGTTTAGCCTCTCCGATCTCATGGTAGATCAACTCTTGCAATACTCATATCATCAAGAATAAATCAAGCAGGACGTAGGGTTTTACCTCCATCAAGAGGGCCCGAACCTGGGTAAAACATCGTGTCCCCTGCCTCCTGTTACCATCCGCCTTAGACACACAGTTCGGGACCCCCTACCCGAGATCCGCCGGTTTTGACACCGACATTGGTGCTTTCATTGAGAGTTCCTCTGTGTCGTCGCCGATAGGTTTGATGGCTCCTTCTATCATCGGTGGTGATGCAGTCCAAGGTGAGACTTTTCTTCCCGGACAGATCTTTGTGTTCGGCGGCTTCGCACTGCGGGCCAACTCGCTTGGCCATATGGAGCAGATCAAAAGCTACGCCCCTAGCCATCAGGTCAGGTTTGGAAGCTTAAATTACACGGCCGATATCCGCGGAGACTTGATCTTCGACGGATTCGAGCCCCTGCCTTGTGTGCCACGCGGTCACGATGAGTACGATTTAGCTCTACCATCGGACCGTATTCAGGAGATCGCACCGGCAGCCGCTCCGAGCCTCAATTCGGAGCCAGTTGCGCCATCCATGGATGGGTGGATAGACCCCGTCACAGAGGCCGTATCCTCAGCGGCGATCGAGCCGAATATCGACCTTACCCTTCACGAGAGCCGGGTTGCCAAACTGCCGGATCCTTCCCCGGCCACGGACTCCGAACCGCCTGCGCCCGTGCCTATCAAATCCGACTGGGCGCCAATCATGGAGTTCACCTCCGTGGATATCTTTCAGCACTCGCCCTTCGGCGACATACTGAATTCATTAAAATCTCTCTCCTTGTCAGGAGAGTCCTGGCCGAACTATGTCCGGCAGGATTGGGATGCGGATGACGAAGAAATTCGCCGCCCACCCACCACCCACTTAGTAGCCACTATCGACGATTTAACTGACATGCTCGATTACGACTCCGAGGACATCGACGGTATGGACGACGATGCAGGAGACAAACAGGAACCACTGCCGACAGGGCATTGGAAGCCCACTTCATCACATGACGTATACATGGTGGACACACCAAAAGAAAACAACAACGAGGAACGGAAGGACTCAATAGAGGGCTGTCCCCTCGGGAAGCAGTCAAAGCGCCAGCGTAAGCGCCGCCCCAAATCCCTCCTTAGCAGAAACAACGATCATATAGACCCAGTGTTAGAGCGGGGCGAACCATCGCCTGTCCACGGCAACTCGGATAATCAAACCGAACAACCCGACTTTGTCAAAGATAATAGTCCGGACGACATCACACCGGACAGACACCCGGAGCAACAGAATGCCCGTCAAAGGCTTGTTGCCACCGCGAGGAGTCTAAAAAACCAGAAGCAAAGGCTCAAGGCTGCGCAAGACACACTCAGAATCAGATGGAGTAAAGTACTCAACACAGCAGCGAAGTACGGCGGTAATCGCCCCACCAAGAGCTACCCGAAGCGGAAGTTGCTACCTGAATTTGATGAGGAGCCCTTAGATCCCCAGCAACCAAAAATTAAAACGGCCATCTGGCCGGATAGATGACCTCACGGCCAACAAAGAGTGGCAAACAACGCCACACATAAGCCAATACACAATCCACGTGAGGGCTCGCATCAAACGGACGGCGCCACCAGATCCATCTATGGACCATGCAAGCGCGCTCCAGCATACGATGCAACACAACAAACATCTGAACAACGCGGTACACCCAGGTACAGGGGTGCCGCACACCCCCTATGTTTCACCGACGATGTGCTGGACCATGAATTTCCAGAGGGATTCAAACCCGTAAACATAGAGGCATACGACGGAACAACAGACCCTGGGGTCTGGATTGAGGACTATATCCTCCATATCCATATGGCTCAAGGAGATGATCTCCATGCCATCAAGTACTTACCCCTCAAGCTCAAAGGGCCAGCTCGGCACTGGCTTAAAAGCCTCCCAGAAAGCTCCATTGGAAGCTGGGAAGAGCTCGAAGACGCTTTTCGGGCAAATTTTCAAGGGACTTATGTCCGATCTCCGGATGCGGACGATTTGAGTCATATAACTCAACAGCCCGGAGAGTCAGCCCGAAAGTTTTGGAACAGGTTTCTTACTAAAAAGAACCAAATAGTCGACTGTCCGGACGCCGAAGCCTTGGCAGCTTTTAAGCATAGCATCCGAGACGAATGGCTTGCCAGACACCTCGGCCAAGAAAAGCCGAGAACAATGGCAGCATTAACAAGCCTCATGACCCGCTTTTGCGCGGGCGAGGACATCTAGCTAGCCCGATGCAGCACTAGCGACCCAAGTACATCCAAAGTTAGAGATGGAAACGGGAAATCACGACGCAGCAAAAATAATAAGCGCCGGAATAAAGAAGACAGCCCGAAGAGCATGGCGGTAAACGCCAGATTCAGAAGCTCTCGGCCAGGTCAGCAAAAGCCGCCCTCTAAAGGCGCCAGAGATGAACTATCCAGCATAAACAAAATTTTGGACCAAATATGTCAGATCCATAGCACCCCCGATAAACCTGCAAATCATACCCACAGAGAATGTTCGGTCTTCAAGCAGTCCGGCAAGCTCAACGCCGAACATAAGGGGCAGGATACACCAAGCGAAGACGAGGATGAGCATCACAAGCAAAGAACTGGGGAACAGAAGAAATTTCCACCATAAGTCAAAACAGTAAACGTGTTACACGTGATAAAGGGGAGAAACAAAGCGTCACTCCCAGATAAATATGCCCAAGGGCCTATCACCATGGAGTTCTGCCACTAGCCTTCTCAACCGATCACCTTCGACCATCAGGATTACTTGGCAAGTATCCGGCGCGCAGGATGGGCTGCCTTGGTATTAGATCCAATAATTGACGGATACCACTTCACACGAGTCCTGATGGACGGTGGCAGGAGTCTAAACCTGATATATCAGGACACAGTCCGCAAAATGGGGATAGACCCAATGAAAATTTGCCACATTAGTACTACCTTTAATGGAGTATCGCCAGGCCCAGGGGCTCATTGCACAGGTCCCTGCTACTAGAGGTTATATTCGGCTTCCCTGATAACTTCCATAGTGAAAATTTAACCTTCCACATTGCTCCGTCCCAAAGTGGCTATCAAGCACTACTTGGACGCGAAGCTTTTGCACGCTTTAATGCAATACCGCATTACGCTTCCCTCACACTTAAGATGCCTGGTCCACGTGGCATCATTACAGTAAATGGAAATATTGAGCGATCCCTGTGCGCCGAAGAGTGTGCGTCTGCCTTGGGAGCCGCACACTAAAACGGCCTCACCAACTAAAGCATTCGATAGGTCGTCTAGACTACGGACACGGTTAGACGAGTCCGACGCAGCTATATGTAATTCATACAGGTTTGATGGCGACACCCCTATTACAAATACAAGGGGCTCAATGCGCGTAGACAAGTGGCAATTTTTACTCATCTTGAATTATACATGGTTTCTTTAAACCTACCTTTTTGCACGACAACTTTTCACCTAAGTTTCTCTCTTTTACAGATGACCATCATGCTACACTCGTCCAGGATACCGCACAACGGAGACACAGGCGCAGACGTGTAGCAGGGACCTGCCCCAAGGATTATTTTTAGATTAAGTCCCTGTGTCAACCTTTTTTACTGTCTCTTGTTGATACACATCCCTCGGATTCTCGGTACAATTGAGAAGGATGCTGGCGTCTTGGCATGTGGCCACGTCAGAATAATGCACGTACCTGGACACTAGGGGCTTCTTACAAAGGGCACCATTTAGGCCTGGTTTATACCATAAAGACCGAATACCTTAGGGAGTGTTCGGCGTCGCGAGTTTGGCCTTATATGCATCAGCTCCGAATCATGTCTTCGGTCAAATGTTGGGTTTGCCTGGCTCCTATGTTTTGGTACCTTACGTTCCGCTCTATCGGCTAAGGTAGCATGAGGAGAACTACTGCGATTGTGCCCCGGGTCATCCAGGTCCGAAGAATGATTTATACATCTCCTCGTGCGTCAGGCTGAGGAAATTCTGAATAGTGCGCGGTCCTTCTGGGTTGAACTCCCACATGCGGAGGGGCCGGCGTTTGCAAGGCTGGACTGGACGAACCAGCATGACTTGCACCACCGTAACCAGACTGAAATCTCCTTCGAAGAGATCTTGAATGGAGCTCTACAGTATAGGCACGTCCTTGGCTGGACCCCAGCTCAGCCCTCTGCTAATCCATGACATCAGTTGTGGTGGAGGGCCCGAGCGGAAAGCAGGGGCAACCACCCACTTGGCACTTCTGGGAGCTGTGATGTAAAACCACTCCCGTTGCCATAATCCGGACACCTCTGGAAAGGAACCCTTTGGCCATGGAGCTCCAGCGATCTTGCTTATTAATACGCCTCCACACGCTACATGCTGCCCCTCGACCATCTTCGGCTTCACGTCAAAGGTCTTGAGCCACAAGCCGAAGTGAGGGGTAATGCGGAGGAAGGCCTCACATACGACAATAAATGCCGAGATGTGGAGAAAGGAGTCCGGGGCTAGATCGTGGAAATCTAGCCCGTAATAGAACATCAAACCCCTAATGAAGGAATCTAGAGTGAGGCCTAGACCTCGGAGGAAGTGGGAGATGAACACAACGTTCTCGTTGGGTTCGGGAGTAGGGATGACCTGCCCCCGGGCAAGCAGCCGATGCGAAACCTCGGCGGTCAGGTATCTGGCCTCCCTCAACTTATTGATATCCTCTTCCGTAAAGGAGGAGGGCATCCACCGGCCTTGAAGGCTAGATCCGGACATGATTGAAGGTCCGAAGCACCTGACCTGGGCTTTGGGTGTTAGAACTCGAGGCGGGGGAAGGGTTCGATTGAGCACGGGAGGGAAAAAAGTAAAAGCCTTGTCCCTTAATAAAGAGGGTGAATATCGAGCGTCCTCATAGTGGCCGTTTGGGACTTACCTAAAATCTAGGAGTCTTAGGCGTGGTTGGGTTACCCACGCCCGTATTGATGAGAATCCTGTAATAAGGGGGACACGATCCCTGCTTTGACAAGACGTGTCAGGAAACTGCCTCGCGTTATGTGCGGAGTTAGTTAAAGGAAACGGTTCGAATAATCACCAGGCCATGACATAACGCCATTTTGCCAAAACGTATCAGCAGATCAGATTTGTGGAAATATTATTCTCTCTACGGTGGTATGTGGAACTTATTTTGAAGGGTCGGACACTATCCTTGTATTCAAATTCTTCCGGGGTGTATTCGGAGGAGGAACCCGCCTTGCAATGCCGAAGAAAACACTGCGCGCCGGACTCGTGATCATTGAAGCATGGTTCAGGGGCTACTGAGGGAGTCCGGGATTAGGGGGTCTCCGGACAGCCGGACTCTATCCTTTGGCCGGACTGTTGGACTATGAAGATACAAGATTGAAGACTTCGTCTCGTGTCCAGATGGGACTCTAATTGGCGTGGAAGGCAAGCTAGGAAGTAAGGATATGGATATCTCATCCTTTGTAACCGACCTTGTGTAACCCTAACCCTCTCCGGTGTCTATATAAACCGGAGGGTTTTAGTCCGTAGGACAACAAACAATCATACCATAGGCTAGCTTCTAGGGTTTAGCCTCTCCGATCTCGTGGTAGATCATCTCTTGTAATACTCATATCAACAAGAATAAATCAAGCAGGACGTAGGGTTTTACCTCAATCAAGAGGGCCCGAACCTGGGTAAAACATCGTGTCCCGTGCCTCCTGTTACCATCCACCTTAGACGCACAGTTTGGGACCCCCTACCCGAGATCCGCCGGTTTTGACACCGACATCGGGCATCTAGGGTTCTACCCTACATCATCCTGGTATCATGAGCCACGTTGATCATGATTTTGGAGCCCCTACCACCGTTTTCTAGCCTTATTTTTGCTTGATTTTGTCCAAAATTTGAAAATTCCCCACCAAAAATAGCCCCAATTCTTTTTTGTGATTTTTTGGCGTGATGAAGTTTTGTTGGATTTGATCCATGGATTTGCTTTGCCACGAGTGGATCTAGATTTCCTCCATCATGTCCACCATTTCCATCCACAAAATCACTCGAATTTGACCAATTTTGCCACCTCCATCTCGAAAACCCGAGTTCATCCCGTGCCCGAAATTGCCCAAGCACTGGACGTCCGACGACTATCGGTCGTCCGACCACCATCGTACGTCCAACGTTCCCTGATGAAACTGAAAACTTTTAGTTCCACCACCACCACCTTTCGTCCTCCACTTCCGCATACGCACTTGTTTACCACCATCGCTTGACGCAACCACCATTGCTTACTCGCTACGCACTCCAACAATTTTAACACATTTGGTTTTGAGAAGTTAGTTGTGGTGCATCGTTTCCTAGGGTGTTTCGCCTAACTAGGAACGGCTTAACATCGACATCACCACCGCTCATCTTCGCCACGAACTCGTCACCAACAACGACCACTTCACCGTCATCCGTCCTTGCTTACAAACAAGTAACCCTCGATGGTAACCTCGACGACAACTTTGTCTACTCCTTGCCGTTGCATTGATAACCCAATATCCCATTTTGCGTAACTTATCCATCGAGACTAGCCCTTGAGTATTGCTGGCAATGTTACTTGTGGACATTAGTGATCATAGCTCCCATTGCATACATACCCTATCATCTTGGTACATATCTTGTGTCACAAGGTTGTCATCGCATATACACAATTGCTATCTTGGTTCTTGAAGTTTTGCATGAGAAAGAGCTCAAAAGAGAAAGAGCCAAGCAAGCTTTTAAGCAAAAGGGAAAGATAAGCAAAGAGCTTTTAAGTAAGAACCATGGCATCATACAACATTAAGATTGTCATACTCGATCATGTTGGATCATATCATAGGAATACCATACAAATAGCATACTTGGGATAGAAGTCATTGCATTTTTTCTTAGTAGGTTGTGCACAAGTTTCGTATCCGTCTATTGTGCAATCGTGCTAGCGTCTCTCTAGTGTTGTGCAACAAGAGCATTTTCGTGGATTCCACATTTTGGCTCATTCCTTGGTTGCATGACCCCACTTATCTATTTGTGTGTGTGTTTCTGTGTACCATATCTTGCTATTGGTCTACTTGTTGCATTTGCAAATTTTTGAATCTTTTCCAACATTATTGAGGCTCACTAACAATTTCATCAAATTTTGTGCCATCCTCCTAACCAAGCTCGACCAGAAGCTTTTAATTATGTAGGCGCGAGAACCGGCAAGAATTGGTACCAATTGTGCTATTTCCTTGTTACACATTTGACTAATCATTGATCCATCTTCAACATCGGCCAAGTTCTTCTACCAACCTACTCTTCTTCGAGCAAGACGATGACATGACCTCCTACGTCACAAAGAGCCACCTCTTTGGTGCACAACGAGCTTTGCATCAAGAGCAACAAGCAATGAGCGACCGCATCGACAATCTTGCCACCGACTTACGCCTCTCCGAGCAACGTACAAGAGACTACTTCGACAACAAGCTCGGTGAACAAAAACAAGAGAGAAATGCAAGAATGGATGAGATTCGTGCCTTGTTGGTCAAGCGCTTTTCTACCACTTCATCCTACCCAAGATGGAGCCGCTCGAGTCAACACTCCAATGACACTATCTCCAGCTCGAGTACTCCAATATCAAACACTCATCGACGAGCCGCGGGCCAAGACCGTCAAGCAAACTGCAATCCTCTACACGAAACCGATTCTCAGGAACAACTTCAAGCGCACAAACATCGACATCGCCAAAACCAAGCTACCTTGGCGCAAGCACAAGAAAGGCAACGCCAACGCCAACAAGAGGAATAGCGGGCACGCCAACATCAATAGGAGCAAGACGCCGAGGCGCTCCGACAACAACATAAACAACAATGGCGTGAAGCAAAAGCACTTGAGGCCCAACGTGCCCTCCATGAAACAAGTCGTGCCATCATCGACCGCAACGGTCAAACGCACGAGCAACAAGAAGCGCTCCGCAAGGAAGTTCAAGAGAGGAACTATCAAGCTCGAGTGCATCGTCAATTTCCACAAGCTTCTCGACAAGAACCCCAAGTTCGCCAAGAGCAACATGAGGTTGACAACCCTCCACACCAAGAGCAACATGAGGTTGACAATCCTCCACGACAAGGGCGTCATCATCCCCGACCCCAACACAATGAAGAGCAATGCTAGGGAAAGCTCAAGTTCACCATGCCTAAGTTCACCAGAAGCAATGATCCCGAAGAGTACCTTTCATGGGCACTGGAGGTCAACAAGATCCTTCGTTTCCACAACTATGAGGTAGATAAGAAGATCACCATGGCATCCCTTGAGTTCCAAGACTATCTCCTCATATGGTGGGAACAAGTCATTGAGAGACGAGAAGCAAGAGGTGAACCACCAATCACCACTTGGGATCAAATGAAGGATGTCATGAGAGCACGTTTTGTGCCAACATACTACAACCGCGACTTCTTCAAGAAACTCCAACTCCTCAAGCAAGGAACCAAGAGTGTTGAAGAATATAACAAGGAAATGGACATTGCCATGATAAGAGCCAACGTTACGGAAGATGATGAGCAAACTATGACACGTTTCTTGAATGGAGTCAATCATCCCATCAAGAAGATCACCGACTTCCAACCTTACTCCAACCTCATCGAGCTAGTGCATCAAGCTACTAAGGTCGAACGGCAAATGCAAGATGACTTCAAGTATTCCAAGTACTCTTCCAAGAGCTACAGTTTCTCCAACAACCAAGCTTCAATGACTCCAACACCTTCTACCTCAACCAAGCCTTCTACAAGTAACGGCGACAAGTCAAGTTACAAGAAAACTTCGACAACCTCAAGTCGTCCTCCTACTACAAGCCGAGAGCTTCATCATCTTCTACTCCAACCGATGAGACCATCAAGACAAGTTCCATCAAGTGCTTCACATGCGGCGGTTGAGGCCACAAGTCCTTCCAGTGTACCAACAAGCACACCATGATCCTCAACGACGACGGAACCTATGACTCCATGAGTGAAGAGAAAGCCCTTGATCAAGTTCCATGAGTGAATGAGGATGAAGATGATCAAGTCTTTTGTGATGAAGATTCGAGCCCCGCTCTTGTTGTCTCCAAGGTCTTGACTCTTCAACATCGACAAGACGAAGACCAAAGATGCAATATTTTCCACACCAAGGCCGGCATCAATGGAAGGTCTGTGAAGGTCATCATCGATGGAGGTAGTTGTCATCACTTGGCAAGTGAAGAATTATGCTCCAAGCTCCAATTGGTCAAGATGAATCACTCACATCCCTACAAGGTTCAATGGCTAAGAGACTCCGGCACTATCAAGTCAAGTTTCCTTCAAGACTAGAGCATACGAAGACACTTTGGAGTGTGATGTCGTTCCGATGTCCGTTTGCCACCTCGTTCTTGGACGGCCATGGAAATTTGACCAAGGCGTCATCCACAACGGGCGAACGAATCACTATAGCTACAAGATGAAGGGAAAGGATTACGTGCTACGACCTATGTCTCCTTGCCAAGTGAGCGCCGACAAGCAAGCCACCCATCATGGAGAGAATAGTGAGAGAGTGAACCACCCAAAAGAGAGTGAGCGCCAGAAGCCCAAATTGAGTGCCTCCACGATGAGTGACAAGAAGAACTTAGTTCTATTTGCCACCAAAGGTTAGATGAGAGAAGTGTGTGAGAACCCATCAAGTGTTATGCACTACGTCCTATAGTGCAAGGACGAGGCACCAACAACTAACACCTCTCACAATCTACCTTTAGTGTTATCTTCTCTATTGTAGGAATTCCAAGATGTATTCCCGACGAGCTACCTCCGGGTCTACCTCCACTACGAGGCATTGAACACTGAATCGACCTCATCCCTAGAGCACCCCTTCCTAACAAGGCTGCCTACCACGTCAACCACGAGGAAACAAAGGAAATCCAATGGCAAGTACAACAACTCATCGACAATGTCCATGTACAAGAAAGTTTGAGCCCTTGTGTCATCCCGGCAATCCTTGTTCCCAACAAAGATGGTACATATCGCATGCGTTCTGATTGTCGTCATATCAATGCTATTAATGTGCGTTATCGTTACCCCATTCCACGCTTAGATGGTATGCTAGATGAGCTGAGCGGAGCTGTAATTTTCTCTAAAATTGATCCTAAAAGTGGCTACTATCAAATATGCATCAAAGAAGGTGATGAATGGAAAACCGCATTTAAGACCAAATTTGGCTTATATGAATGGCTTGTTATGCCAATGGGTTTATCCGAAGCACCTGGCACTTTCATGCGAGTCATGCATTTTGGCATTCGCCCCTACATTGGAGTATTTGTTGTGGTATATTTTGACGATATTCTTATATTTAGCAAATGTCTCAAAGATCATGTCACCCATTTTAGAGCCGTGTTGCAAACTCTTAGAAAAGAGCGCCTTTATGCTAATATGGACAAATGCTTTTTTGGTGTTCATAAGATTGTTTTCTTGGGTTTCGTTGTGTCTTCTAAGGGTATTTAGGTAGATGAATCTAACATCAATGCTATTAAAACTTGGCCCCAACCAACCAACTTGCAACAAGTGCGTACTTTTCTTGGTTTAGTCGGTTCCTGCCATAGATTTGTGAAGGATTTTAGCACCATTGCATCCCCTTTGCATGCTTTGAGTAAGAAAAATGCACCCTTTGTTTGGGGACCATCCCAAGACACCGCACTTAATGAACTTAATAATTTGCTTACTCATGCTCCCGTGCTTGCATTACCCTACTTTGACAAACCTTTTGAAGTTCATTGTGATGCTAGCGGTAATGGCATAGGAGGTATGTTAACATAAGAGAAGCGCCCCATAACATACTTTGGTGAGAAACTTTCCGGAGCGCAACTCAATTACCCCATCTATGATAAAGACCTATGTGCTTTAGTGCGAGTTTTGAGTGTGTGGGAACATTATCTTCACCCTCGTGAATTTATCATTCACATCGACCATGAAATGCTCAAGTACCTTAAGGGTCAAACTAAGTTGAACAAGCGTCATGCTAACTGGAGTGAATCCATTGAGTCATTTCCTTATGTCATCAAGTATATCAAAGGTAAGGAAAATGTTGTGGTGGATGCGCTTTCCCGCAAATGCATGCTTGTTACTAAACTTGAATTGAATGTCATTGGCTTTGAGCACATAAAAGACTTGTATGCGCATGATCCTACTTTTGATATTCCTTATGCCAAGTGTTTGACGCATATATCTTGGGAACGCTATTACATCAAGGATGATTAAATTATGAGAGCTAACAAACTTTGCATCCCCGAGTCTTCTCTTCGTTTGTTACTTTTGCAAGAATCTCATGGAGGAGGACTAATGGGACACTTTGGACGCGGTAAGACATTCGCTATGCTCTCCAAGAACTATATTGGCCCAAGATGTTCTGCAACGTCTCATGCTTCACCAACCAACATTCTACATGTCACAAAGCTAAGTCTAAAGCTCAATCTCATGGCCTTTATATGCCACTTCCTATTCCATATCACCCATGGGAAGATATTAGTAGGGACTTTGTACTTAGTTTGCCTAGAACTCAAAATGGCAAAGATTCCATGTTTGTTGTTGTGGACCGATTATCTAAAATGGCACATTTCATACCATGCAACAAGATAGACGATGCTTCACATGCTGCAAATATTTTTGGTAGGGAAATCTTGCGCCTACATGGAGTGCCAAAGACGATTGTCTCAGACCGCAACGTCAAGTTCTTGAGTTACTTTTGGAAGACCTTATGCGCCAAGCTCGGAATCAACCTTTTGCTCTCTTCGGCATACCATCCTCAAACGGGTGGCCAATCGGAAGTGACGAACTGAACGCTCTCCACTCTACTAAGCGTGTTGATCAAGAAGATCATCAAGGCGTGGGAGGAGTGCCTACCAATCGCCGAGTACGCATACAACCCCGCAAGACATTCGACTACCGGCAAGTCCCCTTTCGAGGTCATCTACGGCTTCAACCAGTTGTCCCCATTAGACATTCTTCCTCTACCACTACAAGAGCGCATCAACATGGACGCGAGTGCCTGAGTCAACTACCTCAAGAAGATGCATGAAGATACAAGGCACACCATCGAGCGCCAAGTACAACGACTCGCGTCCAAGCTCAACTTCAACAAGCAACCCATGATATTCAACATTGGAGATCTCGTGTGGCTACACCTTCACAAGGACCGATTCCCCAACGAACACAAGTCCAAACTTCTACCTCGAGCCGACGGATCCTTCAAGGTGCTAGCACGCTACAACAACAACGCTTACAAGACCGACCTCCCACGCGACAAGTACAACGTGAGAGACATCTTCAACGTCAAAGATCTAGCTCCCAACCATGGTGATGAAGAATTCGATCTGAGGTCGGATCTTTCCCGGGGGGGAGATGATGCAAAGCATCCCAAGGTCATCCCCACGGACCTACCTACATCTCCCATGACACCACTTGGACCAACGGCAAGAGCTCGAGCAAAGGCTATCGAAGATAAGGTGAACTCGCTCCTCTCCGAACTACCACTTTCTACATATGAGACATGGCTACTACCTCAAGCAGAGACCCTATGTGTCATCGGGTATTTGGAGGAGGGCCATGGAGCAGCTACACTCAACGGATAAGATGGCGAGGACACCAAGTACAAGGACCAAGAGAAGGAGCTGCCAAAAGGTCTCCAGCCATCAGACGATCGAGACTTGTCGGACGTCCGACGCCTGAAGCTCCAGCCAGCCGGACAAGTCCTAGCCTGCACACGCTCCAGCGACCAGACGACCGACACCGATCAGACGTCCGACACATCCCAGCGCCCGGACAATCGAGCACCAGCGGACGGTGACACCACCATCATTGAGCCAAAACATCGGAAGTATGGAAGCCTTCAGACGATGTCTCGGACGTCCGACCCTGATCAAATGACCGACAAAACCTGGCCAGAGCCGAAACATCGGACTTCCGACAAGTACCTAACTTCTGGACCCTCGAGAGCCTTCGGACGACCGATGACTATCGGACGTCCGACACCTGTGTGTTGACAACATGTTGGGTCGAGGCCCATGTACCCCTTCGTCCAAGCCCATGTACCCCTTCGTCCACTAAGACTATAAATATACCTCCTCCTCCTTTTGTAGGGTTAGCAATGTGATAGCTCATTTGAGGGATAGAGCTTTCCTCATCCACTTGGTTACTTCTCCATTGGAGTTCATGACCTCTTCGGGGAAGATCCCCCAAGCATATTCAAGACCACTCACGGGAAGACCCCCTCAAGGCCTCCTCACAAAGATTAACTAGTTACCTCTTGTATCGTCCTATGTTGACTTTGGATCGTGTATCTCTTTGTGTTTTGAGGATCTAGCGCATGTTTAATCGAATCTTGTTGCTTTGAGTGAATCCTATCGTGTTTCCCTTTCGTGTTCTTCGTGTTCTTCGTGTTCTTCTTCGTAGGATCCTGTCCATTTCATGAAAGATCATGCATCTAGGGTTCTACCATACATCATATGGCTCACAAAACAGACTCCGTATGGCAAAGTTATGACCCTGTAAGTGAATACCGGTCCATTATATGGCACTCCTTGAAAGAACTCAATTTCCCGTGACATGTTCGGGTGCGTTATCCCAAAATTTTGTGACATAGATAATGAAGAGAGTGTTTCCACATACGTATTGATTGTTGCGAGGAATACCCTCTTGTTCTTTTCTATCCCGCACATACTTTACGGCATGCACTAGATGAAAAAACGAGAATAAGGCTTATAGTCGCTAGATTTTCTTGAATTTACGACCAAATAGGATTGCCCCGATCATAGAGCATGTACACAAAGAAACGTTTGTCCTTAACAAGTGGGCTAATGTGTATACTGACCACAATTTGCCGAATTTCATTCCAAAGGAAGTGTCAATGGGTTCGTAAACTTGTGTGAAAAGCAACAGTGAATGATATTCTTCGACTTTCGAGTGCAAAAAGTCTGGCTCAAGGCCGGGATTTGAGGGTCCTCTGGGGCTCCTGGCGCAAGCGGGGAGTATTTCTTGGGTTTGCACACTCGTCACAAGCATTTTGTGTACTTGTGGGTCAGAAGCAGACTCCGTATGGCAACGTTATGACTGTTTTAGTGAACACCGGTCCATTATATGGCACTCCTTTAAAGAACTTCATTTTCCTATGACACGTTTCGGCGCGTTGTCACAAAATTTTGTGACATCGATACTAAAGATATTATTTCCACATATGTAATTATGATTGCGACGAATACTATCTTGTTATTTGCTGTCGCGCACAAACTTTACGGCATGCCACTGGGCGAAAAAAGGAGAATAAGGCTTATAGTCGCTAGATATTTTCGAATTTACGACCAAATGGGATGGCTCTGCTCATAGAGCATGTGCACAAAGAAATGTATGTCCTTACCAAGCGGGCTAATGTGTATACCCACCATAATATATCGAATTTCACTCCAAAGGAAACGTAAATGGGTTCAAAAACTTGTCTAAAAAGCAGCGGCGAATGAGATTCTTTGACATTCAAGTGCAAAAAGTGCACCTTAGAGGCCGAATTTGAGGGTCCACCGGGGTTTCTGGCACTAGTAGGGAGTATTTCTTGGGTTTGCACACTCGTTCCGACCATTTTGAGAAATTATGGGTCGGAAATTGACTCTGTATGGCAAAGTTATCACTGTTTTAGTGAACACCAATCCATTATATGGCACTCCTTGAAAGAACTTCATTTTCCCGTTACGCGTTCCGGCGTGTTGTCCAAAATTTTGTGACATCGATACTGACGATATGATTTCCACATATTTATTGATCGATGCGAGGAATACCCACTAGTAGAAAACGGAGCTTTAGCGCCGGTTCGTAAGGGCCTTTAGTGTCGGTTCCATAACCGGCACTAAAGGGTGGGCACTAAAGGCCCCCCCTTTAGTACCGGTTCGGCACGAACCGGCGCTAAAGTGCCACCACGTGGCGTGAGCTCGCGCCCTGCTATGGGGGACCTTTAGTACCGGTTGGTGTTACCAACCGGTACTAAAGGTTTTTTTTTGAAAATTTTGGAAATTTTTTTTGATTTTTTTTTCGATTTTTAATTTTTCTGAATTATTTGATGATTTAGTACCTTAGAGGCCGAATTTGAGGGTCCACCGGGGTTTCTGGCACTAGTAGGGAGTATTTCTTGGGTTTGCACACTCGTTCCGACCATTTTGAGAAATTGTGGGTCGGAAATAGACTCTGTATGGCAAAGTTATCACCGTTTTAGTGAACACCAATCCATTATATGGCACTCCTTGAAAGAACTTCATTTTCCCGTTACGCGTTCCGGCGTGTTGTCCAAAATTTTGTGACATCGATACTGACGATATGATTTCCACATATTTATTGATCGATGCGAGGAATACCCACTAGTAGAAAACGGAGCTTTAGCGCCGGTTCGTAAGGGCCTTTAGTGTCGGTTCCATAACCGGCACTAAAGGGTGGGCACTAAAGGCCCCCCCTTTAGTACCGGTTCGGCACGAACCGGCGCTAAAGTGCCACCACGTGGCGTGAGCTCGCGCCCTGCTATGGGGGACCTTTAGTACCGGTTGGTGTTACCAACCGGTACTAAAGGTTTTTTTTTGAAAATTTTGGAAATTTTTTTTGATTTTTTTTTCGATTTTTAATTTTTCTGAATTATTTGATGATTTAGTACCTTAGAGGCCGAATTTGAGGGTCCACCGGGGTTTCTGGCACTAGTAGGGAGTATTTCTTGGGTTTGCACACTCGTTCCGACCATTTTGAGAAATTGTGGGTCGGAAATAGACTCTGTATGGCAAAGTTATCACCGTTTTAGTGAACACCAATCCATTATATGGCACTCCTTGAAAGAACTTCATTTTCCCGTTACGCGTTCCGGCGTGTTGTCCAAAATTTTGTGACATCGATACTGACGATATGATTTCCACATATTTATTGATCGATGCGAGGAATACCCACTAGTAGAAAACGGAGCTTTAGCGCCGATTCGTATGGGCCTTCAGTGCCGGCGCCAAAGTGCCACCACGTGGCGTGAGCTCGCACCCTGGTATGGTGGACCTTTAGTGCTAAAGGTTTTTTTTTGAATTTTTTTTTGAAAATTTTGGAATTTTTTTTGATTTTTTTCGATTTTTAATTTTTCTGAATTATTTGATGATTTAGTCTCTAATCACCTCTCTTAACTGCTCAAGTGTGGATCACTCATTCCAAATCACCTGACTTCCCGGTCGGTCACCCATCCTCTCACTCCCCCAGCCTGAGCACGCTTAACTTCGGAGTTCTATTCCCCCTACATTCCAAGTCTGCACTTGTTGTTTTCCTCACAAATGTAAGCTGTCAATCCTATTAACCCTCAGCAGTTTAGCTTGAGCATTAGGACACACGTTTCATCGTTTGAGTTTGAAACTATTATTCTAAAAAACAGTAATTATTTAGTAACACTAATATTTCTTGAATAAGTTTGACCATAGTATGACCATAGTTTGACCAGATTTGACCAAAATTTAAAAAATTGAAATAATTATTTAGTAACACTAATATTCTTGAATAATTATGTAGTAACATTAATACTTCTTGAATAAGTAGTTTGACCAGATTTAACCAATTTTTTTTAAAAAAACTGAAATTTGACCATATCTTTTCTTCCTTTTGGAATTTGAGGATTCTAAAAAATTACAAACAGGCCGTGGGCCGTCTCCATCGGATGCGGATTTTCGTGCTGAATTTTTTGATATATTATACGTTTTTTTCCGACATCGTATGCAAAAGTTATAACCGTTTTACATTTTCCCTACACTTTTTGCAAAAGATGTCCAAATTTAAGTTTTCAAATTTTCCTAACTAGTAGATGTAGTAATATAACTACCTCTCGAAGGATTTTATTTTTTGAAGTTTTTATCATTTTCTTTTGATTCTTTCAGAACTGAAATGGCGACACACGGGGGGGGGGGGGGGGGGGGGGGGGGTAGAGTTTGAAAATTGCCCTATAGTGCCGGTTTGTGTCACAAAACGGTACTATAGGTCAGACCCCTTTAGTACCGGTTCGTGGCACAAACCGGTACTAAAGGTTAGCCCTTCAGTACCGGTTTGTGACACGAATCGGTACTAAAGGTGATCATGGGGCCCCGGCCTGACGCCAGCCTGCCATCACCCCTTTAGCACCGATTCGTGGCACGAACCGGTACTAAAGGTTCAACACGAACCGACATTAATGCATAGCCGTTCGAACCGGCACTAATGGTACCATTATTACCGGGCTAAAATCATACCGGCACTAATGTGTCTCACATTAGGTCATTTTTCTACTAGTGACCCACTTGTTCTATTCTATCGCGCACATACTTTACGGCGTGCCACTGGGGGAAAAAGGAGAAAACGGCTTATAGTCGCTAGATTTTCTCGAATTTATGACCAAATGGGATTGCCCCGATCATAGAGCATGTGCACAAATAAATGTTTGTCCTTACCAAGCGGGCTAATGTGTATACACACCATAATCTGTCGAATTTCACTCCAAACGATGTGTAAATGGGTTCAAAATTTTGTCCCAAAAGAAGCGGTGAATGACATTATTTGACTTTCAAGTGCAAAAATTCCACCTTAGGGCCGAATTTGAGGGTCTACGGGCGCTCCTGGTGCAAATGGGTAGTTTTTCTAGGGATTTTATGCTCGTCGCAGTCATTTTGATTACTTGTGGGTCAGAAAAAGACTTCCTATGGCAAAGTTATGACCGTTTTGGTGAACACCAGTCCATTATATGGCACTCATTGAAAGAACTTCATTTTCTCGTTACGCATTCCGGCGAGTTGTCCCAAACTTTTGGGACATCGATATTGAAGATAGTGTTTCCACATATGTATTAATCGATGCAAGGAATACCTTGTTGCTCTTTGTTGTCACACACATACTTTACGACATGCCATTGGGCGAAAAAAGGGAGAATAAGGCTTATCGTCGCTAGATTTTCTTGAATTTACGACCAAATGGGATTGCCCGATCATAGAGCATCTGCACAAAGAAATATTTGTCCTTACCAAGTGGTCTAATGTGTATACCCACCATAACCTGTCTAATTTCACTCCAAAGGAAGTGTAAACGGGTTCAAAACTCTTCTGAAAAGCAATGACGAATGAAATTCTTTGACTTTCAAGTGCAAAAAGTACACCTTAGGGGCCGAATTTGAGGGTCTACCGGGGCCCCTAGTGCAAGGAGGGAGTATTCTTGGGTTTGCACACTTGTCGCGAGCATTTTGAGTACTCGTGGGTCAGAAACAGACTCCGTATGGCAAAGTTATGACCATTTTAGTTAATACTGGTCCATTATATGGCACTCCTTAAAACACCTTCATTTTCTTGTGATGCGTTCCGACATATTGTCCCAAAAATTTGTGACATCGATACTGAGGATATTGTTTCCATGTATGTATTTATGGATATGAGGAATACCCTCTTGTTCTTCGATGTCGCGCACATACTTTACGACATGCCACTAGGTGAAAAAAGGAGAATAAGGCTTATAGTCGCGAGATTTTCTTGAATTTACGACCAAATACGATTGCCCCGATCATAGAGCATGTGCTCAAAGAAACGTTTGTCCTTATCAAGTGGGTAATGTGTATACCCACCATAATATATCGAATTTCACTCCAAAGGAAATGTAAATGGGTTCAAAAACTTGTTTGAAAAGCAGGGGCGAATGAGATTCTTTGACATTCAAGTGCAAAAAGTCCACCTTAGAGGCCGAATTTGAGGGTCCATCGGGGTTTCTGGCACTAGTGGGGAGTATTTCTTGAGTTTGCACACTCGTCCTGACCATTTTGAGAAATTGTGGGTCAGAAACAATGTCCGAATAGCAAAGTTATGACCGTTTTAGTGAACACGAGTCCATTATATGGCACTCCTTGGAAGAACTTCATTTTCCTATGACGCGTTCCAGCGTGTTGTCCAAAATTTTGTGACATCGATACTGATGATACGATTTCCACATATTTATTGATCGATGCAAGAATACCCTCTTGTTCTTTGTTGTTGCGCACATACTTTACGACATGCCACTAGGTGAAAAAAAGTAGAAAAGGGCTTATAGTCGCTAGATTTTCTTGAATCTAAGACCAAATGGGATTGCACCAATCATAGAGCATGTGCACAAAGAAACGTTTGTCCTTACCAAGCGGGCTAATGTGAATACCCACCATAATCTGTCGAATTTCACTCCAAATGCTATGTAAATGGGTTCAAAATTTTGTCCCAAAGAAGCGGTGAATGATATTCTTTGACTTTCAAGTGCAAAAATTCCACATGAGGGCCGAATTAGAGGGTCTACCAGCGCTCCTAGTGCAAGCATGTAGTATTTCTTGGGTTTTTATGCTCGTCGCGGCCATTTTGATTACTTGTGGGTCAGAAACAGACTTCCTATGGAAAATTTATGACCGTCTTGGTGAACACCAGTCCATTATATGGCACTCCTGCTACTACAAGCTACTTCATGCCGAGAGCTTCATCATCATCTAATCCAACGGATGAGACCGTCAAGATGGGTTCCATCAAATGCTTCACATGTCAAGGTCCTGGCCACAAGACATTTGAGTGCCCCACTCGATGCACCATGTTCGCCAACAATGATGGCACCTATGAATCCATGGGTGAGGAAGAAATGGAAGAACTTGAGCACATAGCCATGCACCGACAAGTGAATGAAGATGAAGATGATCAAGTCTTTCATGACAATGATTCAAGCCCCACTCTTGTTGTCTCCAAGCGAAGAGCTATGTTACAAGCTACAATTGGTCAAGATGAAGCATCCTTGCCCCTACAATGTCCAATGGCTAAGCAACTCCGGCACCATTCAAGTGGAGCACACCGTGCAAGTTTGTTCAAGATCGACGGATACGAAGACACCTTGGAGTGTAATGTGGTTCCTATGTCCTTATGCCATCTCCCCTTAGGAAGACCTTGGCAAGTCGATCAAGGAGTCATCCACAATGGGCGTACCAACCACTATAGCTTGAAGATGAAGGGTAAGGAGTACGTGCTATGACGTATCTCACCAAGTCAAGTGATCACCGACAAACAAGCATCCACCAATCATGGAGAGAATAGTGAGAGAGTGAACTACCAAAACAAGAGTGAGCGCCACAAGCCAAAAATGAGTGCCTCCATGATGAGCGACGATAAAAACTTAGTGCTTTTAGCTACCGAAAGAGACATGAGATAAGTGTGTGTGAACCCATCTAGTGTCATACACTATGTACTAGTGTGCAAAGACGAAGCGGTCAGGACTAACACCTCTAATCATCTACCTCTAATGTTGTCTAATCTCTTGCAGGAGTTCACAGATGTATTTCCCGATGAGCTACCTCCCAGCCTTGCTCCTCTACGCGGCATTGAGCATCGCGTCGACCTCATCCCCACCGCACCGCTACTGAACAAGGCACCATACTGCATCAACCCTGAAGAAACTAAGGATATACAAAGGCAAGTACAACACCTCATTGACAATGGACATGTACATGAAAGATTAAGTCCTTGTTCTGTTCTGGTTATCCTTGTGCCTAAGAAAGTTGGTACTTTTCTCATGTGTTCCGATTGCCGTCCCACAAATGCTATCACCGTTCGCTATGGGCATCCCATTCCACGCCTTGCAGGTATGCTAGATGATCTTAGCAGCGCCACCATTTTCTCAAAAATTGATCTTAAAAGTGGATATTACCAAATTCGAATTCAACAAGGTGATGAATGGAAAACCACTTTTAAAACTAAATTTGGCTTGTACGAGTGGTTAGTTATGCATATGGGCTTATTGGAAGCACCCGACACTTTCATGCGTGTGAGGCACTATGTTCTTCATAAATACATTGGCATATATCTTGTGGTCTACTTTGACGACATACTTGTGTTTAGCGAATTGTTAGAAGATCATGTCACCCATCTCAGCCAACAGTCATCCATCAAGAGAAAAACAGCACCTCCTAGGCGACCCTGTGTGCACGGGCCATCTAGCTCTCGTACCCACAGGCCTCCCAGAAGGCTTCTGTAACCAAGACGCGCACCCCCATGCGCACGACCTCCAGACCCCGTGCGCATGGGCCCTCGCCGCTGTAGCATCCTGTGCGCATGGGAGTGTACCGTGCCCACGGGACCCCCATGCACACGGGCCTCACTTACCCCGTGTGCATGGCCCTCCCAGGTTTCAGCTAGGGGATCACTGTCTTCCCTCCCAAGTCGTCCCCTACCTCCCTCTAGCTATATATTCCGTGTCTAGGTCATTTGTTATATATGGTTAGCAAAGTATATGTGAGACATTGATAGAGCTTTGCTCCTTCTACCACTCCTCTTGGAGATCAAGACCTCCTAGTGGAAGATCCCAAGTGGATATCAAGACCTCCTCTTGGACAAGACTATCATCAATACCTCACCTCATTAGGAGTGGGAAGAACCTTACCTTTGTGCCTGATTCCTTGGATTGTTCTTGAACTCTTGTGGATCTCAACTATGCTATTCTAATGGATGTGTGATTGGGTGAATTTCCTCTTTTTTGTGTTCTTGTGTTCATCCCTTTCCCCCTCCAAATGTGAAAAGATCATCACTTAGGGTTCCACACTATAAGAAAAATGGACATTGGTCCTTTTGTTGGGTTCTACGGTAGGGTGCTCGACTTTAGATTAAATTTCCTACGCGCAGATCAACCAAGAACATGCTATGGGAGATAGATCACGGATTGTTGCCACTAGACGCATAGTGCCATGCAATGGAAGAAGAGTTGGGGCAGCGCGTCCGCGGGATTTGTCTCCTCCTTGTCCGATCTCCATCGAATAGTCGGTAGTCGAATCCTGCGTACTGGTTTGCCGAAGCGGCAAAGTGCACCGCCTCTAACAGTATCCGCCCATGCCAGAGGAACACCGTGCGGTGGACTGCTAGGTCCGATCACACAGTCGGCGGCAAGTGGAGGCGGCTATTCACAACACATGCAAAACCTACTAACGGTGTAGAAGCGATCAACTAAATGAGTGTGCCGCACCCCAACTATGTAGGCATTCATCGTACGCTCAACATTTGGGCCTCGCACGGATCCTAAAGCCCAAAGTCTAGTCAGAATGGATCTGAGTCTGAGTAGGATCACATATTCACATCTGACTCGTGGAGAGGGATCGTGCCTCACAGGTTCTTTCCCTTAATCATGTGATGCCTTAGGTTCAAGTTGGCTTGGTTCCAGGTCGGATCACCTCCGACCTTCTCGGCTGGTTGCGGCCTCTAGTGAGGTGTGCCGACCACCAAGTAGATAATGAAGCAGGTTGGCAAACCTGTACAACATGTCACACTTTTGTTCCCTTTGCCACACGATATATGTGGCCGGGGTCAAGGCGAGTCTATCATCCTTGTGCTAGCCCAACCGATTTCTCGTTCTAGTGATGCCAACCAAAAACCGGATTATCTCATAATCCTTGTCGCATGGCCATGCTTATCTTAGCCAGATCACATGAGGGGCCCATAGTATATCTCTCCTAGTCGGAGGGGAAAATCCCATCTTGCTCGACCATGTCTCACAGCATGGGTCCGGACAAGCCCAAAACCTACCTTTGTAACTACCCAGTCACAGAGTAGCATTTGTCGGCCCAAAGCAGGTCTGTCACCATCTCGAGTACATGCGCCAACTTAGGTCTTAGGACATAGAATGTACGTTGTACTAGAGACTCATAGATGACATATCGCGGCGTCTCATAGGTGGGTCTGTCCAACTCAGACCTTATCTCGACCCGGATCCGACTACATCGAATCCGACTACGTCGAATCCGACAAGATACTTCCAAGTCCATATTATCCGGCTAGCATCCAATGCTCCATGGCTAGTGAGACCGAGCTATCCACCGTCTCATATGCTAGTCTAGTCGGTTGTGCATCCCTTTCGACTAGGAACCTTTTTGGAACAGTCAACATGCAATGTATAGTCCCACAAACAAGTCATGTACTTGATGATACACATCATTGATAACGTCCAAGGACTATCTTTATTCATAAACACATGCGAAATATCATCATACATGATTGCCTCTAGGGCATATCTCCAACAGTCTCCCACTTGCACTAGAGTCAATCAAATAGACATCGTATGCCCATAGCTCTCATGTGCCCTTCATGATTAGGTTGTGGAAGCGGCTTAGTCAGCGGATCTGCAACAGTTACATCCAAGTGAATTTTGCATAACTCTACATCACCACTCTTTAAGATCTTTCGTATCAGGTGATATTTCCAATCTATGTGTCTGGTCTTGCGGCGATTACTCGGCTCCTTGGCCCGTGGGATGGCAACAGAATTATCACAATAAAGGTCCAATGGTTTTACCGAGGCTAGGAAAAATACCACGATCATCTAGAAAGTTTCGGATCCAAACACCCCCCTTTGCAGCTTCACAAGCCAGAATGTATTTGGCTTCTGTGGTAGAATCGGCCACCGTATCTTGCTTGGAACTCGTCCAGCTCACTGCTCCTCCGTTCATGACGTACACGAATCTGGACTGTGATCGACAATCATCTTTGTTAGTTTGGAAACTAGCATCGGCGTAACCCTTTACGCAAAGCTCCTCCTTAGCTCCATAAACTAGAAACATTTCCTTAGTCCTTTTTAGGTACTTTAGGATATTCTTCACTGCCGCCCAGTGACTTTCACCTGGGTTGGCCTGGTATCTGCTTGTTAATCTTATTGCAAATGCAACATCGGGTTGAGTACATATCATGGCATAGATGATGGATCCAATTTCCGAGGCATATGGAATCCTACTCACCCTGCTTCGCTCATCAGATGTCGAAGGACTCCGAGTCTCGCTTAGCCTTATACGATGTGAGAGTGGCAAGAACCCTTTCTTGGACTCACTCATGCTGAACCACTTCAACACTTTATCTATGTACGTGGTGTGGCTCAAGCCAAGCAACCTCCTCGATCTATTTTATAGATCTTAATGCCCAAAATCTAAACTACTTCATTGAGGTCCTTCATTGAAAACATTCCATCCAATGATTCCTTGACCGAGTTTAGCATCAAAACATCATTTCCGATCAGCAATATGTCATCCACATATAGGATCCTAAACACTACCGAGCTCCCACTTAACTTCTTGTATAAACAAGTGTCCTCTTTTCTTTTGGTGAAATCGATACTAGTGATGACCTCATCAAAACGAATATTCCAGCTCGGAGATGCTTACCTCAACCCATAAATGGATCTCTTGAGCTTGCATACCTTATTAGTGCTAGTCGGATCGACAAAACCCTCGGGTTGAATCATATACACGTCCTTGGTTAAATTTCCGTAAAGGAAAGTCGTTTTGACATCCATCTGCCATATCTTGTAATCAAAATATGTAGCTATAGCTAGTACGATCCTTACCGACTTCAGCATCGCTACCGGCGAGTAGGTCTCATTGTAGTCAATTCCTTGAACTTGTCTATAACCTTTAGCGACAAGCCGAGCTTTGCGGATTTAAACATTTCTATCCACATTGATTTTCTTCTTAAAGACCCATTTGCAACCAATGTCTATTACGCCAGGTGGCGGATCAACCAAGTCCCAGACTTGATTCTCATCCATGGACTTCAACTCAGATCTCATGGCCTCTAGCCATGCCTTGGAATCTGGGCTCACCATCGCTTCTGCATATGTGGTCGGCTCATCGCTTTCTAGCGACAATACATCACGCACTTTGTGCAATCTCTCCGACCTCTGTGGTTTCGGTGCCGCTTCCATTATGGGTTCCCTGACTAACTCCGGTATGATCTCATCACCAGCCAAGCCGTCCCCGAGTAGTCCTCGAATTTCTTCGAGTCGGACCGTCCTCCCACTGGCCTCTCAACTAAGAAACTCTTTCTCAAGGAAAACCCCGTTCCGAGCAACAAACACTTTGTTCTCTTCCCGGTTGTAGAAGCTATATCCCAAGGTTTCCCTCGGATATCCCACGAATAAGCATTTATCCGACTTGGGAGTAAGCTTGTCTGACATAAGTCCCTTGACAAATGCTTCACAACCGCAAATCTTTAGGGAAGACAATCTGGGACTCTTCCCAACCCACATCTCATGTGGTGTCTTGTCTACGAGTTTTGATGGTACCCTGTTAAGTGTGAAAGTTGCAGTTTCTAGAGCGTAGCCCTAGATTGACAAGGTGTTGGGGATATACCCCACGGTATGACCCGGCCATCCTATGGTGGCTCGTCATCAAGTTGATTATGTGGGCCGCAGTTCAAATCCCAGGAGGAGTCTAAAGGAAGAGGTCAGCTTATGGGTCGGTATCTGGTAAGTTGGCCTGACAAGGAAGCTATAAGGAATTTCCCTTACTGAAGGACAAGATAAGCAGGAAATAGATTAGGATACCTGTCAAAGTACGACCCAGATTCCATTGTAACCTCAGGGCCTCAACCTATATATAAAGGGGAGCCTCTGAGGCAGAGAGGACTAAGTTACAAGCTCTCGAGTCCTAGGTTAGTCAAGTCGCACCCTTGTAATCGAGATCTAAAGCAATAATCAATCAAGCGGGAAGTAGGCTATTACCTCCGCCGTGAGGGGCCAAACCTGGGTAAACCTGTGTCTCTCAATTTCGATCAACCCCGTTCAAGCTACCACCTAGCTGCGATGGCCTCACGACAAAGTCCTTTTTCGAGGACATCTGCCGTGACAAAAACAACAACGGTTGGCGCCCATCGTGGGGCTATCACTCGGGGGTGTTTAGTTCTTGGAGGGAGATCTCCCAAGGATCAAGGGATATGCAATCGGCCGCATGACCAAGAGTCGCCACTGCAAGCTCTATATCGATGATTCAGGCTAGGGCCCCAAGCCGACTCAATCGACTACGTGTACTGGGGCCCCTTCGGCAAGATGCATGTCTTCATCGCAAAAATTGGCGAATAAGGCCTTGATCTAGACATCTGCACTGACATCATCGAGTCGGCTCGGTGCATGCAACCCGCCCGAGTTCAAGCCGGTCGGAATCACGTCTTCGTTGGCTTCACCCAGGGAGTCGATCTCGCGGACAACTCCACGTTTGGTGGGGACACACTCGTCTAGTCCGACGGCGAGTCATCTGTCGGGGAGACTGAGTCAATCCTCCCGTTATACAATGGTAGGCTTGGGGGCTACTCCAATGATGAGCCGGCTCCAGCTAACCATGAGGCAATCCATCGAACCATTGTCTACATGGCAGGCACTACGTCGGGTCTTAAGTCTATGGCGGTAGGCGCCATGATGGGAACCAGCACTTCAGCACCGGCTCCGAACGCGGCCGACCTAGTCAAACTGCCAGCTCAAGTTCATGCAGAGTTGGTCACCTCATCGACAATGCTCCTGGAGACACAAGTGACTACGGAAAATCAGTCAGAACACAATGTGGAGATATGATGAGGACATCAATACCATTGGTACACCCACAGCCCCTGCTGTTATACATACTGGACCAAATACTAGAGCTCGCGCATGCTAATTAAATTACCAGGTACTTTCGTTTCTTGGTAACGATTCTAATGTTCATGAGAATATGATGCTGCCTAAATTGGATACATTTGTTTTCCTTACAAATGAAGGGCCTACCTTGGACAAGAAAGATGAACCTTGGAGCAAGTTCAAGCATGGAGATGATGGCATGCACAAGGGGAAGAAGAAGGGAGTTACAAGTGATGATTCCAGGACTTTGAAGCCACCATAATGAGTGCATGAAGCCTTGGACGAAATATACAAGATGCCACTTCATAAATTTCGTCCAGAGGCTATCCTAGGTGCCGCGTCACCTTATTTTTGGACCAGGCCCATGTTATTTCAAAATACTTGATTATTGGCTGTTTTTAGAGTCTGTATGTGTGGGGAAACAAGAGTTAGGGTTGGTTTCGGACCCCTCCTCCAAGGGCCACGAAATTACCCCTCTCTCCTCCATATATACAGTCCTTAGGGCATCGTTTAGACTTTGGGTTTTGTTTATATTAAAGTTCGCCATAGCAGCAACTTCGCATACTTCGTTTGTGTTCAATGACCAGATAAAGGCGTCACAGAACCCCACCTTGATCAATAAAGCTTTCTTCTTATATTCACAATATCCAAATTGGAATCTTAGTTTCTTGCTTGTTCTTCGTTTGCCTATAGGAAATAGACCTTCGTGGTCAGGTTGATCGTGCTCCGATGTGGTCAATAAAATCTCGGAATTGGTTTAGCGATTGCTAAGGCGCGACGTCCTCGCACATTCGTGGTCAGATCGTCAAAGTCGATTTCCTCCAAAACGATAGCCACCATCTCATCGAAACATCGGGACACCTTCGCCTCTATGAAGTGGTATCAGATTTTTCAGGTTGCTCGGTGATATTTTATAGTTTTTTCGTAGTTTCGATCGAGTCTGTTCTTCATACCTATAGTCCACGGAAAAGCCAAAAAAAATTAGGGTTAGTTCATCCTATCCGAACCAATCTGAGCCTTTGCATAATCTTTTCTCTATTTGCTTTGTTGAATTTGCGGTTGCATCATCGTGTCAAGTTGCTGGTTTTAGCGTCTAGTCCTTTAGAGTTTCGAGCTCTGTTCATAGGTTTTCACGTCGCCGTTGCCATATATATCACTACCGCATCATCATCATCGCTGCAGCCGTATATCACCACCGCAACAACTTCATCGCCGCTGCCATATACCACCAGCACATATTCACCGCCAATCCGAGTCCATATCCGCCACCACCTATCCGCCGCCAACACACCAATCCGAGTTCCACCAGATTCATCGCCACCACCAGTCCGAGTTCCACCAGATTCATCTCCGCCACCGGTCCTAGTCTGAGTTCAGTATTTTGTTACTCTATTTAGGATTTCCAGATCATGCCAAACTCCGAGTCATGACAGAGTAGGACTCCTGAACTTTCGTGCTACCGGCAGTAGAGAAATAGTGCCAAACTGAAAAAAAACTAAGTCTGGAAAATTCTGGCTAGGCAGTTTTTAGACCATTTGTAGACTTTTTCAAAAAAAAATGTTGCGGAGCAAAAAAAAGAGGAAAAAAGTGCAAAAAAGTGAAAAAAGGAGCAATTTCAGAGCGTGCTCCTCCCTTGTTTACATGCAGTGCCATGATTTTGTTAGTGTTCTAGGCTCGCGTCTCTAGCACGGTCTAGCCTAGGACCAGCACAGTACCATCGTTGAGCGTTTATTCAACTTTGCATCTTTGAATTGATTATTGCTGACCCTTTTTTTCTACCATATTGTAAGCCTTCCCTGCTCCACATACATCTACGTCGTGCGTTTGACTCTCCCTGGTAATCGTTCTATCCAAGCTTTGAGAGTTTTGACTACGACGATTGCTGATCACCGCCTGCTGCTGTGTAAGAACTGGTAAGAATTTGAGATTTGCTTGACGGATTTGTGACACCCACCACCACCTCTTGTTAGTAGTTTGTAGGATCATATTCTTGTGTGTTTCTATTGCTGCTAACCATGGCAGGATCACAAGCCGACGAGACTGACTGGGAGAACATGACGAATAAGGAGTTGCATGATAAATTTTAGCAAATGATGAGTGGACAGGTGCAAGATGTGCTAAACAGATTTGAGGAGGCCATGGAGAAGATAGATGGCATGGAGAAGACATTCGAAACAAAGTTCGATAACAAGTTTAATGAATTGCTCGCGCGTCTTCCACCACCACCACCAGGTGCACCTAACGCACCTCTACAACAACAACAACAACAACAACAACAACAACAACCACGACAACTACCTCCATGTCGCGAAACAGCCCTTCGCCGAGCGAGCCATGTCCCTCTTGCACCTGGCCAAACAGTCGGTGCTGCTATTGATACTTCTGTGGCTCGTGCTACTGATGCGGAGGAGGACGATTATGCGGGAGATTACGAGGATGAGGTTGATCAAAATCATAACTACGTCCAACCACCAGCACCACAACCACTAGGTCATCCACATGCAAATAATGGCAATGGTAGGGCTCCCCCTCAGGTACGAGATCACGACCACCTTCCTAAACTGAAATTGAATATTCCACCATTTGAGGGTAGATATGGTCCTGATATATATATCTTACTTGGGAGTTAGAAACTGAAAAGTTTTTGACATGTTTACAATATCCTGACGAGAGACGTTTTCCTGCTACTGTTTGTGCTTTCACTAGCTTTGCATGAGTTTGGTGGTCTGAACATTGTAGATTATATCCTATTCCAGCTACTTGGGCTGCTTTGAAAACTGCTATGCGTACTCGTTGGGTTCCACCATATTATCAACGTGAATTAATTCAAAAATTGCAGCATTTAAGACAAGGGAAAAATTCTGTAGAAGAATATTATTAGGAATTACAAATTGGCATGATTAGATGTGGTATTGTTGAGGAGAATGAAGCTATGCTTGCACGTTTTATGGGTGGATTAAATTGAGAGATTCAGACCATTCTAGAGTATAAGGAGTATAATAATATCACTCGTTTATTCCATCTTGCTTGCAAAGCTGAACGTGAAGTGCAGGATCGACAGGCATTGGCACGAACTAACTTTTCTATAGGTCGATCTTCATCATGGACACCACGTGTGTCCTCTAATTCCACTACACCAGCACCTCCATCAGGTGCCACCTCCAGCCATCAAGAAAGCAGGCACAACCACCACTATCTGCCAAGAGCACACCTGTCGGGCCTGCGTAGAGCTCTTCCTCTTCCATGGCATCAAAAGGGCACACAAGTGATATTATTTGTCGTCGTTGTAAGCGAAGAGGACATTTTGTGAGAGAATGCAAATCTCAGCGTGTGATGATTGCTACTGAGGATGGTGGGTATGAGTCCGCTAGTGACTATGATAAAGCCAAGATTGAAGCTATTGAGAGTTGGCCGCAGCCCAAAATGGTCACACAAGTGAGGAGTTTTCTTGGCCTCGTTGGATTCAATAGGCGTTTTGTGAGAGATTTCAGCACCATTGCTGCACCTCTCAATGAGCTTGCAAAGAAGGATGTACCTTTTGTTTGGGGTACCGCACAGGAAGAAGCCTTCACGGTATTGAAAGATAAGTTGACACGTTCTCCTTTACTCCAACTTCCTGATTTTAATAAGACTTTTGAGCATGAATGTGATGCTAGTGGAATTGGATTAGGAGGTGTGTTATTACAAGATGGAAAACCTGTTGCATACGTTTCTGAAAAATTGAGTGGGCCTAGTCTGAATTATTCTACTTATGATAAAGAATTATGTGCTCTTGTTCGGACATTAGAAACATGGCAACATTATTTATGGCCCAAAGAATTTTTTATACATTTTAATCATGAATCATTGAAACATATTAAAAGTCAAGCTAAACTGAATCGTAGACATGCTGAATGGGTTGAATTCATTGAGACTTTCCCTTATGTCATTAAACACAAGAAGGGTAAAGAAAATGTTATTGTTGATGCATTGTCTCGTCGCTATATTATGATTTCACAACATGACTTCAAAATATTTGGTTTGGAGACCATCAAAGATCAATATGTGCATGATGCTGATTTTAAAGACGTAATGTAGAATTGTAAAGAAGGAAGAACGTGGATTTGTGTTCCGTGCTAACAAGCTTTGCATTTCAGCTAGCTCCATTCGTATTTTGTTGTTGCAGGAGGCGCATGGAGGAGGATTAATGGGACACTTTGGCGTGAAGAAGATGGAGGACATACTTGCTACACATTTCTTTTGGCCAAAGATGAGATGGGATGTTGAGCGTTTTGTTGCTCGCTGCACTACATGTCAAAAATCTAAGTCATGACTCAATCCTTATGGTTTATATATGCCTTTGCCTGTACCTAGTCTTCCTTGGGAGGACATATCTATGGACTTTGTTTTAGGTTTACCTCGAACAAAGAAGGGGAAGGATAACATATTTTTTGCTGTGGATAGATTCTCGAAAATGGCACGCTTTATACCATGTCATAAAAGCGATGGTGTTGTTAATGTTGCTAATTTGTTCTTTCGTGAAATTATTCGCTTGCATGGTGTGCCAAATACTATTGTTTTCAGATCATGATACTAAATTTCTTAGCCACTTTTGGAGATGTTTATGGGATAAATTGGGGACTAAACTGCTTTTTAGTACTACTTGTCACCCCCAAACTGATGGACAAACTGAAGTAGTCAATAGAACATTGTCTACTATGCTTAGGGCTGTTTTGAAGAATAATAAGAAAATGTGGGAAGAATGCTTGCCTCATATTGAATTTTCTTATAATCGTTCATTGCATTCTAATACTAAGATGTGCCCTTTTGAAATTGTGTATGGTTTCCCACCTCGTGCACCTATTGATTTGTTGCCTCTTCCATGTTCGAAGAAGGTTAATTTTGATGCTAAAGAACGTGTTGAATTGATTTTTAAAATTCATGAGTTAACTAAATAAAACATTGAGCGTATGAATGCTAAATATAAACTTGCTGGAGATAAGGGTAGAAAACATGTTGTGTTTGCACCTAGAGATCTTGTTTGGTTACATTTGCGTAAGGATATATTTCCTACTTTGCACAAATCAAAGCTAATGCCATGTGCTGATGGTCCTTTTAAGGTCTTAGAGAAAATAAATGATAATGCATATAAACTTGATCTGCCTGCAGATTTTGGGGTTAGTCTCACTTTTAACATTGTAGATTTCAAGCCTTATTTGGGTGAGGAAGATGAGCTTCCGTCGAGGACGACTTCATTTGAATAAGGGGAGGATGATGAGGACATCAATATCATTGTTACACCCACAGCCCTTGCTGCTATACATACTGGACCAATTACTAGAGCTCGCGCATGCCAACACCAGGTACTTTCGTTTCTTGGTAATGATTGTAATGTTCATGAGAATATGATTCTTCCTAAATTGGATACATTTGTTTTGCTTACAAATGAAGGGCCTACCTTGGACAAGAAAGATGAACCTTGGAGCAAGTTCAAGCATGGAGATGATGGTGTGCGCAAGGGGAACAAGAACAGAGTTGCAAGTGATGATTCCAGGACTTTGAAGCCACCATAATGAGTGCATGAAGCCTTGGACGAAATATACAAGATGCCACTTCATAAATTTCGTCCAGATGCTATCCTAGGTGTTGTGTCACCTTATTTTTGGGCCAGGCCCATGTAATTTCTAAATTCTTGATTATAGGCTATTTATAGAGTCTCTTACAACCACACAATCCTCTAATCTTTGTAGCTACCACTAACTTTCTCTCGTGCATGCACATGCCCTCCTCGCCCTCCCCCTCCCTCAGCATTCTATCCATTGCGCACATTCATTTTTTTCTTTAGGTCATTCTCCCACAGTCTCCACAACTCCTTTCCAACGCACACCGATCGATAAACCTCTCTAGCGATGTCTACCTACAACATACTCATGCACCTTCAATCTCCTCCTTTATGAGTCCTTGCCTCGTGTCTGTCATACGGTCCCACACACATGTAAACTCTCGCCCCTCTTTTCATCGATCTCATAACCGCACACTCCTCCCCCTATCTAGCTAGTAGCTGGGCCTCTCGCACCACCTCCTAGCTCCATTCTCTCTGTCTATCCATCTCGCGGGGCCTTATTTGCCTCTAACAAATGGACGTACACCGACCGATCTCCCGCTATACATATAGCTAGCTAGGTCCTTATAACTCGTTTTTCCCCACGCGTCGATCGATCTACCTCATTAGTTGTGTCTCTCCCTTCCTCCGACAAACAACAATTGATCTACCGATCTAGTTAGGTTTGCTTACCAAACACATGGTTCCCCTTCATCATCCATGGATGTGTCCCGATAGATCTATCACGCACAGGCACACACAGAAACACATCCCCACTCTTATTGATAATATTGCAGTTCCATCCTCACTTTGTCTAGTAGGCCTCTCCCACCATCTTCTAGAAGCAACTCCATCACCCATCCAGCACTCTACCCCTCTCCCTCCCTCTCCCTCTCCTCTCTCTCTGTCCCATCCTATTTCCCGTCCTTCAGTTATGTATGGACGTCGACCGATCTCCCCCTCAAGACATAGCTGGGTCTCTCCTTCTCAACACTTATACGAGTCGTTCTACCTCTATAGTTAGGCCTCTGTCTACCCCTCCCCCCACCCCCTCGCACACACACACATCGATACATCGAGCGCTCTAGTCATGTCTCCCGGCCACACACAAACTTGACCCGTGCCCTCTGACATCCCGGTAGCTAGGTCAGTCGCCTATATCTTTGACTTGCACACACACACAATTTCAATGGCTCTCTTCATCGATCTCGCACCCACCCACTTGATCCTCTCTTCGACTCTATCGATATCTATGACCCCTCCCTCTCTTCTCGTGGATCGCCCGACCCTCTATATATGATATGGATAGGCCTCCATTTCACACACATTGCATGCAAAATTTTGTTTGAGATGTCATCGACACATATTCCCACAAATACATTCACGAACGCACAAGCCATTTGTCTAGGTTTGTATCTCTCACACACACCCACGTAGGTGGGGGACGTGCACGAAGAGAAGAGGTGCACGCACGGCGCAAGTACTCCCGTCTCTTTCCCAACCACACCCGCGCGGGTACACGGTGGAGCTCATTTCTATACGAAAAGGCAGCCCACGTGGTAACTTGACACGTGTACTGGTTGTCCACTAGATGGAGGGAGGATCGTCTACCACGGGTGAATGAACAAATTGCGACTTGACGCGTTATGTTAGAAAAGAGGCAAACCATGTGGGGCCTACCTTAGAGGCAAGGTTCTATACACTAGAGTACTTTTGATGTGTCCCGTCAACTCGCATAACAAGGAGAAGCTTGCTTAGTACGCCCGCTCCCTCGCCCACGCGCGCGGTGGCTCGCAGGACGAGGATAAAAATTTTACTAGCACTCCCTCCGTTTACTCCTCGTCCCTACCTTGGTTAGAGAGATTATCCTATTGTTTGGAATATATGTCCTTTAGTAGATTTCAATATGAACTACAAGTACATACTCCAAACACTGATGTATATAGACGTATTTTAGAGTGTAGATTCACTCATTTTGCTCCGTATGTAGTCCATATTGAAGCGGACATAATAGTACGCACTCGCCCTCGCCCCTCGACCCTCGCCACGTGGTGGACGTGCAGCAATTCATTTGGTCTCATATAGCCAGAACAATATATACTCCAGTACCATTATTGCTCGACTTCCCTAAGAGGTGAAGAGCCAATCGCAAGGTTAATAGTTTGGAGATGCCAAGCGCAAGGTTTATAGGAGAACGAGTAGTAGGTGTTGCGTCATTTATAAATAAAGTTTTTTTCTTCAGTGGCACGTACGCAATATAAATAGGTTCATATGGAGAGAAAAGGACACCGCTCTAGTATATACATAGGAAGGATGAGCCTACACGGTTGATTGCTGGGGTTGCTCTCTTCAGTTTTCACACTCTCTCGCACAAAACCACTGTGGCCACATCTCTAACATCCCGGCGGATCACGTCCGCCGGGGGAAGGGGTGGATGCTTAGTGTACATGTGGTCGCCGTCGCCGATGGCGAAAACCCACTGTCGGCACGTCCCGATCAGGGGTCCCTGCCATTCTCTCTCACAAAGTCGGCGAGGTTGCCTTCGTCCATTGCTCACTATCGCCACGTGGGTAGTTGCCTCCTCCCGCCGCCCTCCTCTAGGTTGAGCTACATCCCGACATCCCTCAGGTACAACGCCCTTTACAGCCGGCTTGCACCACTGCTCCAACTGCCCACATCACTCCTTGTGGATATTTCTCTACTTCTTTGCCCCGCACATACCTCGACTGGCTTCTACGTACCGTATTTGTGATGAGTTTATGTCTCATCAACTAGTCCCAATAATCTTGAATCGCACATACCGCATTGTACTATCTCGCTGATAAATTACAGTACGTACTATACAAGTACTTCCTCCGTTCCTAAATATAAGTCTTTGTAGAGATTTCACCATGAACCACATACGGATGTATATAGATGCATTTTATGTGTAGATTCATTCATTTTGTTCCGTATGTAGTCCACCTAGTGGAATATCTACAAAGACTTATATTTAGGAACGGAGGGAGTACTATGTAAAGAGTTAGGTGTCGCACGGTGTCCAGAAAATATGGTGATAGTGTGAGGTGGGCCATGTAATCACTGAGCCTGCGTGTTTTCACTGCTCTTGAACTCCTCTGCCATAAGAATGGAGAAAATTGTAATCTGGTAGTACCTCCTTTCACCGAAAGCATGGGACATCCAGCAGTCCTACCACCTCAGTAATAATGACCAATGAGTTATCAAATCAGATAGACCCAACAGTAAGTTGGACGGACGAAGCAACCATCACTCTTGAATCCGCTTCTCCCTTCAACGCAGGCGCCAGTGAGAGGTCGCGTCTGCTCTGCCTGGGCATGAATGCGGCACTGACCGTTTCAGGCGGGAAGCGCGCGCGGGCGATGGAGGGGCTTTGGGTGGGCCAGGCTGGTCAGGAGCGGGCGTGGCAGCTGTCTGCTTGTCCCTACTGGACAACAGAAAATGAGAGGATGCACCGACTCTGGCGGCTAAAACCGTACACTACACACCATCTCTCTGTAGGAGTAGGTCAATCCGTCGCTCTCTCTAACACACACATGCTATTAAACACACACACGCACACATAGGTTCATAGAATAGGAAAATCGTGTGAGTGCGAAGCCACATGAAGTGAGATACAAATGGAGTACGTACAAGATGAGAAGAGGTGATGAATATTCCATCAAACCTGGACTGAGGAGTAGTACTCCCTCCGTCTAGGTGTTAAGTCATCCTACGAAAATCGGATATTCCCAAAATGTTTACGTGTCGTCCATTAACTTCGCATCTCAATCCCCTTCTAGCCTTGTTGCTAGCGAGCATTGTTACTAAGGGAGCGATTGGATCCTTAGCAGCAACAGCTTATAGCACAGCCGGACAAGGTTAGGCATTTGTAACTGTTAAAATATGTTAGCTTTGGTGGGCCAGCTAGCTTGGGTGTGCTAGAAAAACCTTGCTAGCTCAGGAGAGCCAGATTGGCTCGCTTCCGACGGCAAACTTCGTGTAGTAGTAACATAGACTAGTCACATATGCATGTTGTACTAGTCCAAGTTACTCACCAGTATGACTAGCCTAAGCAATGTAACATAACACTCCTTACTCTGCCTTGTTATCTCCCTTGGAAACCCAATGCATGGAGCGAAACTACGCATTGGTCAGTCAAGAAATCAAAGTCGGTTTGCATGCGAGTTAATACGTGGCCCTGCATGGTAGCTAAAACGGCATCTCTTAGTTGTTTGGATTAATTGTTGCGTTTAGAGACAGAAATCAGGGCTTTGATTGGAGGAATGACCGGTCAAGTTTCTCCTTCTCCTCCAATCTGCTTGCACCTTGGTCCCGCTGCACCTTCTAACGTGACTTATTACACCTAGACGGAGGGAGTCGTACGAGATATGGTAGCACAATGACTTAGGTCGAATACAAGTGCCCAAAATTGTGTGCATGTCATAATAAGGATTCACTTAAAATAGTATGTGAGCAAACAGAGGCATCAATTGGACAGTGTTCCCGAGTAGTAGCGAGATGTGTCAGGTAAGATACACCGCTGGCGCTTTAATGTTTCTTATTAATTTGTTTGTTTCACCCTCTGACTGGTGCGACCCAGCATACTACGTGGAGAGAGGTAACGTACTACTAGTCAAAATGGATGGATACGGAGCTATACGATCTCGTAGTAACCGTATAATCACCTCATCACGTATAAGCTGCAGCCTCGGCGCTTGTTTTCTAGGGTTCGCACTCTTCACACTCTCTTCGGTATATATATACACGCTGGAGCCTCAGCGCTTGTAGTTGCTCTCTTCACACTCTCTCACCCTCTCTAGATCTAAACAAGACTTCATTGGCCTTTCTCTCTCTCCCCACACTGCTGGTCTGCTTGTAGTTGCTCTCTTCACACTCTCTCACCCTCTCCAGATCTAAACAAGACTTCGTTGGCCTCTCTCTCTCCCCTCACTGCTGGTTAAAGAGCCGGCAGGATCCGTCCGCCGGGAAGGGAAGGAGGTTTAATGTTGTCGCCGTCAGCGAGGGAGGAGGGAATCCACTATCGGCGCAGCTGTTCACTTTCACCCAGCAGTGGCGCGGGAGGGCCTCCGACCCCTTCTTCTGCGCCGCCGTACATAGTGTGGGCCGAACGGCCTCCGGTCGCCCACTAAACCACACCCCAAGAACCTTAAGGTATAATTTACTTATTCCACTTGCATTGCTCTAGCTGCATATGGGCTTTTTCCGCTTCTGCACTCGAATCTAGGTGTTGGATCAAACAGGAAAGTAATGGGGAAAGTTGTATACCATGAATCTAGGACGTGGTTCAAACAGGAAAGGAATGGGGGAAAGTAGTGGGAAAAGTTTTATAGCATGAATCTAGGACGTGGTTCAAAAAGGAAAGGGAGGGGGAAAGTAGTGGGGAAAGTTGCATCGCATGAATCTAAGATGTGGTTCAAAGAGGACAGGAATGGGGGAAAGTAGTGGGGAAAGTTGTATAGCATAAATCTAGGACGTGGTTCACAGAGGAAAGGAAGTGGGGAAAGTACTAGTACAGACTGGTTATCCAACACCTACATTGGTTGAAAAGGGAAAACAATGACAAACGCAGTACACACATATGTAACGAACTGATCTTTTGTTTTGGGGGACAAGGCTGTAGAGTTTGACAAACGCAATACACACATAAGTAACGAACTGATCTTTTGTTTTGGGGGACAAGGCTGTAGAGTTTGAGCAGGACTAGATTTGCTGCGCGCACATAGGGAAAGGTGTCTAAAGATAACAAAACTGGGACCAACATAAATATGCTCATTGGTTGTTTCTTCTTTGTTGCAACATACTGTGCATCACCCCATTACATCGGTAGATGCACATGGTGTTGGTGCATCCACTGTCCCGTGCAACTCTTTAGCTGTTGTTAATCTAAGGCCCTGTTTGGTTAAAAACTCCCTAGTCCCTACCTGCTTGGTTCCAGGGACTAAACATGGACTAGAGGTTATTAAATGACGTGCTAAAAGACCATGTTACCCCTAGTAATGAACTAATAGAGACAAGGTGCGATGCGTGGCAGGGGCAACTGTTAGAAAAAGTCCCAAAAAGACTCTCCTCGGGGTCTTCTTTCTTTAGTCCCAAATGCCCACTTTTAGTCCCTAAAAGTCCCTCCTGCTTGGTTTAGATGGGACTGTCACGGAGTTTTTTTAGTCCCTCCACCAAAATGTCCCTTTAAACAAGCACCCTATAATAATGCCGCTGGAAAATTGATGCAATGCCACAGTTAAAAGCGAATTACATGTTTAACAAATTTTATTGTTAATATAATCTCTCTGTTAATATTAATCAATGCCACCGTTTGAGAAATGCTATTGTCTTGCTTTCTTTCCCATTTAGGTAAGGTAGATGCTTCTTTTTCCACTAGTTGTTTCCTTTGCACCTCTGTGTAAGCAAGGTTATCTACTTCACCTCATTGCCATTGTGACATTTTGTTCACTGCACGAAACACTATTGTTTTAAGAGTGTTTTGTGCAGTTCAACCAAAATGTCACACTAACAACGTTGGATTATTGCTTGATCTTAGTGGAACTGGACAAGAGGAGATCTTACTTCCTATCCGTGTTGGCAAATTTGGTTCAGATCTTCTTCTTGTGAGTTATTTGAATTCCGCGTCATCAGAGGTCGGTACTAGCCTTCTTTCACATGATTCTGCAGTGTGCTTTCATATTTGTGCTACTTGTACGGTAATATTGCTTGATTTTAGTGAACTGCACAAATGGAGACAAGACTTCCAATCCGTATGTGCACCGCAATATCCCATTGAGGTAAGATAAGGATATTTCACAACTGTTAGCCTGTATTTTGCCACTTTCATCAGAAAATTAATGTCATTGTTTAGTGCTATACTTGTGCAACCTAATTGACATGCCAAATCTTACATTGAAGGCGAAGCTTGTCTGTTATTGAACCAAGTGATGGAGGGGAAGAACAAGCGGAAGAAAAAAAACCAACTCTTGGTGCTGTAATGAAGCACTGGAACTATGATGACACAAGTAATGATATAGTTTTGCATCTTAATTTATTGTTGTGGCTCGAATGATCAATTGTTTTGCCACTGATTTGATGCCACTCTTAATGTAATATGTAATTATCTCTACTAGTGCAAACAGGGATCTTCTTTGAAGATACCATATATTTTAGTGGAACTGCACAAGAAGATGTTGGAAACATTAATCTAATCGAGGAGTATATAGTAAGCATGGCCACCACAGTAGATAGCAATAGATGGTTCTGGAGAAGTGCTTCACCTATATGCTCTACACAATAAGCCTCCTGACAAAGGTTGGTATTCGCCCACTGATTTCATCCATGCGATTGAGCTTTGTCATCTCTATTGGTGTTGTGCTACTGTTTAGATACTGTCATCAAAAAGTGGTATTGTCCTTGAAAAGTGCTTCATTTGTGTTGTTTTAAATATTTCCTTTCCTTTTCTCGAGCAAACAGGGATGCTAGCATTTAGTTATCCTCTTGTCTTTGCACAACGGGATCATCCTCCTCTAAAGAAGAATATGGAGTACGTGAAGTGACTAGTTCCGATTATGCCAGGATGAAGAAGCCCTGTCTATCTTATCATTAGAAGGAGCAGTTGATGGATGGTTACATTACCCCCCACAAGACCAAACTAACTTCAGCTCAGAAGGACTGACAAATCTCCATTTTCTTGCTGTGATGCGCGAGTACAATGTTGATCTAGGATTCTTTCCGATGAGTTCCATTTTTCAAAAAGTGTGCTCTACATGGACCATGTCGGTGCTTGTTTAAACTATCAATTCATAGTACAGTTTACTTTATACTAATCACTTTTTTGTATTTGCGCAAATAGGGTGCTCATCTTGATTTCAATGGGAACTGCACAAAATGTTCATGAATACATCGAATCATTCATTTCCACCACAAGAAAGGAGGTGTCGATAAGTTCAAGGTGTTGCAACATATAAGGGCAAAATCATACAAGCTACGCGCGAATTTGGTTGATTTTGGTGGAACTGTAGAAAAAGAACAGCAGGTTTATTTAGCACGAGGTGCCATGTCAATGTCCAAACTGATGGCAAACCCTGCCCATTCCACAATCGTAGGCATTGATATTTTGGAATGGGAAAACCTTGTCAAATTTTGCTCATTGATTTTAGCAAGAAGACATGCGTTTGATATTTTCGAATGTGACGGCCTTTGCTGTCAGCAGCATCGATCCATTTTTTCTTTATTCTTTAGTTGTGAAGTAAATATTGGCTCTGACATGTGAATCGCTGAGATGCATAATCATCGATTGTTTTGGAATGTTCTCTATGAATTGCCAGGCCTGTGTGTTTGATTACAATGTACATGAACGCTAAAAAGCTGCTCAAACTCTTTGTACTCCTTCTGTTCCTTTTTACTTCACATATTGTGAAAGTGCATACTTTTTCTATAAGATTGGTCAAAGTAGAGATACTTTGACTGCAGACAAAACTTGTATGGATACTAGAAAGGACCGAAGGGAGTACATGTGAAACTGGTGCAAACGAAGTGATCACCCTGGGAATAATGCTAGTACGTATTGTTTTGCATGTTCATCCAATGCCAGTGATACAAGAATTCGAACTAATCGAAATAAATTGATTCATACACGGTCATATTTCATATAAACATGCCGGATTTCATTACATTTCATACATTCTTCAACTAAAAAGGGGTGCGCTGGAGGTATAATTAATTAACCGAAGCTACCCGCCCGTGTCCTTCTGAGCCGAACAAAAGCTTCAGTGACTTAACTGCAGGTGCAGTTGCGTAACTGACATGTGGCCTAGATGCCTGTTGGGCCCATGTGTCAGTCAGCCAACTACACCAGCAGTTAAGTAGAAGCAGCGTCCTTCTCCAACATAGCTCTCCGACTCCATGTCGCCGCCAAGAAGCTAACCGGCCGTCAGTGGTCAACCCGCCTAGCTTGGCTTCAACCGAGGGTAGCAGCGGTGGCCTTACTTGGACCGAGCGGCGGCGACCTACCGTGTTCTACTCTTCCTCGTTTTCTGTGTGGTGCGGCCTCGCTGGTAGCGGGGCAGGGCCTCGGCGGAGCCGTTGATATCCTCTGTCTCGTTGCCGGCGGGCGGCGCCTCGGCGGAGCGGGGGAAATCCTCACCCTCGTTGCCGGCAGGGTGGGGCCTCAGCGGAGCTGGCGGTGTCCTCTGCCTCGTTGTTGCGCCGCGGGGCCTCGGCGAAGCAGGGCCTCGTCGACGCCAATGGAGCGGGGACTCGTCGGAGCCGGCATTGTCCTCTGCCTCATCCTCGGTCTCGCCAAACAGCACCTCGCCCACTTTGTCGCCCTCTTTGTAGGTGGTCACAGCCTTCGCCACCCGCATGCGGTACCGCCAACGCTCGAGGCAGCCCTCGCGGGCGGAGCGGTACGAGTCGAGCAGCGCCTCCTGCTCTGCCCTCTCCACGGCGATCTGCTCCTCCGCCTGCAGGTGCTCCTGGAGGAGATGGTGGTTGTAGGCAGCGTCGGCCTGCGCCTCCAGGAACTGCTCCTCACGCTTCTGCCTCACCGGGTCCATATATTGGGCATGGGCCTCGCCGATGGTCATGGTGCAATGCACCAGCGAGGATGGCGCGGAGGAGGGGGTTGGCGCCGGATCGTCGACTACCATGTTCTCCATTGGGATGTCGTCGTCCTCCGGCTGCCTGCCGGCCAGCCAGTCAGCAGCAATGGCTGCCATCTCCTTGTGATCCGTCGTCCGCCCATCCCGAAGAGCGCTGGAGTGCGAGGAAGCCATGGTGGGCAGTAGTGGTGTGGACAGGAGAATAGGAACAGATGCGGATGACTCTGGCTATGGCCGGCACAGCAGTTTATATAGCAATGGTGGGCGTTGAAGGGACGGATGTGTGGCGCCGGAGTAGCCGCCTCGGCAACCGCGTATCATTAATGTGGGTGGCAAAAGGATGGACGGACGACACTTGTGTCGTTTGAAGGCGGAGCAATCGCATGCACTGGGAAGTGGGGCAGGCGGCCCTGACCGTTTTGGGCGGAAAGCGCGCGCAGGCGAGGGAGGCGGTCTGGGTGGGCCAGGGCATTCAGACTCGTGCTTGGCAGCAGGTCGGTCCAGCAGCCGGACATGCTAGCTCGCTAGCTACCTCGCCGAGCTGAGCGACGACAATCAGACAATGGACGTAGCTTTCGACCAGGAGCCGGCGCCACTGTCCAAGCCGGTTCATGCCGTGTTCACCATAGAGCAGGTGCGGCCGCACTACGACGCCGTAATGGCGGAAGAGCTACCAGCGCAGGAGGACCTATGCTGCAACCTTCGTCTCCTCAACGAGCACCGATGAACAAGCGAACGACAATGTCGTCGCGGACATGTGGCCCTATGATCCTGGCTTCCCGAATGAGCAGCGGGCGCTGTATTAGACCATCTGTAGGGCCCGCGAGGCCCTCTCTGTCGGCCTTCGAGTTGTTGCGCTCGCCGTGGCGCCACGGTCTCGCGTTGTCAACATGGTCAACGGACATGAGGATTAGGAGATGACTTTACTTGGAGAGGATGACAGTGGGGACCCACCAGGGCCATAGCCGCACGTACACAAGTGCCTCCTTATTAGTATATAAAACAATATTTTTTGCTTCCTCCTGGTTTCCTGACATGAGGGTCCACACCATTGTCAACCTATGTAGTCAATAAACGAGAGAATTCCACAAGAAGCGGCCGATAGCTGGGACCAAGCAGCTCGAGCAGTATTTGTGTTTTTGAGGTGTGAGCACTGCAGAGTTTTTCTTGAGCGATGTTTAGCCCAGATATTAATTTTTCTCCTCTGAACAACAATGGAAACATCACTGCAGCTATTAACTGGGCGGGCTGTGGCCCGTCTAGCCCACGCCAGATATCCAGCCCAGATATTAATTTTTTTCAAGCTAAAAATGGCTAGCCCAGCTATACTTTTTTTTGGGAATACCCAGGCAAGGTCAAGTTATTATTCTCCGCCCCGCTAGGCTGCAAATCTTTCCTAGGAGGGATGCATTAGGCTTAACAAGAAAACGGGCTTTAAGAAATAATAAATGGGATGTAATTATAAAAACCAGGCAGTAACTATAAAAAATGCACCAAACACGTAATTACTTTATAAAATATTACTTTTGGATATTTAAAAAAATTAATTTCATTAATTGTTGCGAGCGCAATGTTTCGTTGGATTTTTACGTAATATAAATTTATATTGAAATTGTATTTAATCTGACTAGAAATTTCGGGATAAAAATATTTCGGATCCCATCAAAATGTGGGAAATTTTATTGAAAGTTACACCCACAGCCCCTACTGATACATATACAGGACCAATTACTAGAGCTCGCGCACGCCAATTAAATTACCAGGTACTTTCGTTTCTTGGTAATGATTCTAATGTTCGTGAGGATATGATGCTGCCTAAATTGGATACATTTGCCTTGCTTACAAATGAAGGGCCTAGCTTTGACAAGAAGGATGATCATCAGAGCAAGATCAAGCATGGAGATGCTGGCATGCGCAAGGGGAACAAGAACAGAGTTATAAGTGATGATTTCAGGACTTTGAAGCCACCATAATGGGTGTGTAAAGCCTTGGATGAAATATACAAGGTGCCACTTCATAAATTTCGTCCAGAGGCTATTATAGGTGTTGTGTCACCTTATTATTGGGCCAGGCCCATGTAATTTCGAAATATTTGAGTATAGGCTATTTTTAGAGTCCGTATGTGTGGGGAAACAAGAGTTAGGGTTGGTTTCGGACCCCTCCTCGAAGCGCAACAACATCAACATCCTATACTATGATACCTTCAGACGCATGAACCTGTCAGAAAAACAACTCTTACCATCCTCAACCCTTTTTCACGAGATCGTTCCTGGAAAGTCTGCTTATCCTATTAGGTGGATCAAGCTGGAAGTTGCGTTTGGCGATGAGTATAATTACAGATCCGGGTTCCTGATGTTTGAGGTGGTCAAAATCAAGAGTCCATATCATGCCCTCTTCATACGGTTGGCTTATGCCCACTTCATGGCCTGGCCCTGTTATGTTTATCTCAAGCTCAAGATGCCTGAGCCAGAGGGCACTATCACAGTCAATGGTGATAGGAAAATCACACGCGAGTGTGAGGAGGGGGACGCAGCTTATGCTGAGTCGGCCTGTGCAGTTGAGGAGCTCAAATTTCATACATCCAATGTTGACCCGGCCGACATGATACCTTTGAAGAAGCTCACGACAGAGTCTGACCCCCTGCTCAAGTTTAAGTCGGGCGAAGACACGAAACTGGTTGACTTCAGCCCTGGAGACCCGTCCCAGCAGTTCACCATTGGGACTGGCATGGATCCCAAATAGGAAAGCGCGCTCACTGGGTTCATCCGTGAGAATCAGGACATCTTCGCATGGAAACCTTCTGACATGCCAGGTGTACCGAGAGAACTTGCTGAGCACCACCACAATTTGGATCCTAAGATGAAACTTGTTAGACAATACCTCCGTCATTTTAACAAGGAGAGGAGCGAGGCTATTGGGGAAGAAGTAGCCCGGCTCCTACCTGCCAGGTTCATTGTTGAAGTATTTCACCCTGGGCGGCTAGCAAACCCAGTGCTTGTTCTAAAGATAATGGCACTTGGCGCATGTGTGTTGATTTCACAGATCTTAACAAGGCTTGTCGCAAAGACCCGTTCGCCCTCCCCCGCATTGATCGGATCATGGACTCTACGGCTGGTTGTGAGTACTTATGTTTCCTGGATGCTTACTCCGTCTATCATCAGAGGCCGTCGAGGATCAGGAAAAGACGGCCTTTATCACACCCTTTGGGGCTTTTTGCTATGTCTCTATGCCTTTTGGGCTTAAGAGTGCGGGAGCTACTTATTTATGTTGTGTACATAATAGTTTCCACCAGCAGATTGGGCCTAATGTTCATGCTTATGTTGATGATATTGCGGTCAAGTCTCAGAAGAAGAAAACTTTATTGGAAGACCTCGAGGAGACTTTCGACAATCTTCTAGTTTATCAGATGAAGCTCAACCCGGCCAAGTGTGTTTTTGGTGTTCCGTAGGCAAGTTGCTGGGTTTTCTTGTGTCAGAATGGGGCATCGAAGCTAACCCAGACAAGATCAAAGCAGTAATCTCGCTCGCGAAGTCGGCCAATATCAATGACGTCCAACATATGGTGGGTCGGATCACAGCTTTGAGCTGGTTTATAAGCCGCCTCGGTGAGAAGGCGATTCCAATTTATGAGATGATGAAAAAGACTGACAACTTAGTGTGGAGTGACGTTGCAGTTAAGGCTTTTGATGCCCTTAAGAATCAATTGGCTGAGCCGCCCGTCCTTGCTGCTCCTATTGACAAAGAGCTTATGCTCATGTACATTGATGCTAATAACAAAGCAAAAAGTGTCGTAGCTGTCGTGGAGCGAAAGGAGGTAGGGAAGGAATATCCAGTCCAAAGGCCAGTCTATTATGTCAGCGAAGTTTTGATTGAGTACAAACAGATATATCCACATTGGCAGAAACTAATATTTGGTGTTTTCATGGATAGTCACAACACTGGTAGAAACCGGGACTAAAGGGTCAGGGCATTAGTACCGACCCTTTAGTCCCGGTTCCAGAACCGGGACTAAAGGCCCTTACGAACCGGGACTAAAGGCCCTCCACGTGGCCGGTCCACCTTTAGTCCCGGTTGGTAACACCAACCGGTACTAAAGGAAATTTTCTGATTTTTTTTTTTGAAATTTTTTTAATTTTTTTTATTTTCAAATTTTTGAATTATTTTAACCTCTAATCTCTAATCACCCCTCATCACTTCTCAATTTAATCTCTAATCACCCCTCATCATTCCAAATCATCTAACTTCCCGAACGGTCACCCATCCTCTCACTACTCCAGCCTGAGCACGCTTAACTTCCGGGTTCTATTCTCCCTCGTTTCCAAGTCTGCACTTGTTGTTTTCCTGACAATAGTAAGATGTCAATCCTATTAACCCTCAGGAATTTAGCTTGAGCATGAAGTCACATATTTCACTGTTTGAGTTTGAAACTATTGTTCTAAAAAACAATAATTTTTTAGTAACACTAATATTTCTTGAATAAGTAGTTTGACCACTTTTTGACCACAGTTTGACCATAGTTTGACCATATTTGACCAAAATTCAAAAAAGATGAAATAATTATTTAATAACACTATTATTCTTGAATAATTATTTAGTAACACTAATACTTCTTGAATAAGTAGTTTGACCATAGTTTGACCAGATTTACTGAAAATTTAAAAAAATTGAAATTTGAGCATAACTTTTTTTCCTTTTGGAATATGAGGATTCTACAAATTTGCAAACAGGCCGTAGGCGGTCTCCATCGGATGTAACTTTTCGAGTAGATGATTTTTCATATAAAAAACTTTTTAATCCGAATTCGTATGCAAAAATTATGCCCATTTTACAAATTCCAGAGAGATTTGTAAATAAAGTCGAAATTCATATTTGTAAATTTTCCCAACAACTAGACCACATATCACATGGGAAACTTATTTTATTTTATTTTTATTGACATTTCCATCATTTTCTTTTGTTTTTTCTAAAACTGAAAAGGTGGTCCACGCGGGGGGGGGGGGGGGGGAGTTTGAAAATGGGACCTTTAGGACCGGTTCATGCCATGAACCGGTACTAATGCCTCAAAGCCCATTAGTCCCGGTTGGTGGCACCAACCAGGACTAAAGGTCTAACCTTTAGTACCGGTTGGTGCCACCAATCGGGACCAATGGGAATCGCACCCTTTAGTCCCGGTTCGTGGCACGAACCGGGACTAAAGGGCCCAGGTGAACCGGGACTAATGCCTTAGCCGCACGAACCGGGATAAATGCACCCATTGGTCCCGGTTCTGGACTGAACCGGGACTAATGGGCTTACCTGGCCTGGACCAAAGCCCCCTTTTCTACTAGTGCAAGCTGAAGCGTTACTTCTAGGAACACCCCATAATTGTTGTCAGCTCAGCCCCTCTGGGACACATTATCCAGAATAGGGAGGCCAAAGGCCGGGTTGCTAGGTGGGCGTGAGCTTGGACCACACCATCTAAAATATGTGCCTCGGACGGCCATCAAATCATAGGCATTGGTGGATTTCATCAACGATTGGAGGGAACTTCAAGTCCCGGAGGAGAAGCCAGACAACACGTATTGGATAATCCACTTTGATGTTCCAGACAATTTGAAGGCTCGGGGGATGGAGTCAACATGACTTCACCACGGGGTGATATATTTTGTTATGTTCTGAGGATCATGTTTACCTGAACTAATAGTGTAGTTGAGTACAAGGCCCTCCTCCATGGTCTTTGTATGGCTAAGGAGATGAATCTTAGCCGAGTCAGATGCCTAGGTGACTCTGATCTGGTCGCCAGGAGGTCTCTGGAAAGTGGAGTCAAAGGACCCCTTATGGCGGCTTATCGACAAGCGGTGACTAACATCGCAGGAAATTTTAATGGTTATCAGGTTGATCACATTGATCGGTGACTCAACGAGGTGGCTGATGCTTTGTAACGACTGGGGTGTCAGCGTAAGTCGGCCCCTCCCAATGTGTTCCTTGATGTTCTCCATAATCCTTCTGTCAAGCTGCCTTTAGAGGAAGATCTTGCTATACCTCACCCGGAGGCACATTTGGTGGCTGCTCTTCATGCTATACCAGATTGGGTGGTCCCTTTTCTGGCTTATTTGACTCGAGGTGAGCTCCTTGAGGATGAGCTCATTGCTTGTCAGATTGTCAGACGCTCCAAGTCTATGACTATTGTCAATGGTGAGTTGCACAGAAGAAGCATCACAAGTGTTTTTCAGCATTGTGTTCCCTAGAATAGGGGCAAGAAATCCTTATTGATATTCACTCTGGTGACTGTGGTCATCATGCTAGCTCAAGGTCCCAGGTGGCAAAGGCTTTTTGACATGTTTTTTATTGTCTCACGGCGCATGCAGATACTGAGGATACTATGCGCAGGTGTGATGGATGCCAAAAGTTTGCACGTCACGCTCATGTGTCGGCTCAGAAACTGTAGTTTGGGGGCTTGATGTGGTTGCTCCGTTCAAACCATCCAAGGATAAGAAGACCCACCTTTTGGTTGTTGTTGATAAATTCACCAAGTGGGTCAAAGCAGAGCCAATCAGCAATTGTGATGCAGCAACAACGGTCAAGTTCTTGAAAATTTTGATTTTCCACTTCGATTACCCTCATAGTATCATCACTGATAATGGCACTAACCTGTCCAAAGGGGCTACGAAGGAGTTATGTCAAAGGGAACACATCCGGCTCGACATAGCCTCAGTGGCGCACCCTCAGTCCAATGACCAAGCAGAACGTGCTAACCACGAGATTTTACAAGGTATCAAGCCAAGACTCATGGTTCCTCTTGAGCATACTCCAGGTTGTTGGGTTGAGGAGCTCCCCTCAGTCCTTTGGAGTATACGCATGACCCCCAACAGATCAACGGGCTACGCATTCCTTCATGGTTTATGGTGTAGAAGCCATGTTACTCAGTCCCATCCGTCATGATTTCCCAAGAGTTGCAGCCTATGTTGAAGCAGTAATGAATGAGCTCGTTAGGACTCTTTGGATACCTTGGAGGAGGAACGTGACTTCGCCCCAGCACGATCTGCAATTTATTAGCAAGACCTACATCGCTATCATAGCCGTACTTTTTAGGAGCGTGACTTAGTGCTCCGTCTGATACAAGAACATACATGTATGCGTAAGCTCTCACCTCCATGGGAAGGATCCTTTGTCGTCAGAAAGAATCTCAACAACGGGTCATATGACCTGATTGACATATGTGAACACAACAAGTCACGTACCTCTGAGGAGGAGACCAACAGGTCGTGGAATATTGCTTACCTTCGGCCTTATTTTCCTTAGAGCCACTTGCTCCAACTTATTGTAAAATATCTATGTATATATCTTCATGATCATTATAATAAAGCTGGCATCCCCAAAACTCGGGGCCTCTATCGTTTCATCTCATATATTGTGCATGAGTATTTATTTTTTATCATAGGTCACTTGGTGGCTTCCAACTCATCGAATTTAGCTATTAACATCGCTCTTGACCGGCATATGCCATTATGAATCTTGGTTAAACATGCCTGTCTGCTCGATGCTACTCCGGCATAAGCTATTCTACACTCATGCTTTGTATGTACCATTACTAGGGTGTAGAATAAGCTATATATATAGTAACGCTAAACTAAGCATGAGTGTAGAATAGCTTATTCTACACCACAGTAATGGTACATACAAAATATAATAACAAAATATAAAAATATAGTATTTTTGTAAAAATGTAGTAAATTACAAACTTGGGTAGTAAAAAAATATTTTGTGAATTACTACATGTTACACACCATTTTATGAGATGTTATATATAGCATTAGTAGGGCTGTAGAATAAGCTATTCTACACTCACACATAGAATAGTGTTATATATATGGAGAGAGAGAGAGAGAAAGAGAGAGAGTAACACTATTCTGATCCTGGGATCGGAATAGTTATTTGGATCACGTTAGGCCCTATATAGAGGCGATCGGTTGTTCCCAAACTCACTGAAACAAAAAAGCCCGATCCTAAAACTACCCACCCTGATCCCCCACTCCCCGCACAACCAACGCACCACCCCCAACTGGTGACGCGCCACCATCCCACCCCCAACCAGCGACCGGAGACACTGCCGCGGCCCCACCACCAACCCCAGCCCGACCGCCGCTATCGGAGTAATGGGCCACGGGTAGCCTAACCCGAGTCCCTAAGCCTTTCAAGTCAGTGGGCCGGCTGCGCCCCTCAAGCATCAAGGATGAAGCGCCGCCTTCTGGTGGCCGGCTGGCTCAAGCGACCGGCTGCCAGAGGACGGCCAAGAACCAGGAGACGGCTCCAAGACGGGCCGACTCCTGCAGGCGGCCTCCAGAGAGGTTGGCTCCTAGCAAGTGGCCCGCGACGCCCTCAAAGTCTGCACCCCCATTAAGAAGACAAGACAGGATGTGGCTACAACGTAGCCCATCATCACCATATCCAGGGCGTCGCGCGGCCAGAGTGCCCCGTACCGGCGGAGATCTCCGCACGGTGCGGCACTGTTGCCACTCCACCCTTGACGTCACCCCTGTCAGGCGGGGCCCTGCTCCCACGGCGGCCTGTTGGTATGGCCTGCAAGCGGCGGGGCCTACCCGGCAGCGAGATCCTAGAGGGGGGAAGTGCTTGACCAACCGGACCCAAAGGAGGCCGGCCTCTAGCAGGCGGCCCACTTTTGCCTCAGAGTCCACGTGCCATTAACCGGACGAGACACGGTGTGGCTACAGTGATCCCCCACCAGACGGTGGGACTGTAGCCACGCCCCCCCGACCAAGCTTGTGTCATTAGCATTACGACTACAGTAACAAGCAGCCGACCAGACCCGCAAGCGGCGGAGGCGGCCTGTCGGCAGGGCCTACAAGGCGGCGGGCCCCAGTGGCCGGCGGAGAAGCCGGCGACAGGAGACACTAACAGCCGGGTCCTACACCCGGCCAGATTACCATTGTACCCTTAGGGGTAGGCTTATATAAACCCCTATGGGCACCCATGCAAAGGGTTCCTACCCTGTTAGACCTAGACTCACATATAGAGAGAGGAGACGGCTAGCCCTGCTTTCTTCTACCTCTAGCATACAGCTCGAGGAGCACCATTGTACCCACTAGTGTCTTAGTGATCATGCAGAGACCCCGCAGAGCAAGACTAGGGGTGTTATCTCCTAGGAGAGCCCCGAACCTGGGTAAAGTACGTTGGCGTTGATGCTTACGCCTCATCCCGCTTCCGGGCACCGGCGACGTTCTACTCGCTCCCACCATGATAAGCCATCCGTTGGCATATGTTGCACCGAACCCCCGACATTTGGCGCCAGCAACCACCCATTCCGTAGATCCACCCCCGCTGAGCCGCATCCCTGGATTCTTCCCCGACAGGCACCCTCCCCAGAACCCCCACATGCACCGCCGGATCCGGCCACCCCTACACACCTCGGCCACCTCATGTTCACCACTCCGTCCCCGGATATGGTCTTCGCGCCGCCCCTCCCCTGGTTCCGGCCGGTCGCGGCGCCGGTCTCCCCGACTGCTTCAACCGTGATTGCTGGCATCCCCTGATTCAACCGCAGCGGCGGCCCTCCCTCCACGAGCGTCGCAGGCAACCACCGGTGCCGTCCACTGTAGCTTAGCTCCTCCGTGGGGCGGCTCTCCGAGTGACCCTCCGCGTGTCCCCGCCCACCCTCCCCCCGACCACATAGGTTACTAGCGCGCCTACAGCTAGACTTTGCCCCTCCCCATCGCTTCTCTACTCTTGGCCGGAGAGGAGTGGCTCCACAACAATAGGTCGACGAGAGCACTAATCAGTTTTTCTTTTAAAGATTTCACCCCCGATCAGTGCTCTCTCTATGGTGACAGTAGAAATTTCATTATACATAGAACGCAAAAAAGGTTCAGAAATACCAATGATAGAAGTTCATGTATATGAAGGATGATGCTTCACGCGTTGCGTGTATACCAATGATAGAAACCATGTTGTGCCATCACTCAGTAGCAGTTCAACAAGAAAACTTGCAACAGTTCTATTAGTATAATTCCATCGAAAAAAAATCAAGTTATGCTACTTGATGTTGACAACAACAAAAAATGCCATTTTTCAGCAAAATTATGCAAAAAAATTGCCGTGGAATATTTGTGCTCTCAAAAAGTGTTTGTCGTGTTCGTAAGAACGCAACATTTTTTCTATTTCTCATTCCTTTGTTGTATATATAAGAATGCAAAAAACTTGAGCCGCTCGGGGACATACCGTCGAGAAGTTCATGTATGAATGGACTTGTCGTAACTTTGAAAGTTCAAAATTAATAAAATGGAGAGGTCAAAGAAACTGACAAAACAAAAAAGTTCAAACAATTCCCATGGACTTTTATGGATTTATCTAATTTATAAAATAACAGACGTTCAAATTAAAAAAGATGAGCGGTTCAATGTTCATTACAAACCTAGAATTTGTTTAGTTACTAAAAGAAATAAAACTAAGAAGTTCAAATTTATAAAATGGAGCAGTTTGATATTATATTTGAAAACATGGATTTTTCCGGTTACTAAAGAAGAAAACCAATAAGTCCAACTAAAAAAATGAAGAAGTTCAATTGGAAAAAGTATAACAGCTTGTTATTTATTTAAAAACACGGATTTTTCTGGTTACTAAAAAATAACCAAAAAGCTCAATTCAAAATAACAAACAAGTTCAATTGGAAAAAGCATATCAGTTTGATATTTATATAAAAATTCAGATTTTTTTGATTACTAAAGAATAAAACCAATAAGTTCAATTGAAAATAACGAAGAAGTTCGATGTTTCTACAAAACTCCAATTTCCATATTTATAAAAAAATACACAAAGAAGTTCAAGTCAAAAAGTTAGAGAGGTTTGATGTCTATAAAAAACTCACACTTTTTTCGTTACTAAAACCGAAATAGAGAGAAGTTCAAATTGATAATAGATAGAAGTTCATGTACTGCATGGTGTGCATTTTGTATGAGAAAAAAGAATAAAAAGGCAAAGTCCGAAAATTTTATTGCTAGAAGTTCAAGTGCTCGTCCTCGAGAAAGTTCAAAAATTCTTGTGAGATAGGTTGAACAAAAATACATGATGAAATTTCAAGGTGAAACAATGGGAAGTTCAACTACTACGGTTCCCCACCATTATCAATACTTCATATATATATATATATTCACAATATTCAGATTGCTTTATCATATTCTTGCTCGTTCTTCAATTGCTTGCAGGAATAGACCTTCGTGGTTAGGCTGACCATGCTTCCGGCATCGTCAGTAACCTCAGGAGATTGGTTTAGTGATTGCTAAGGCACAACGTCGTGCATGTTTGTAGTCGGATCGTCAAAGTCGACTCCACCAAATCAATAGTTATCATCTCATCAAAAGATCGGGACCCTCGCCTCTATCAAGTGGTATCAGTTTTCAGGTTGCTCGGTGAGAATTTCCAGTTTTTCCTAGATTAGATTTATTTTCTTACCTATTGTCCAAGAAAAAGCCACAAAAAAGTTAGATCTATTCATTCTTTGTCCAAGTCAGTCTGAGCCTTTGCAATTTTCTTTTCATTGCTTGCATAGTTGAATTATTAGTTACATCGTTGTGTCGAGTTGCCGGTCTTAGTGTCTCATCCGTTTAGAGTTTCGAGTTCTGTTCACATTAGTCACGCCGTCGCTGCATCGTTATCCCTTCCGTTGTCCACCACCCATCCATCAATTTCCACCACGTGCTACCCATCGTTCATTGTCACAATCATAGTTGAGGTCGTTCACATCTTCATCTTATCTACTTTATTTTGGAAAGAGGGAGAGAGAAAAAAACAGAGAAAAATAAAAAGAAAAAAGTAAAAAAAAGTCAGAGAAAAAAAGAGAGAAAGAAAAAGAAAAGAAAAAGTGTGAGGAAAAAAAGAGGGAAGAAAAAAAACAAAATTCGGATCTATCTAGACTCAATCTCGTAGTTGAATTCGGATTGAAATTTGTTTTGTGAACTGTTCAGTAAACCAGGAATAACTTCCTCATATGAAGTCCGTTTTGGCTCCGCGAGTACTCAAATGAAAGCTAGCGACGAGCCGCATCTAAATAGTTGCAGAAGCAATTTCAATATTTGGCACCTCAAAATCGGCTTCTAAATAGGTCGTTTTGCCCACTGAAGTTCACGAACACAGCTTATTCCAGTTTTTCAGGTGAGTTTTAGAATTTTTTGACTCCTTATATCAACTCGGAATTGAGTGATTCCTTTTGTGTTTGAAAGATTGAGTGAATACAATTCTTTAAAAAAATTACCAAAAAATTGGCACAAACTTTTCTAAAGGAAAGTTGGAGAGAAAGTTGTTGATATATCCTGCTTGGCTATTGTTTCACATCATTATCTTTACGGCTATTGTGATCTTCACTTATATTTTGTTGTCCAGAGATACTTCATATCCTTTATTGATGCTACTTGTGGTACGGCGTGACCTCATGAGTGTTCTAGGCTCGTGTCTCTAGTCCGGTCTAGCCTAGGACCAGCTCAGTAACATCGTTGAGCGTTTATTCAACATTGCATCTCTAAATTGATTATTGCTAATCTTTTGCTACCATATATTTAAGTCTTCCAAGATCCACATATTTCTACACCGTGTATACATACGTTTCCTTGGCAATCACTTTACTCAATCTTCAGAGTTCTTTGACACCGCTGGCTGCGTGTCACCACCTGCTGCTTGGTAAGAACTTGTAAGATATTGATATTTGCTTTACTGTGAGCGCTTTACCACCACACCCTAGTAGTTCATAGGAACATTATTCTTGAATTTTGTTTCTTGTTTCTACTAATCATGACAGGGTCTGAAGATAGAAGTTCTTGGATGACGGATACATCTTCACGATCACGAGAGGTGGGACAACACACACGCGCATATGGTCAGGTTATCTCTTTACCATTATTTGAGGGTAGATTTAATCCTTCTATTTATCTATCTTGGGAGCTTGAAGTAGAACAAATTTTTACTCACCATGATTTTTCTGAACTTGATAGAGTACGAGCTACCACTAGAGCATTTACTGGTTCTGCTTCTGTTTGGTGGAGTGTACATTGTAAGAAAAACATTGATAACCAACCCACAACTTGGAAAGTTTTGAAAGCTGTAATGAGACAACAATTTTTTCCTCCTTACTATCGTCGTGAATTGCTTTGCAAATTGGAACAATTAAAACAAGGCAATAACACTGTTCATGCTTACTACCAAGAGTTCAAATCTTATATGCATCATTTGTGACATAGAAGAATCTGAGGATGATAAAATGAATAGATTTTTTGGTGGTTCGAACCGTGATATCCGTGCAAGATTCCAGTATATTCCTCGTTGCATTACTGGTATGTATGTTCGTGCTTGTACCTTTGAGAGACGGATATAGGAGGATTAATTGGGTGACTACAACAACTACTATTCTAGTTCATGCTCACCACCACCGGTTGGTTCCCCACCGTTGCACCTACTAGAGCAGCCCCACCTCGGATTGTGAGCGCGACATCATCTCAAGAGTATGGTACATTGTCAACGACGTCTTTGCGACAAGGTAACAGTAAAGGTATTGATGATATAACTTCACATGAGAATGATGCATGCCTAGTTAACTTGAATGCATCATGTGTTGAGTTACCTATTGATTTGAGCACACCACCTATTTTAGAGAATCTTATTACTATCATGAAATGCGTCATGTGATCAAACAACTGAAATACCAACAATTTTGAGTGCACCCATTGAATTAACTGTTGATGCAAAAGAACCAATGTTTAATCATTTTGATATGACCTCTAATCTTGGTGATGATTCTATGTCCAATGACTTATTGCATGTTTACTTATTTAAGCATGTTGTAGCATGTAAATTTTATGCAAGTAAGGTTTATTCACCAATGTTGGGACAGTTTAATGATGAACATTGTCAATCTTTTGAAATGAATAAGAGCTTCACTTATATGTGCAAACTGAGTTGCAATATTTTCATGCCTTCTACTTCTTGTGATAATTTTTTGGCTTTAGATTTTATGAACTTTGAAAGTTACTCATGTATACATGTGTCATATGTGCAAAAATCAAGGGAAGTAAAAAATGGATGACATCTACATATACAACATGTACACCTTGTCTCTTTTGTTAGCCACATTTCAGATTAAGCAACGCTGAGGACGGCTTTGTTTTCAAGAAGGGGAGGATGATGAGGAGATGACTACCTTGGATACAACCAAAAATATTGCATACATGTATATTTGTGAGGTGATTTCTAATGCAAACTATGCAATAATTTGTTTATGTCATCCAGGACAAAAATACTTCAGAGACTTTTGTGCCATGTCTAACTGTAGGTGTATGGGACATTTGTACAATCCACATATGAAGATAAGGGAAAAAGAGAAGTTTAGGTGTTGTTCAAAAAGTCCTCTCACGTCACTTTTGGGCCAGGAGAAGATAGAGTCCAAGTCTCTCACGTTCTGGATTCAGATTCGGACTGCACAGACATACCTGACTCAAAACACCAACAACTTTTTCATACGGACTCCGAATTGGGTGATTTTTTTGTTTGAAAGTAGATTTCGTGCTCTTTCTAACACAGTTGGTTTCACCTTCAAATTCACCCAGAGCGTTTAGTTATGGACGAAACAATCTGATGTTGCAATGGAATTAGAGTCAAACTACAAGCCCAAAGGTGTTGCATCACCTCCATTTGGGCCCATGAGCCTTGTACGACCTAGGGTTAGTTTTAGGCTGCCTTGGGACGTCCTCCCACCTCCTTGGCCACCACCCCTTGCTCCTATATAAGTAGATCCATCTAGTAGCTTTTTCCTTGGGATTTGTTTAGTTAAAGTTAGCCATTGCAACTTTGTGTACTTCGTTTGTGTCCAACGACCAGATCAAGACCGCTTACAGATCCCCACCATTATCAATACTTCATATATATTCGCAATATTCAGATTGCTTTATCATATTCTTGCTTGTTCTTCAATTGCTTGCAGGAATAGACCTTCGTGGTCAAGCTGGCGGTGCTTCGAGCATCCTCAGTAACCTCAGGAGATTGGTTTAGGGATTGCTAAGGCGCAACGTCGTGCATGTTTGTAGTCAGATCGTCAAAGTCGACTCCACCAAATCGATAGTTATCATCTCATCGAAAGATCGGGATGATCACCTCTATCACTACTGGTACAAACCCTCAGCCCCGAGGGTGGACTACTCCTTCCTCATCGTGGTGGCCTCCGGGATAAGGAAGATGGCCACCGGAGATGATCCACCCCCCTCCGGCAGGGTGCTGGAACGGGTCTAGATTGGTTTTCGGTGGCTACGGAGCCCTGCAGCGGCGGAACTTCTGATCTAGGTTAACCCCGAGGGGTTTTGGAATATTTGGGAATTTATTGTCGAAAGAGGGGGTGCGGGAGGCCACCGAGGTGTGCACAACCCACCTAGGTGCGCCAGGGGTTGTGCCCCCCTCAGGGCAACCCTGAGGTGCAGCTCTGGCCCATTGGGTTCCTTCTGGTACAAAAAAATCTCCAAAAAATTTTGTGGTGTTTGGACTCCATTTGATATTGATTCCCTGCAATGTAAAAAAGAAGCAAAAAACAACAACTGGCACTGGGCACTGGGTCAATAGTTTAATCCCAAAAAATGATATAAAGTTGCTATAAAATGATTGTAAAACATCCAAGAATGTTAAAATCAGCATGAATACTTCATAAATTATAGATATGTTGGAGACATATCAGAAGGCACGTCCTCAAATGAAAATAATGCCTCTTTGCACACAAAAGCACAGCAAACAGATTTGCTAAAATATATCTCATCAATATTAGATTTGCTAGCAAGTAAACATGCACTTTTCAATTTAATTTCAGAAGCAATACTAGATGGTTTATTATTAGGCTTCATTTGTTGCTCAAATTCTTTTGCCACAATCTGATTTTCACTCTTATTTTTCTCCTGTTTTGCTTTATTAGCTCTATCAATATCATCTTTCAAAATGAAATCGGGAGACATAGGAAGCAAAGTAATATGTCTATCCTTATGAACAAGAGTATATTGATTGTTTCTACCATGGTGTACAGAATTTTTATCAAATTGCCATGGTCTACCAAGTAATAATGACCATGCTTGCATGGGTACCACAACACAATCAACATATGCAGAGATACTAAAATGCACACGAACAGTATGTGTTACCTTAACCTTGCCACTGTTATTGAACAATTGGATATAGTAAGGATGCGGATGTGGTCTTCTGGTGAGAGATAGCTTCTCCACCATCTCCATGCTAGCCAAGTTGTTGCAGCTCCCTCTGTCTATGATGACACGAACATAACGTTCCTTCACAACTCCCTTTGTATGGAACAAATTATGCCTTTGATTTTGCTCAGCTTGTGTGGCCTGCACACTCAAAACAGGTTGAGCAACTAAACATTCATACCTGCCAGCATCTTCAGGAGCCATGTATTGTGTCTCATGTTCAGAATCATCTCCACCGTGTTCTTCACGTGTATTAAGAACCAAAGTATCCTCATCATAGTCACTAGCGGACTCATACCCACCATCCTCAGTAGCAATCATCACACGCTGAGATTTCCATTCTCTCACTTAATGACCTCTTCCCTTACAACGACAACAAATAATATCACTTGGGTGCCCTATTGATGCCATGGAATAAGAAGAACTCCATGCAGGCCCGATAGGTGTGCTCTTGGCAGATAGTGGTGGTTGTGCCTTCTTCCTTGTATCATGGCTGGACGTGGAAGCTGATGGAGGTGTCGGTGCAGTAGAATGTGTGGAAGTAGAGGATGCACGTGGTGTCCATGATGAAGGTCGACTCGCAGAAAAGTTAGTCCATGCCAATGCCTGTCAATCCTGCACTTCACATTCAACTTTACAAGCAAGATGGAATAAATGAGTGATATTATTATACTCCTTATACTCTAGAATGGTCTGAATCTCTCTATTCAATCCACCCATAAAACGTGCAAGCATAGCTTCATTCTCCTCACCAATACCACATCTAATCATATCAGTTTGTAATTCCTGATAATATTCTTCTACATAATTTTTTCCTTGTCTTAAGTGCTGCAATTTTTGAAGTAATTCACGTTGATAATAAAGTGCAACCCAAAGAGTACGCATTGCAGTTTTCAAAGTAGCCCAAGTAGCCAGAATAGGATATAATCTACAATGTTCAGACCACCAAACACATGCAAAACTAGTGAAAGCACAAACAGCAGTAGGAACACGTCTCTCCTCAGGATATTGTAAACATGTAAAACGTTGTTCAGTTTCTAACTCCCAAGTAAGATATATATCAAGAACATATCTACCATCAAATGGTGGAATAATCAATTTTAGTTTAGGAAGATGGTCATGAGCTCGTACCTCAGGTGGTGGTGCAGCCCTATCATCGTGATGATATGCATGAGGACGACCTGTTGGTGCTGGTGCTGGTGGTTGCACGTAGTTCTCATTTTGATCAACCTCATCCTCGTAATGGTCCTCCACCTCTGCAGTAGTAGCAGGGGCTACAAAAGCGTCAACAGTAGGTACAGCATCACCAGAATTTTGACCAGGCTAAAGGGGAACGCATAGTGCTCGTCCCACTTGATTTGGAAGGCGATGTTGTTGTTGTTGCTGTTGCTTTGTTGTTTTTGTTGTTGTTGTTGTTGTTGTTGTTGTTGTTGTTGTTGTTGTTGTTGTTGTTGTTGTTGTTGTTGCTGTAGAGGTGCGACGAGTGCAGCGGGCGGTGGTTGTGGAAGACGCGCGAGCAATACATTAAACTTGTTATCGAGATTTGTTTCGAACGCCTTCTCAATTCCATCTATCTTCTCCATGGCCTCTTCAAATCTGTTTAGCACATCTTCCACCTATCCACTCATCATTTGCTGAAATTTATCATGTAGCTATTTGTTCTTCATGTTCTCCCAATCAGTCTCATCGGCTTGTGATCCTGCCATGGTTAGGAGCAATAGAAACACACAAGAATATGACCCTACTGACTACTAGGAAGTGGTGGTGGTGGTGTATCACAAATCCGTCAAGCGAATCTCAAATTCTTACCAGTTCTTACCCAGCAGCAGGTGGTGATCAGCAATCGTTGTAGGGAAAACTCTCAAAGATTGGATAGAGTAATTGCTAGGTGGTGTCAAACGCACGATGTAGAAGTATGTGGAGCTGGGAAGGCTTATGATATGGTAGAAAAAATGACAGCAATAATCAATTCAGAGATGCAAAGTTGAATAAACGCTCAACGACAGTACTGTGCTGGTCCTAGGCTAGACCGTGCTAGAGACGCGAGCCTAGAACACTAACAAAATCACAGCTCTGCACATAAACGAGAAAAGCACACTGAGAATTTTTTTGCTCTTTTTTTGGCATGCTCTTTTTTGCGAAAAATCACTATAATGGCGAGTGTCTCAAAACTCTTCCCAAGTCAAAATAACAAGATATGCACAGAAATTTTTTGACTATTTTTTTGGAAATCAGGGCAGCAACGACGAAAAAGTGCCACAAAAATCACTATGATGGTGAGTGTCTCAGAATGCTCCGTGGGACCTAAAAATAGGATAGGAAAAAATATTTTCGATCGCTGAAATTTTGGCCTAAAAACTGCCCAGGGGTCTCCAGATTTTTTTTTCCGAAACCTATTCAGGCAAGGAAACATGAATTGGAAAATAGATGTATCTCGAAAACAAACCTAATATGAAAAGAACTCGGATTGGTGGTGGATATATGGTGGTGGTATATGGCAGCGGTGGTGGTATATGGTAGCAATGGTGGTATATGGATACGATCGGTGGTGGTATATGGTACCAGTGGTGGTATATGGATACAGATCGGTGGTGGTATATGGCAGCGGTGGTGGTATATGATAGCGGTGGTGGTATATGGATACGGATCGATGGTGGTGTATGGATATGGACCGGTGGTGGTATATGGATTCAGAGTGGTGGCAGTAGATGGCAGGGTAATGATGATGGTGCGGCGGCGTGACAACTTATGATCAGAACTCGAAACTCTAAAAGACTAGACGCTAAGACCAGCAACTCCACACGACGATGCAACCACAAATTCAACAAAGCAAAATACTGAAAAGATATGCAAAGGCTCAGACTGGTTCGGATATGATGAACTAACCCTAATTTTTTTGGCTTTTTCGTCGACTATAGGTATGAAGAATAGACTCGATCTAAACTACAAAAAACTGTAAAATCTCACCGAGCAACCTGGAAATCAGATACCACTTGATAGAGGTGAGGTTGTCCCGATGTTTCAATGAGATAGCTATCATTTTCTGTGGGAGTCGACCTTGACGATCCGACTATGAATGTGCGAGACATCGCGCCTTAGCAATCGCTAAACCAACTTCCGAGGGGTTATTGACCATGCCGGAGCATGATCAACCTGACCATGAGGGTCTATTTCCTGCAAGAAAATGAAGAACAAGCAAGAAACTAAGATTGCAACCTGGATAGTGTGAATATAAGATGAAAACTTTATTGATCAAGGTGGGGTTGTGTGACGTCTTTGTCTAGTCGTTGAACACAAACAAAGTACGCGAAGTTGCCGCTATCGCGAACTTTTAATCTAAACAAAACCCAAAGTATAAACAATGCCCTAAGGGCTGTATATATGGAGGAAGAGGGGGGAATTTCGTGGCCCTTGGGGGAGGGGTCCGAAACCAACCCTATCTCTTGTTTCCTCACACATAAAGACTCTAAAAACAGCCTATAAGTATGTATTTCGAAATTACATGGGCCTGGTCCAATAATAAGGTGACGCGGCACCTATAATAGCCTCTGGAAGAAATTTGTGTAGTGGAATCTTGTATATTTCGTCCAAGACTTCATGCACTCACTACGGTGTTTTCAATGTCCTAAAATCATCACTTGAAACTCTGTTCTTGTTTCCCCTGCGCATGCCATCATCTTCATGCTCGTTCTTACTCCAATGTTCATCCTTCTCCAAGCTAGGCCCTTCATTTGTAAGCAAAACAAATATATCCAATTTAGGAAGCATCATATTCTCATGAACATTAGAATCATTACCGAGAAACAAAAGAACCTGTTAATTTAATTGGCATGCACGAGCTCTAGTAATTGGCCCATGATATGTCTCCAACGTATCTACTTTCTCTCATGCTTTTCCTCTTGTTTTGGACTCTAATTTGCATGATCTGAATAAAACTAAACCTGGACTGACAATGTTTTCAGTAGAACTACCATGGTGTTGTTTTTGTGCAGAAATAAAAGTTCTCGGAATGAACGAAACTTTGCGAGGGTTTTTTATATCAATAATAAGATTTTCTGGAGCCAAGACCTACCGGGGAGGGGCCCCTGGGTGGGCACAACCCACCAGGGAGCACCCCCCTCTCCTGGCGCGCCCAGGTGGGTTGTACCCACCTGATGGCCCAGCAGACCTCAACCGTGACACAATAAATTCCTATTTTTGGAGAAAAATAGAGGAGAAAGAATTATCGCGATCCACAAGGCGGAGCCGCCACCAAGCCCTGTTCTTCCTCGGGAGGGCATATCTGGAGTCCGTTTGGGGCTCCGGAGAGGGGGATCTTCGTTCTTCGTCGTCACCAACCCTTCTCCATCGCCAATTCCATGATGCTCCCCACCAAGAGTGAGTAATTCCTTCATAGGCTTGCTGGTCGGTGAGGAGTTGGATGAGATTCATCATGTAATCGAGTTAGTTTTGTTAGGGCCTGATCCCTAGTATCCACTATGTTCTTAAGTTGATGCTGTTATGACTTTGCTATGTTTAGTGCTATTCACTTTGGGCCCAGGTGCCATGCTTTCAGATCTGAACCGTTTATGAATTCATCATAATATCCATGTTCTAGATCCGATCTTGCAAGTTATAGTCACCTACTACGAGTTATGATCCGACAACCCCGGTGTGACAATAACCGGGCCCACTCCCGGTGATGACCGTAGTTTGAGGAGTTCATGTATTCAGTATGTGTTAATGCTTTGTTCTGTGCTCTACTAAAAGGAGGCCTTAATATCCCTTAGTTTCAAATATGGACCCCACCGCCACGGGAGGGTAGGACAAAAGATGTCATGCAAGTTCTTTTAATAAAGCACGTATGACTATTTACGAAATACATGCCTACATTATATCGATGAACTGGAGCTAGTGCCATATCGCCCTATGTTATAACTGTCACATGATAAATATCATCCAACAAGTCACTGATCCAATGCCTATGAACTTTTGCATATTGTTTCTGCTAAGTTACTACTGCTATCATCACTGTTACACTTGCAACAAAATTACTGCTATCACCATTACTATTACTATTGCTGTTGTCACTACTATCAAAACTATCAAACTACTTCGCTACTGATCACTTTGCTGCAGATAATTAATCTCCAGGTGTGGTTGAATTGACAACTCAGCTGCTAATACCTTCAAATATTCTTTGGCTCCCCTTGTGTCGAATTTATAAATTTGGGTTGAATACTCTACCCTCGAAAACTGTTGCGATCCCCTATACTTGTGGGTTATCAAGATGTTTTTCTGGCGCCGTTGCTGGGGAGCATAGATATATTTGTTGAGTCACTTGGGATCATTATCATGTTATCACTATGAAGAATCTGAAGGATCCAAAGACTAAGATATTTCCCTCAAGGACGAGGGGAGGTAAGGAACTGCCATCCAGTTCTGCTTTATATTCACCTTCTGTTATGAGTAAACTTGCAACACCACCACATGCTATTAATTCTGATATGTCGCAAGTTATTGATGATGCTACTTCTACTATGGATGATGCTTATAATGATTCTAGTACCTTGCTTGATAATGATGATGTGCCACTTGGTGAATTTCTTGATAAACAAATTGTTAGAGTTATACAACATGATGTTGTTGAATCTGATGATGAGCTTGAAACTGAATCTCCTGTAACACCTGCTAGAACTAGCCCTCCTAGATATGAATTGCCTAAGGTACCGGAAGGTTATGTTATGAGTGAAGAAACAACTAGAGATGTTCTTGCTTGCAGAGATAGAGATGATCTAGAGAAATTACTATGCAAGTATAAAGAAAAATCTCTGAACGCTAGAATGAAATGTGATCCTAAGTATGCTATTTCACATATCTTTATTGATGATAAGGATTATGAATTCTCTGTCGACCCAGCGTTAATTACTTTGGTTGAATCTGATCCTTTCCATGGTTATGAAACTGAAACTGTTGTGGCACATCTTACTAAATTGAGTGACATAGCCATCCTTTTTACTCATGATGAGAAAACTCACTATTACTTTATTCTCAAATTATTTCCTTTGTCATTAAAGGGTGATGCAAAATCTTTGTACAATACTCTTGCTCCTGGTTGTGTGCGTAGTCCCCATGATATGATTTATTACTTCTCTGAAAAATATTTTCTTGCTCATATGAAACAAGCTACCTTACAGGAAATATTTAACTTTGTGCAAACTAAAGAAGAGAGTCTCCCACAAGCTTGGGGGAGGCTTTTCCAATTACTTAATGCTTTGCCTGATCACCCTCTTGAGAAAAATGAAATACTTGATATCTTCTATAATGGACTAACTGATGCTTCTAGGGACTTCCTAGATAGTTGTGCTGGTTGTGTTTTCAGGGAACGAACTGTTGGACAAGCTGAAGAATTATTGAATAAAATATTGATAAATTATGATGATTGGACTATTCTTGAACTACCGCCTAAACCCACTCTGAAGAATAGGGGATATTATATCTCAGTCCTGAAGATATGCAAGAGGCAAAGAAATCTATGAAGGAAAAAGGTATTAAAGCTGAGGATGTTAAAAATTTACCTCCTATTGAAGAAATACATGGGCTTAATGCACCACCAATGCCTCGGGTGGTATAGGTAAATTCTCTTATGAAGTTTAATGATAATGATAATTGTCGGTGTATAAAAGTAGGGGCTCTCCTTTTGGACCCCTTTACTTGTACACGGGCAGTCAGAGCCGCGCCTATGGCCGCACTAAGCGGGGCAAAGGAGGGATGCCGGAGCACAAGACGACCAAGGCAACACCAAGACTAGGGAAGCAAAGAGATCAAGAGGGCGAGGTGGACTCCCTCAGCAAGACCCTTGCCGACGTGGCTTCCGCAGCCTCGGCAAGATCCTTGCCGGGCCAACTTGCCTGACGCCAGCAGAGCGTGCCACCCTTGAGCCCAAGGGGTTCCAACACCATCAACCATATTTGAACCAAGGCTCGGGAGGCACCTTCGTGGTGGCATGCAGATCTTTATAGAGATCATAGATACACAAGATCAGATGAGAACTAGAAGATGATGATCCTTGGCGAGATCCTTGCCAAGAAAATCCACGAGACCCCCAGCAAGATCGTTGCCAGGGATGACCGTGGTACCGCAGCGAGACCCTTGCCGGGCCCTCGGCAAGAACCTTGCCGAGGACGCCTGCGGGGCCGCAGCCAGGCCCGCGCCTGCCAAGACTCCACCGCCGCTCCCCATACAGCTGCCAGCTCGACCAGCTGGGCAGGCATCTGCGTGGTAGCGTGCGGCCTCTACACCAAATCAGCAAGCCCCTGCATGGTGGCATGCAGATCTTCGTGAAGGATCCACCACCGCGCCAGCCCAGCAGCCAGCCAACGTGGCGCTACAATGCCTCGTTAGCTTGGACGGGCGTCGGAGCTAGGCGAGGCGACGAGAGCTGGGACAAGCTTCTTTGCCGTCCCAAATAAAGCAAGAAGGGCACGTCGGCAACGCATTAAATGCATTTGTCCGATGATGCCAGGGGATAGACTCAGCCCCTGTACACCTTTCCACCTCCTGTGTGCCACTGTGGCGACCCCTTTTTGTCTATAAAAGGAGGCCCGAGGCGTAATGGAGGGGGATTCGACTCTTTTGGACAAGGGAAACACCATAGCTAGTTCAAGAACACAAGAATACTCCAATATACATCAAATCAGGACTAGGGTTTTACGCATCTCCGCGGCCCGAACCTGGGTAAACGATTTGTGTGCTGACTGCCAGACCCGTTCTTTGCACAACCCCGCACCCACCAACCGTAGAAGGGATCCCAGTGACCCCATAGGTGTCGTTTCCCACCGACATCTCTGGCGCGCCAGGTAGGGGGTGCGCAGTTGTGAAAATCCGGTCTGGTTAAAGCAACGGCTTCATCGTGGTCGTCACTTCAAGCAAGAAGACGACCGAACAAATGACGTCCTCGGTGGACGCGGAAAACGCTCATGCAGCGGCAGAAAAGCTAAGTCATGCAAGACTTTGAGTAATTCCTTTTTATATATAAGGTTATCATCCTCGACGATCTTGCCCTATGTATGGAAAATCTGCACGCAATGGGGCCCTACCACTATTTGCAACACACTCGTTCTGTTTTGAGTCTGCTCAACAGTTTGAGCGGCTGCATCAAGAACGGCAGGGTGACCTTCTGCGATTGGCAACACTCTCGTTCTGTCTCGAGTCCGCTCGACAACTCGAGCAGCCGCGTCAAGAGCAGTGAGGTGGTTTTCCTGGCAGCGAGCATACCCGGTAGGCCATTGAGGATCCGTCCTCAAGGCGCCGCCTGGGTTTCCGTGCCGGCAAACCTACTCGATTAACATAGGGTGGACATACAAAGGGAGATCAAACGGGAAAATAACATCCATCGTTTCAAAAGTACTGCAGGGTTATATTACATCATTTGGTGCTGCGGTTCTAACTAAAGATAAAAATTGTCTTGGCCATGAACCTGCAGCGATGATAAGAAACGGGGTGCCTAGTCCCGGTGCTGGCCTTTTACCCTCCGAACTCCGTCGATGCGGCTGATGACGGGCTCGATGCGCTCCTCGAGCGGCGCGGGCTCCATGTCGTCCGGCAAGCTATCCAGCGAAGCTTCGACGTCGAGGTCAAGGTTCCAGTACGCCATCTTGGTGAGGACCTTGGTCATGGCACCCCGGCAAAGCCTCCGGTCCTCTTCGGCCAGAGAGGCCACCCTGTTGGAGTGGAACCGCTCCAGGGCCCCGAGAACACCCTTGAAGAACAGATTCAGCCTGGCATTAGGACTCATGTTCGACTCCAGGACGTACCTCACGTTTGGCATCCCTATGGTAGCCAGCTGCGTGGTGATCCTGCCGGTGACATCGGCGAGGCAGCTGATCCAGAGCTTCTTGCCCGCTACGAAATCCGCGTGGCTGACGGCGTCGTTCTTCCGCAGCTGCCTCTCCTCCTCCAGATTCTTGGTCAGGGTCTCCTCCTGGGCCTTGACCTCACAGAGCGTCCCCTCATGGCCCTCCAGCTTCAGCTTCAGGTCCTTGATGGACTCGTTACCCGTGGAGAGCAGCTCGGCCTTGGCGAGGGTCGTGGCTTGCGCGTTAGCCAAAGTGCCTTTGGCCACGTCCCTCTCCCCCATCGGCTCCAGGACCTGCTTCTTCAGCTCGTCCCGCTCCACCTCTAGCTCGTTCACCTTGCCGGCATGGGCCTGGGCCTGAGCGTTGAGGGCCTCCTCGTGCCTCTGCTCTAGCTCCCGGGTCCGCTGCACGGCGAGCTCCTTGACCTCCTCGTCCTTGCCGCGGAGCATCGCGACGAGTTTCTCCTCGCAAGCGGCGAGGTCCTCCTCCTACTAGTTCAGCTCCACCTGGTGCTGACGCCGAGCGGCCTCCTCCTCGGCGGCCTGCCAACTCGCCGCCTCCTGGGCCTTCTCGACATCATCCTGCTTCATGAAAAGCTCTAGCTTGCGCTCGGCCAGCTGGTCCTGGGCGGCCTTAAATTCCTCACAGGCCTGGCGGAACCAAGCGTGCGCCTCGGTGACACGCCCTTCGAGGCCCGCCTCCGCCTTGTCCATCGCTGCCATCCTGGACTTGGCCTTGTCCAGGCAGGCACGGTGAAGCGTCTGAAGCTTGTGGAAGCTGGCGCTCATGCTCTGGAGGAGACGCTCTTCCTATGAAGCGCCACCACCGACGCTCGATCCGTCAACGACCTCAAGCCTGGCGGCGGCAATCACATTGTCGTCAAACACCTCCCCCCCCCAGTGGGCGCCCTGGTGCTCGCCGTCCATGGAAGGTGGACGAACAAGTCATCGCCCACCTTCAGATATTTGCCCGAGCCAAAAGAGGCGGAGGAGGAAGGTTGATCGTCGACCACCTCCTCCTCGGCAGCAGCCTTACTGGCCTCCCCGGCAGGCCCCTCGCCGGCCTCCTCGCCAGCGGCCTCGCCGGCCTCCCCGGCAGGCCCCTCAGCGGTGTCCTCAGCAACGTCCTTGGCGGCCTCCTCAGCAGCGATCTTGTTGTCCTTGGCCACGGCCTCTCTAGTGACCTCTCCTATGACGATGTCCACGTCCTCTAGGTCTACCGAGGAAGGATCTGGGTACCGAGAAGGAAAATGAGGCAAAGTCAAGATCAAAATTTGAAAGAAGAAAGACGAGCGGGAACGGGAGGCGAACAACTCACATGTGCCACACTGGGACGAAGTGGCCCCCTCCCCACCAATATTCGGTGACTGGATGGAGCCGCCGGCGCCCGGGGCCTCCTCCTCCGTGCGCATGGGCTCGGTGCTTAGCGCCCTTGCCGGGGACGCCCCTCAGGGCGGCGTGGTTGATGGGGGTGGCGTGTTGGGGGTAGCCCTCAGTGGCTCCTCATGCTGCCGTTCTCCTCCTGCAACCACGGCAAGGTCAGCACCAAGAAATCGTGCCCCAGCACATGTCGATGAGGAGCGAGTGATGAGCGCACGCTGGGAGCTGCACCGGGGTTCTCTCCGGGCTACTCTCCACCACCACCAGTGGCGTACTCGAGGTGCCCGCCGGGGGCTGGCCGCCCGTCTAGGCCTTCGCCCTCTTCGCCACCCTCTGGGCCAATGTCTCCCTATCCCTGCGAAGATGATGACAAGTCAAGAAAAGTGGCACGGTCCGAGGGGACGGAGATGACAAAAGACGAGACACTTACTCATCCTCCTCCTCTTCTTCCACGACCTTCCTCTTCCTCCTCGGGCTAAGAGACCCAAGGTTGAAGAAGACCTCTGTGTCGTCACCTGTGGGGGAAGGGGAAGCAGGTTGAGTTCGAGGACGCTTGGACGGAGAAGGGGCAGCTGCTTTCTTCTTCGCCACCACAACCTTCACTGCCTTCCCCGCCGCCGCAGCCCTCGTCTGACACATGGACGCCTCCGGAGGTTGTTGCGGTTGTGCGGTCCTGCCGGGCCGGACCGGCTCACCAAAGACAGCCCGCCGCAGGACACGCCCTCTACCCATGGTCGGGGGCTTGACAGCCTCGGCCTCCTCCTCGAACGACTCATCGACATCATCTTCGATGAGAGGGGCCCCAGTGCCGGCGCTGCTGGCCTCCCCAGCGGATTCCGCCCACTAGGCGAGCTCCTTCTCCTCCGCGGCCGCCGTGGCCTCGTCCTCCATGCCACCAGCATTGCCGGCCTCCTTGGCGAGCTCTGCCTCCGCCACCATGGCGGCGATGTAGTCCAGCTCCGCCTGGGTAGTGTCCTGGATGAGCAGCGGCTCCTCGCGGATGTACTTATCCACCAAGGTGCCGAAGAACTCCCGCACCTGATCCTCCTCCAGCTCGGCCCAATTCGAGTCAAGGCCGTGCGCATTGAAGTCCAGCATCATGGCGATGATGTCGGTTTGGCGAGAGTTGTTGATCAGTGGGACCACCCCGCTGGCAACCCGAACAAGGGCCCCTTGGCGACCTTGCCGGCCTTCGCGGCCTTGCCGGCCCTCTTGGCCCTGCCGTCGCAACTCATGTCGAGCTGGAAGAGCCGCTGGCAGAAGTGGGCATGCCCCATCACCGTGAAGTTGTGGTTCAGGCCAGGGCGGAGCCGCATGATGTTAGCCGCGTTGCTGAAAAGCCAAGCCGGCCTCCCCTTGTTGTGTAGAGGAGCGATGCGTCGGTGGATGAAATCCGCCCCAATCATCTCCAGGGTGAGCCCGGCAGCAGCGAGGCGGTGGATTCTGGTGGTGGCGACCGTGAACCTCCTATCCTGGATGTCAACGTCGCCCCAGTCATCTCTACGAACCAGCAGCGTCTGGCGAACTTGGCAGAATTCATGTGGTTCCTTCTCCTCAATCCAGCACCACCAGCTCCGCCACTCCTCCCACCTCTCCTTCTGAGACTCCTCCCGATATGTCCCCTTCTCAAGGGGCCTTGGGATCCAAGTTACACAACCAGAGATGGCACCTCTCTTCTGGATCCGAGGATAAAAGTAGTGGCGGAAGAGCGTCGTGCTGGGAAGCACTCCAGCGAAACCCCACGTCACGCATGACCCCCCACGTCATGCGTTCAACGCAGGTCGTGGGGAAGCACAGCGGACGGAGAAGTTACTGCGGTAAAAATCCGCCCCACCTGCCCGCGCACCATTCTGGGCCTAGCCCAACAACGCGTCACGCTTATGTGTGGCCCAGGCCCCGGGGCTCCTGTCGGTGTACAAAAATAGGGGCTCTCCTTTTGCACCCCTTTACTTGTGCACAGGCAGTCAGAGTCGCGCCTACGACCGCACTAAGCGGGGCTGAGGAGGGATGCCGGAGCACAAGACGACCAAAGCAATGCCAAGGTCAGGGACGTAAATAGAGCAAGAGGGCGAGGTGGACTCCCTCGGCAAGACCCTTGTCGGGGTGGCTTCTGCAGCCTCGGCAAGATCCTTGCCAGGGCAACTTGCCTGACGCCAGCAGAGCGCGCCATCCTTGAGTCCAAGGGGTTCCAACACCATCAACCATATTGGAACCAAGGCTCGGGAGGCACCTCCGTGGTGGCATGCAGATCTTGATAGAGATCATGGATACACAAGATCAGATGAGAACCAAAAGATGACGATCCTTGGCGAGATCCTTGCCAAGAAAATCCTGGAGACCCCCGGCAAGATCCTTGTCGGGGACGACCGCGGTGCCGCGGCGAGACCCTTGATGGGCCCTTGGCAATACGCTTGCCGAGGACGCCTGCGTAGCCGCGGCCAGGCTCGCGTCTGCCAAGACTCCACCCCACTCCCCATACAGATGCCAGCTCGACCAGCTAGGCAGGCATCAGCGTGATAGCGTGCAACCTCTACACCAACTCAGCAAGCACCTGCGAGGTGGCATGCAGATCTTCGTGAAGGCTCCACCACCACGCCAGCCCAGCAGCCATCCAACGTGGCGCTACAACGCCTCATCAGCTTGGACGCGCGTCGGAGCCAGGTGAGGCGACGACAGCTGGGACGAGCTTCTTTGCCGTCCCCAATAAAGCAAGAAGGGCATGTCGGCAACCCATTAAATGCGTTTGTCCGACGATGCCAGGGGATAGACTCAGCCCCTGTACACCTTTCCATCTCCTGTGTGCCACTATGGCGACCCCTTTTTGTCTATAAAAGGAGGCCTGAGGCGTACTGGAGGGGGATTCGGCTCTTTTGGACTAGGGAGACACCGTAGCTAGTTCAGGAACACAAGAACACTCCAATATACATCAAAGCAGGACTAGGGTTTTACGCATCTCTACGGCCCGAACCTGGGTAAACGATTTGTGTGCTGACCGCCAGACCCTCTCTTTGCACAACCCCGCACCCTGCAACCGTAGAAGGGCTCCCAGTGACCCCATAGGTGTCGTTTCCCACCGACAATAATCCTCACAATATGCATCCTAGGTAATTCCTTTACGAGTTTGAAAACTACATTAGAAAACAAGATCACTTCAATGCAAATGTTATGAAACAATTGAAATATAATTCTGATATGATTGCTCGCTTGAGTGACTTGTTATTTAGAATATCAAATGATGTTAGAGGTGTTGGAAATCATGCTTCTATGGTTCAAACTCAATTATAACAAGTTGCTAAATCTCAAAGAGAATTGCTTGCTGAAATGAATCACAATATGCATGACTTTGATGTTAGAGTTGCAACTCGTGGAGGTAAAATGACTCAGGAACCACTTTATCTTGAGGGACACCCTAAAAGAATTGAACAAGATTCACAAAGAGCTAACAGTAGTGCACCCAGTTCTTCTAAAAAGAAAAAGAAAGAGAAGAATGATAGGACTTCACATGCTCCTGGCGAACCTGAAATAGAAAAATCTCCTGACAATGGTAATGAAATTTCTATATCTGATGCTGAAACTCAATCTAGCAATGAACACTCACCTACTGATAATGAAAAAGTTAATGAGGAGGTTCATGAAGACTCTCAACCAAGCAATGGTAAAGAACTAGATAATGATGTTGAGATAGAGCCACATGTTGATCTTGATAACCCACAAGATAAGAACAAAAGATATGACAAAAGATACTTTGTTGCTAGAAAACACGGTAAAGAAAGAGAACCGTGGGTTCAAAAACCTATGCCTTTTCCACCCAAGTCAACTAAAAGAATGACGATGAAGAATTTGAAGCTTTGCTGAAATGCTGAGCCCAGTCTTTTTGCGTACTCGCTTGACTGATATCTTGAAAATGCCTCCTTATGCAAAATATATGAAAGACATCATCACAAATAAGAGAAAAACACCGGAAGCTGAAATCTCCACTATGCTTGCTAATTACACTTTTAAAGATGGAGTACCTAAAAAACATGGAGATCCGAGAATACCAACTATACCTTGCTCTATCAAAAAGAATTATGTGAAAACTACTTTGTGTGATTTAGGAGCTGGTGTTAGTGTTATGCCTTTTTCTCTATATAAAAAGACTTAATTTGAATAAACTCAGACCTACTGAAATATCTTTGCAAATGGCTGACAAATCAACAGCCATCCCTATTGGTATATGTCAAGATGTGCCTGTTGTTGTTGCTAATGTTACAATTTTGACTGACTTTGTTATACTTGAGATGCCCGAGGACGACAACATGTTGATTATCCTTGGTAGACCCTTCTTGAATACTGCAGGGGCTGTTATTGATCACAATAAAAGCAAGGTCACTTTTCATATTAATGGTAATGAGCATACGGTGCACTTTCCGAAGAAACAATTCCAAGTGAATGGTATTAATGTTACTGAAAAATCTCTGACAATCACTATTGGAAGTTTTCAAATACATCTCCCTACTATCAAAAAAAATATGAAATGGTTATTGTTGGGGAAATGCATATCCCCATTGAGGTAACCTAGTGATTTATGAAAGTTCTTCGATTTCATGCTAATCGAGAGTGGTTGTTAATAAGACTTGATCAACCTTATTAATGGATCATTTTTGAACGGTATGAAAGTTGATGAATTTAGTAAGCACTACCTTTTGTCCCTACTTTTTGTTCTCTGTTTTTATTAGTTAAATAAAATAAAATGCCATGTTTTGTTTGTTTTCTGAATTTCCCGTGCAATAAAAAAATGACCCAAAAATAAAAGTTCTCAGAATGCTCTGAAAATTTAATACGATTTTTTCTGAATGTTTGAGAATTTTTGGTGTAATAAACATCAGAGGGAGGTGCACCAGGTGGGCACGACCCACCTGGGTGCGCCAGCACCCCTAGGCGCGCCTTGGTGGGTTGTGGTCCCCATGTGGGCCCACTTATCTCTTTAGCCCACATCATCACTTACCTCCAGAAAAAAATCCCGATTGTTCTCTCTCCCGTGTTCTTGAGCTCAAACCCACGGATTTCGACCTCTTTTCTTGAAGCTCCATTTCTAAAACTATTTCGGGGGATTGTTGCTTGGTATGTTACTCCACCATTTGTCCAATTAGTTTTTGTTTTACTGGCTTATACTTTGAATAATTATCTACTCTTGGTGCTGCTGTAGATGTGCTTGCTTGTTTAATTCTTAGTATTCTAAGTAGTTTGAATGCTTGCTATGGCTTCTATGTATGCCTATGAGTGGTTGCTATCAATTTTGTGAAGTTTTGTTGAGAAAATTTTGTTGACTAAAAATTCAGATTTTTCTTCATAGGAAAAATTGTATGCGGACATGAATATCTTCAGGAAGTTTGGCTCTAAGAAGAATTCCAAGAGTGTTATTGGGGAGTCTTCTGACAGTGATCTCCACCCCCGATGGTTGGTGGAGGTACGACCGTGTGAATAGCCACACACCCCATTCCTCCAAGAGGCTGGAATTCTTGAGGAGTTCATGCAATATGTTGCTAATGATGGCCTCACCGACTTCATCACAGATGAGTGTGACCAGCACCACATCCTCACAAACATCTTTGTTCAGAGCTTTACTTTCTTGCCTAGAAATAATCCTCCTAAAGTGAGGTTTGACTTATATGCTGAAAACCATCAGATACCCCTTACTGAGTTTTGTGACATATGCATGATCCCGTCTGATGGGAGCTTGGCGGAGCCTACGCCGGCCGAGTTTGAGGCCTTTTATCACACTCTGACAGTGGGTGATGAGAGAGGAGTGTTAGCCACCACTGCCGCTGGCTTACATTTTCCCGATGTTCATGTAACGCCCCAAGACCGGAGCTTCAGATGCCTTCCAGGGTTTCCCGGTTCCGTCGTGTGACTTGTTTAGTTCTTTGCATTCATCTTTGCATCATGTGCATTGCATCATGTCATCATGCCATCATGTCATTAATCTATGCATCTCAAGTCGACTAAATAAATCATATGGATCTTCGGTCCATTTAAATTGAGGGAATTCACATGGTGAGTTCTCTTTATAACATATCCTCTCGATATTTAGAGAGCTATAGTAAATATTCCAATTATTTGGAATTCACCTTAAGACACTTGCAAATAGTCACATGCCTTTTCTCGCTTCAAGTTGGGTCCCCAAACTTTGCTTATATTCTTTCGTCATTTTCCGGAGCTCCACCAAAAATCCGAACATTTTTGGACACCTCTAATTCCTAGACCTTGTTCAAACCATTTGAATTAAATCCTTGCAATCATGCCTCTCCTATTTTTCGTGGACCGTGCACATTTTTACGAGTCCGTGAAAATTATCCCTGTGCCCAAACTCTTTCTCTAACCTTTCTTTTCCTATTTTTTTTCTTTCTTTTTTTCTGTTTTGAAAAGAGTAAGAGAGAGGGAGGGAGCCCAACAGCCAGCAGGCCTCCTGACCTTTTCCCTCTCCCCACCTAAGTGGCCTAAGGCCCAGCCGCCGGCCTCTAAGGCCCATCTGCACCGAAGGCCCATCTGGCCCCTGTCTACCGAACCCTAGCCTCCCTGTTTTCCTTCCCCTTGCTCCCTCTCGTTCCCGTGTCGTCCGCGCTAAGTCCCTCCGGCTTCTGCCCTCGCTCTCAAGTCCCCACGCCGCCGACCATGGCTAGCGCCTCCATGTGCAGTGGGCATGCTCGTCTCTGTCGAGCAGGATGCGCCCACGTTGACCTCCGGGGGCGTCCGTGTGAGCACCATCTCCAGCATCTGCCCTCCTCGCTCGATCTCTCATGCGGGTCGCACCACGGCCTCTCCGGCTTGACTCCCGCGACCCCTGCCTCCGCGCCCGTGCTGCTCAGCCCTGCTTCGCCTTGCCACCGCGAGCACCGGATGCTCCAGTGAGCCCACGTCAGCCAGCAACCTCCTCCTGCCCTTGCCCCATGCATCTACCACTCCTGCGAGCACCCCATCTGCGAAACATGCCGCCGTCGGAGGCGACTAGTTCATCGCATCCTTTTTTTTGAATGCTATCAACCAAGGCCTTTTGTGTTGTTCTGGATCTTGCCAAGGCCTTCTTGTTCTTGGATTTTGGCAAGTAGCATGAGGAACGAGGACTCGGAGCAACCGGTCTTTCAAGTTTCTCAGAGACCACGTGGACGCCAAGTGCCACGACGTCTACGACCCTTCAAGTTCGACTACGGTTGCCGTGTACCACTACCGTCGCAAGAACCGAGACCGTCAAGTCCGAAGACCCCAAGTACCACGACTACCCTCGAGGACATTGGTTTTGTCAAGTTCGACTACATCATGTGTACAACTACCGCTGCCGTGATTTTCGAAAAGATGTCGTGTACCTCTACTTCCACTACCGTCGCCGATGACCGATAGGACCGCTACTTCCCGCTACGACCCGTGTACTACTACTTCCACTATGACTGTCCCGAGAACGTCTACTACCCCTACACTGCATCGAACTTGAACCCCTCCAATATCGCACGCTTCGAAGGTATAACCCCGAGACGACCGCCCGTGGGAACCCGGCAACTGGGATCACCCCATCATCTTGCATGAGACGCTGCCGTCACACTTCTCCTTTGCATCGGTATCTCAATCGAGTTACCGGAACCGGAATGCTGCCGTGGCACCGTTTTCGTTATCGTTGCCGTGGCACCCCTTTCCTTTCCACCACGGTGACAAATGCTTCATATTGCTCTTGTCAACTTTTAATAAAATTGCATAAACTTGATCATGTCATCCGCATCATGTTAACAACATTAAGATGGTTTAAATTGTTGTTTGCGTTAATTTACTAATGCATATGGGGATTTACCGGAATTGTTGTTTGTTATACCCGGCCTCATTTAAACTTGCCTAAATATTTAGTTTACTTATGCTCCACCTCTTGCCATGTTAACCAACATTTAATATTGTTGAGTACCTAAACGGGAGAGAACTAAATAATTGCCGTGGTGTTTCGTCAATATGCAACTCGTTGCATATTGAGCCCCACTTAATTTGTAGGATTGTTTGTGCACTTTGCCATGCCATGAATCATTAAACAGGACATGCATCATACTCGATTGTGCATCATGCCATGTTGATGTGTTGGTTGTTTACTATGTTGTTTGCTTCATTCCGGGTTGCCTTTCTCGTGAGCTTCGGTTCCGTTCCGGAGTTGTGAGGATCCGTTCGACTACGTCTGGTTGTCTTCTTCATGGACTCGTTCTTCTTCCTTGCGGGATTTCAGGCAAGATGATCATACCCTCGAAATCACTACTATCTTTGCTTTGCTAGATGCTCGCTCTTTTGCTATCCCTATGCTACGATGCCTACCACTTGCTTATCATGCCTCCCAAATTGCCATGTCAAACCACTAACCCACCATGTCCTAGCAAACCGTTGTTTGGCTATGTTACCGCTTTGCTCAGCCCCTCTTATAGCGTTGTTAGTTGCAGGTGAAGATTGAAGTTTGTTCCTTATTGGAACATGTTTACTCGTTGGGATATCACAATATATCTTATTTAATTAATGCATCTATATACTTGGTAAAGGGTGGAAGGCTCGGCCTTATGCCTGGTGTTTTGTTCCACTCTTGCCGCCCTAGTTTCCGTCATATCGGTGTTATGTTCCCGGATTTTGCGTTCCTTACGCGGTTGGGTTATAATGGGAACCCCTTGACAGTTCGCCTTGAATAAAACTCCTCTAGCAAGGCCCAACATTGGTTTTACCATTTGCCACCTAGCCTTTTCTTTCCCTTGGGTTCTGCAGACTCAAGGGTCATCTTTATTTAAACCCCCGGGCCAGTGCTCCTCTGAGTGTTGGTCCAACCCAGAGCACCGTGCAGGGCCATCCCTTGGCAACTTGGGTTACGTCGGCTCCTGTACGCTTAGCTTATCCGGTGTGCCTTGAGAACGAGATATGTGCAGGTCCTATCTGGATTTGTCGGCACAGCGGGTGGTCTTGCTGGACTTGTTTTACCATTGTCGAGGATGTCTTGTAGAACCGGGATACCAAGTCTGATCGGAATGTCTCGGGAGGAGGTCTATTCCTTCGTTGACCGTGAGAGCTTGTCATGGGCTAAGTTGGGACACCCCTGCAGGGATTTGAACTTTCGAAATCCGTGCCCGTGGTTATGGGCAGATGGGAATTTGTTAATGTCCAGTTGTAGAAAACCTGAAGTTGATCTTAATTAAAATACATCAACCGCGTGTGTAACCGTGATGGTCTCTTTCCAGCGGAGTCCGGGAAGTGAACACGGTGTTGGAGTTATGCTTGACGTAGGTTGTTCTAGGATCACTTCTTGATCATACTTTTATCGACCGTGCTTTGCCTTCTCTTCTCGCTCTCATTTGCATATGTTAGCCACCATATATGCTAGTCGCTTGCTGCAGCTCCACCTCATACCTATTACCTTACCCATAAGCTTAAATAGTCTTGATCGCGAGGGTGCGAGATTGCTGAGTCCCCGGGGCTCACAGTTACTTCCAAAACCAGCTTGCAGGTGCTGATGAGTCCGTGCAGATGACGCAACCAAGCTCAGGAGGAGCTCGATGAAGATCTTGTCCTTTGTGTTGTTCCATTCTAGTTGGTCAGTAGTGGAGCCCAGTTGGGGTCGATCGGGGACCTTTGTCGCACTTGGGGTTCTTCTTTTATTTTGGTTCCATAGTCGGACCTTGATTGTATCTGGATGTTGTAATGCTTTATTCATGTAATTGTGTGAAGTGGCAATTGTAAGCCAACTATGTATCTCTTTCCCTTATGTATTACATGGGTTGTGTGAAGATTACCTCACTTGCGACATTGCTTTCAATGCGGTTATGCCTCTAAGTCGTGCTTCGACACGTGGGAGATATAGCCGCATCGAGGGTGTTACAGTTCATTACTTTGCACTTTTTATTACCAAATGCTTGCTTGCTAGGGAGAAGGTGGGTGCACTTAGTTCACCAGACCTTGCTGTTTTATGTCGTGCACTAGAGGGCGACAACACACATAGCTTGGGAGCTATCATGGCTCGTCGCCTCCATCTTAATAAATCTCAGGGAAAAATACTTGTTGGGATTTTTTCCACTCGTTTGGCAGCTCATTTCGAGGTAGCGATACGCCCTCATGATTACCCTCTAACTAAGGTCTACCTAGATCGTGCAGCCATGGATCACCATCATTTTCTGGCACATGATCGTCCTGACATTGCCATTCCCTCCAACCTGGTCTATAGCGTTAAAACTCATGATGTTATTCCATTGCCTGCTCCTGCTTTGTTTGATTCTATTGCCAGGGTGGATACCGGATTATTCCTGCAGACATCATCGCATACTGGAACGCTCATGCTGCTATAGAGGCGGCGGAGGAGCATCAGCAGTGGCATGAGTGGATGCCTGCTCCTCAGGATCCCTGCTACCCTCCAGGCTACTGATTCACCACCAAGTTAGGCCAAAAGCCTAAGCTTGGGGAAGTACGTGTCTCTCACCGACATTACATTCATGTCCACTTATTCCATTTGTCGGTGTTCACACTTTTTCATTGTATCGTCAATGCTTAGATTTATTTTCTTGCTTTCTTCTTGTGTGTTTGAAAAACTTTAGAAAAAACAAAAAAATTAGTTGTAGTTAATTTACTTTCTATGCATGCTTAGTAGTAGTACTAAAAAGAAAATCTAAAAAGATTTCCTTGTTCTTCTTTTGCTTGTTGGGAGCTTTCCTGTGTAAATAGTTTTTCTTGTTTTTGCTTTTCCCTTTTATTTGCTTGCTAAAGAAAAACCAAAAACTCCAAAAATATTTCAGTGTGTTTCTCTGAATTTATTTTCTTTTATTCGAGTTGTACCTAGGAGAAGACCACGATGAAAATGCTGAGTGGCTCTTATTTGAATAATTGTTGAACTAATAAAGAGCCCAATGTACCTTGTCTTCTCCTGTTGAACAAAATGTTTTGCAGGTTCCAGCTTAGTCCATGGCACTCTTGCACTATTATTATTTTCAATCATTCGGTCGTGCAAGTGAAAGGCAATAATGACAACATTCGATGAACTGGTCGTGGCAAAGAGAAACTGGTATGAACTCGACTTGTTCTGTCTGTGTAAATATGTTTAACCTAGTATCCATGATTCATCCCATTATGATTGAACATGTTTGCAATGATAATTAGAGATTATAGTTTCTCATGCCATGCATAAGTAGCTGGGAGTTAATAATTGTTTATCTTGGATATCGACATAGCGTTAAGATGATTGTGATGTAGTATGATGATATGGTATCCTCCTCAGAATGTTCAAGTGGCTTGACTTGGTACATGTTCATGCATGTAGTTGAATCAAAACCAACATAGCCTCTATAATGTTTATGTTCATGGTGTTCATATCCTACTCATGCTAGTGTCCAATGTTACTTACGCATAATGCATGGTTATGATCATTGTTGCTCTCTAGTTGGCCGCTTGTCAATCTAAATTGCTAGCCTTCGCCTGTACTCAGTGGGGACTCTACTTGTACATCAAAACCTTGAACCCAAAGTTATTCCAGATGAGTCCACCATACGTTCCTATATGCGGTATTACCCTGCCGTCCTAAGTAAATTTGCATGTGCCACCTCTAAAAACTTCTAAAAATTATCCGTTTTGTGTGCCTGGATCGTTCATGGAACGACAGGAGGTGGTCGATATCTTCCATTCTAAGCGGGTTATTCTCAGGTCGAGTGTTTATTCACTCACCATCGCACGAGAAAATGGGCGGTAATAGGGATTCCCAGTCCCGAACTCAAAAATGCAAATAATTAAACAAAACTCCCTTGTGACTATTGTTGGTTTGGATGGCACCCGTTGTTTTGGACAAGCCGTGGAGTGTGATTGTTGGTGGAGGGGGAGTGAGAGAGTCCTGGATTAGGGGGTGTTCGGGTAGCCGAATTATACCTTCGGCCGGACTCCTGGACTATGAGGATACAAGATTGAAGACTTCGTCCCGTGTCCGGATGGGAGTTTCCTTGGCGTGGAAGGCAAGCTTGGCGATGCAGATATTCAAGATCTCCTACCATTGTAACCGACTCTGTGTAACCCTAACCCTATCCGGTGTCTATATAAACCGGAGGGTTGTAGTCCGTAGGCAATCAACTCCATACACAACAATCATACCATAGGCTAGCTTCTAGGGTTTAGCCTCCTTGATCTCGTGGTAGATCTACTCTTGTACTACCCATATCATCAATATTAATCAAGCAGGAGTAGGTTATTACCTCCATCGAGAGGGCCCGAACCTGGGTAAAACAAAGTGTCCCCTGTCTCCTGTTACCATCCGGCCTAGACGCACAGTTCGGGACCCCCTACCCGAGATTCGCCGGTTTTGACACCGACATTGGTGCTTTCATTGAAAGTTCCTCTGTGTCGTCGCTTTTAGGCCCGATGGCTCCTTCGATCATCAACAACGATACAGTCCAGGGTGAGACTTTTCTCCCCGGACAGATCTTCATCTTCGGCGGCTTCGCACTGCGGGCCAATTCGCTTGGCCACCTTGAGCAGATCGAAAGCTACGCCCCTGGCCATCAGGTCAGGTTTGGAAGCCTAAACTACACGGCTGACGTCCACGGGGACTTGATCTTCGACAGATTCGAGCCACAGCCAAGCGCGCCGCACTGTCTCGATGGGCATGATATAGCTCTTCCACTAAACAATGCCTTGGAGGCCGCACACGCATCGGTTCCGACCATTGATTCGAAGCCTACTACACCGATCGAGGATCAGCGGTTAGACGCTGCCTCAGGGGCTGCGATCTCAGAGGCGATTGAGCCGAACTCCAGCCCCGCACTCCGCATGGCCCGTGACTTCGAGGATCCGGATTCCTCTCCGAGCTCCGAGCCCCCCGCGCCCCTGCCGATCGAATCCGATTGGGCGCCGATCATGGAGTTCACCGCCGCGGACATCTTTCAGCACTCGCCCTTCAGCGAGATCCTGAATTCTCTAAAGTCTCTCTCTTTATCAGGAGAGCCCTGGCCGGATTACGGTCAGCAAGGATGGGATACGGACGATGAAGAAATTCAAAGCCCACCCACTTGGTAGCCACTGTCGACAATTTAAACGACGTGCTCAACTTCAACTCCGGAGACATCGACAACATGGATGACGATGCAGGAGATACCGACGAACCAACGCCCATAGGGCATTGTACAACCACCTCATCTTACGATGTGTACATGGTGGATACCCCTAAAGGAAGCGATAACGAGGAAAAAGGGGATGGGACAGGAGATCGACCCCCCGAAAAGCAATCAAAGCGTCGGCGTAAACACCGACCCAAGCCCCGCCTCAACAAAAACCCAGCCATAGAGCAGGACGAGCAGGCCTGAGAGCAACCATCTGAACAGGGCAATACGGATAGAGAAACCGAACATCCCTCCCCCGGCGAAAACGGCATCCCGGACGACCTCACGCCGAATAAACCTATGGAGCAGAAGAATCTCCACGAGAGGCTCGTTGCAACCGCACGCAGCCTAAAGAAGCAGAAGCGGAAGCTAAAAACAGCGGAAGATGCACTCCGGATTAGATGGAGCAAAGTAACCAATACAACAGATAAGTACGGTGACAGTCGCCGCACTAAAATCTATCCGAAAAGAAAGCTACTGCCTGAATTCGACGAAGAGGCCCTAGAGCCCTCGCATTCAAAAAATCAAAAAGCCACACGGTCGGATACACGACCCCATAAAGCGGCAAGCGGCGCCACACCTAAATCGGCGTGCGACCCACTTAAGGATTCACATCATGGCCCAGTCAGGTCCATTTATGGGCCAAGAAAGCAAGCTCTCATAAGCAACGCTATGAAGCCATCATCAGAATCCGGCACACCCAAATACAGGGGCACCGCACACCCCCTATGTTTCACCGATCAGGTCCTGGACTATGAATTCCCAGAGGGATTCAAACCCGTAAACATAGAGGCATATGATGGAACAACAGACCCTGGAGTCTGGATCGAGGATTATATCCTCCACATACACATGGCTAGAGGAGATGATCTCCACGCCATAAAATATCTACCCCTCAAGCTTGAAGGGCCAGCCCGGCATTGGCTTAAAAGTCTTCCCGAAAACACAATTGGAAGTTGGGAAGAGCTCGAGGATGCTTTCCCAGCAAACTTTAAAGGGACCTACGTCCGCCCTCTGGATGCAGACGATCTTAGTCACATAACTCAACAACCCGGAGAATCAGCTCGGCAGTTCTGGAATAGATTCCTCACTAAAAAGAATCAGATAGTCGACTGTCTGGACGCCGAAGCCTTAGCAGCTTTCAGGCATAATGTCTGAGACGAATGGCTCGCCAGACACCTCGGCCAAGAAAAGCCAAGAACAATGGCCGCACTAACAAGCCTCATGACCCACTTTTGTGCAGGGGAGGACAGCTGGTTGGCAAGGTGCAGCCCTAGCGACCCAAGTACATCCGAAACTAGGGATGGAAACGGAAAACCGCGACGCAACAAGGACCGTCGCTGGACTAAAAACAAAAGTCCGAAGAGCACGGCAGTCAATGCCGGATTCAAAGGCTCACGGCAAAATAAGGAAAAATCGCCCCCCAGGATAACAGGGACAATCCATCCAACCTAAATAGAATCCTGGACAGGATATGTCAGATACACAGTACTCCCGGGAAGCCTGCTAACCATACCCACAGAGACTGTTGGGTTTTCAAACAATCCGGCAGACTCAATGCCGAACACAAGGGGCTCGACACACCAAGCGAAGACGAGGACAAACCCCAAAAGCAGAGTACCAGGAAACAAAAGAACTTCCCACAAGAGGTAAAAACAGTGAACTCACTTCACATAACAAAACGTGCGGCGCCCGTAAAGGTACGCACCACACGGCCTAAAGGGTCCTGCCACTGGTTGTCAAAACCGATCATCTTCGATCAGCTAGATTATTCTAGGAATATCAAGAATGTAGGTTGGACTGCGTTGATACTCGATCCAATAATTGGCGGACTCAAGTTTTCAAATGTCCTTATGGACGGCGGCAGTGGACCAAACCTGATATATCAGGATACAATCCAGCACATGGGGATAAACCCAGCAAGAATCTGACGTAGCAAAACCTCCTTTCAAGGGGTAATACCTGGTCCGGACACCCATTGTATGGGTTTTCTCCGGCTCACAGTCACATTCGGCTCTGCCGATAACCTCCACCATGAAAAGCTGACCTTCCACATCGTCCCGTTCTCAAGTCGCTATCAAGCACTACTGGGACGCGAAGCTTTCGCTCGCTTTAACGCAATACCGCATTATGCATCTCTTACGCTTAAGATGCCCAGTCCACGAGGCATCATCTCTTTGAAGGGGAAGCACTAAAGTGCACCTCCCCAAGCGGAGGACTATGCGGTCGCTTTGACAGCCCCACAGCAAAATGGCCTCACCGGCCAAACAACTTCAAAATAGGTCATTTAAAGACCACGAACGCGGATAGACGAGTTCGGCGCAAAATCATCATTGATGCAGGCCTAGAAGCCATATACCCCTGCACGAGGGGCTCCACGCATATACAATAAGAGACAATAAAGCTCAAACTTATATATCTTACTTTATACTTTGCTTATTTTAAAACTTTTTCGGCACGACCCGTTTTCAACTCAGTTCCTCTCTTTTACACATGAACGTCGTGTGGCGCCCGTCCAGGATACGGCACAATGGAGACACAGGCGCAGACGTGCAGTAGGGACCCGTCCTAAAGGATTCTTTTTAGATTAAGACCCTGCGTAAACCTTTTTTACTGTCTCTTGTAGCTACACATCCCCTGGTTTTTTCTTTCCAACATAACCAAGGAGGAGGCTGGCGTCTTGCCATATGGCCACGTCAGAATTTTTGCACGTACCTGGATACTAGGAGCTTTTTTAATAAAGAGTGTTGTTTGGCCCGCACTCATAAAGACCGAACACCTTAGGGAGTGTTCGGCGTCGCGAGTTTTGGCACTATATGCATCAGCTCCGAATCATGTCTTTGGTCAAATGTTGGGTTGCCCGGCTCCTGAGTTCGGCTACCTTACATTCCGCTCTATCGGCTAAGGTAGCACCAGGAGAACTACTGCGATTGTGCCCCCGGTTCGGCCAGGGCGAGCACCTCAGTAGAGAAAGCCGAAAACTGACTGTCATGATATGGCGTGAGACTGGTCAGCCACTCGATGACCGATCGGAATCTATCGGATTCCTCCGCTTTAAGGAAGGACCGCTTCCCGGTCAGGCACATATGCGCCCCGAATTCAGACGAGCGCAGTTGCCACCAAGGAGCTACCTAAAGAGTCTCATTTTCAAACTCCTATGGCTAAGTGAAAGTGTTAAAGCATTATAGTCCGGTTGCCTGGCCCGCTGCGCTATCACCTCCTTTGTAGGACCAAGACGTTGGGTTAAGTGTGAAAATGCGTCTTCTGCGAGCACCCCCGCACTATGTGCGTGGGGGCTGAAGCCAATGACTGCCATCTTTCAGATTCTTTCGGCCGCATAGAAGGTGTTAATAATACTTGGAGGCACAAGTATAAAAAAGGCCACTACAGTTTATCAAAATACTACTTTTCAATTACATATGCTATCATAACATAGCATCTTTCGAGCACTGCGTTTCTATTACACGAGCGCCTTCAAGGACTTCCTGAAAATAGTGCTCGGAAGATACTCGACTTTTGTCCGAGTCTCGGGACGCAACAACGGTGGTCTCCATCTCTGCCCAGTATGTCTTGACACGGGCAAGAGCCATCCTTGCGCCCTCTTTGCATGCTGACCTCTTCATTGCATTAATACGCGGCACCGCGTCAAGGAATTGCTGCACCAAGCTGAAATAACTCTTCGGCTCCGATCTCCCCGGCCACAGATGATCCATGACATACTTCATGGAGAGTCCGGACAACCTATTCAGTTCGGCCCATTGAGCCAAACGATCATCCACTGCCAGTGGACGCTCTGGATTATGAAACTGCGACCAGAAAAGCTTTTCCACTTCGCAATCTTTCTGATCTCGAAAGTGTTCGGTCGCATCAGCGGCACTCGTTGCCAAGTCCAGATAGGTGTCCTTCACACTCCACATCCGGTCCAACGGAGCAAACTTCGGATCACAAAATTTCCTCCGCAGCATAAAGGGCTTTCCAGTCGCAATCTGTTCGGCCTGACGCAACTCCTCTTTCGCAGCTCCCATCGCAGAGCGAGTGTCCTTGGCATCGGCAACGGCCTTCTCTAAATCCGTTTGTCTCGCCTGGTCTTCTTTCTCAAGAAGTTTGCAACGGTCTGCAGCGCTCTTTAACTTCTCGGCCATCTCGGCCATCTCTTCTTTGCTTCGGCAGTGAGCAGCCTGTTCGGCTCTCAGCTCTTCAAGGGCCTTCTCGGCAGCCACATCACTTTTTCTGGCTTGCTCCTTAGCTCGGGCAAGTTCTGCCCTAAGATTCTCCATGGCGGTTGTACCATCTGTGTCAAGCACACACATTGTAAGACACTGGCATGAAGCTCCTCTTACCTGATGCCGCCCGAAGAATTACATACCTTGAGCCTCATCAAGCCGCTTGTTGACAAGCGCGATGTCGGCATCTGCCACGTCCAGTTGCCGCTTTAGTTCGGCCATATCATCAGTTCGGCTTGATTCCGGACACCTCGCCACCTACATTCAAAGGCGACATCTTAGACCTGGGATTATGATCCTCTGCGTGCCGTCATTTCTTGACAACGCGCAGAGTCTTAGGGGCTACTATCTACACAGGGCGCATCTTACTTATGCGCAACTGACAAAAATGTACATTATCTAACGTACCTCAAAACCCGTCAGTAAACTTTTGACGGCCTCATGCAATCCGCTTTCTGCGGATGAAATCATTTCAATCACCGTGCCCATCAATGCACGGTGCTCTTCTGAGATAGAAGCTCGCCCCAGCAGAATCTTTAGTTCCTCCGGCCGAGCACCAGACGGTGTCGTACTTGCCCTATGACCTCTTTCGAAGGCCGGACGCGGAGAACCTTGGGGGGCCACATAGATATCTTTCGCCCCTGCCGGATTGGGAGAAACCCTCCACGACGACACCTCAGGGTCGCCCGCCTCGCTGGGCGGCACGGCAGGGGGAGGCGTTCCGGTCTCCATCATCTCCAGAAGAAGATCCCACGAAGATGAGCTCTGCTGCGAAGGGCTGAGGTCCGAGCTACAAGGTAAAATTTCGGTTAATCTTCTCAGAAATAAAATCAAGGATTTGTCTCATCCCTCAAAAGGAAAATCTTTTCTCCACTTACGGCTCGCTGGAGGGCTGATCCCCTTGAGGGCGTAGTCCGGCCGAGGAACTCCCCGGCGTCGGACCCTCTGACGAGGATTTTCTCCCCCGTTTCGAGGCCATGGTCTCCGGGTCGTCAGAGGCGGCTCTCTTCTTCCCCTTAGGAGAGGAATTGTCGGTTCCTCCCTTCGAAGCAGCCTCCTTCGAGGAGGCCACAGCTTCCTTGTCCTCCACCTCCAAAGGCATTATCTCCAGCATCCTGACCAGCACGGGATCCGGCCTGGTTTCAGGAAGGGGAGCCGGACACCTGATCAGCTTCGTCGTCGCTATCCACTCCTGTTTAAAAGGACGGCTCTTTTAGGGGCAAGTGTATGACAATTATACGGATAGAAGGCCCGGGCACATGGTTGCTTACTTGAGCATCCGGGCGATTGCAGCTTAGGCCTACATCCTCGGTTAAATCCGGACACATCTCTTGTGATCCAAAGAACAGTCTGTACATCTCCGTGGGCGTTGCACCCATAAAATGCTGGAGAACCCGTGGTCACTCCGGATTAAACTCCCACAGACGAAGGGAGCGACGTTTGCCGGGCAATGTTCGGCGAATCAGCATGACCTGCGTCACCTTGACCAGGTTGAGATCTCCTTTTAAGAGGTCCCTAATGCGGCCCTGCAACAGGGGCACGTCTTTGGATAACCCCCAATTTAATCCTTTGTTGACCCATGACGCTAGCCGTGGTGGGGGACCCAAGCGAAAGGCAGGAGGCGCCACCCACTTGGCACTCCTGGGAGTGGTGATATAGAACCACTCTCCTTGCCACAAGCAGAGCTCCTCTTGAAAAGAGCCCTCGGGCCATGGAGCATCGGCATTCTTACTGATGACAGCGCCTCCGCACTCTGCGTGCCGTCCCTCGATCATCTTCGGCTCCACTCCGAAAGTTTTGAGCCATAAACCGAAGTGAGGAGTAACGCGGAGGAACGCTTCGCACACAATGATGAATGAGGAAATGTGGAGGATGGACTCCGGAGCTAAGTCATGAAATTCCAGCCCGTAATAGAACAGCAGCCCCCTCACGAAGGGATCCATCGGGAAGCCTAACCCCCGAAGGAAGTGAGACATGAACACTACGCTCTCACCGGGCTAGGGATTGGGAATAGCCTGCCCTTGAGCAGGCAACCTATGCGGAATTTCGGCGGTCAAGAACTTAGCCTCTCTCAACTTTAGCACATCCTCCTCCGTGACGGAGGAGGGCATCCATCGGCCTTGAAGTTCGAAACCGGACATTGTCGAAGGTCCGAAGCGCCTGGAATCTGAAGCCTAGGGTGTTGGAACTTGAGGCGACGGGCGAACTCGTTTGAGATTGGAAAAGGGAGTAAGGCCTTGGTCTCTTTATAAGAGGTTGAATACCAGGAGCCCTCCCCATAACCGTTTGGGACTCGCCTTTAATCGAGAAAACATGCTAACGGGCACGATTGGGTTACCCACGTCCGTATTGATGAGAATCCCGTAAAGGGGGGGCACACGATCTTTGCTTTGACAAGACTTGCCAAGGGAACCTCCTCGCAAAACATGCTGAGGTGGAAAAGTAAAAACAATTCGAGTAAAGGACTTGGCCGTAGTGTGATAGCGCACTGCGGAATACGTCAGCAGATTCGATTTGTGTTAATATAATTCTCTCTATGGCAATATGTGGAAACTTATTTTACAAAGCCGGACACTACTCTTGGTGTTTACAAATCTTCTACGAAGGACTTGGAGGAGGAACCCGCCTTGCAATGCCGAAGACAATTTGCGCGCCGGACTCGTCGTCATTGAAGCTTGGTTCAGGGGCTACTGAGGGAGTCCTAGATTAGGGGGTGTTCGGGTAGCCGGACTATACCTTCGACCGGACTCCTGGACTATGAAGATACAAGATTGAAGACTTCGTCCCGTGTCCGGATGGGACTTTCCTTGGCGTGGAAGGCAAGCTTGGTGATGCAGATATTCAAGATCTCCTACCATTGTAACCGACTCTGTGTAACCCCAACCCTATCCGGTGTCTATATAAACCGGAGGGTTGTAGTCTGTAGGCAATCAACTCCATACACAACAATCATACCATAGGCTAGCTTCTAGGGTTTAGCCTCCTTGATCTCGTGGTAGATCTACTCTTTTACTATCATCAATATTAATCAAGCAGGAGTAGGGTATTACCTCCATCGAGAGGGACCAAACCTGGGTAAAACAAAGTGTCCCCTGTCTCCTGTTACCATCTGGCCTAGACGCACAGTTCGGGACCCCCTACCCGAGATCCGCCGGTTTTGACACCGACATGGAGTAAACCTTTACTTTTATCGCTTGGGAACCGCCACTAGTGTGCTTAGCATGGAAGATGTTGATAACTGATGGCCGTGAAGTAAATGAAAAAGGTGCATGTCTCAAAATATCATTTATCTCTGTTTTAAAAATTGAGCTCTGGCACCTCTGGAAATCACTGCTTCCCTCTACGAAGGGACTATCTATTTACTTTTATGTTGTGTCATCACCTTCTAAAACAAGCGCCAGAAACTGAGTAGAGCACAACGGTCATGATTTATGCATTGTGTGTAGCTAATGTTGGGTGCATCATGACTGGATCTTTTCTACCATGAATTACAATGTTTACTCGTTGCTTGAACTTTGGAGGTGCTCTGCATTTATGTTTTGCGGTCTTAGAAAGGGCTGGCGAGATACCACTATTGTCATATTATATCATGGTTGTTTTGACAATGTGTTGCCCCTTGAGATATCTTATTATTGCTCGCTAGCTGATTATGTCATTGATATGAGTCATTATAATCTTTAAGAGTTATTGTCGACATGGTTAGTTATAATGTTGGCTGAAAACCTGGGTGCTGTTTAAGCTTATTTATGCAAACAAGAGCAAAAGAGTTCTTAAAATTTTTTTCTTTGTCACTTTCAGTTTATCAACTTAATATCTTGAGGACAAGCAAAGGTTTAAGCTTTGGGGAGTTGATACGTCTTCAATGTATCTACTTTTTCTCACACTTTTCCTCTTGTTTTGGACTCTAATTTGCATGATTTGAATGAAACTAACCCTGGACTGACGCTGTTTTCAGCAGAACTACCATGGTCTTGTTTTTGTGCAGAAATAAAAGTTCTCGGAATGGAACAAAACTTTGCGAGGATTTTTTATATCAATAATAAGAAATTCTGGAGCCAAGACCTACCAGAGAGGAGCCCCTTGGTGGGCACAACCCACCAGGGCGCGCCCCACTCTCCTGGCGCGCCCAGGTGGGTTGTACCCACCTGGTGGCCCCGCATACCTCAACCCTAACACTATAAATTCCTATTTTCGAAGAAAAAAAGAGAGGATAAAGAATTATCATGATCCACGAGACGGATCCGCCGCCAAACCCTGTTCTTCCTTGGGAGGGCAGATTTGGAGTTCGTTTGGGGCATCGGAGAGGGGATCTTCATTCTTCATCATCACCAACCCTTCTCCATCGCCAATTCCATGATGCTCCCCACCAGGAGTGAGTAATTCCTTCGTAGGCTCACTGGTCGGTGAGGAGTTGGATGAGATTCATCATGTAATCGAGTTAGTTTTGTTAGGGCCTGATCCCTAGTATCCACTATGTTCTTAGATTGATGCTGCTATGACTTTGCTATGCTTAATGCTTGTCACTTTGGGCCGGAGTGCCATGATTTCAGATCTGAACCGTTTATGAATTCATCATTATATCCATGTTCTAGATCCGATCTTGCAAGTTATAGTCACCTACTACGTGTTATGATCCGGCAACCCCGGTGTGACAATAACCGGGCCCACTCCCGGTGATGACTGTAGTTTGAGGAGTTCAAGTATTCACTATGTGTTAATGCTTTGTTCTGGTTCTCTATTAAAAGGAGGCCTTAATATCCCTTAGTTTCCAATATGGACCCCGCTGCCATGGGAGAGTAGGACAAAAGATGTCATGCAAGTTCTTTTAATAAAGCGCGTATTACTATTTACGTAATACATGCCTACATTATATCGATGAACTGGAGCTAGTGCCGTATCGCCCTAGGTTATAACTGTCACATGATGAATATCATCCAACAAGTCACTGATCCAATGCCTACGAACTTTTCCATATTGTTTCTGCTAAGTTACTACTGCTATCATCACTATTACACTTGCTACAAAATTACCGCTATCACCATTACTCTTACTATTGTTGTTATCACTACTATCAAAACTATCAAACTACTTTGCTACTGATCACTTTGTTGCAGATAATTAATCTCCACGTGTGGTTGAATTGACAACTCAGCTGCTAATACCTTTAAATATTCTTTGGCCCCCCTTGTGTCGAATATATAAATTTGGGTTGAATACTCTACCCTCGAAAACTGTTGCGATCCCCTATACTTGTGGGTTATCAGTCCAGTATGTATAGTAGGAGGGGTTGTGGGTGTAACAATGGTATTGATGTCCTCATCAAGGTATCCACACAATACGGGTTATCATCTACAAACCCTGGTTCATCTATGAATAAAGCAGAGTACTACAAAGTATGATGCAAATTGGCGGGTTAGCAAACATCGCACAGGCTCAATTTGTTTCACAAAATATCTCCAGAGTATCAAGTGCATGATGGCACCGCATATAAGCAAGCATTTTTACTACCCTATTGAAACCTCATTTGTGCTAAATATCAAGCAAGCTTTTCAAATTGGCTACTCGTTCAAACCCGCCTAAGAGGTCTCCGAGTTGACGTCCCTGTGCTGGCCTTCTACATCCGTTGCTGCCGGGTCCGCCTGCGCCGAAGGTTAAGTCATTGGTGATTATAGTAGATGGGTTGACTTCAGGGGCAAAAGTTTGCTTACGACGAGGCGGAGCCAGCAGAAGTTGCTTAAACTTAGGTGGGTTGATATGATTGTTTTCCTCCATGTAGCCAACTTGATATTTTGAGAAGTCCATCTCTTCTACCATTTGAGTCGCCGCTACTCGTGTGTCCTTCACACAATGCACAAAGTCCTCTTAAGAAAATTCACTGCCATCAATTTTGAACTGAGGAATGCCGCCAACCATCTCTGAAAGATTCATCTCAGGAAGGAAAGCTTTTGCTCGAGCAAGAACCATGTCAGTCCTGGTGTGAGCCGCCAATTTTACTAACTCGTAGACCCGTTGAGGAATGGTTGACAATTCATCGAGAATATCTTTAATCCATGGAGGGGGTGTTGTGGCCTTGTTTGCTACCATTATTCCATAAACACCACCTGTGTATAGCTGCTCCACATAGGTGTAAATTGCCTTCAACTTCACCAAAGGAAGCTGGATAGCATTGTCATTTCTTCTACATGTATAGGGAATAGACAAATATCAACAAGTCGACCAATCACTTAACCCGGATTTTGACTATGGTCATAATATTACTTACCAAAGATAGTCATTGTCATTTTGGTTATATGATGCTTCAGAGTGTTCAGTTCTTGTGTCACCGGCTCAAGTTGGCCTTCAGCATCCTCTGCACATTTCAGTAGCAATGTCTTCTCTTCTTCATGGGCAGCTTTCAGGATTTGCAAGTTCTCCTTGGCAAGAGTGATAGATTCCTGCAGATATGAGGAGGATGACTCTGCCCTCTTACGAAGCTTTTGCTCTATTTTCAGTTGCTTTTGCAAGCCGTCAACCTTTGACCCGGCTAGCTCTAGCATATCCTGTCATAATAGATGCAAAATTAGTTCAATTATTCAAAGAGTCCTAAGCTGGCGAAGTCGCACCAGCCGGCACTTGGGAGCTACAACATGCAAAAATTGTTATATGATCAAATCCCAAGCAGCTGCAAGCACTCTACATGGCACTTGGGGGCTAATGCAAGTCACTTTATTTTTCAAATCCATATAATGAAAGACCCAACTATCTCATGGAGATGAGCCGGCCCTTGGGGGCTGCAGGTCGCTTTTCCTGTAAAGTATTGATTAAGTGTTCCTTTGAAGAACCGGCTTGCCATTACTATGACGACCCGGTCCTTGGGGGATACAGTCTGCTCTAAAATTTGGTCCTTGTTATGTAAAGTGCTAGAGTACTGAGCAAGCCCTTTACAAGAGTATACACGATAAAGGAAAGGGATTACTTCATACCTCATATTTGTGCTTGAGTGTGTTTATTATATTCATCTCAGCATATCGGCTCTGAGACAACCAGGTCAAATATTCTTGATGCAGCTCATTGGCACTGAACTTGTCAAAATTTGGGATCTCTAGTTTATATTTCCCTTTTGATAACATGGCTGGCTCATCCTTGGCCACAATTTTGGCCAAGGCATTCAAAGTTTCTGGAGCTCGTGGGCCTCTCTAGCGATGGCCACTTCTGCATCATCCATTATGTGGGATGAGATGATATTCTCCATCCTTGTAGTACTGGAAGCGTGAGCAGGATGATAACGGGGATCAGTTGTATCCTCTTTCGATAAGTAAGAGTGTCGAACCCAATGAGAAGCTAAAGGTAGAACAAATATTCCCTCAAGTTTTATCAACCACTGATACAACTCTATGCACGCTTAACATTCGCTTTACCTAGAACAAGTATGAAACTAGAAGTACTTTGTAGGTGTTGTAGGATAGGTTTGCAAAATAATAAAGAGCACGTAAATAAAAACTAGGGGTTTTTTAGATAAAAAAATGACTAAGTTAGTTTTAGTAGAGAGCTTTTCGTCACAAGAAAGTTATTTGTCCCTAGGCAATCGATAACTAGACCGATAATCATTATTGCAATTTTATATGAGGGAGAGGCATAAGCTAACATACTTTCTCTTCTTGGATCATATGCACTTATGATTGGAACTCTAGCAAACATCCATAACTACTAAAGATAATTAAGGTAAAACCCAACCATATCATTAAAGTATCAAGTCCTCTTTACTCCCATACGCAAACAACCTACTTACTCGGGTTTGTGCTTTTGTCACTCACTCCACCCACCATAAGCAAATCATGAACATATTGCAAACCCTATAGCGGGGATCCCTCACGCTTGCGCGACACCGAGAGCACCATAGGACAGCATCAATAATAAAACATGCAACTCAAACCAATCACGATCATCAATCAACCCATAGGACAAAACGGATCTGCTCAAACATCATAGGATAGCCATGCATCATTGCGAAATAATATATAGTGTTGAGCACCATGTTTAAGTAGAGATTACAGTAGGGAGAAGAGGTGTTACACCATTGCATAGAGGGGGAGAGAGTTGGTGATGACGGCGGCAAAGTTGTTGGTGTAGATCATCGTCACGATGATGGACCTGGCGGCGTTCCGGTGCCACCGAGAGAGAGGGGGAGAGAGCCCCCCCTTATTCTTCCTTGACCTTCCAACTAGATGGGAGAAGGGTTTCCCCTCTGGTCTATGGCTTCCATGGTGGCAGAGGGGCGAGAGCCCCTCCGAGATTGGATCTCTCCCTCTGTTTCCTTTTGTTTTTGCGCTCCCAGATTCTGGCCTTTCACGGTTTCTTAAATTCCGGGAGATCCATAACTCCGATTGGGCTGAAATTTTAAAACGATTTTTATCCGGATATTAGCTTTCTTGTGGCCGAAGAAGGGCACCAACCGCCTTACGGGGTGGACACAAGGGCCCAGGGCGCGCCCTACCCCCTGGGGCGCACCTCCTGCCTTGTGGCCCCCTTGGGCACCGTCTTGCGTTGATTCTTTTTCCCAAAAATCACATATATTACAAAAAAAATCTTCGTACATTTTATAGCATTTGGACATATGGATTTTCTGCGAAACAAAAACATGCAACAGAGAGGAAATGGCACTGGGCACTGGATCAATATGTTATTCCAAGAAAATCGTATAAATTGTTGCCAAAACTACATAAAAGTTGTAAAAACATTGGCATGAAACAATCAAAAATTATAGATATAACGGAGACGTATCAGCATCCCCAAGCTTAAATCCTTCTCGTCCTCGAGTAGGTAAATGATAAAAAAATATTTTTTGATGTGGAATGCTAACTAGCACAATCTTGATCATGTAATCTAATCATGGCATGAATTTTAAGACACGAGTGATTCCAAGCAATAGTCTATCATTTGACATTAAGACAACAATACTTCAAGCATACTAATAAAGCAATCATGTCTTTCTTAAAATAACATGGCCAAAGGAAGTTATCCCTACAAAATCATATAGTCTGGCTATGCTCCATCTTCATCACCCAAAGTATTTCATCATGCACAACCCCGATGACAAGCCAAGCAATTGTTTCATACTTCTAATGTTCTCAAGCCTTTTCAACTTTCATGCAATACATGAGCGTGAGCCATAGATATATCACTATAGGTGGAATAGAATGTGATGGTGGAGGTTGTGTGGAGAAGACAAAAAGGAAGAAAGTCTCACATCGACACGGCTAATCAATAGGCTTTGGAGATGCCCATCAATTGATGTTAATGCGAGGAGTAGGGATTGCCATGAAACAAATGCACTAAGAGTTATAAGTGTATGACAACTCAAACTAAAAACTAAGTGGGTGTGCATCCAACTTGCTTGCTCATGAAGACCCTGGGCATTTGAGGAAGCCCATCATCGGAATATGCAAGCCAAGTTCTATAATGAAAATTCCCACTAGTATATGAAAGTGATAAATCAAGAGACTCTCTATATATGAAGAACATGGTGCTACTCTGAAGCACAAGTGTGGTAAAAGGATAGTAGCGTTGCCCCTTCTCTCATTTTTTTGTTTTCTCTTTTTTGGGGGCACTCTCTTTTTTTGGCCTCTTTTTTCGTCTGGGGTCTCATCCCGACTTGTGGGGGAATCGTAGTGTCCATCATCCATTCCTCACTGGGACAATGCTCTAATAATGATGATCATCACACTTTTATTTACTTACAACTCAATATTACAACTCGATATCTAGAACAAAGTATGACTCTATATGAATGCCTCTGGTGGTGTACCGGGATGTGCAATGATCTAGCATAGCAATGATACCAAAAAACGGACAAGCCATGAAAATATTATGATAGCTATCTTAAGATCATGCAAAGCAATATGACAATGAACGCTCAAGTCATGTATATGATGATGGAAGTTGGATGGCAATATATCTCGGAATGGCTATGGAAATGCCATGATAGGTAGGTATGGTGGCTGTTTTGAGGAAGATATAAGGAGGCTTATGATTGATAGAGGTATCATATCACGGTTTGGATGTACCGGAGAATCTTGCACTGACACTCGAGGTGAGAAAGGGCAATGCACGGTACCGAAGAGGCTAGCAATGATGGAAGGGTGAGAATGCGTATAATCCATGGACTCAACATTAGTCATAAAGAACTCACATACTTATTGCAAAAAAATATTAGCTATCAAAACAAAGTACTACATGCATGCTCCTAGGGGGATAGATTGGTAGGAAAAGACCATTGCTCGTCCCCAAGTGCCACTCATAAGGAAGACAATCAAAAAATAAATCATGCTCCGACTTCATCACATAACGGTTCACCATACGTGCATGCTTCGGAATCACAAACCTTAATACAAGTATTTCTACCAATCCACAATTAATCACTAGCATGACTCTAATATCACAATCTTTATATCGCAAAACTATTGCCAGGAATCAAACATATCATATTCAGTTATCTACAAGTTTTATGTAGGATTTTATGACTAACCATGTGAATGACCAATTCCTGTTAACTCTCTAAATAGATATAAGGGAAGCAAGAGAGTTCAATTATTAAAGATATGCCCACTCTCTAACAAATATAAGTGAAGCAAAAGAGCATTCTATAAATGGTGGTTTTCAATGTGAAGAGAATCAGGCAATCCAAACTTCAAATGAAGTGAAGCACATGAAGCATTCTATAAAGCCATACTCAAAAGATATAAGTGAAGTGCATGAAGCATTCTATAAATCAACCAAGGACTATCTCATACCAGCATGGTGCATTATTGAAAGAAAAATAAAGAACATGTGACACTCCAAGAATTTGTGTATATCATGTGACGAATAAAACCATACAATCAATAGTTTCATCAAAACGAGCAAAACAATGCATCAAAAATAGAATCTGTCTTAAACAGGACAGTCTGTAGTAATCTGAACATCGACCATACTTATGTAACTCCAAAAATTCTGAAAAATTAGGAAAAAATAGAAAGTTTGTATAGAAGTACTTTCCAAAAGGTTTCATAAGCTTTTGACATTCTACTAAACAATGTAAATTCACGCACTACAAACAAAGTTTAAATTTTTCCACAGGACAAACCAAACAAGCAATCTAGTCATCCTAAAGGCAAATCTTGGCACATTATTTTTATAATAAAATGTATTTGTACAATGGGATAATTATTTTTGTTCAAACATTTCTGTAATCGAGATTCACAAAGTTTCCATGGGCATGAACAAAGTTCAAGGAGCTCCCCCACTTCAACGGTGCTCGTCCACTTCTCATTTTGAATAAGTATTAAGTTCCCCACTTTATTTTTTTGTTTTTAAACTTTATAAAAGAACAAAACAGAAATAAATGAATCCCTAAAACTTCCGGGTTGTCTCCTTGGGAGCACTTTCTTTAAAGCCATTAAGCTAGGCATATAGTGCTCAAGTAATGGATCCATCCGGATCCCAAGGTATATCAAAGCCAACTTTAATTAACAATGATTTGTAATTTAGTAGTGAGCACAAAGCAACATATATCATGTAACATCGAAGTCTAACTCTCTTCCTATGCATTGACATGTCATAAAAGAACAATTCATGCACACATAGTAAAGGCCGATACATAGCATAAATAACTTCTTCCAATTTTATTGTATTGGAAACATAGAGAGGCAGAGATGTAGTTCCTCTCTCATAATAATTGCAAGTAGGAGCAGCAAGCACATGCATATTATATTTATCAAAATCATCATGTGTAACGGTAAAAGGCAACCCATCAATATAATCCTTAATAAGCGCAAACTTCTCCGATATAGTGTGGTTGGGAGAATTCAAAAAGATAATAGCACTATCATGCGGGGTGCAATAGCAACAATTTCTTTCATAACATAAGGAACTATAGCAAGTTCTTCTCCATAAGCATCATTCATATTGGCATCAGGGCCACAAGCGTAGCAAGCATCGGTTTCATCAAAAGGGGATATTTCAAACGAATCCAAGGGATCATAGCAATTATCATAGCAATCATCCTTCGGTAAGCACGAAGGCAAATTAAACAATGTACGAGTTGAAGAGTTACTCTCATTAGAAGGTGGGCACGGGTGATCAATCTGCTCTTCCTCCTTTTGTTCTTCGCTATCCTCATCATCTTTTTCATCTAATGAGGTCACAGTATCCTCAATTTCTTCTTCCATAGTTTCCTGCAAAATGTTAATCTCTTCTTGGACAGTGGAGACTTTCTCAATAAACTCATTAATATTAGCATTATATTCATAATTATCATAGCAATATTTAAGTACATCAAAATTTTCAGGTCTATAAACATCAACATCAAAAGCTTCATACTTTTCAAACAAAAATTCAATCTCATAAGCACCCTTAAAAGCAACGAATTCTTCTATTCGTTCCACATCATAGTAATAATATATACCATTAGAATAATAAGACAAGGTTTTATTCTCATTAAAATTACATGAAAAGGGAAGGTGTCAAGCCTTTATCCTAGAGCAACAAGTATAATCATATCGCAAGCATAAATTCCAAGCATACCAATGCAACATATGATTTTTTCCCCCATAATAGTTTCCCTTTTTGAGTCAAGCGATAATCCCTAAAGTATTCACGTTGATCCAATGTGTCACCCATTATATAGTTGAATGGGGTTTTCTCAGGATTATCAAAGTAGTGCATAATATCTTTCACATAATGAGCATCGAGGGTTTTAGGAGGTTCCCCATCTCCATGAGTAACAAGTACACCTAATTTTTTTGGTATTTCGTGTTCCATATACATAACTAAAGATAGATAACAACTTAGAACAACAAATAAAATTTACTTAGTGATAAAGCAAACAAGCACACACGAGAATATTCACCCCACGCTATTGCTCCCCAGCAACAGCACTAGAAAAAGGTCTTGATAACCCACAAGTATAGGGGATCAGTTGTAGTCTCATTCGATAAGTAAGAGTGTGAAACCCAATGCGGAGCTAAAGGTAGAAAAAATATTCCCTCAAGTTCTATCGACCACCGATACAACTCTATGCACGCTTAACATTCGCTTTACCTAGAACAAGTATGAAACTAGAAGTACTTTGTAGGTGTTGTAGAACAGGTTTGCAAGATAATAAAGAGCGTGTAAATAAAACTAGGGATTGTTTATATAAATAAACAACTAAGTTAGTTTCAGTAGATAGCTTTTTGTCACAAGAAAGTTATTTGTCCCTTGGCAATCGATAACTAGACCGGTAATCATTATTGCAATTTTATATGAGGAAGAGGCATAAGCTAACATACGTTCTCTTCTTGGATCATATGCACTTATAATTGGAACTCTAGAAAACATCCGTAACTACTAAAGATCATTAAGGTAAAACCCAACCATAGCATTAAAGTATCAAGTCCTCTTTACTCCCATACACAAACAACCTACTTACTCGGGTCTGTGCTTGGCACTCCGCCACCAACCATAAGCAAATCATCAACATATTGGAAACCCTATAGCGGGGACCCTCATGCTTGCGCGACGTGAAGAGCACCATAAGACTGCATCAATAATAAAACATGCAACTCAAACCAATCATGATCATCAATCAACCCATAGGACAAAAATGGATCTACTCAAACATCATAGGATAGCCATACATCATTGGGAAATAATATATAGCATTGAGCACCATGTTTAAGTAGAGATTACAGCGGGGAGAAGAGGTGTTACACCGCTGCATATAGAGGGAGAGGGTTGGTGGTGACGACAGCGAAGTTGTTGGTGTAGATCGTTGTCATGATGATGGCCCCGGCGGTGTTCCGGTGCCACTGGGAGAGAGGGGGAGAGAGCCCCCCTCCTTCTTCTTCTTCCCTGACCTTCCCCCTAGATCGGAGAAGGGTTTCCCCTCTGGTCCATGGCCTCCGTGGTGGTGGAGGGGCGAGAGCCCCTCCGAGATTGGATCTCCCTCTCTTTCCTTCTGTTTCTGCGCTCCCAGATTCTGGCCTTTCACCGTTCCTTAAATTCCCAGAGATCCGTAACTCCGATTGGGCTGAAATTTTAACATGATTTTTACCCGGATATTAGCTTTCTAGCTACCGAAGAAGGGAACCAACCGCCTTACGGGGTGGCCACAAGGACCCAGGGCGCGCCCTACCCCCTAGGGTGCACCCCTGCCTCGTGGCCCCCTCGGGCGTCGTCTCGCGTTGATTATTTTTCCCAAAAATCACATATATTCCAAAAACATCTTTGTAAGTTTTTATCATGTTTGGACTCCGTTTGATATGGATTTTCTGTGAAACAAAAACATGCAACAAACAGGAACTGACACTGGGCACTGGATCAATATGTTAGTCCAATAAAATCATATAAATTGTTGCCAAAAGTATATATAAGTTGTAAAACATTGGCATGAAACAATCAAAAATTTAAGATACGATGTAGACGTATCATAGGACTCGACGAGTTACCAGTATCAGTCGGGTCATCCATATTGGTTTGCTCATCCATGTTAACTGGACCCTCTACCGCGCCTGGCTCATCATCTTGCACCGATTCATTTTCATAAACAGGCTCAACCCTTTGGTTCGGGTTATACTCGCTTGCTATTTCAGCTTGGATCTCTGGAGTCACCATTGGTGGGTCTTGAGTCTCGAGGTTTGTTGTGGTGTAAGATGACCTGCCAGCTTTCTTTTTTCAAATTACTTTGGGCCTGAAGACATGAGAGTAACGCTGGGTCAAAGAAGCATTTATGATGACAAGGAAAATCATGCTACAACAAATGCTCACCCAAGCTTGATTTTGAGAGCTGGAAGGTGCGAGGAGGTCGATTATCTAGGGCAGAGATTCCTGATAATTTAAATTAGAAGAATTATTATTTTTTCTCGAATACGCACGAGTGTGTGCATCATATCTTATAGAAGGGGGTATAGAACCCAAACCACCGTCGATGTTAGAGAGTGTCAACCACTACAACATCAACAAGAATCCACACTCTACACTAAGTTTACAACGTGGATCACTCATGCCTTGCCCACCTCGACAAAATCTCAAACAACGCATCTATTTCTCCCTTGAACAAATGCGCCTGCTGCCATGCTCTACCACTACAAAAAAAGACACGTCTGTGACATTTTTGGCTAAATGATTTTTTCCTGTCATGCTTATGACACTTCTATGACGATAATTGTGACCAAACACGGTATCATCATAGATGTGGTGGGCTCCTAGTTCTATGACAAAAAATGGGATTTTTGTCCTGGGCGGGCCGGAGATGCAACTGCATGACATTCTTTGGGCCGTCCATGACGGAAAAAATTGTGGTAGAAGCGAGGGCGAGGAAAATATCGAGGAGTTCCCGGTTACGGTGGGTGGTCGGGGGCCGAGCGATGCATGTTTCTCTCGTACACGTATGCGCGTGGGTGCGAGGCATTGGGCTCTAACTGAACCCGAGCGAGACGTTCGCCTACTGAACCCGAGCGATTGCACTGCAGGCTACACGTTACTGAACCCGAGCGATCGATCGGTGGCCGTTAACTGAACCCGATCGAGTGATTTCTTCGCTACTGCTGCTAATTGAAGCCTATCGAACCTGCTGTCTCTTGATGAACAGTGAGTGTTGTTGGGGGGTTGGATGAATAGTTCCCAGTGGGGGTGAATGAACAGGACCCCGTGGTAGTAGAGTTCATTGCCGCTGGATGAACAGGACGCCGATCGATCGAGCTGGCTGGGGTGGATGAACAGGACCCCGTGGAAAGCTGGATGAACATGACGACCCCGTGGAGGGCTGGTTGAATAGTAGTCGATGGAGGGCTGGATTAACAGTTGCCCGCGGAGGGGTGATTGAACAGGACCCCGTGGAGAGGGCTAGTTGAACACTAGCTGGTGCAGGAGCAGTGGAGGCTAGATGAACAGGAGCCCGTGGATGAATAGTCGCAGGTGGAGGCAGGAGGGGAGATGTTGTGGATGAACAGTCGCAGGTGGAGGCTGGAGGAGGTCGACGGTGGATGAACATTAGCCCGTGGAGGCTGGAGGAAGTCGATAGTGGTGATGAACAGTATCCCATGGAGTCCCATTTTGCGGTACGCCACACGCCTCCCAATGAACAGGATCCCCGTTTCGACCGTACCGCTCCAACACAAGTCTGTTTCCTCCATTTTGTGGTATGCCACACCCCTCCCGATCAACATGACCCTATTTCGACCGTAGGAGGTCCAAGAGAAGTTTGTTTCCTCCATTTTGTGGTACGCCAGACCCCTCCCGATGAACAGGATCCCGTTTCGACCGTGGCCGGTCGAACACAAGGTCGTTTCCTCCGTTTTGCGGTACGCTAGGCCTCATTCCGATCGGCTGTTTCATCCAAGCCGGTTGGCTCCCGATGAACACGACTATGACACAGTTTCTCCGTTCTGACCCAGCCATGTGCACGAGCCCTGGCAGTACATATGCGCGAGTAGGCGTTCGAGACCCCGCCTGTATGTGCATACATGGTCCTATTTACTTTCTTGCACCCTGGCCGTTGTACGTACGTGTATATGATATTAACGAGACTGCGTGACATGCTACGTGCATGCCTCTACTACGACACGTGCCCTTCCTTACACGGCCACGGTTCATCGCTGCAGCTTGCAGACAGACTGATCGACCAGTATGTACGTACACATTCGCGACCAAAATGACAACGCTACGTATGCTTCGACCAGGTGGGTTCCGACTGTCAGGCACTTCCTTGTGTGCGAAGATGTAGCTGGTGGGTCCCAGCAGTCAGGGGCGAATCTTTTTTTTGCCCATAATATGGACACACTTCCTTGCATGCGAAGATGTAGCTGGTGGGTCCCAGCAGTCAAGGAGAAACATTTTTTTTCACGAAATACGGTGGCCCGTCCAATGGGTCCCTGCTATCAGGTGGAGGAATCATTATTTTCCGCGTAATATGGAGGCACTTCCATGCTGCGGCCGTGGACCCAACTGTCAGCCTCTCCACGTATAGTACTCTTCCGATGGAAGTCGTTCCTTGAGCATGTTGACAACGCCGCGCCGAGAGCACCAGGGCTGATTCTAATTATAATGTTGGGTTGGGCGCAGCAATGTTATCAAAAAATAAACAGGGGAAAAGCATTTTGTTATAAATATATTTAAATAATAAAGTGATTTATTATTACATTGGTCTTTAAATCTTACCAAGCTTTTGTACACAATCACCAGGATTTTCGTTTCCAAAAAAATCCAGGATTTTATTGTTAAGAAATTATTTTTATAAGTTAATAAGATGTGGGATATTGTTTTGTTACATATGTAAGTATCTGTTAAATATATGATGACCATAACAATAATATATAATAACATATAAAATAATTTAAATATAATTATAATATAGTTAGAAGGGAAATATAAGTTGGATCACACATTCCTATTCTTATATAGAAAAATAAAACAGACCTCTGCGTTTTCTTCAAAAAAATACATAAGTTGGGCTGCCGATGTTTCAGGAAAAATAAAACCTCGGATGGGAGATCGATATGCCGGTCGATACATGATGACCTTCAAGAAAATACAAACTGGCATGTCGTGGGTTGCACATGTTAAAAAGAAAGCCTAGATGGGGTAGCCCACAACCCAGCCAATACTTGCTGCCCCAGTGATAATAAATGATACCTGCCAGCTCCCCGGCTTTGTTGTGAATTTATCTCCTTTAGTAACTACGTTGAAGCACCTAAAAAAAGTAACTATGTTGACAAACCCGTGGTCCCCAACGTTAGTATAGCATTAGGAGGAAGTATTTTTTCAATGAGGCACTTGCTTGCATACGGACATAGACCTAGTGGGCCCTGACTGTACGCCTCTCCTTGTACAGTCCTCTCTAGATTCCTCTCGTTTGTTTAGCATGTTCACAACGGCAGACAGCGGTGCCGCGGCAAGCGCACAAAGGCGCAGGAGGAGATCGGACCACCCGAGGTAGTGCCTTATTTGTCATGAAAGTACTAAAGTAGCCTAGTGGCCAAGTGACACTATCCGACAGTTGTTCCGCCCGGGTTCAATTCCACCTGCTGCAGGGAAAATATCTCCAAATTTTTTGCCTCTGCCATTATTGACATGTGGGTCCCCATTGACATCTACGCACACCACGTCCAACACTTGCCAAAACTTCGTCCCTCGTTTTCTCTGTTTTTCGCACACTCGACATTGTGTGGGGATTTTCAAAATAGTATATATTTTTGACTGTGCATCATATGAAGATGTGCTATGCATGAATGTTGATCAGCATGTTGTTAACTGGCTGGTCGTTCCATTTTCGACCATGAATAAAACTTCGAACATGATGTTATCCCTGTTTGAAAAGGCCGTGTTAATATAAATGCTCTACCTCTGAAAGTTGCAGTTTCTTATCTGAAACTAAACTTGCAGTTTCTTTTCTGAAACTGAAACTTGCAGTTTCTTCTCTGAGAATCACATTGTCCGCACTTTTATACTCCTATGACACTACATTTTTTAAGTGCTAAAAATATATCTCTAGAATACATATAATACTTCATATGCTCAATACTGCAAATCTGAAATTCAAAAGACATTCATATCTGAAAGTACTCTCAAAATACACAACACAAAACACAATTCACAACCTGCAAATACTGATAACCCTAAGCTCCTCCTGACAATTCACAACATGCCCGACTATTGGGCTGGGGGAGGGCAGTCCCCTCCTATTCCTCGGTGGAAGATAGACGCCCCCTGAGACGATGTGAACGGCGAGGGAGAGGATGGTGGGGAAGCGTCGTCGAGCCAACTGCTTTTCTCCTCTTACAGTTGGGTTCGGTCGTCGAAGACTCCATTGGCTCGCTCTGGCACGACACCCTCACAAACAGCACCCTGTAGATGCTCGATCCTTCAATCTTGGTGGATGCTCCATTTGGGATTGATACTCCCACCACCGCTCCTCACGATCGGATTCGGTGAATCTGCTTGCTCCATGGCCCAGAGGAGTAGCTCTATGTACTCCCGCGCGACTCCCTTCGGGAGTATCTCCGCCTTTTCGATAGATTTCCTAATTAACATAGCCGGCATGACCTAGATGGCAGCCGAGTAGTCTTTGTGCATGTGCCCCCAATGACCAGCGCCTTGAAGGAACTCAGTTGTCGATGTTTAACCCTCGAAGTGATCTAAAGCACATGCCACCTAATATTGCGAGATCACAAGAAACATTTTTTAGATTTCTCATCAGAACTAAATCCCTATACAACACAACCTGCACGATATGTAGACGATAGCCAATCTAGGCGTGTCTGCTGGAGTTTGGTCACATGCATGGACGAACTGATCTTCCATGTCATGCATGGATCGTCCAGGCACCAACGTCTGTACAACACTTCTCTAGTATTATTCCTCGTCTCTCTCTTCTATTAACTCACCTGACTTGCGGGGTTGGGGAGTTTGCCTATGGTCGGTTCTCAATTGCGGTCCCACATATGTGTGCAAATGCAATATGCCGCGTGTTCCATTCGAAGAGCGGCGTGCCAGACCGACCGACCGTCTGGGTGCGACGCGAATGTGACGGGCATGTTGTATACTCCGTACATGTGTACCGCCGTTTTCTTGAGGCTTTGCTCCATGGCGCAACACATGGATACAAAATTAGTATACTGTACTATTTAAAAGTCGAGGGCAGGGCTTTTCCCGCATGGTAGACAGGGCACTTCAACCTAGTCGGTTCGACAGAGACGCGAGAAGATGAGAGAGTAGGCTGCTGCAAACATAGGGTTGTGTGATTTGGCAGCAAGTTACGGCTGGACAGGTGGGGCCCCGTGATTTGACTTGCCATTATCATTTTAACTGCGGCGCTACGACTGACATGAGTCTCCCAATTCCTGACCACCTCCATGGTATACAGGTGCCTCTCCCAATGCTCCACCATGTAGAGGCTGGCTCTTGCATGAGAGCCCACTCCTCCACTTTTTCCTTGCATCTTTCCTATGCAAAAATTCCATGTAAGCGGGCTTATAACCCACTATTGTACTTGCTCATACAAGTGCTAAGCCTGCGACATAGGCATAAAGTCTTATGTGGCAAGTTAATTAAGAGCATGGTTAATAGTATAGCCAACTGCTGGCTATAAGCCAGTGCCATGTCATCTACAACTCATCTTATAGCCAACATGTACAATAGTAGATCAAAAGAGTGTACTACTTTTTTATTATGTGGCCCACCTTTCATTCTCACAAAGTGCCTAGGAGCACGTGCTAGAGCCGGCTCTTCACGAAGAGCCCACTTACCTTCTCTCTCCTCTTCTCTTTCCTCCAACTAAGCAGAAATATACTCCTCCCTCCGTTCCAAATTACTTGTCTTAGAAATTGATGTATCTAGAACTAAAATACATCTAGATACATCCATACTTGCGACAAGTAATTCGGAACTGAGGCAGTAGTTTATTGTTACGCCCCGAGACCATTGCGCCAGGTGTCTTCCAGTTATTCGCTGTTGTTGCCTTGTCATTTGTTTGCCTGTCATGCATTTCATATCATGTCATCATGTGCATCGCATTTGCATACATGTTCGTCTAATGCATCCGAGCATTTTCCCCGTTGTCCATTTTGCAATCCGGCACTCCTATGTCCTCCGGCACCCCCTTTTGTTCTCCTTTCGTGAGCGAGTGTTAAACTTTCTCGGAATGGATCGAGATTTGCCAAGCGGCCTTGGTACACCACCGGTAGACCGCCTGTCAAGTTTCGTGCCATTTGGAGTTCGTTTGATACTCCAACGGTTAACCGCGGAACCGTAAAGGCCTCGTGTGTGTTGCATCCCAACACCCCTTCAAAGTGGCCCAAAACCCATCCAAACCCCCTCCATCCTCTCAGTCGTTCGATCACGATCGTGTGGCCGAAAACCGCACCTCATTTGGACTCTCCTAGCTCCCTCTACCTATATATTTGTGTCTCCCTCCGAATTTTCGCGGATGAACCCTAGCGTCTCCTTCCTCGCGCTGCCGGACATGTCCGCTGGCCACCTCACTCCATCCAATCGCAAGCCGCCACGTCACAACACCGCCGCTCTCCTCCAACCACGTGCTGCCATGTTGCCTCCTCTCTCTCTCCACCGCGCCGGCCCTGCAGGCCCACGCTGGCCCGAGCCGCCGCCGCCCGAACCCGCGGGAGCCCGGAGCCTCGCCGCCGCCTCGTTTCTTCCCGCCGGCCACCGGACCTCACCGGCAACCAGCCGCACCTCCACCATCGCCGGTCGTCGCCTCCGCGACCCCATGGCCGCCGCTCCGCCGTCCGTCTCCGCGCCTTGCGCCGGCCGTCGCCCACCGCTGCGCGTGCCCTGCCGCTGCTCCTTCGTCGCGCGCTTGCGCTCAGCGCCGGCCACCGCAGCGCCTCACCGGCCGCCGTGCCCTGCCGCCGTCTGCCGCCCACCACCTCTCGCCCGGATCCGGCGACCGCGTCACCGCCGTCGTGCGGGATCGGGAGGAGCCCGATCCGCGCGTCCCTGTCCTGCCCAGATCCAGGCCCAGCTGGCCCGCTCCCGCCGGCCTGCCTCACCTCCTCTCTATTCTAGGCCAGGCCCATGGTGAGCCATCCCTCTAAACCCCGCTCGTGCGCACTTCAGCTATCCCGCGCCCATGTATTTTTCTCTAAGTCACCAGATCCATATATTATATGCCTCTGTTCATCATGCCATAACTCCTCATCTGTAGCTCCGTTTTGTGCATGCCATATGTCTATATGTTCATCTGGATGTCCTCTTCATTTTGTTCCATTGCAACATGCTTGTTTGAGTCCATCTTGATGCCCAAATTATTGATGCTAGAGTGCTATAAAATGTTAGTTCCTGGTTCTTAACAGATCTTGAGCATTTGTTATTTTTGCCATGATTATTGTGTGCTGCATATGAGCATGAGCTCTACATGTGTTTTGGGCTATGCCATGCCATCTTTACAAGGGTGTATGCCATGTATTTTTGTGATCAATGTGGTGACTAGCACATGCATGCAAAGTAGCTCTCGTGATGTTGCTGATTTCAGGGACTTAGATTTTCACTAAGTCATTTCCCTGATGTTATTTTTATGCCATGTATTCATGTTGATACAGAGTGATCCATGCCTCTTTTGAGTATGTTCAGTAAGGATTATTTGGACATATGGTTGTGCTCTATCCATCCATGTCCCTGTTTGCATTTATGGAGTACCCTAGCATGACTCAATCTTGCTCTACTTTTGCTATAAAATGTTCCTGGCAGATTGTTTACGTGTTATCAGTTTTGCCAAGGTTGTTGTAGTTGATCCATGCATGCTATTAACTTGTTCTTGCCATGGTTAGCTTCTTGATCATGTCTTCTTGCTGGGAGTATGCTTAGTTTATCATGCAATGTCTTGTGTTGAGTGCATCGAGCTCGCAAACATGCCTTCATATTTCTGTTTTTGCCATGTCCAGTTTTCTGCCAAGTCTGAATCTGTTAACGAAACTTGCTATGTTTACATGAGTGCCATCATATCTTCTGATCCTTTTTGGCTTATGGTCAGTAAGGGACTTTTGTTATATGCTTCGAGTAGATTCATGCAATGCCTTGTATTGCTATGTTCTGTTCCTGCAGCATGTTGTTATCTTGCTCTAAACATTGCTTCCTGATGTTAAATCCTGACATGTTAGTATTTTCACTAAGTCTGTGATGCTGATATATTTTGCCCTTTTGCCATGCTTGTTTTAACCTGCTCTTGTGTGATTTAGCCATAGCTCAGTGTTCATCTTTTGTCAAGCATCTTGAGTAGATCACTACCATATGCTTTGTTGCTATGTTGGAGTGCAGTAGCTTAGCTTCTTGTTGCATTCTAGATGGCATCGTGTTGTTAATCGCAGAATTGTGTCATTCTTGTTTTGCTTGCCATTTGCAAACCGTGCATCCGATTCCGGTGATCTTTATATCAATTTCGACCCAAATCAACTCATCTTTCCAGCAGCGCTCTTGGTTTGCCAAGTTGAGGCCTGGTTCAATCTTTCCTTTCCGAAGCTCGCATACGCATTGCATAGCAAATCCCGCATATCATGCCATGTTTTGCATCATGTTGCTTGCGCATTGCACCGTGGTTGATTGTGGTTTCTTTTGCTTGTGCTCTTGCTTTGGGTAGAGCCGAGAGACGAGTTCGTGCTCAAGGAACCCATTGAGTACGCTTACGAGGATCAGGCTTTCGTCAACTCAGAGAACTTTGCAGGCAAGATGACCATACCCTCGAAATCACTTCTACCTTTGCTTGCTAGTTGTTCACTCTTTTGCTGCGCCGCGATACCTACCACTTGCTATATCATGCCTCCCATATTGCCATGTCAAACCTCTAACCCACCTTGTCCTACCAAACCATTGTTTGGCTATGTTACCGCTTTGCTCAGCCCCTCTTATAGTGTTGCTAGTTGCAGGTGAAGATGGAGTTTGTTCCATGTTTGGAACATGGATATGTTGGGATATCACAATATCTCTTGTTTAATTAATGCATATATATACTTGGTAAAGGGTGGAAGGCCCGGCCTTATGCCTGGTGTTTTGTTCCACTCTTGCCGCCCTAGTTTCCATCATACCGGTGTTATGTTCCTTGATTTTGTGTTCCTTACACGGTTGGGTGTTATGGGGACCCCTTGACAGTTCGCTTTGAATAAAACTCCTCCAGCAAGGCCCAACCTTGGTTTTACCATTTGCCTCACCACCACCTACCCTTCCCTCGCGTCGGCCAACCCAACGGTCATCTTTATTTAAGCCCCCCCGGCTAGTGCTTGTCTAAGTGTTGGTCCGAACCGAGCCGCCTGCGGGGCCACCTCAGGGAAACTCGAGGTCTGGTTTTACTCATAGCTTGTTTCATCCGGTGTTGCCCTGAGAACGAGATATGTGCAGCTCCTATCGGGATGTCGGCGCATCGGGCGGTCTTGCTGGTCTTGTTTTACCATTGTCGAAATATCTTGTAACCGGGATTCCGAGTCTGGTCGGGTCTTCCTGAGAGAAGGAATATCCTTCGTTGACCGTGAGAGCTTGTGATGGGCTAAGTTGGGACACCCCTGTAGGGTTTTGAACTTTCGAAAGCCGTGCCCACGGTTATGGGCAGATGGGAATTTGTTAATGTCCGGTTGTAGAGAACTTGACACTTAACTTAATTAAAATGCATCAACCGCGTGTGTAGCCGTGATGGTCTCTTTCTAGCGGAGTCCGGGAAGTGAACACAGTTCTTGTGTTATGCTTGAACGTAAGTAGTTTCAGGATCACTTCTTGATCACTTCTAGTTCACGACCGTTCTTTGCTTCTCTTCTCGCTCTCATTTGCGTAAGTTAGCCACCATATATACTTAGTGCTTGCTGCAGTCCCACCTCACTACCCTTTCCTACCCATAAGCTTAAATAGTCTTGATCGCGAGGGTGTGAGATTGCTGAGTCCTTGTGACTCACATATTACTTCAAACACTTGCAGGTGCCAATGATACCAGTGCAGGTGACGCAACTGAGCTCAAGTGGGAGCTCGATGAAGATCGTGTTCGTTCTGTTGTTTCGTTTCCTTTCGATTAGTAGTGGAGCCCAGTCGGGGTGATCGGGGACCTAGAAATAGGGGTGGTCTTTCTTTATTTTGGTTCCGTAGTCGGACCTTGATTGTATTCTGGATGATGTAATTCTATATTTATGTATTGTGTGAAGTGGCGATTGTAAGCCAACTCTTTACCCCTTTCTTATTCAGTACATGGGATGTGTAAAGATTACCCCTCTTGTGACATTCCTACTATGCGGTTATGCCTCTAAGTCGTGCTCCGACACGTGGGAGATATAGCCGCATCGTGGGTGTTACATTTATTCCTTATAGCCCGCCGACTCAGCTCTATTGTACTTGCTCTAAGAAGACAGAGACCCCAGGAAGAAACGGTGCTAAGCGCGTGTACCTAGGTGGAAAGATAATTTTCACTCTATAGCTAATTAAATGAAGCAAACTTAGCAACAAAAAACTAAGCACCTATGCATTGGGGACATGAGTTGCTAAGCAATTTAATGCCCTTAGTACCTCATCTAAGCACCATTTCGTTGGAAGAGGTCACTCCTTGGCAAATACAATAAATACTACGAAGGAAGAGATAGAGAGAAGTAAAAAATACTCTTATAGCCAACCTTATAGCTAACCTTGTTGTATGAGTGACTAAGTGATGACTATGTATGACATGCCAACATCAGATAGCCTAATGCACTGTGTTAAATCTCCAAGGGCACGACCGCGCGAGCGAGGCGGCGGTCGTGGTAGGCGCGACCATGATACGGGCTGCTGGCAGCCCTTGGATCTGAGATCGAACGGTCGCATGCTAAGTTGCTGAAAATTTGCATAATAACCCTCCAGGATAGGATATTCACCCATAGGTCTAGAATCACGCCATGCAACCACTACTAGGAAAATGCTTATACACAGTAGCATAGTAGTAGTGCTAGAAAAGAGTAAACGCTGCTGCTATTGAGCAGTAGACTTTTCCTGGCAAGCGCTACTAGTAACTCTATAGTAGTAGCGCTGTGAAACAGAAACACACTTCTACTATGTGGGACCAGACGAGGCCACCGACGGTCGCCGGAGTTGTAGCGATGTACAGAAAAAGCGCTACTACTAACAGTTTAGTAGCAGCCCTTGGTTTTACTGCATCGCTACTGCTAGTTGGCCCCACTTAGCAGTAGTGCTTTTCCTGGAGAGCGCTGCTACTAAGTCCAATAGCAGCAGTGCTTTTTGCAAAGCGGCGCTACTACTAGTTGCGGCTTGTGCCACCTTTTCCACCCCCTCCCCTCCCCCCCCACTTTGCCCTCTCTCCCCCTCCTTTCCCCTCTCCCCTCTCTACTCTCCACTCTCCACCATTGTTGCTCTTCTTCTCTCTTCCTCCTACCTCTCTTCTCTCCTCAATAATGGCACCCTCCTCCATAAATGGCCTCTCTCTTTCTCCTACACCTCTTTTCTCTCTCCCATTATTGCCCCCATCCCCCATAACCCCTCTCCATTAGTTAGCTAGCTAGATTCACCTCTCCTCCCCAACAACTAGATCTAGCTAGCTATTTAGCCAACCACACGTGCTCTCTCGATCGTTCTCTCTCATCATCTAATTAACCGCGTGCTCTCGGTCTCTCTCGGGAGATATATAGGCAGTGAGTAAAAAGTTGTTCATTTCAAGAATGGGAATATGTGTGTGAATGAGAATATGTGTGTTTGGGATATATATATATATATATATGGAGAGATTTGTGCGAGTGACATGCCCTCGAGTTGCTTATGTTTTGCCGAAATGTCGGTTTATTTCCGTTTCTGTGAATTTCGAGCAAACTCAATATGTCCTATTTTTAGGCAAGGTCATGCCAAAATTTATATATCTGACTTTGAAGCATGCATTATTTATTTCATAACCCTTTTGCTTGTTATACCGTGCAGTCGGTCATGAAGGTGAGTGGATGGAAGGTGGAGCGGTACATGCAATCCGCGGTGATGGACATGTATGCAAATAATCGGACTAGGATTAGATGTCCGTGTGCAAGATGCAAGGAAGGAGTCCTTTTGGACCTTTTGATCATGGCACTTTGAAGGCGCACCTGCTGATGAATGGTTTCATGGATGGCTATACTCAGTGGATAAGTGAAGAAGATGATGATGATGAGGACGTCCACATGGCAGGGAATAACGACATGGGGCTAGACGAAGAGATAACCGATCGACAAGAAGACGATGGCGCCGGACATGTCGGCGGGGAAGAGTCCGGAAATGACGACGACGGAGGAGAAGATTCCGGACACGGTGAAGAAGATTCTGGACATGGCGGAGAAGAGGCGGTCGTCACGCCACAGTCTTGCGATGCTACTAAGTGCAGTCGTGCAGGACCCTCATGTTCGAGACCTCCTTCGCAAGAGTACGACTAGCGAGAGTGCTGCTTCTAGAGAGGAGGACAAGCTGGCGCAACTTGAAGTAGAGTCGAGGACTCCATTGTATGACGGTTGCGATCTCGAGGTGACCCGCTTGAGTTTCATGCTCGAACTTCTAAAGACGAAGGCCAAAAACAAATGGACAGACAAAAGCCTCGATGAGCATTTGAAGTTTCTACATAATAAAGTTCTTCCCGCGGGGAACCTGTGTCCTACTAGTGTTGAGGAGGCCAAGAAAATCATTTTCCCTTTTGATTTGCCGCACATTAGGTACCACGCACGCATCAATGATTGCATCGTTGATCAGGGGGAGCACGCGGAAAAAACCAGCTGTCCAGTGTGCAATGCTTCTCGATACAAGAAGGCAGGAAAGGAAGCTCCTTAGAAATTTGTATGGTACTTTCTGATCACTCCCCGTCTGCAACGGTATTTAGTAGATCCTAAGGAAGCAAAGCTCATGTGCGGGCATGGGGAGAGGAAGAACCCCGATGATGGAGATGATCCGAGGCTGAGACACCTCGTAGATGCTAACCAGTGGAGAGCATTCAACGCCGTATATGGATTTTCTATAGAAGATCCAAGGAACATCGTGCTTGGTGCGAGTACCGATGGCATGAATCCATGTGGAAACTAGAACACCAACCACAACACATGGCCCGTGTTTGTATGGATGTACACCTACCCCCATGGAAGTGCATCAAGACAAAGTACATACACATGAGCATGCTGATTCAAGGGCCGAAACAACCAGGAAATAGTATTAACCTGTATATGGGGCTTTTATAAGAGGAGCTAGACACGTTATAGAAAACACCGACATGGACGTGGGACGGGAGCAAAGGAGAATATTTCCATATGAGAGTCGCGCTGATGACAACGGTGCACGACTATCTTGGTTAAGGGTACACCTCAGGCCAGGTGTGCCACGTATACTGCGGATGCACGAGGTGCATGGACGGTACAACGTATCAGCAGCTGACGTCAACGAAAGATGGCAGGTCCGGGAAAATCGTGTACATGGGGCATCGTAGATGGCTCGAGAAGGATGACCCGTGGAGAAAGCGTGGAGATCTATTCAATGGGTTGGCTGAGCTTCGAGGACCTCCACGTAAGAGGAGCGGCACCGAAATCAACGAGCTATTGAGAAACTGGGAACAATGCCCCGCGTCAGGAAAGATCAAAAAGGCGCCAGAGCCGCTGCAGAAGGTATGGAAAACGAGGTCTGTTTTCTGGGACTTGGAGTATTGGCCAATCATGACACGCCTCATTGCCTTGATCCAATGCATATCATGAAGAATGTCCTCGAGAGCTTGCTAGGCACACTGATAAACATGCCGGAGAAGACCAAGGATGGGCCGAAGGCAAGGAAAGGCTTGGAAGATTTGAAGATCAGGAAAGATCTCCACCGTAAAAAGATGATGGAGGAGACGGAGACAGAGGAGGGGGAAAGGGGCAGAAAAGTCAACAAGAAGGAGGAGAACTATTGCCCCCCTTCTTGCTTCACCTTAAGTGTGAAGGAGATCGATCAATTCATCAAGTGCCAAATGGGAATCAAAGTCAGTTCCGGTTACTGTGGGAAGATAAGAAGATTTCTAGACCCCAAGAAGAAAAGGTTCAGCGGGATGAAGTCTCATGACTGTCACGTGATGATGACGCAAATACTCCCGGTTGCCATTAGAGGGATAATGGAGAAGCACGTCCATGACATGCTTACTGGTCTCTGCAACTTCTTCGACGTTATATCTCGAAAGTCCATAAGTGTGAAGCCGCTCCGAAGGCTATAGGAAGAGATCGTTGTCATACTATGTGAGCTTGAGATGTACTTCCCGCCCGCATTCTATGACGTCATGGTGCATCTATGTGTCCACATCGTGGACGACATTATCGACCTCGGGCCAACATTCCTTCACAGCATGATGCCGTTCGAGAGGGTGAATGGGGTCATCAAAGGATTCGTTCGTAACATGTCCCGTCCCAAAGGGAGCATTGTCCAGGGGTATCTGATGCATGAGTGCATCTCCTTTTGCGAGAATTATATAAGCGTCAGAGACCCTGTTGTTGGTTTACCCGTCAAGAAGCATGATGGTAAGCTCGAAGGAGATGGTCACAACAATGGCCGGAGGGGAATTACATGTGGACTACTCGGATCGACGGAACGACTTTGACAGGGCTAACTTAGTAGTGCTACAACACCTAGATGTGGTAGATGATTATGTGGCACAACACAAATAAACCATCGCAATGAAGTACCGTGATAAGGGGATGCTCAAGATGGACGACGAAGTTACTGTAGAGCACAACGCCACTTTCTTGTGTTTGTTTAAACAACAAGTTCTTGAAAATCCCCCGGAAGAGGGCAGTTCGGACGGATTCCTCATACACGCCTTAGCACATGGCCCCGCACCCAAGCTCGTGACCTAACAGTCCTACGATATCAATGGGTACACGTTCTACACGGAGGCCAAAGGCATGGAAAGTGATTACCAGAACTCCGGGGGTGACAATTCAATACGTGACCGACGCCAACGACACAACTGAAAGATTCTACGGAAGGGTCAAAGAGATCTGGGAGCTTGACTATGCTGGAATGCACGATGCGATGATGCTTCATGTCAGATGGGCCAAGGACGTCGTAAGATACAACAAGTATTTCACCACCATGTCTATACCCGACGCGAAGAGAAGTCCCGTGAATGTTAACGTCATCGCCAAAAATGTGCCATGGGTACACGCTAAGCATGTGACACAATGCTTCTTCATAACCGAACAGGCCAATCCTAGCCATGTTGTCGTGAGGAGATCCAAAAGGAGCATCGTCGGAATGGATGGAGTCGCCAACGAGGAAGACTACAACCAATACAGCAACCCCATGAGGGAAGATGACGATGATGATGAAGCATACGTGAAAAGAAGAATCAATACTACATTACCTAAGAAAGATCGTACTCCATGGCTCCGAAAAATTCACAAGGAGGGGCTCGATTACTCGGCAACGAACAAGAAAGGGAAGAAGCTCAATGAGAAACGTCGTCGGTGCGGCTGATCAGAAACTTACATTTATATATATGTATCTATTTTGTGTATGCACTTAAGTAACCGTTATCGGTCAACTGATATGTTACCACCACATGCATGGTTCCGGTGATATTCACGTAGTGGGAAAAGAAAAAGAAAAGGAAAATAATAAAAGAAAAGAAAACTAAAAAGAAAAGGGAGAAAGCAGTACAAAAGAAAAGGTAAAGTAAACAGAAAAGAAAAGGAAAATAATAAAAGAAAAGAAAACTAAAAACTAGAAAAGGAAAATAATAAAAATAAATAAAAAATTGGAGCAGTTAGCAGTAGCGCTGGATCCTGAAACATCGCTACTACTATGTGCCATTAGCAGTAGTGCTGCTTTACTACCCAGCGCTATAGCTAAGTATTTTAGAATTAAAAAATAGAAATTGGAACAGTTAGCAGTAGCGCTTGTTTAGGACAAGCGCTATAGCTAAGTTAGCTATAGCGGTTGTTTCCAACCCAGCGCTACCACTATTTTGAGCTAACACACCCCCCTGTCGCGCGGGCTCAAAATTTCGCTAAGTCTCATCCCCCCCATATGCACCTCGCCCTGCGCCCTCCGTCGACGCCCTCGACCTCACCGCCGCCGGCTGTCACCCCTGCGCCCGCCCTCGACATCGCCGACCGTCGCCCCTATGCCCGCCCTCGACCTCGCCAGTCATCTCCCCTATGCCCGCCCTCGACCTTGCCGGCCGTCGCCCCTGTGCCTGCCCTCGACCTAGCCGCCGCCGCCCTCGACCTCAACGCCGCCGCCCACTCCACTGCCCCGTAATCCTCTCCCTCTCCTCCCCCCTGCCCTCCTCTCTCCCTCCCTCTCTCTCTCTCTCTGCTCTCTCTCTCTATCTATCTAATTTGAATTTAGCCTAGCTAAGTGTTGGATGTATGAACTCTAACTAGGAGATGTAGCAGAGAGAGATTTAGTTTAGGGCAATTTACTTGAGGAAATTTAGTTTAGGGCAATTTTGTTTAGGGAAATTTTGTTTAGGGTATATAAAATACCTATAAATAAAAAAATAGTAGGAAATTGGTTTTTGTAGGTATAAAAAACAATAGCTAAAATTTATAAAAAATAGTAGCTAGTTAGTTTTTGTAGGTATAAAAACTAGCTATAAAAACAGTAGCAAAAATTTATAAAAAACTATAGCTAATTAGGGGGGTAGAAAATATAGCTAGGGCCATTTTTTTAGCAAATGAGAAAATTTAGCTAGGGAAATTTTGTTTAGGGTAGTAGCTAATTAATTAGGGTCGGTAGCAGAAAGAGAGAGAGAGAGATCACTTAGGAAAAAACAGTAGCAAATAAAACTAACAAATAGTAGCAAAAAAACCAGTAGCAAAAAAAACCAGTAGCAAATAAAAACCAGTAGCTAGGCAATTTTTGTAGGTATATAAAATAGCTATAAATATAAAATAGTAAGGTAGTCATCCATTGCAGTGTAGTGGATGTGGTCTATATCTACTATAGTCCACTGCCATGCAAGATGAAACATGTGCGGAGCTTTCTTTAGTTCACCGTACATAGGCTGAACCATGGCTCCTGCCAGGGTCAGCATTGAAGGCTGATCAAGGGAGGGCACCAGCCCTTCCTTCTGGAGGTCGAAGGGGTGGCCTACAATGAGGCCTATCCGACCCAGGATTTCCTTGTCATACCTAAAGTCTACAATAACGAATTTGACTCGGCCGCCCTTGAGGAAGTCCTTAAATTCCTCGCACTCAACATCGGCATGGCATATGTGGTAGACCAATCATAAGTCATGCACGCAAACTTGGATCACAGCGGGCTTCTTCTTCTCTGCCTCCTTTAGTTTCTTCTCGCTTCCTAGGACTGTGGTGTACTCAACATCTAGCCCAGCGACCCACTCACCATTCGAGTTTTCGAACATGCGTTTGAAGCGAGCAAGGCATTCTTTCACCATTGTGGTAGAACAGGTGTAGATGACGTCGAACTCATCGCCGGTGATGGTTCTAACCTTGTACTCACCGCCGATCATGGAGATTTGGGACACCATGGATTTGGGAGGAGGGTTAGTATTAGTGGAACTGTCGTAATGTGAAAGGATGGGACGACTAGGAGCGGTTTATCGATTGTAAAAATGTCGAGTGGGGGCGCGTGCGAATGGCAGGGTAGTGGCTTGCATGGTGCATAAATGGATTCATGCACAGTACTATGGGGGCCCAATTAGATGGCATGTCTACTCGACGCCCAATTAAATGGCTTTTGATGTCATGTCAAGCATCGGGAAAATTACAGGTGATACGAAGCTTTGCAGTCTCCCATGATACGAGCTTCCAAGATCCCTTGGATCTGAGATTGAACGGTTGCATGGTGTAATTCTAGACCTATGGGTGAATATCCTATCCTAGAGGGTTATTCTGCAAATTTTCTGCAACTTAGCATGCGACCATTTGATCTCAGATCCAAGGGCTGCCAGCAGCCCGTATCATGGTCGTGCCTACCACGACCGTCGCCTCGCTCGCGCAGTCGCGCCCTTGGAGATTTAACACGATGCGTTAGGCTATCTGATATTAGCATGTCATACATAGTCATCACTTAGTCACTCATACAACAAGGTTAGCTATAAGGTTGGCTATGAGAGTATTTTTTGTTTACTTCTGTCTATCTGTTTCTTCGTAGTATTTATTGCATTTGCCAAGGAGTGACCTCTTCCAATGAAGTGGTGCTTAGATGAGGTGCTATGGGCATTAAATGTCTTAGCAACTCAAGTCCCCAAGGCATAGGTGCTTAGTTTTTTGTTGCTAAGTTTGCTTCATCTATGTACACGCGCTTATCACTATTTCTTCCTGGGGTCACCAAACTAGTCTCTCTCTTCTTAATTAAATTGCCACATCAGACTTTATGCCTATGTGGCAGGCTTAGCACCAATAGGATCAAGTACAATAGTGGGCTATAAGCCCGCTTTACATGGCATTTTTGCATATGTGGGGGAGTGGGCTCTCAAGCAAGAGCCAGCCTCTACATGGTGGAGCATCGGGAGAGGCACCTGTATGGAGGTGGTCAGGAATCGGGAGACTCAAGCCGGTCGCAGCGTCGTAGTTAAAATGATAATGGCAAGTCAAATCACCGGGCCCCACCTGTCCAGTAGTGACTCACTATCAAATCACACAGCCCTACATTTGTAGCAGCCTACTCCCTCATCTTCTCGCGTCTCTGTCGAACCGACTAGGCGAAACTGCCCCGCCTACCGCGCAGGAAAAGCCCCGTCCTCAAAATCTCCCAGTCATTGTCAAACCAAGTAAGGATCTCCTTCAACCTGGCTAACTTTGCCTGGTTGCCACCGGCGATCTGCCTGATTCGCTATTGCATACCCTCCATAGATCCTCGTCCGAGGAGAGATGAGGCGGTTTTGCAATGGAGAAGAGGGAGAGGCGAGACGGTGGTTTTGGAATGGAGATGATGGAGAGGAGAGGAGGTGGTTTTGCAATGGAGAAGAGGGAGAGGAGCGTGTGGCAGCGATTTAGGATTGGACGAGAGGGCCGACGCGCTGTGACTAGATCAAAATGAAAATCAATTTACCCTTCAATTAAGAAAGCGACCCCACATTAACTAGTCTCCCTTTTATTCTGGGTCATAATTTGACCATGATTTTTGCAAATAAAATATATGGTATACGTTGCAAAAATAATATAATTTGAAAGTACATTCAGATACGAACCAAATGATACAATTTTTGATGGCATGCATTCAGATTTTGCTTGTCAAATAAAGTACGTGGTCAAACTTTGACCCAAAATACGCAAAACAAAAAAATACTTCCAAGACCAGCGCCGCTCTTCCGCTCTTCTCCTCTTAAACAACCGTCACTCCTCTCCTGTTCCAATCTAAGTCCAGCGTCGCTCCTCTCCTCTTCCATTTCAAAACCATTGCCCCTCCTCTCATGTTCCAATCCAAAACCAGCGTCGCTCCTCTCCTGTTCTAAACCAAAACCAGCGCTGCTCCTCTCCTCTTCCATTCAAAAACCACCGTCGGCAAGTGAAGGTGCTGTGGAGAAGTAGATTGATGGAGGAGTACAACCGATACGTGAGGATCGCGGACGGCGACCCTATGAAGCTAGCTAGGATGTTGGAGATACAGTATTGGTTTGACAACAAGGACCAACTAGCAGCGACGGCGACATCCATGGACAAATATCCGCAACCGAGCGAAAAGGCGGCAATACTCCCGGAGGGAGTCGCGTGGGAGTACATAGAGCTGCTCCTCTGGGCCATGGAGCAAACAGATTCACCAAATCTGATCATGAGGGAGCGGTGGTGGGAGTATCAATCCCAAATGGAGCATCCACCAGAGATTGAAGGATCGAGCATCTACAGGGTGCCGTTTGTGAGGGTGTCGTGCCAGAGCGAGCCGGTAGAGTCTTCGTCGACCGAACCCAGCTGCAAGAGGAGAAAAACAGTTGGCCCGACGACGCTTCCCCGCCATCCTCTCCCTCACCGTTCACATCGTCTCATGGGGCGGCTGTCTACCGCCGAGGAATAGGAGGGATTACCCCACCAGACCAATAGTTGGGCAGGTTGTGAATTGTCAGGAGGAGCTTAGGGTTGTTAGTATTTGCAGGTTATGAATTGTGTTTTGTGTTGTGTATTTTGAGAGTAATTTCAGATATGAATGTCTTTTGAATTTTAGATTTGCAGTATTGAGCATATGAAGTATTTTATGAATTCTAGAGATCTATTTTTAGCACTTAAAAATGTAGTTTCATAGGAGTGTAAAAGTGCAGACAATGTGATTCTCAAAGAAGAAACTGCAAGTTTCAGTTTCAGATAGGAAACTCCAAGTTCAGTTTCAGATAAGAAACTACAACTTTCAGAGACAGAGCATTTATATTAACACGACCTTTTCAAACAGTGTGAACATCATGCTGGAAGTTTTATTCATGGTCGAAACTGGAACAACCAACCAGTTAACATCATGCTGATCAACATTCATGCATAGCACATCTTCATATGATGCACAGTCAAAAAGATATGATATTTTCAAAATGGCCACACAATGTCGAGTGTGCAAAAAACAGATAAAGCGAGGGACGAAGTTTTGGCAAGTGTAGGACGTGGTGTGCGTAGATGACAATTGGGACCCACATGTCAATAAAGGTGGAGGCAAAAAATTTGGAGATATTTTCTCTACACAGATGAAATCGAACCCAGGCGGAACAGCTGTCGGGTAGTGTCACTCGGCCACTAGGCTAGTTCAGTTGTTTCGTTACTAATAAGGCACTTCCTCAGGTGGTCGGATCTCCTCTTGCGCCTTTGTGCGCTCCCCGCGATGCTGCTGTCTGCCGTTGTGAACATGTTGAACATACGAGAGGAATCTGGAGAGGACTGTATGTGGAGAGGCGGACAGTCGGGACCCACCAGGTCTATGGCCGTACGCATGCAAGTGCCTCATCGAAAAAATACTTTCTCCTAATGCTATACTGACGTTGGGGCCCACGGGTTTGTCAACATAGTTACATTTTTTTAGGTGCTTCAACATAGTTACTATAGGAGCTAAATTCACAACGAAGCCGGGGAGGTGGCAGGTATCATTTATTATCACTGGGGCTGCAAGTATCAGCTGGGTTTTGGGCTGCCCCGTCTAGACTTTCTTTTTTAACATGCGCAGCCCACGACCTCGGATGGGAGGTCCATAGGCATGTTTGTATTTTCTTGAGAGCCGTCATGTATCGATTAGCCTATGGACCTCCCATCCGAGGTTTTATTTTTCCTGAAACATCGGCAGCCAAATTTATGTATTTTTTTTGAAGAAAACGCAGAGGTCTGTTCTATTTTTCTATATAAGAATAGGAACGCCTGGTCCAACTTATGTTTCCCTTCTAACTATATTATATATATTTAAATTATTTTATATGTTATTAGATATTATTGTTATTGTCATCATATATTTAACAGATACTTACATATGTAAGAAAAAATTATCCCACATCTTGTTAACTAATAAAAATAATTTCTTAACAATAAAATCCTGGATTTTTTTGGCAATGAAAATCCTGGTGATTGTGTACAAAAGCTTGGTAAGATTTAGGGACCAATGTAATAATAAATCACTTGTTATTTAAATATATATATATATAACAAAATGCTCAGCCCCTGTTTATTTTTTGATAACATTGCTGCGCCCACCCCAACATTATAATTAGAATCAGCCTAGCAAAATCGTGTATTTCGAGAAAGTGCAAATGGCCTGTAATTTTTTAGGTAAAACATAAATGGGCCACATGGACGCTACATTATTTGTTCACCCAGCCCAGCTAATGGACTGTAATTCAAAAAAAGATCAAATGGACTGTAAATTCTACCCCGCAAAAAAGACTGTAAATTCTAAAAAATGGATTGAATACGTGCCACATTTTTGGAGGCTGAAATGTGGGCCAGTAGGCCGAAGCCAATGCAAGTCGTTGTCAACTTAGTCAACAAATGGTTCTGACATTGTTAGCCGTTGGATTTACATCCAACGACCGGCATCCATCTTCAATCCCTCATCTTCTTCCTCCAGCGCCGCCGGGACCACCTGCTCCCGCCTCCTGCTGCTAGCAGCTCTGGTTAGCACGCGTCGCTGTGAAGCGCTACTCCATCGTTGTCCAGGCCATCCCTCCACCCCTCCACACCTCCTGTTTTTCTCCACCGACTGCCGAACCACACCGCACCAGAACCAGTTAACCCTTGTACACCTCTCCGTCTATGACTCTACTCCCGCATCTTCCCATCTCCGGCTCGTTGCTGTTCAGGGCCTCGCCGTCGTCCACCACCTTGGATGTGCTCAGCGCGAAGTGGTCAACATGGTCAACGAACGACACCATCGGAAGTAGACTGTGTGTGGAGAGGCTGACAGCTGGGTCCACGGCCGCACGCAAGGAAATGCCTCCTTATTACGCGCAGAATAATGATTCCTCCATGTGACAGCTGGGACCCACCGGAAGGGCCTCTGTATTTCGCGAAAAATGTTCCCACCGCTGACAGGTCGGACCCACCAGCTATATCTTCGCACGCAAGGAAGTGGCTCCTTATTACGCACAAAAAAAATGAATACTCCCCCTGCTAGTTGGGACCCACCTTGGTGGGAAGCTGACTTGTAGGCCTACTAAGTTGATGGGGATGGAGTGCTTTGTCAACTTAGTCAATATGAACGATTATAGCTCAAGTGACCGTACGATGTCCATCCAACGGCCGTAGTGCTTCTTCAACTTCTGGTCTTCTTTCTCCAGCCGCCCAAAGCAGCGCCGGTCGTGCCGCATGCTCCTGCCTCCTGTGGCCAGCTGTGTTGTCATGGAGGCCTCACCGCCCCGACTATTCCCACCGCTGGCCAGGCCCTACGGCGACGACAGCCTCACACCGCAGCCAAACCAATGAACCCTCGTACTCCTCACCGCGCGGGCTTCCATTGCCATGTCTTCCCTGGCTTCGCGTCGTCCCCTTCCTAGGCCTCGTCGTCGTCCACCGCCTTGGTGCTCTCGGTGCGGCGTGGTCAACGTGGTCAAGGAACGGCTTCCATCAGACGTGTACTGTACGTGGAGAGGCTGACAGCTGGGTCCACGGCCGCAGCAAGGAACTGCCTCCTTATTATGCGCAAAATAATTATTCTTCCACCTGACAGTGGGGACCCACCGGACGGGCCATCGTATTTCGCAATAAAACGTTTCCCCTAACTGCTGGGACCCACCAGCTACATCTTCGCACACAAGGAAGTGCGTCCGGGCGAAAAAACGATTCGCCCCCCTGTCTGCTAGGACCCACCAGCTACATCTTTACACGCAAGGAAGTGCCTGACAGTCGGGACCCACCTGGTCGAAGTGTACGTAGCGTTGTCATTCTGGTCGCGTACGTGTACATACATACTGGTCGATGTAGAGGCACGCACATGTCGTAGTAGAGGGCCACACGTAGCATGTACACGTACGTACAACAGCCAGTGTGCAAGAAAGAAAATACAGCCACGTATGTACATACGGGCAGGGTCTCGAACGCCTACTCGCGCATACGTATGGCCAGGGCTCGTTTACATGGCTGGCTCGGAACGGAGAAACAACGCCGTCGTCGTGTTCATGGGGAGCCAACCGGCTGGGTCGGAACGGAATGCGTTGTCGTGTTCACCGGGAGGGCTTGGATGGAACAGCCGATGGAAACGAGGCCTGGCATACCGCAGAACAGAGTAAACGGCCTTGTGTTCGACCGGCCACGGTCGAAACGGGATCCTGTTCATCGGGAGGGGTCTGGCGTACCGCAAAACGGAGGAAACTGGCCTCCTATGGTCGAAACAGGGGTCCTGTTGATCGGGAGGGGTGTGGCGTACCACAAAACGGAGGAAACAGACTTGTGTTGGAGCGCTACGGTCGAAACGGGGGTCCTGTTCATCAGGAGGGGTGTGGCGTACCGCAAAACGGGACTCCACAGGATACTGTTCATCTCCACCGTCGACCCCCTCCAACCTCCACACGAGCTACTGTTCATCCACCATCGACCTCCTCCAGCCTCCACCTGCGACTGTTCATCCACGGGCTCCTGTTCATCCAGCCTCCACCGTGCACTACTCCATCGGCTACTGTTTAACCAGCCCTCTCCACGGGCTCCTGTTCAACCACTCCTTCACGGGCTACTGTCCATCCAGCCTTCCATCGTCTACTGTTCATCCAGCCCTCCACGGGGTGGCCCTGTTCATCCTGCCCTCCACGGGGTCCTGTTCATCCAGCCCCAACCGGATCGATCGATTGGGGTCCTGTTCATCCAGAGGCAACACCACGGGGTCCTGTTCATCCACCCCCACCGGGAACTATTCATCCAAACCCCCCAGCAACTCTCACTGTTCATCCAGAGGCAGCATCGATTGGCTTCAGTTAGCAGCAGTAGCGAAGGAATTGCTCGATCGGGTTTAGTTAACACCCATCGATCGATCGCTCGGGTTCCGTAACGCGTAGCCTGCAGTGCAATCGCTCGGGTTCAGTTAGAGCCCAATGCCTTTCTTGGGTTCAGTTAGAGCCCAACGCCTCACACCCACGCGTGAGCGTGTATGAGAGAAACGCGCATCGCTCGGCCCCAACCACCCACCGTAACCGGGAACACCCCGATATTTTCCTCGCCCTCGCTTCTACCATGGTTTTTTCCATCATGGACGGCCCAAAGAATGACATGCAGCTGCGTCTGCGGCCCGCCCAGGACGAAAAGCCCATTTTCTGTCATGATGTTTTGTCATAGAAGTCGGACCCCACCACATCTATGATGATACCGGGTTTTGTCACAATTATCGTCATAGAAGTGTCATAAGTATGACAGAAAAATTTTCGTTCGGCCCAAAATGTCACGAATGTGTTTTTTTTGTAGTGCTAGTCTTGAGTCAAGGGCCAGGTTATCTTGCTATGATCTTGAAATAATTAAAAAAAGAGAAGGAAATAAAAATATCATATGGATCATATGGAGAGTAATGACTTCACATATTATAAAGAGTATGATGAATAAAAGTTGTTGAGAGTTGACAAACATAGTTTTGGTCATCGTTGCAATTAATAGGAAGTAATAAACAAAGAGAGGTTTTCACATATAAATATACTATCTTGGACATCTTTTATGATTGTGAGCACTCATTAAAATATGACATGCTAAAGAGTTGATGTTGCATAAGGAAGACAATGTAATGGGTTATGTTTTCTTACATCCGAAATAAATTATATTGTCATGGATCATCCAACATGTTGAGCTTGCCTTTCCCCCTCATGCTAGCCAAATTCTTTGCACCAAGTAGAGATACTACTTGTGCTTTTGAACATCCTTAAACCCAGTTTTGCCATGAGAGTCCACCATATCTACCTATGGATTGAGTAAGATCCTTCAAGTAAGTTGTCATTGTTGCAAGCAATAAAAATTGCTCTCTAAATATGTATGATTTATTAGTATGGAGAAAATAAGGTTTATACGATCTTGTGATGTGGAAGAAATAAAAGCGACGGACTGCATAATAAAGGTCCATATCACAAGTGGCAATATAAAGCGACGTTCTTTTGCATTAAGATTTCGTGCATCCAACCATAAAAGCACATGACAACCTCTGCTTCCCTCTGCGAAGGGCCTGTCTGTTATCTTGACTTATACTTTATACAAGAGTCATGGTGATCTTCACCTTTCCTTTTTACATTTTATCCTTTGGCAAGCACTGTGTGTTGGAAAGATCCTGATATATATAGCTAATTGGATGTGAGTTTTCATGAACTATTATTGTTGACATTACCCTTGAGGTAAAAGGTTGGGAGGCAAAACTATAAGCCCCTATCTTTCTCTATCTCCGATTAAAACTTCATACCCATAAGTATTGCGTGAGTGTTAGCAATTGTGAAAGGCTAAATGATAGTTGAGTATGTGGACTTGCTGAAAAGCTATTATATTGACTCTTTCTGATGTTATGATAAACTACAATTGCTTCGATGACTGAGATTATAGTTTGTTAGTTTTCAATGAAGTTTCTGATTCATACTTGAAATAGTGAATGAATTGTTACTCTAGCATAATAAAACATATGATAATATATATATATATATGTTGTTGTCCTAAGAATGATCATGACGCCCTCATGTCCGTATTTTATTTTATCGACACCTCTATCTCTAAACATGTGGACATATTTTTCGTTATCGGCTTTCGCTTGGGGACAAGCGAGGTCTAAGCTTGGGGGAGTTGATACGTCCATTTTGCATCATGCTTTTATACGATATTTATTGCATTATGGGCTTTACCTACACATTATGTCACAATACTTATGCCTTTTCTCTCTTATTTTACAAGGTTTACATGAAGAGGGAGAATGCCGGCAGCTGGAATTCTGGGCTGGAAAAGGAGCAAATATTAGAGACCTATTCTGCACAACTCCAAAAGTCCTGAAACTTCACGGGAGCATGTTTTGTAATATATAAAAAATACTGGCAAAAGAATTAACCAGAGGGGGCCCACACCCTAGCCACGAGGGCGGGGGGCGCGCCCTACCCCCTGGGCGCCCCGCTTGTCTCGTGGGCCCCCTGGCAGGCCTCCGATGCCCATCTTCTGCTATATGAAGTCTTTCGTCCGAGAAAAATCATAAGCAAGCTTTCGCGATGAAACTCCGCCGCCACAAGGTGGAACCTTGGCAGAACCAATCTAGGGCTCCAGCGAAGCTGTTCTGCCGGGGAAACATCCCTCTGGGAGGGGGAAATCATCACCATCGTCATCACCATCGATCCTCTCAGCGGGAGGGGGTCAATCTCCATCAACATCTTCACCAGCACTATCTCCTCTCAAACCCTAGTTCATCTCTTGTATCCAATCTTTGTCCCAAAACCTCAGATTGGTACTTGTGGGTTGCTAGTAGTGTTGATTACTCCTTGTAGTTGATGCTAGTTGGTTTACTTGGTGGAATATCATATGTTCAGATCCTTTATGCATATTAATACCCCTCTGATTATGAACATGAATATGATTTGTGAGTAGTTACGTTTGTTCCTGAGGACATGGGAGAAGTCTTGCTATAAGTAGTCGTGTGAATTTGATATTTGTTCGATATTTTGATGAGATGTATGTTGTTTCTCCTCTAGTGGTGTCATGTGAACGTAGACTACATGACACTTCACCATTGTTTGGGCCTAGAGGAAGGCATTGTGAAGTAATAAGTAGATGATGGATTGCTGGAGTGACAGAAGCTTAAACCCTAGTTTATGCGTTGCTTCGTAAGGGGCTGATTTGGATCCATATGTTTCATGCTATGGTTAGGGTTACCTTTATACTTCTTTTGTAGTTGCGGATGCTTGCAAGAGGGGTTAATCATAAGTGGGATGCTTGTCCAAGGAAGGGCACTACCCAAGCACCGATCCACCCACATATCAAAGTACCGAACGCGAATAATATGAGCGTGATGAAAACTAGCTTGACGATAATTCCCATGTGTCCTCGGGAGCGCTTTCCTTTATATAAGAGTTTGTCCAGGCTTGTCCTTTGCTACAAAAAGGATTGGGCCATATTGCTGCACCTTATTTACTTTTGTTACTTGTTACCCATTACAAATTACCTTAGCACAAAACTATCTGTTACCGATAATTTCAGTGCTTGCATAGAATACCTTACTGAAAACCGCTTGTCATTTCCTTCTTCTCCTCGTTGGGTTCGACACTCTTACTTATCAAAAGGACTACGATAGATCCCCTATACGTGTGGGTTATCAGTCTCCTCCACCATCTTCTTCATTCTGTCCATGATGGGGGATTTCTCGACGTGAGCCTTCATCATCAGTTCCACGGCCGCATTACGTACCTTGGTAGCAGCCGGGTGCTCGATGCGGAACTTCGCCAACTCCTCCTTCTGTTCCATGACGAGGGCTTGCAGCATCTTCATCGAGGAACTACTCTTCTCATGGAGCTTCTTCCAGCCAGCGTTCTCCTCCTTCAGCATGTCGAGCTCGTGGAAGAGCTTCGCCTTGTCCTCTTGAAGTTGCAGGATTTCGTCGATCGCCATCTTCTCTGAGGCAGTGCTCTTCTTCAGCAGCATCACCAAGCCAGCGGTCAACTCCCCCTGCTCATTGAGCTAAGCGGGCATGTCATCGAGGCTCTCCTTCAATAGCTCCACCAAGCCGTGGATGAACTCCTTCTGCTTATTGAGGTGCTTATTGAGCTGATTGGGTATGCCGTCAAGGGATAACGACTCTAGCGCCACCAGCTCGGCATGTTCGCCTCCGCATCTAGGGCGCTCCTGGGAGCCATCGCCTGCCCGTGAGAGATCTTTCGAGGTCTCTGCGAGGCGGAGAGCCCTCTTTTTTTCCGTAGCCTTGCTTGCCGCTCCCTTGTTACAAGTAGTTCTCGACCTAGGGCTCTGCACACTGACCATGGCACGGACGGACGAAGAAGGACTTATGAGGAGGAAGGTAGAGTAATTTTCGGTTAGGTAGTTCCCCTTTTTATAACCTAAGTACTAGCACTAGTACTAAAACCCGCGTAGTGGAAACATGTTCAGGTTTGGTACGTACTAGTAGGTGTGAGTAGGCTTGCACTTAATTGTAGCACTAGTACTTTGGAATGTGATGGGAACAAGGTAAAGATTAATTGATGGTTTTGGTTTCAAGGCCTGAAACGGCTCCCGATGAGTTTAGTGGAACATAAATTTCAAGAACTCCCTCCATCTCAGTTTACAAGGCTTGCACGTGTATCTAGGTCGTCAATGTAACTTATATAAAATAAATTGTTTAAAAAATATATCATTAAAAAATAGAATATTTGAAGTTTTTAATGATATATTTTTCATAATGTGTGCCTCTTATTAAGTTGGTCAAATTAACGACCTAGGTACACATGCAAGACTTGTAAACTGATATAGAGGGAGTACTACACTGCTGAAATGCGGTCGCACAAGTCAGCGATGTAACTGGTCGTACATGTCAGACCAAGCCAATGCGTGTCCCTTCGATGAGACGCGGGTCCAACCGACCATCTGTTGATGCGATCGACTGTAAAGTATTACGCGATGGAGACTTCTGGTTGTGGCTTCGGTTGATTGTCACGACCAAGCATTCTAAAACTAGTGATAAATCAATTACCATCTTTTTCCAAATGACCAAGTATTTCACAGGAATACAATACATATAGATGGAGTGATTGTCAAGGTTGCAAACCGACATGGCGTTGCAAGTTCACGGCAGCAGCAACCGACTAGATCACTGCATCGCTGGAGGGGAAGGAGGACAACACACCTCGCCTACGATGTATGCCCAGCGGCGCCGCTGCAACTGGTCCCAGGATTTGGCTTCTCCTACCGCCCATTTGAACAGTTGCACCTGTTGCTCATGTCATTGCGCAGGCCTGCGCGTTCTTTCCTCCGTAGTCGACTCCGTGAATATGATTTCTACCATTAGCCCTAGCTCAAAATCAACGCGATGCTGCCAGATGCTGACATCCCTCAGCATCTCTCCCCTGAGATTGACTTGCGCCTCCGCCTTGTGCTGCGCCAGGTGCAGCTCCTTGGAACTTCTCACCAATCGATGTGACACTTCCTCGATCTGATTTTCCCTTGCTACCCACCACCTAAAATGCAGCCCTGGCATGTCCTCCGGTGCCACCAATCTATGATTCCAAAGCAATGGATCCCCTCTAAAACACATCTAGGTTTCACTCAAAGGCGGCAGTGCTGTGGGCCGCATCGAGAGGGCAGCCTGCGGGATCCTGGGATCTAAGGTATTATCCATGGCAGGGAGGCGAGTCCTAGGCGCTGGGAGAGCCCTACGAGGGTAAGATAAAGATAGTACTACTCCACTCCGTCCATATTTAAATACGAAGGCTACCAACGCACTACTAGGGAAAAGCCTATACACAGAATCTTACCAGCAGCGCGCTATAAAATCAGGCACTGCTGCTAAGTAGCAGTAGCGCGGGCTGTGGAAACTCGCTGCTGAAACAAGTTTATTAGTAGCGCGCACACTCCAAGCGGCGCTACTGCTAAAATTCCCACGACACCTCCGCGAGGCCAGTTATAGCAGCAGCGCATTAAAATAGACAGCGCTACTGCTACGTAACGTAGCAGCAGCGCATTCAGGCAATAATCTCACTAGCCTCATCCACAGATCACACTCACATACACTCACGGTCTCCTCCTCACCCCCGCCGCCGGTCCTCCCCCGTCACCCCTCCCCCGTCGCCCCTCCCCCGATCTGCGCCGTTGTCGCCTCATCCTCCTCGCTGGACTCGGTGCCGGCCTCCTCCTCCGTCCTCCCTCCACTCGCCGCTGGCCGCCCCCTCCTCGCTCCGCCTTCCTCCTCGATCCGTCCTCCCACCACTCTTCGCCGGCCGGCCCCTCCTCGCTCCGCCTTCTTCCTCCGTCCTACTATCTTCTCCCTCCTCGAGTCGCCCCTCCTTGTCCCTCCTCCCTGATACATTTTGATTTAGTAGGCTTTCATATGTAACATTTTGATTTAGTTGATTTAGTATGCTAGTGGATTTAGTATGCTAGTTGATTTAGTCGATTTAGTTGATATGATTCAGTTGATTTAGTAGGCTAGTTGATTTAGTTGATTTAGAACATTTTGATTTAGTTTATTTAGTAGGCTAGTTGATTTAGTTGATTTAGTAGGCTAGTTGATTTAGAACATTTTGATTTAGTTGATTTAGTAAAATGGCGCCACCACCAGCACCACTATGTCGACTGTGCAAGTCAAGGTGCGCCAGCAGCCTTGCAACTGGCAAGCTGTTCGGCATCTACTTCCATCCGAGTTTTCGTCATGCGGCGGTAAGAAATTAGATGAAATGTAACAACTATTTTATTTTTAGTGTTGGCATTACTGCATTGTGTCATTTTTCTTTTCTTACACAGATCGTCCCATGCAATGTGAGGTTGAAATTCAACAAGCTGACAGGAGACACTGTGACATTTGAGGCTCCTGGGGGGCCGTACACTATGGATGTCGAGAAAGGACGCAATATGTCGTAGATTGGAGGAGATGGATGGGCCCGTTTCCTCGCTCGCATGCGCCTTACTGGTGGTGAGTTGATCAGATTCTCCTTTAGAGCAGAAAGACCCAAGCTGGTTGTCATTTATATCAACCTGGTGGAAGATGATGAAGATGACGAATATGATGAAGATAATGAGGACCCACTCAATGAAGATGATGAGAACCCACTTCATGAAGCCATCATAGCTCAAAGAATGAGGCCGAGCGAGGAGGAGGTGTGCAACCTATGGGACATAATTCCGCCACGTGATGACTTTGTCGGGGTGCCATTCGTGACCCGCCTGACAAGTACCATGGTCGATCGGCATGAAATGGTATGGTATACGTACAGCATGTAGTAATTTGATGATATATACATGCTGTATTGTTATACTTACAAATCTAGTCGATGATATACTTTAGTCTAGAGTCTGATCAGATGCTTAGGCTATTTATTAATTGATATGTTTTTCTTATTCAGAGATTGCCAAAGAACCTATCTGTGAGTTGTGGTATCGAGCCTGATGAAGAAGGCTCAGTTGGACTACGCCTTACCGCAAGGGGCTCCGTCACCACATGTACTTACCGCATGGGCACAGATGGTCGCACACACTTGAACTCGGTTGGGTGGAAGAGATTCCTCGTTGGCAAGAATCTTCATGCTGGACAGGCCATCCTAATTACTATCAGGAACACCCATCGCCCAGGCTTGAGGATGATGATCGTCGTCGATATCATCTAGAACTACATATGTGTATGTGGCTATATCATCTAGAACTACATATGATGATCGTCGTCGATATCATGTAGAACTACATATGATGATCGTCGTCGATATCATCTATAACTAAATATGATGATTGTCGTTGATGTCACCTTGTACTGCTTGAGGATGCATGTTGAGTATATATGAAATTGTTATCTAGTACTCCCTCGGTTCCAAATTACTCGTCGTGGTTTGAGTTCAAATTTGAACTAAAACCACGACGAGTAATTTCGAACCGAGGGAGTACTACCTAGTACCTATAATGCTTTATGAAATTGATATCTAGTAGCACCTAGTATCTGGAAATTGTAGTTTATCGAAGCCGGAATGGGGAAATGGTGAAAGATATAACAGTAGCGCTGGACCAGGAAATCGCTACAGCTAAGTAATAGCAGTGCATTCCTGAAAAGCGCTGCTGCTATAGTCAATAGTGGTAGCGCGGGTACAGGCAGCGCTACTACTAAGAGTTAGCTGTAGCGCCTTATTGGTAGCGCGGGTACCCGCGCTGCTGCTAGGCCTAAAACCCGCGCTGCTGCTAGCCTTTTCCCTAGTAGTGACGGTAGCCCTGGCAAAAATTGATCATGCCATCTGCATCCTAGTTTATTGGCCCCCTTTTTTTGTGCCAGTTTTTATGACATGCATAAATATTATGTTACTTAAAAATATGGTCTAAATTGGCACAAAATATGAAGGAGACCAATGGAAGTAGCAACCCATGATTTAACTACTCGCATGCATGCAGTGGAGTAGTAATGTCTTTCTTCCTCCCTCACATCCACTCAATTTGGATGCAATGTATTAATTGACCATCAATGAAGTGAAGGACTTTACACGCGTCAAATTATCACATGGGGTGGATATACGTACAAAAATGCGTCCCCTTGTGTACCCGCGTGTGCGTGCGAGGGAATGAGTGCATGCGTGGCATGCGTGCACATCTTCGCTTCATGCATGTACCGCCAATGTGCCTCAGAGAGGACGAGTACATTCTTCTGGAACCAGCAACACGTTACTGTGATCAATCCACACAAGGAGGTTGCGACAATGCCTCCACATGTGCCACATGGCTTCATGAACTGTAAGAGAGACACTATGTAGCGTGCCATTGGAATTCTAATTTACGTGTTTTGCACATACTCAAAGTACTAGTAAGGTACACGTGCATTGCATGCATCAGATTTGGCAACCAAATTATGAGTAAATACCACACTATAGCATGTAACCTTTGAGTCATATATGCCTGATGTAGACATTTATTTAATTCTTATAGTTCATCTCATTCAAAATCAATTAGTTTTTATAAAAAAGCCAGGGCCTCTTTGATTCGTAGTATTTCCAAAATGCGGGAATAGGAAAAACATGGGATTAGAGTGGAATGTCATCTTGAATCCTACGGGATTGTACGAGTGTTTGATTGTGCATAGAAAAAACGTAGTATTCTTTCAAAGAGGTTTGAGTGGATGGGATGTTTCCTATGAAATCTAGTGCAAATGAATCCTATGGAAAAATTCCTATGGTTTACAATCCTACGAATCAAACAACCAAGATAGGAAAAATTTCTAAGGATTAGAATCCTCGAAAATTCCTTTGAGAATCCTTTTAATCAAAGAAGCCCTTAATCTATTTTATGATTCATGGAATTGTGCATTGTAAAGCATAAAGTAAAAACAAATGATGCCAATTCAACTAGAAAAAAAAGTTTGGGCAGTTATGATGCGGAAGATTCTAGAACAAAGGAGAAGCACTTGTGTTTTGAGGTTTGTGCATTATGCTTAAGTTCAACCATGGAGTCTGCTAGATTGTGCATATGGGAAAATCTGATGGGGGCTAGAAGATGGTGCGAGGGGTCCAATGGAGGGAGACTATGAAGGAGTGCACAAGTGTGAGATCGATATTTAAAGAGAGGGGGCAAGAACGTGCGCTGTTGCGCGCAGTGGCGGAGCCATGAAAAATAAATGAGCTAGGGGGCCAAGCATTGTTAATCCTTTACGAGGAGGGCCAATTAATCAACTTAAACCATTTTACCAGCAATTGTCTAATGATCACATTCATATTAGCCTCGATATATAGTGATGTTAGGGGGGCAGGACCCTTGCTGCCCCTGTCTTCGCCACTGTGTGCGCATGTGAGAGATGAAGTGGAAGGCATGGATGATGAGAGGGGGACGTTAGATATATAATGTGGGGGTATTAGCTATGTAATCCTATATAGAGAGGTATAGATTGATCAATGTGGATGTGGGAAAGAGGGTGACACCTCACTAGATATATAGATTGATCGGTTTGTGTGGAAAACTGGGAAAGACCTAGCTATATATAAGCACACATAGAGGAACATTGATTGTTGCGCACGCACGTGAGAGATAAAGAATGCTCGATATGATGAAGAGCGGGAGGTGTGTGTGTGTGTGCATGAACGGGAGACCGGCCTGAAGAAAAATATTGCATGTGTGCGATGGATAGTGCTGACCGGTAGTGTCTATGCATGCATGCACGAGAGAAAGTTAGTGGTACAATTATAAAGAGAAGACAACTGTGTGGGTGTAAAAGACTAGGTGAGGTCATAATCAATGTAAAGTTGAATTCAAATATTTGAATAAGAGAACATGATGTTTGAAACCCATGCATGCATGAATATAACTAAGATATGCGCGGTGTGGTTTGGAAATGAGCATGTTGTACTGTATACACATTGAACAAGGTCAGACTGATTTGAATTTGAGATACTCATGGTAGACATTGTTTGGCCACATTGCATCCGTGCATGGACACATGATTCTAATTGGAGATGATGGGTGGCTTTTGCATCACATATCTATATCTATACCCCTATATATGTTATATTTTATATTTTTTATATAGTGTGCGGATAACTTTAACTTTGAAAGATGGTCGTTGGATGAAGCCAATCCGATGGTGCAGACATGGCAAATTTGAGCACTACTATCCGTTGCATATCATCTAGATTCCACCAGATTTTGCCACATGTGCAATCTAGAAGACTCCATGGTTGAACTTAAGCATAATGCACAAACCTCAAAACACAAGCACTTCTTCTTTGGTCTAGAATCTTCCATATCATAATTGCCCAAATGTTTTTCTACATGATTTGCCATTATTTGTTTTTACTTTATGCTTTACAACGCACAATTCCATGAATCTTAAAATAGATTAGCTTTCTTATAAAAACTAGATGATTTTGAATGAAATGAACTATAAGAATTAAATGAACATCTACATCATGCATATATGACTCAAAGCTTACATGCTATAATGTGTTATTTATTCATAATTTGGTTGTCAAATCTCATGCGTGCTATGCACGTGTACCTTACTAGTCTAAATGGTGTTTGTGTGTGTTGTGCGTGTTAAACACATTGTACGTAGTGTCATACATGGTTTAGATTCCAAACATCTAGCTAGAACATAGATGTACTATGATTTGAATTGAACATAAAATGGATACATATATTTGAATTTGAGATCGTATGTACATGTAGTTCATATTTATATAGGAATTTACTTCTCCTATATTCATGTCATGTGTTGTGAAGATAATATTTAGATGGTTGTATAACTAACCCGAGTACAATCCCATTCAAACAGGGAAAATGTACTCAAATTTAGTCCATATGCTAGATAACACACATTGTTTTTTTATTGTTGAGGGAAGTGCAAATTGTTTTGGTACTGTACACGTTATGTTTGTTGTCCCGATTTTTTCGTTGTATTTGAATGCATTTCTAGTAATATAGTAAAACGAGACAGGGCTCTCTCTAGTGATGAGGTGTGAATTGTCTTTTTTTGGTACATGTTAAGCTTGTTCTCCCGAAATTTCAAGCTGCGCCTTGTTATGCCGAAATTTCAAGCTGGCATCTCCGTCTATCGTGCTGCGAAACTCCCACCTCTTCAACCCGCGCCTTGTGACCCCGAAATATTTAAGATATATCTTTATCTCGTTGTGCTCTGAGAACTCCCTCCATCTCAACCCGCACCTTGCTATCCCAAAATTACAACGCGTGAAAACTCCCACCTCCTGCAAAATCCCGACACGCGAAATGCCCGTGATACCCCTGAACCGAAAGAATCGCCTAGCTCAAATATGGGGGTACTTTCATAAATTACCCCACATTTCGGACAAGCGCGTCCCTAAGCCATGGTTCCCCACTCCCATCCCATCCGCCCACCCATTCGTACACCGAGGCCGTGAAAACCTATGAAGCCCCACACCCTCCTCCGTCCGCCACCCAGCCGGAGCCTCTTCCCCGACAACGTCGTCCACAGCAACACCTAGACGTCCCTCATCCATCGTACCGGATGAGGATCCATCGTCGATCTCGTCGTCCCACCGGTTCAGCCACCCCATCCTCCACCTCCAAGGAGCTACCCTAACGTTCTCCTCGTCTTTCGCGCCACCTCCATTCCCACACCAACATTTTCACCTGCACCACCGGAAGAGAAGCATCATCACCATTTCCTTGGATGAAGTTGATGCCTAATCGGCGCCACCAAAGAGGTTGTACACTAATCACCGCATTTTCTTCTTGATTCGATCTCACGGTGCTGTCGGCGCTCGGTCCCGAGCCGACATGGCGCGGCTCCATCCACGGCGGCGTCGCCGACCACTTCCTCCACGGCATCGCTCCCTCATCGGTGACGTCCACATCAGTAGGAGCTGCTGCTACTGCTTTAGCTCTCGCTTGCGCTACTGCTCTGCTCTGCTCTTGCTCCCGGTCCCCTGCCTAGTCTACTCTTGATCTTCCTCGTGCTGCTGCTCTTGCTTGCGATGTTGCTCCAATTTGGCTACACTTCAGTCGACTGAATCGACTTTTGGGTCAGTCGATTTTCAAGGGGTGGAGGGCCCGTCGGAGTTAAGGAAGAACCAGCTGCAGTGGGGAGGGGGGCTCGCTGAAGAGGTACCCCACTATCTATCTTAGGGTTTAGGGTGGGGGTGGTGGTCGCCCATGGTGGTGGGGCGATGGCATGGGGATCACCGGAGAGAAAGCTCGGCATAGGGGGGCTAGAGGGATGGTCGAGCGGTGGCGGACCAGTGGTGGGGAGTGGTTTCGGGGTGGGCGGGGCGGCACACCGCCGACCATGGGCGGCGGGGGGCGGCAGTTTGGCCGGTGGTGGATGGCGGCTCAGGGGAGTGGAGGTTGAAGATGAACTACAGGCCCTTGATTTCGTATCCAACAGCTGGAAAATCGGCTGACCAGAGATGAAAAAGTCAGTCGACTAACGTGTAGCCTCACCCTGATGCTGCTACACGACCAGCTGCCCCGGCTCTCGCACGCGCTGCCGCTACAGCTTTTCTGCTACTAGTGTGTTTAGTTTCGACAGTAAAATTCAGTTTCGATAGCAAAGTTTAGTTTCAATAGTTAAGTTCAGTTTGGACAATTAAATTCAGTTTCGACAGTTAAGTTCCGAGATGAGCGGCTGATGTATTTTACATCTAGCACCTTGCGGTTATGTATTTTACGTCATCTATTGGAGATGCTATTAGAATTCCACTCAGGTTAACGTTGTCTCTCTTGTTCTGCTTCAGCCACGGCGTCGTATAACTCACCAGAGCTGCTCCAACAACGAAACCCTCCATCATAGCAGAGCAGTACCCCGGCTCCATCTCCAGACGCCTAAGATCTTCTTCCCCTCCTCCGACAGCCAAGACAGCCGGAGCATCCTCACCGACCAACCCAATCTCGCTGAGATCGACATGGCTTCCCCAAAGAGGTTGTACACTTGTTGCATCTCTTTTTTACTCTACATGTTATATATATTGTCCATTGAGCACACATAGTAACATGAAATACGATTATTTTATCCTACTATATGACAAGAAGTGAGGTACCAGACAACTTAGCTATCCGTGATGGACTCTCTTGAATGCCATCATTATTTATCTCTGCGTGTTTGAGCTGTGCATTTGTCGATGGGCCTAGGAGTTGAGCTAGTAGGTCAGTGGCCTGGGTCCAAAGTAGTAGAAGTAGCACAAAAACATTTTTTCAGTGTAGGATTTTCCTTGCTCAAGCCTGCCTACTATAATCGCCAGTGCTTGAAAGGAAAAGTGAAGGAAAAACATAGGAATTGGAGAGTTTCCTATGGTACTACTATTCATGCATTTGGTTCAAAGGAATGGAGCAAAGGAAAACTGTAGGATTTGTTCCTTTAGTGTCTCCTTGAAAGAAAAACCGTAGGAATTTTAATTTCCACTTGTCCTCCTTTTCAAATTCCTATTCATGAAGGACAAGACTAAGAGATAGTAGCATAATAGCATTATAACCGTACATTTTCTTGTGGTTTGGCTTAATCTCACCATGCTTCTTTGCATCCTGTGATCTTCCAATTCTTGTGAACCAAACACCCAGATTGGCAGAAATCATGTGTTTTTAAATTCTCTATTTTGCACGTGCATTCCTATCCTATTCCTATCTATTTCCTATCCATACATTGTTAGAATCCTAAAATTCAAAGAAGACCTTACACAATTACTTCTGTTACAGATATGTGTCAAATAAAACCTTGTGTGGTTTGTCCTGCTCCTGCTGCGTTGTGCTCCACCCCAGCTCAGCTGCTCCAATGACGGAAGGGTTCACCACAGCAGGGACTCGCTCTCCAGACTGTCTTTCGCCGCCTCAGATCTTCTTCCCCGCTACCGGCAGCCACGACAACTGCATTACCATCATCAACTGAGCAGATGACCTTGAGGACTACACGGGTCCGCAAGAGAGGTCGCACTCTTCCATGGCTTCTTACGTTATGCATCACTTAATATGATGACATGCTACTTTATCGTCGTGTTCACCTATTAAACTCCGATTCAGGTCGAAACTAATGTTGAAACTTGAGTTTTTAAATGGTTGTGGGGTACATATTGGGGTAGCAATCAGTACTATATATCTACTATCTGGTTAATCTCGTGTGTCTACTATGAGTTTCATGTTGGGTGGAAGTAAACATTAGAGGAGCCATTATCTGTATTTTTTAACTAAAGCCATTATCTGCCTGCTATCATTGGTTTTGGGTCTATCCATAGTTTTCTACCATCACTCTGGATTTGTGCATGCACTCCTTACATAATCTCACTATGTTTTATTCCTATGCATGTCAGTTATTGTACACAATGGAACTGAACATGTAGAGCAAAAGAGACGAGCCTTGCGTGATAATAAAATTTCATGCAGACGTCGCTCCATGGTGGGCGCAAAGGCAGCCCCCTCCACCCATTTCGGATTTTAATCAAGAGGAAGATAACTGTTCTGAGGGGGATTCAGAAGGAGAAGACCACTCCTATTTACCCCCTGAGGTCTTCGCTCTAACTTGGCATGCTGATGTTGGTAATATCATGCATATGGTGCCTTGCATTGCTTACTTTATACATCAAATATGTCATCTGCTTAGTTTAGACATGCTTTGTGTGAATGCCATCTGTTTAGTTTCTTTATCGTATATGTGAATCATGCAATGCCATCTTGTTTAGCCAGGCATCATATATGTGAATATTGCAATGCCACCCTGGTTAGCCAGTCATCTTATATGTGAATTATATCATGCCATCATTTTTTTATTACGTGTTAAATTTGTCAACAATTTTAGTACATTCAATTACTCTTCTTGTGCATCAGCCATTCGGCACGGTCATGGAGAAATCTAGAGTGGAAACAAGGTCTTTAGAGCAGACAATGCTATCTGACGAAGCGCATGTCTTGCTGATTACGGATAGCTCCTCAAAGGAGGATTCAGAGACAGATGACCAGTCCTCTTTCCCCCCGAGGTGCATGCTCTAACTTGGCAGGGTTATGTTGCTCATATCATGTGTATGGTATCTTGCATTGCTATGTCATTTTCTTAGATTAGACATGCTTTGTGTGAATGCAACATGTTTAGTGTCTAATTACCATATATGTGAATTATGCAATGCCATCTTGTTGCAAGACATTATATATGTGAATTATGCAATGCTATCTTGTTGCAAGGCATTATATATGTGAATTATGCAATGCCATGCTATTTAGCCAAGCGTCATATATGTGAATTATATCATGATGTCCTTTTTTGTATTTCTCATTGCATTTGCTGACAATGTTTGTATATTCAACCGCTCTTCCTGTGCATCAGCCATTTGAATTGGTGATGGAGGAATCTAGAGTGAAAACAAGGTCTTTAGAGCAGACAATGCTACCTGCTGAAGCAGATATCTTGCTAGTTACAAATAGCTCTTTAGAGGAGGATTCAGAGGCAGATGACCAGTCCTATTATCCCCTTAGTTTTTACATCATATACACAGTATTGAATGCCATCTCCGTTGTTGACACATCATATATGTGATTGCCCTCTGCTCACTTGCTTAGTACATAAATCATATATTTGAATTATATCATGCCATTATGTTTACATAGACAGCATGTATCTGAATTATGGCATGCCAACCCATTTTCTAAAGACATAATATAGTTATATCATCTCATCATGTTTACATAGTCATCATATTTTGAATTATGTCATTCTATCCATGAATTATATCATGCCATCATGTTTCCATCAACGGCATGTTTGTGATTTATGGCATGCCAACCACTTTAATAGACACATCGTATAGTTATATCATGTCATCCTGTTTACGTAGTCATCATATTTTGAAGTATGTCATTCCATCCTGTTTAGTTAGCCATCATACATGTGAAATTGTGTCATGCTATCCTGTTTAATTAGACATATATATGTGAAATTATGTCTTGCTATTCTGTTTGGTTAGACAACATAAATGTGAATTATTTCATGCCTTGTTTTCTTCCCTACTATCCATTGCACCTATCTATCTTACAATGTATGTACATTCAATTACTTTTCTTGTTTATCAGCCATTTCAATTGGAGGGGTGATGGAAGTATCTGTGGGAGTAAACACGCGGTCTTCAAAAAAGATCGTGCTACCTGTCGATGCAGATAGAACCACAGTTGTACTTGCTCAAGAACCAGCCCCACCACACATAACCTAGACTCACACATATTCTAACCCTACCTAGTTGGACAGAAAACGAGCTACACCCCTTCTAACCCCAACCCTGGCAGATAGTAACCCAGTTCCAGTTGACACACCACCGTCTCCACCACAGAGCACCCAAACACAAGTAGTTAGTAAGGCAATTGTAGTGCCCAAAGCACGAGGACCACCACTCCGAACCCCAAGTCAATGCTTAAATCAGAAGATGAATTGTTCTCAGGTCAGGTTCCGTGGCTATGGTTCATACTACTTTGCTCTTGCATTACTGTATTTACTCATACCAACTAATTTCAAATTTGAAGGATGCAATTGAAACTCCAATGGCGCAATAGGTATGTTTTAAACCTATTTCTTTAATGTGTTTGCTCTTGTAACTTGCTCTTTTTTGATTTCAGTTTCAATTGAATAAATAGTTATGTTCTCATGCCATGCACATTACAAGTGTTGTTATTGATGTGTAGTTTCCCACACTTATATTCTGTCTATGCTGCTTTGTCTTAAATAGATATGATTCGAACTGTTTCTATCTTGATTTGGCAACATAAACTAGAATGATATAGACCATAGAGTGACCATACTACATAGATATATGTTTGTTTCATGCTGTTATCCTGTCCACCTTACTACTGAACTGGTTTACCAAAATGAGTTTCATATACAACATGGCAAACCTGTGATGTGTTTGTTTGTTTCTCTTTTAGAACGTGGATAAAATATTGGAGAAGAGTACCCCGTTATGCAATGGTAAAGGAAGTAATGCAGATAAGGTTCAAGATAGTGAGACATCCCTGTTGGTCTCCAAGAAAGCTGATAAAAACTATATTGAAGACACTGAGATAACCCCAAAGTCCTGTCTTGATGTAGTGTTATAGTTACTGGCTACTACTGCTGGCACCAGCTCTTCGAACTCGCTGCCTGAATCAGTTCGGCTTATTGAGTCTCAACTTCAAGTTGAAAGGCATCGATTAGATGTTATGCGACAGGAAGCCGAAGGACTGAGGAAGTCCCAGCAGAATCCAGATGCATACTTTCTGTAGCAACAACAAGTGCTAGAGGATTTAAGCGCCAAACAAGTGAAAGTTAATGAGCTTGCTAAGCATCTTGCTAGCATTATGGGTACCCAGGATATCGTTTCTTGAGCTCTTATGAAGTGGTTTCAGTTCTACACTTGTTTTGCTGCAGCGTTTATTTGGACTGGTCGCCAACTTTGACAACCAGTGTATATGATATGCTACTTTGTTCTCTATATTTGCACTTGTGGCGAACTTTGATGACCAGTGGATGTAATATGTGTAATAGCCATGATAGCCTAGCATAAGTTGCTTGCTTATCTATTTCCTTGTTGTCTTGTTTATTTGTTTGCTTGTAGTCAGTGCAGTTCTTTTTCCACGGTTTGCTAGTGGCCGAAGTAACCTATTTTTTAAAACTAGAACACAATAACCATGGGCTACATATTTACTGTAGTTACCATGGGCCTCCTATGAGCCTAGAAACAATGGGCATTCTAAGGGTCGTAGAAACAATGGGACTTCTATGGGTCGTAGCATCAATGGGCCTTCTATGGGCCGTATGATTGATCGGCCAATAACAGACCGCATTATGGGCCGTAAACGGGCTAGATTTGGAATCGTCCGTTCATGGGCCGACAATAACGGGTCGTTGTTAATCAGCCGTATTTGATGACGCTATGAAAATGGCCCAACGGATTAACCGGTTGGAAACGGGCTGATTGTTACCACGGGCTGAATTTGGCCCATAAGCAGAAAAGGCCAGTAACGGGCCGTAAGTAACCGAATGCTGGAAATGAGCACAAGAATAAATGGGCCGTTATTGGGTATAAAGCGGTACATTGTTCATTGCGGGTCAGATTCACCATTGGTCATTAATGGCCAAGAGTTACAAATGGCCTCGTATGGGCCGAAAGTTACAATGGGCTGGAATCATATTGGACGGCCCAGATGAAGCTACTGGGCTTAATTTCGATAGGTCGTAATGGGCCGTGAGTTAGCAGGACGTAAATGGGCTATATACGAATAGGTCGTTAACAGGCTTTTCGTGGGACACCTCGTTACCTTTTGACCAAGTCAAATAGGCCGGCCTTTTCACCGGAATGGGCCTCTGTTGGGCCGTGCCACGTGTCGACGTATCATAGGCGCCTCCTGTCCAATGAATGGATGACATTTGTCCCAACGGTGAGCCAACACGTGTTTCATTCGGCCAATGAGAATTTTACATGTGGAAAATCCTCATTGGTCCAGGCTGTTAGCGGGTTAGCGGATCCAAAACTGGACCCAATAGCTTAATAGTGACCCGTTACGGTGGATGACGTGTGTCAGTCACCCTTGACGAAAGCACTTCCATGACGCACCATTTATCGTCATGGAAGTGGAAACTTCCGTGATGATAATTTTGGTAATGTCATGGAACACTTCTACGATACACAGGTATGACTATCTTGATTCTGTCATAAAGTCGTCATGGATGTACATGCATGACAAAAAACGTGACCTACTATGACAAACACGTATCATCACGGAAGTGTATTTTTTTGTAGTTTACCCTCGCCCACTACCCTTATGACTACTACCTCTAAAGACGGAGAAGCGCAATCGAAGACTACTGCATTCCTATGCTTCCAAAGCTCCCAAATCACGGGAGTGAAGAGTGCCCATAGATCCTTCGGCCTGTTCATCCCTTCCGTTCTCGTCACACACCATTCCTTTAGGCTATCTTGTGTCGTAGGCGTCCACACCTCCTTTCCCATGGTCGAACAAAGCGTTCTCCACACGGTTCTTGCGAACACACACATCAAGAGAATATGATCGACAGTTTCTTCTTCTTGGTCACAGAAAGGGCATTTGTCTTGATGGGGTAGACCGCACCCAGCGAGGCGGCCAGACATCCAACACCTGTTTCTCATTGGTAGCCAGTTGAAGAAACGACATTGCAACAGGGCTCTAGACTTCCATGTGAAATCCGTTGTTGGCACCACCTCCCTTCTGGTAAACATGGTGGTGTAGATGGAGCGAACCGAAAACTGCCCATTAGTTTCCCACGACCAAGTGATGGAATCCACAACACCTTCCTGGAGCCGAATCTGCCCCAAACGCTGCCAAACCTCCAAGTACTCCATATATTAGAAGAATTAAGTGGTTTCCTAATAAGACCGGCTCACGGACGAGAGGAATTTGAACTATGAGGCACATCGACTCGTTGTCTTCGAGTAGCCGGCTCATCGGATAAGCCCGCACATAGCTCTGCGGAGCTGCTCTGGGTCTTCCATTTTGCTTTGCTAGTCTGTTGATTTTTCTTCAAAAGAAAGTGTGAATCTAAATGAGTGTCTAGATGAGAAAATGGTACCTTCTTGATGGCTTGTCTCGTTCTCTTCAGGATAAAAATTTCCGAGTTGGATGAGATTGAAATTACCTCAACATTACCGGCTCGACTGGCTTCCATGTGATCCTCAAAAGAGGGAGCGTCAGCAAGTTCATTAAAAAGATGACCAAGTGAGTCGAGCTCTACCTTTGACTCATTTCCAGCAGCCGTCTTATCGGCGTTGACCGGTTCATCCTCCTGCTCAACTGGAGGAGCATACTTTCGAGTTTTCTTCTTACAAAATCTAGAATCCGCCTGCATATATGATGAGCCAGAAATTAAGCTTAAAAACAAAAAATAAGTCAGACAGAATGAGTAAGAGTGCACAACTAAACTTACTTGAGGCACGGGTTTGGTCAGACAGAAGGGAGCTGGCCCGGTTTTGTTGCACTTCTCTTAGGGCTCTCCCAACAGTTTCTATGTGGCTTTATTTACTTCTTCAGGAAAATTAACTTAACTGAAGTGTTGCACATCTGACGGGTCAACAATGTAGTTGCACATCAAGTCACCCCTCAAACTAAGGGGTTGAATTCACCCGCTTATCCAACACCGGGTCAGGTTGATCCCGGTGAGGCCATTAGTCGTCAAAGCCCTCAACTTGGAGTAAGGTAGCAATTGATAAAACGGAGCACAAATGGTATTGCAATGGTTGAAAATGAGGCCTAGGGTCTATACTTTTGCTAGTGCAATCTCTCAACAATGCTAATATAATTGGATCATATAACCATCCCTCAACATGCGATGAAGAATCACTCCAAAGTTCTTATCTAGTGGAGAACATAAGACAAAATTGTTTGTAGGGTAAGAAAACACCTCAAAGTTATCATTCAGATCGATCTATCCAAGAGTTTGTACTAAAATAACACCAAGTTATCCTTTCCGATCGATCTATCTAAGAGTTCATACTAGAATAACACCATATGATACACATCAACCAACTCTAATGTCACCTAGATACTCCAATGTCACCGCGAGTATCCATGAGTTGATTATACTATATGCATCAAACAATTTCAGATTCATAATACTCAATCCAACACAAAAAACCTCAAAGAGTGCCCCAAGATTTCTACCGTAAAAACAAAGAAGAGAACATGCATCAACCCATATGCATATATTATCCCAATATCACCTCGGGAATCCATGAGTTGAGTGCCAAAACACATATCAAGTGAATCAATATGATACCCCATTGTCACCATGGGTATTCATAGCAATACATACATCAAGTGCTCTCAAATACATAAAAGTATTCAATCCGATAAAATGAAATCTCAAAGGGAAAACTCAATTCATCACAACAAGACAGAGAGGGGAAAACACCATATGATCCAACTATATTAACAAAGCTCGCGATACATCAAGATCGTGCCAACTCAAGAATACAAGAGAGAGAGAGAGAGATAAAGAGATTAAACACATAGCTACTAGTACAAACCCTCATCCCCGAGGGTGTACTGCTCCCTCCTCGTCATGGTGGCCGCCAGGATGATGAAGATGGCCACCGGTAATGATTTCCCCCTCCGGCAGGGTGCCGGAACAGGGTCTACATTGGTTTTTCGTGGCTACAGAGGCTTGTAGTGGCGGAACTTCTAATCTAGGGTTATTTCTGGGGATTTCTGTATTTATAGGATTATTTGGCCTCTGTTTCACACGAAGATGGGCCTCAAGGTGAGCACGATACACCTGCACACAGATTGGGCTCCAGGCGCGCCCAGGTGTATCTTGCTCACCTCATGGCTCTTCTGACCCTCCCAAGAAGCTTCTAGTGCCTATTTTATTCGAAAAAATCATCAAAAAGTGTCAGCTCATTTGAAGAACTTTAATTTCTGCACAAAAAAGAACACCATCGTAGTTCTGCTGAAAACAGCGTCAGTCCTGTTAGTTCCATGCAAATCATACCAAAACCATATAAAATTGTTCTAAACATGGCATGAATACTTCATAAATTATAGATATGTTGAATAATTCATAAGTTATTGATATGTTGAATACTGCATAAATTATTAGCAGTTGAGTTGTCAATTCAACCACACCTAAAAGACTTAATATCTGCAGCAAGGTGATCAGTAGAAAAGTAGTATGGTAGTTTGATAGTAACGGTAACGGTAGCTATAGTAACAGTAGCAGTTTTGTAGTGATTGTAATAGCAGCAACAACGGAAGTAACTTAGGAAAGATCAATATATGAAAAGCTCATAGGCATTGGGTCGGTGATGGATAATTGTGTTGGATGGCATTCACCATGTAATAGTTATAACCTAGAGCGATGCAGAACTAGCTCCAATTCATCAATGTATTGTAAGCATGCATTCCGTTTTATAGTCATACGTGCTTATGGAAAAGATCTTGCATGATATCTTTTGTCCTACCCTCCCGTGGCAGCGGGGTCCATAAGGAAACTAGGGGATATTAAGGCCTCCTTATAATAGAGAATCAGAACAAAGCATTAGCACTTAGTGAATACATGAACTCCTCAAACTATGGTAATCACCAGAAAGAATCCCAATTATTGTCACCTTGGGGTATGTGGATCATAACTCGTAATAGGTGCATATAACTTGCAAGATAGGATGGTAAAAGAGATCCAGTCACACTCATACTCAACATTACCTAAACAGAAAGCATGACCATGATAATAGTGCTCTCCAGCTGGTGCTTTTGATGAGAAGATGATGACTCAACAATAAAAGTAAATATATAGACCCTTCAAAGAGGGAAGCAGGGATTTGCAGAGGTGCCAGAGCTCGAAGCTTTTAAAATAGAGATGAATATAATTTTGCGCGGTATGCTTTCATTGTCAAATTAGCGACCGAGGATTTTCACTATATTCCATGGTAGACACATTATAGGCGGTTCCCAAATAGAAAAGTAAAGTTTTACTCCCCCTCCACCAACAAACACAAGCCATGGCTAGCCGAATCCTCAGGTACCCTCCATACCAACAACACTTCGGGGGAGTTTTGTTTCATTATTATGTTTTGATTTTGATCATAGGACTGGACATCCCAATTACCAGCCACTTTCTCGTGAATGAGAAGTGAATAAACACTCCTCATGAGAATAACCCACCTAGCATGGAATATATTGACCGCCCCCTGTCACTTCATGAGCGATTCGGGCATACAAAACAGATTATCATTTGAAGATTTAGAGTCTGGCACATGCAAATTTACTTGGAACGGTAGGTAATTACCGCATATAGGTGGGTATGCTGGACTCATATGGAATAACTTTGGGTTTTAGGAAGTGAATGCACAAGCAGTATTCCCGCTTAGTACAAGTGAAGGCTAGCAAATAGATCGAGGAGCGACCAACTAGAGAGTGGCAACGGTCATAAACATGCATTGAGGTTAATCAACATTGAATACGAGCATGAGTGGGATATTAAAAACCATGAACATAAATATCATGGAGGCTTTGTTGGTTTTGATTCAACTACATGCGTGAACATGTGCCAAGTCAAGCCACTTGAATCATTTAGAGGAGGATACCATCCTATCATACTACATCATAATCCATTTTAAATGCATGTTGACACACAAGATAAACCATTATCCACTCCTAGATATTTAAGCATGGCATGAGTAACTATGATCTCTAATTGTCATTGGAAACATGTTCATTTGTAATGACCAAACCTCGAAGGATTTGAGTCTCTGTGCTTACCGTGCTAGTCCCTGGATCGAACTCGCTAGCACACACAATATAGATGAATACCAGAAAAGCAAGTGCATCATTTATTACAACGTATGATCCAGAATATATAAAATAAAACAATATGCATATCACATGGCTAGCTTTATTCAATCAAACAACGGAAAGTAGCAAAAAATAACGATGAGTCCCATCATAGCCCACTGGCGATGCTGAGTGCAGACGCACGACCCTAACGGTACCTTACTATTCGTCTGAATATCCTGCAACATGAGACGTTGCGGCCATATAGGTCAATACTTTGAATATATTGGCAAGTTACACAGGAGTAATAATAAAGCATACCTATTTGTATATGCATAGTATAACAACAGGAAGGCTTCAGGGTTTATTTTTGCAGAAAGCTGATTTTGTCCTCATAACTACCTAATAGTCAAATTTTTATTTAGTTCTTTTATTACTACAGTTATATACACAAGGTTGAGTTGGCAAAATCAACTCCAACCTACCCTTTTATTAAGTTGCCCACAAATATTATTAAGTGTCACATCTGTCAAGATCATCAAACAACTGTAATGGCATAGTCGCTCAAATTTGTGCATAACCGGGGACACGGCTAATCATGATTAGTTTTTAGTACTCTGCAGAGTTTTGCACACTCTACCCACTAGACCCAACCCGAAGATTGAGACGAAGTCTTTCAGAAGTAGTCACCTCCACCCAGTGGCAGTCGGTACACCTACTCATATCTACATCTGCTAGCTTACCTGGGCAAGGGTCCCACAACCTACTCAACTAAGCCAGAGGCCATTTAGCTAGTGGTTGCGCATGGAAGCTACTAGTCACTAAGTCTGTCTGATCTTTTTGAGCCTGGGTGGCCATCCACTTAAATTCAAAGGGTATAAAGCATGATGTTCTTGAAACCACCCATCAATACCAGTTCCGCCCAGAGGTGAGTTAAATCCTTTATTAATACTCAATTTGTTATATATATAATCTTCACATAATCCCAATGGATACATGAACCACCCCCGTCTACAAAGCATAACAAACTATAACTACCACGATTTGCAAAAGATGGGATGATAGCTCAACAACATAGCAAAATTATATAGTAATCCTATACATGCATATTTTCATAGTGTGATATAACTACATGCATAGAAAACAATAGGTAAAGGATGGTCAACATGTAACTTGCCTTGGTTCTGGTTCAGAAAGTCACACTCCTGACAAAGGTTTGCGTCGCACTCCAGACAATCTACACGTTTCACACAATTCCACAAATCAATCACCGGAACACAAATAGAACCAAAACAAAACCAACAGCAAGAAAACCATTTCAAAAATCCAACAACAGTTGCTTAATAGCACCTAAATTGCATTACAGTCACAATGCAAAAAGAAACACTCAAATCACCGGAAGTTTTAATTCAAATTTGAACGAATTAAAATTTAAAAGGTGCAAACATGTGCAAAGTTGGTACTGTGATGAAGTACAGATTTTTGTGAGTGCATAGGGTAAAGAATTACCTAAATTGGACTTATAGAATAGAAGATATACCTAGCTGAAGTTTTAGCTGAAATATGAAAAAGAAAACGGAAAACAACAAAAAAACCTGGGCGATCTAGCGAACTCCTGTAGAAGCTCCTGTAGCGAGGTGCCACATGGAAGTTCATGATTGGCTGAAAAACCTCATGTGCGTGCGTGCTCACCGTGTACGGAGGAAAACGGCGGCGGCAGTCGGCGGCTGTGGTGGCGCTGCTCCGGCGACTCTCCAGCGAGGGTGAAGTGATGGGTGGGTGCGGCGTTGAGCGGCGGAGGCGGTGGTCGTGAGTACGGCGACGGGGGCATCCTCTACTGACGGCGGCGTCGCGAACTCCGGAGTGCTCTGGCAAACGGTGGTCGAGCTCGTTCCTCTCTCCCTGCTCGGTTTCTGGCCACAAGACATTGTGAAAAACGTGGGTCGTGGAGAGATGGATCTAAGAGGGCAAGAGATGCGGCGGCCCTGGCTCTTACGGTGGCGAAAATCTCCGGCGAACGGCGGAGCTCTAGGCGAGATCCGTTTCGCCCTATCCAGAGCATGTGGCTACGGAAGGAATCGAGATCAGGGGTGTGGGGTTCCTCGTGGGGTTTGGCCCGCGTACGGCGGGTCGGACGCGCACGAGGTGGACCAGGAGCGCGAGCTCGAGTCGGGCTCGGCCTCGGCATGCATGCATGCCTGTGGCGGTGTCCGGCTCCGGTTAGGGACGAACAGGGTGCCAGGCCCCGCTGGTCAGCGGCTGGAGGCGATAGAGAGGGGGCGATGGGAGCAGCGACGCATACCACTTCGCTGGCTGGGCCGCGGTGCATTGGCGCTGGGGTTGGTGGGCCGCGGCAGGCTGGCTGGCTGGCTGGCTCGCTGGGCCGCGCAGTGCGCTGCGCTACGGTTTTCTTTTTCTTTTTTTAAACACAAACCGGAGTAGCAAAATAAATAAAATAGAAACCACAAAATAAAATATAAATAAAAATATATAGACACATAGTAAAATACATACACCTAATATAAACTACAGGAACAGCAGTTCCTCGTACAGTGCATTTTTTGGAAAATCATTTTTATGCAATAGGCCACACAAACAGTCACAAAACAGTCAAATAAAATATTTTGGGGATTAATAAAAATACTAGAACTCATCAGATGATCTGGAAATAATATTCTGGACATTATGACATTTTTAAAATAGGGGAGAAGTCATGTTATCTCCACTCCAATAAATTGCCTTTAGTTGCATAATGATTCGAATATTTCAGAAAAGCAAAAAATGCATGGAAAAATATGAGATGCATATGAATGATCTATTAACATCCTAATTTAGGAAAATTGGGATGTTACATCATTCATAATAGGCTGAATCAAGAACAGTTAGCTAAACATATTTAGAAAAACAAGAGAGGTTGAGTTCATACCAGCTTTTCTTCAACTCAATCAATTCATGAAATTTCATCATTATTGCATTTCACATGCACGACTAAAAGATGTGAATAATAATAAGAGTGCATGTGTCGTGGACTAAGCTGAAATCTGCAAACATTTATTCAAAAGAGAAGACAAGGTAATATGGACTCTTTGTTAGATCAACAATAATGCATATGAGAGCCACTCAACATTTTCATCATGGTCTTCTCCTTACGACGACCCAAAGAAAAAAGAAAAGAATTTCAAAGAAGCACACTGAAATATTTTTGGAGTTTTTGTTTTTCCAAACAAAGCATAATGAAAGAAAAACGAAAAAGTGAAAAAAAACTATATACACGGGTAAGCTCCCGACAAGCAAAAGAAGAACTAGAAATCTTTTTGGGGTTTCTTTTAATATTACTAACTACTAAATAGAATAAACTATAAAGAACAATAAAAAAGAAATGAGAAATAGTTTTGGGTTTTCGCAAAATTTTCAAACAAATAAGAAGAAGGTAAAAATAATAATATGGATTATACATTGAAAAGGGATGAACACCGACAACTAGAATGAATGTGTGATGCATGAATGTAATGTCAATGAGAAATACATACTCCCCCAAGCTTAGGCTTTTTGCCTAAGTTGGGCTATAGCCATGGATGGCCTGGATGATACCCATAGTCATAGTTCGGGTTGAACTGGATTGCAGTTGCTGATGACCCACAAGTATAGGGGATCAATTACAGCTCTTTTCGATAATTAAGAGTGTCGAACCCAACGAAGAGTAGAAGGAAATGACAAGTGGTTTTCAGCAAGGTGATGTCCGCAAGTGCTGAAATTGTAAGTAGCAGAGTAGTTTGATAGCAAGGTAATTTGTAACGAGCAAGTAACGATAGTAGTAACAAAAGTGCAGCAAGATAGCCCAGTCCTTTTGAGGCAAAGGACAGGCCAAAACGGTCTCTTATGATAAGCAAAGTGTTCTTGAGGGTACATGGGAATTTCATCTAGTCACTTTCATCATGTTGGTTGATTCGTGTTCGCTACTTTGATAAATTGCTATGTCGGTGGACCGGTGCTTAGGTGCTGTTCTTACTTGAACAAACCTCCTACTTATGATTAACCCTCTCTCAAGCATCCGCAACTACGAGAAAAGTATTAAGAATAAATTCTAACCATAGCATTAAACTTTTGGATCCAACCGGTCGCTTACGGAATAGCGCATAAACAGGGGTTTAAGCTTCTGTCACTCTTACAACCCATCATCTAATTGCTACTCCACAATGCATTCCCTTAGGCCCAAATATGGTGAAGTGTCATGTAGTCGACGTTCACATGACACCAGTAAGGGAATCACAACATACATATTATCAAAATATCGAACACATATCAAATTCACATGATTACTTGCAACATGATTTCTCCCATGACCTCAATAACAAAAGTAACTACTCACAAATGATAAACATGCTCATGATCAGAGGAGTATTAAATAGCATATTGGATCTGAACATATAATCTTCCACCAAATAAACCATATAGTAATCAACTACAAGATGTAATCAACACTACTAGTTACCCACAAGCACCAATCTATAGTTCCGGAAACAAGATTGAACACAAGAGATGAGCTAGGGTTTGAGATGAGATGGTGATGTTGAAGATGTTGATGGAGATTGCCCTCCCCAAGATGTGAGAGTTGTTGGTGATGATGATGACAACGACAATGATTTGCCCCTCCGGGAGGGAAATTCCCCCGACGGAATCGCTCCGCTGGAGGGCAAAAGTGCTCCTGCCCAAGTTCTACCTCAAGGCGGCGCTCCGTGCCGAAAGTCCTATCCTTATTTTTTCTAGGTCAAAATGACTTATATACCAGAAGATGGGCACCGGAGGTGGGCCTGGGTGAGCACAACCCACCAGGGCGCGCCTGGGCTCCCTGGCATGCCCAGGTGGGTTGTGCCCACCTGGTGGGCCCCCTCTGGTAGTTATTTGCTCCAATAATTCTTAAATACTCCATAAAAAATCCTCATGAAGTTTCAGCTCATTTGGAGTTGTGCAGAATAGGTAGCCTGACGTACCTTTTTCATGTCCAGATTTCCAGCTACCGGAATTCTCCCTCTTTGTGTATACCTTGCATATTATGAGAGAAAAGGCATTAGAATTACTCCAAAAAGCATTATTATGGATAAAAACATTATAAATAACAGTAAGAAAACATGATGCAAAATGGACGTATCAACTCCCCCAAGCTTAGACCTCGCTTGTCCTCAAGCAAAAACCGAAATCGAAAAACATGTCCACATGCTTTGAGAGAGAGGTGTCGATAAAAACAAAATACGGACATAGAAGCATCATGTTGATTATTATAATAGCAACAAAATTCAACATAAGACATTTATTGTAGAACTTTTACCATATACTTCTCATGAATAAGTAACAATTCATCACACAATACAAGTATGAAGCAAAAACTCTATTAAAAACCGACAAACTATGTTCTCAGTCAACTTTGCAACTACAATTCATCATCTTTTCAGGAAGGGTCACGTATCGGAGCCTTTAGGCAAGTCCACATACTCAACCATCATATAGTCTTCTATGATTGCTGACACTCATCGCGTACACATGAGCAAAACGTTTCAACCGAACACATAGAAATATAGGGGCTTATAGTTTCGCCTCCCAACGTATTCACCTCAAGGGTGATGTCAACAATAATGACTTATGCTATCTATATTCAACTGGACATATGTGCCTAGATCTCTCCTCACCACATGATGCTTGCCAAAGTAGAAAAATAAAAAGGAATAGAAGGAAAACTTTGACTCTTTGCAGAAAAGTAAATACATAAAAGTAAAAGATAGGCCCTTCGTAGAGGGAAGCAGAGGTTACCATGCGCTTATTTCTTTGTATACTCAACCCCTTAATGCAAAAGAACGTCATGTTGCATTGCCCCTTGTGATAGCGACCTTTATTATGCACTATGTCGCTTTTATTCTTCACCATCACAAGTTCATGCAACGCCCAATTTTCTCTTACACTAAATGATGTGGAGCATCCCAAGGTCATCCCCATGGACCTACCATTGCCTCACCAAGTGCCTAGCGGACCCATAACACAAGCACCTGCAAGAGCTCTCGAAACCGAGCTGACATCACTCCTCTCACATTTCCACTTCGATGCACATGAGACATGGCTACTACCTCATATGGACACTTTGTGCATACTCAGATATCATGGAGAAGCTAAGGAGCAAGGAGAAGAAGAAGTGATGAAGAAGAAGCTACAGGCTCCGGACGACCGGCCAGGACCGGACGTCCGACGATCTCTAGGCTCCGGACGACCGACGCCACCGCACCCGAGCCGAATCTACGGATTTCCGGAGCCCTACGGATGACCGATGCTCGGACTTCTGACCCCGACCGGATGTCCGACCGAAGCACACCTGAGCCGAAACTACGGACGCTCGGACCCTCGCGAGCCTCCGGACGACCGGTGACTCCCGGACGTCCGGCGCCTGTGCGCTGCCATGTGTTGGGCCGCGGCCCATGTACTCCCATTTCGCCCCCTTTTACACTAAGACTACAAATAGACATCTCCCTCCTCCTTTCTACGGTTAGCAAAGGATTAGCTCATATTTTGTGCGAGAGCTTTTCTCATCCACTTGGTTACCTTCTCCTTAGAGATTCGAGCCTCCACCAGAGAAGACCCCCCAAGCGGATTCAAGACCCCCTTTAGGGAAGAACATCAAGACCTCTTTTGGAGAAGAACCGGCTACCGTGTACCGTCCGTTGTTGACTTTGGATCTTGTATCTCCTATCGTGTTTTGAGGATCTAGCACTTGTGTGATCATTCTTGTTGGTTTGAGTGTTCTCTTGTGTTTTCCACGTGTTTTCCCTCATTTACCTCCTTGCGTTCTTCGTGTTCATCACGGGATCCGCTCCTTTCGTGAAAGATCGGCCATCTAGGGTTCCATCCTACATCATCCTGGTATCAAGAGCCTCGTTGATCACGATTTCGGAGCCTCCCTGTTGTGTTGCTAGCCTAGTTCTTGTTGTTTTTGTCCCTAATTCGAAAATTCCCCACAAAAATTGCCCAATTTTTTTGTGTGATTTGTTGGTGTGTTGAAATGTTGTTGGATTTGATCCGTGGATTTGCTTTGTTTTGAGTGGATCTGGCTTTTCCCCCTTTCCCCACCTTTTCCATCCACAAATCCGCCCGGATTCGACGAATTTCGATCTCTCCATCATGAACCCTAGCAGTTCTTCCCGTGCCCGAAGTTCGCCCAGGCACCGGACGTCCGACCCCTACCAGACGTCCGACGATCGGACGACTGGCCCAGCCCGGACATCCGACGACCCACTGACGAAACTGAATTTTTTTTCAGTTTTGCACCACCACCTCCCCACATTTCCGCATACGCACTCCTACCACCCATATACCATCACCACTTCCGCATACCACCACCATTGCTTACCCTTTTCGCACTCCGACACGTGTTGCCATTTTGAGCTTTGAGAATTTGAGTTGTAGTTCCGTATCCTTTTGTGTTTTGGCTATCTAGGTACGGTTCGACATCAACATCATCGCCGCTCATCTTCGCCATGGACGCGTCATCAACAACGACCACCTCGACTACATCTTGGTATTCATGCCACCCATTTTATCACCGTCATCCATTCTTGCTTACGGACGAGGAACCAAAGAACAGTAACCTCGTCTTGGTATCGTGATACATCATTCTTGCCATTACATTGATAGCCATCATAGCATTACTCCTTTGCATTGCTTACCCATCGAGACTAGCCATTGAGTATTGTCGGCAACGAGACTGGTGCACATTAGTGATCATACTTCCCATAGCATACTGATAACCCGCAAGTATAGGGGATCGCAACAGTTTTCGAGGGTAAAGTATTCAACCCAAATTTATTGATTCGACACAAGGGGAGCCAAAGAATACTCTCAAGTATTAGCAGCTGAGTTGTCAATTCAACCACACCTGGAAACTTAATATCTGCAGCAAAGTATTTAGTAGCAAAGTAATATGATAGTAGTGGTAACGGTAGCAAAAGGTAACAGTAGTAAAAGTAATGTTTTTGGTATTTTGTAGTGATGATAGCAATAGCAACGGGAAAGTAAATAAGCGAAGAACAATATATGGAAAGCTCGTAGGCAATGGATTGGTGATGGAGAATTATGCCGAATGCGGTTCATCATGTAACAATCATAACCTAGGGTGACACAGAACTAGCTCCAGTTCATTGATATAATGTAGGCATGTATTCCGAACATAGTCATACATGCTTATGGAAAAGAACTTGCATGACATCTTTTGTCCTACCCTCCCATGACAGCGGGGTCCATACGGACACTAAGGGATATTAAGGCCTCCTTTTAATAGAGAACTGGAACAAAGCATTAACACATAGTGAATACATGAACTCCTCAAACTACGGTCATCACCGGTAAGTATCCCGATTATTGTCACTTCGGGGTTAACGGATCATAACACATAATAGGTGACTATAGACTTGCAAGATAGGATCAAGAACACTCATATATTGATGAAAACATAATAGGTTCAGATCTGAAATCATGGCACTTGGGCCCTAGTGACAAGCATTAAGCATAGCAAATTCATAGCAACATCAATCTCAGAACATAGTGGACACTAAGGATCAAACCCTAACAAAACTAACTCGATTACATGATAGATCCCATCCAACCCACCACCGTCCAGCAAGCCTACGATGGAATTACTCACACACGACGGTGAGCATCATGAAATTGGTGATGGAGGATGGTTGATGATGACGATGGCGACGGATTCCCCTCTCCGAAGCCCCGAACGAACTTCATATCAGCCCTCCCGAGAGGTTTTAGGGCTTGGCGGCGGCTCCGTATCGTAAAACGCGATGATTTCTCCTCCTTGATTTTTTTCTCCCCGGAACTCAATTTATGGAGTTGGAGTTTGAGTCGGAGAGGCAACAGGGGGCCCACGAGGTAGGGGGCACGCCCCCCACCCTCGTGGAGAGGTGGTGGGCCCCCTGGCCTTCAACTTTTGCAGGTATTTTTCTTATTTTCTGAAAAGTGGCCCCATGAAGTTTCAGGTCATTCCGAGAATGTTTGCTCCTGCACATAAATAACACCATGGTAATTCTGCAGAAAACAACGTCAGTCCGGGTTAGTTCCATTCAAATCATGCAAGTTAGAGTCCAAAACAAGGGCAAAAGTGTTTGGAAAAGTAGATACGTTGGATACATATCACATACATACATCATTGTTACATATCTTGGTATCATCTCTTGTGTCACAAGGTTGTCATCGCATACACAATTGCTATCTTGGTTCATGAAGCATTGCATGAGAAAAGAGCTCAAACATCAAAGAGCCAAACAAGCTTTTAAGAAAAAGGGAAAGATAAGCAAAGAGCTTTTAAGCAAGAATCATAGCATCATACAACATTTAGATTGTCACATTAGATCATCTTGGATCATATCATCGAAACACCTTGCATAGAACAAACTTGGGATAGAAGTCGTTGCATTTTTGCTTAGTAGGTTGTGCACAAGTCTTTGTATCCGCCTATTGTGCAATCGTGCTAGTGTCACTCTCGTGTTGTGCAACAAGAGCATTTTTGTGAATTCCACATTTTGGCTCATCCTTGGTTGCCCAACCCCATTTATCTCTTTGCGTGTTTGTTTTCGTGTACATTACATTGCTTGGTCTACTTGTTACATTGCAATCTTGCGAATGTTTTCCAACATTATTGAAGCTCACTTACAATTGCATCAAATTTTGTGCCACCATCCTAACCAAGCTCCAATATAAGATTTTACTTGTGTAGGTGTGAGAAACCGACAAGAATTGGTACCAATTGTGCTATTTCCTTGTCCACATTGGAGTGATCATTCATCCACTTTCAACTTCGGTCAAGGTACATTTGATATTCGTTCTTCACTTTCTACCACTCACATTTTGTATCTTGGAATGATGGATAGGCCAAGTACTTCTACCAACCCACTCTTCATTGAGCACGAAGACGACATGAACTCCTACGTCACCAAGAGCCACCTCTTTGATGCACAACGTGCTTTGCATCAAGAGCAACAAGCAATGAGTGAACGCATCGACAATCTCACCGCTGACTTGCGACTCTCGGAGCAACGTACAAGGGACTACTTCGACCACAAGCTCGACGATCACAAGCAAGAGAATGAAGCAAGGATGGACAAGATTCGCGCTTTGTTGCTCAACCGCTCTTCTTCCACTTCGTCCTCTTCAAGAAGGAGCCGTTCAAGTCGACACTCTGACTTCACCCTCTCCGGCTCATGTACACCGACATCGAACACTCTACGCCATGCCGCGTGCAACGATCATCAAGCAAGCCTCAATCCTCTATGCGACACCAACTCGCAAGAACTCCGACAACGTCAAACCCAAGAGGCTTTTGCGCTAGCACGAGAATGGCAACGACAACGCCAACATGAAGAGGAAGAGCGCGCGCGTCTACACTAAGATGCACAAGATGCCGAGGCAATACACCAAGAACAACAACTCCATGAAGCTCAAGCACTTGAGGCGCAACAATCCCTCCAAGATTCAAGTCGAGCCGTAGCCAACCGAGGCCGACAAGCTCGTGAACATGAAGAAGCACTTCGCGAAGAAGTTCAAGAATGAAGATTTCAAGCTCGCGTGCATCGTCAAGTTGCTCAAGTTCCTCCTCGAGCTCGACAAGCTCCTCCACAAGCTCGCCAAGAACATCAAGTTCATTAAGAGCATGATGACAATGTAAATCCCCCACGACAAGAGCAACATGAGGTTAACAACCTTCCTCACCAAGAGCGACACGAGCTTGACAAACATCAACAACATGGGCGTCATCATCCTCGACCCCAACATAATGAAGAGCAACGCTACGACAAGCTAAAGTTCACAATGCCCAAGTTCAATGAAAGCAACGATCCCGAAGAATACCTTTCATGGGCATTGAAGGTCGAAAAAATCTTCCGTTTGCACAACTTTGAAGAAGAGAAGAAGATCGCAATGCCATCCCTTGAGTTCCAAGACTATGTCCTCATTTGGTGGGAACAAGTTATCGAGCGCCGAGAGGCAAGAGGTGAACAACCCATCACTACTTGGGCACAAATGAAGGATGTCATGAGAGCACGCTTTGTGCCTACCTACTACAACCGCGACCTCTTCAAGAAACTTGAACTACTCAAGCAAGGAACCAAGAGCGTTGAAGAGTACTACAAGGAGATGAAGATTGCCATGATAAGAGCCAACGTCATGGAAGATGATGAGCAAACAATGGCACGTTTCTTGAATGGACTCAACCATCCTATCAAGAAGATCGCTAACTTCCAACCATACTCGAACCTCATCGAGCTAGTGCATCAAGCTACCAAAGCGGAACGTCAAGTGCAAGACGATTACAAGTATGCCAAGTTCTCATCCAAGTCATACGGCTTCTCCAACACCCAAGCTTCAACGACTCCAACACCATCTACCAAGCCTTCTACAAGCCACGTCGACAAGTCAAGTTCCAAGCAAGCTTCGTCAACTCCAAGTCATCCTCCTACTACAAGCAACTTCAAGCCGGGAGCTTCATCATCATCAAGCCCCACCGATGAGACCGTCAAGATGAGTTCCTTCAAATGCTTCACATGCGGAGGCCGAGGCCACAAGTCCTACAAGTGCACCAACCAGCGGACCATGATCCTCAACGATGACGGAACCTACGACTCGTTGAGTGAAGGAGAAATGGATGCTCTTGAGCAAGTCGCCATGCATCGGCAAGTGAACGATGAAGAGGAACAAGTCTTTTACGATGAATATTTAAGTCCCGCTCTTGTTGTCTCCAAGGTCTTGACTCTCCAACATCACCAAGAAGAAGACCAAAGATGCCATATCTTTCATACCAAGGCCGGCATCAATGGACGATCCGTCAAGGTCATCATCGATGGAGGGAGTTGTCATAATCTCGCAAGTGAAGAACTTTGCTCCAAGCTCCAATTGACCAAGATGAAGCACCCACATCCATACGAAGTGCAATGGCTTAACGACTCCGGCACTATCCAAGTCGAGCATCGAGTACAAGTCTCCTTAAAAATTGGCGCCTACGAAGACACCTTAGAGTGCGACGCCGTTCCAATGACCGTTTGCCACCTTCTCCTTGGACGCCCATGGCAATTTGATGGAGGAGTCATCCACAACAGCCGAACGAACCACTACATCTTCAAGATGAAGGGAAAGGAGTACGTACTTCGTCCCATGTCTCCAAGCCAAGTTGTCGCCGACAAGCAAGCCACCCATCATGGAGATAATAGTGAGAGAGCGAGCCACCAAAAAGAGAGTGAGCGCCACAAGCCCAAATCGAGCACCTCCACGATGAGTGAAAAGAATAACTTAGTCCTATTTTCCACCAAAAGTGGGATAAGAGGAGTGTGTGAGAACCCATCTAGTGTCCTACACTACGTCCTTTTGCGCAAGGACAATGAACCACAAACTAACACCTCTCACACTCTTCCTCTAGTGTTGTCTTCTCTTTTGCGGGAATTTCACGATGTTTCCCCCGACGAGCTACCTCCGGGACTACCTCCACTACGAGGCATTGAGCACCGCATCGACCTCATCCCCGGAGCACCGCTTCCGAACAAAGCTCCCTACCGTGTCAACCCCGAAGAAACCAAAGAAATACAAAGGCAAGTAAAGCATCTCATAGACCATGGACATGTGCGTGAAAGTTTGGCCCTTGTGCCGTATCGGTCATTCTTGTGCCAAAACGAGATGGTAGCTTTCGCATGTGCTCCGATTGTAGACCTATCAATGCTATCACCATTCGTTATAGGTATCCCTTTCAACACCTTGATGATATGCTTGATGAAATTAGTGGTGCCACTATCTTTTCAAAAATTGATCTTAAGAGTGGTTACTATCAAATCGCATACAAGAGGGTGATGAATGGAAAACCGCTTTCAAAACCAAGTTTGGCTTGTATGAGTGGTTAGTCATGCCTATGGGTCTATCGGAAGCACCGGGTACTTTTATGCGTCTTATGAATCATGTCTTTCACCCTTACATTGGTGTGTTTGTTGTGGTCTACTTTGATGATATCCTTGTTTTTAGCAAGTTTCTCAAAGAGCATGCCACCCATGTCCGAACCATTTTACAAACTCTTCGAAAAGAGCGTCTCTATGCTAATATGGAGAAATGCCTTTTTGGCGTTGACAAGCTCGTTTTCTTGGGTTTTATTGTATCTTCTAAGGGTGTTCATGTTGATGAGTCCAAGATCAATGCTATTAAGACTTGGCCACAACCAACCAATTTGCAACAAGTGCATAGCTTTCTTGGCCTTGCGGGTTTCTATTGTCGCTTTGTGAATGATTTTAGCACCATTGCTTCGCCTTTGCATGCTTTGAGCAAGAAGAATGCCCCTTTTGTTTGGGGGCCATCCCAAGATACTGCTTTCAATGAGCTTAAGAATGTGCTTACTCATGCTCCCATGCTTGCTTTACCCAACTTTGACAAACCCTTTGAGATTCATTGCGATGCTAGTGGTAATGGCATAGGCGGTGTGTTAACGCAAGAGAAGCGCCCCATAGCTTACTTTAGTGAGAAACTTTCTGGAGCGCAACTCAATAACCCCATCTATGACAAAGAGCTCTATGATTTAGTGCGCGTTTTGCATGAATGGGAACACTATCTTCGCCCTCATGAATTTATCATTCATACGGACCATGAAATGCTCAAGTATCTTAAGGGCCAAATCAAGTTGAACAAGCGTCATGCTAGATGAAGTGAATTTATTGAATCTTTTCCTTATGTCATCAAGTACATCAAAGGTAAGGAAAACATTGTGGCGGATGCCATTTCCCGCATATGCATGCTTGTTACTCAACTTGAATTGGATGTCATTGGCTTTGAGCATATAAAAGACTTGTATGAGCATGATCCTACTTTTGCTACTCCTTATGCCAAGTGTTTGACGCACACCTCTTGGGAACGCTATTACATCAAAGATGGATATCTTATGAGAGCTAACAAACTTTGCATCCCCGAGTCTTCTCTTCGTTTGTTGCTTTTGCAGGAATCTCATGGAGGAGGCCTAATGGGACATTTTGGACGCGACAAGACTTTTGCCATGCTCTCCAAGAACTATTTTTGGCCCAAGATGTTTCGCGATGTCAACTGCTTCACCAACCGGTGCTCTACATGTCGCAAAGCTAAGTCTAAATATCAATCCCATGGCCTTTACATGCAATTCCATATCAACCATGGGAAGACATTAGCATGGATTTCATACTTGGATTGCCTAGGACTAGAAATGGAAAGGATTCGGTATTTGTCATTGTGGACCGTTTCTCCAAGATGGCACATTTAATTCCTTGGAACAAGATAGACGATGCTTCACATGTTGCTAATCTCTTTTGTAGGGAAATATTGCGTCTACATGGAGTGCCAAAGATGATCGTCTCGGACCGCGACATCAAGTTCCTTAGCTACTTTTGAAAGACCCTATGTGCCAAGCTCGGAATCAAGCTACTCTTCTCCACGGCTTACCATCCTCAAACCGACGGCCAAACGGAGGTGACCAACCGCACACTCTCCGCTCTACTTCGAGTACTCATGAAGAAGAACATCAAGGAGTGGGAAGAGTGCCTACCTATCACCGAGTTCGCCTACAACCGAGCAAAACACTCAACAACCGGCAAGTCCCCCTTCGAGGTCGTCTACAGATTCAACCCATTGTCACCATTGGACATTCTTCCTCTACCACTCCAAGAGCGCATCAATTTGGACTCAAGTGCACGGGTGACACATCTCAAGAAGGTGCATGAAGATACAAGAAACACCTTCGAGCGACAAGTTCAATGCCTTGCGACCAAGCTCAACTTCAACAAGCAACCTATGACATTGAACACCGGAGATCTCGTGTGGCTACACCTTCGCAAGGAACTCTTTCCCCAAGAACGCAAGTCCAAACTTCAACCACGAGCGGATGGACCCTTCAAGGTGCTTGCACGCTACAACAACAACGCATACAAGTTCGACATTCCACGTGACAAGTACTCCGTGAGCAACATCTTCAACATCAAAGATCTCTCTCCCTACCATGGTGATGAAGAATTTGATCCGAGGACGGATCTTCCCCAAGGGAGGGGAGATGAGCATCCCAAGGTCATCCCCATGGACCTACCATCACCTCACCAAGTGCCTAGCGGACCCATAACACGAGCACGTGCAAGAGCTCTCGAAACCGAGGTGACATCACTCCTCTCACATTTCCACTTCGATGCACATGAGACATGGCTACTACCTCATATGGACACTTTGTGCATACTCAGATATCATGGAGAAGCTAAGGAGCAAGCAGAAGAAGAAGTGATGAAGAAGAAGCTACAGGCTCCAGACGATCGGCCAGGACCGGAGGTCCGACGATCTCCAGGCTCCGGACGTCCGTCCCCCCTCAAGACGACTGATGCCACCGCACCCGAGCCGAATATACAGATTTCTGGATCCCCACGGACGGCCGACGCCCGGATGTTCGACCCCGACCGGACGTTTGACCGAAGCACACCCAAGCTGAAATTACGGACGTCCGACAGGCACCGGAAGTCCGGATCCTCGTGAGTCTCCGGACGACCGGTGACTCCCGAACGTCCGGCACCTGTGCGCTGCCATGTGTTGGGTCGCGGCCCATGTACCCCCATTTCACCCCCTTTTACACTAAGACTATAAATAGACCTCTCCCTCCTCCTTTCTAGGGTTAGCAAAGGATTAGCTCATATTTCGTGTGAGAGCTTTGCTCATCCACTTGGTTACCTTCTCCTCGGAGATTCGAGCCTCCACCGGAGAGGATCCCCCAAGCAGATTCAAGACCCCTTTTAGGGAAGAACATCAAGACCTATTTTGGAGAAGAACCGGCTACCGTGTGCCGTCCGTTGTTAACTTTGGATCTTGTATCTCCTATCATGTTTCGAGGATCTAGCACTTGTGTGATCATTCTTGTTGGTTTGAGTGTTCTCTTGTGTTTTCCACGTGTTTTCCCTCGTTTCCCTCCTCGTGTTCTTCGTGTTCATCGCGGGATCTGCTCCTTTAGTGAAAGATCGGCCATCCATGGTTCCACCCTACATCACTAAATGATCTCACACTTTTAGAAGCAATTTTTATTGCCTTTTTGCACTGATGACAACTTACTTGAGGGATCTTGCTCAATCCCTAGGTAGGTATGGTGGACACTTGAACATAAGGTTTGGGTTTAAGGGTTTTTGGATGCACAAGTAGTATCTCTACTTAGTGCGGAATTTTTGGCTAGCAAAGATAGGGCAAGCACCACATGTTGAAGGATCTATGACTATATGACTTCTATGTGAATATAAACAAACATAAACCATTAAATTGCCTTCCTTGTCCAACGTCAACAATTTTGGTATATAATATTTTTAGGAGGGCTCACAATCACAAAAGATTTCTAGGATAGTATATTTATACATGAATCTTATCTTCCCTTATTAATTCTTTCATGAGTTGCATCATTGACTAATGCTATGTTTGTAATCGCTAATAAAATTTTCTACTTATACCTTTACTTATGTGGTGTCATCGCCTACCATAGGGTTAGTATATGATCTTTTTCATTATTTATTTCCTTTATTTTATTTATTTCCTTTATCTATTTATTTCTTATTTCCTTTCTTTTATTTGCAACATGAAAGTAAAGAAAGCAAAAACTCAAACTAAACTTTATTATATAACTTGCACACGATTACAGGGATAGATCACTAAGCAAACTCTCAAGGAAGAAAGGATCGAACTAACTTTTGTTCATATAAAGCAAAAGATCAACTAAAATAAGTAAATGCAAAAGGGTAGTGGGATGATACGATACCGGGGCACCTCCCCCAAGCTTGGCGGAAGCAAAGGGGAGTGCCCATACCCGATACTCAATTCTCCTTTGGTGGTGACGAAGATGATGGTTATGAAGCGATTCTATCCTTAAGGTTCAAGAGATTCTCCAGTCGATGGATGACGCTCCGGAGATGGATGATATGCTCTTGATGCAGAATATTTTTGCGAGTAAGATATTTATTCTGTATGTGAACTATTTCAATGACGCGAAAAGCTTCAATCTTTGCAGGAGTAAGGTGAGTAAGATAGGGCTTAAGGATATCCTCTTCCTCCTCCTCCGCTAGCAGTGCTTGTGCTGCCACCAGGGATGGATCTAAGGTAGCGTTCTTGCCCTTGTCTCCTTTGATGGCGTCCGTAGGCTCCTCCCGCTTCATCTTGATCTTCATCAACCAAGCATCTTCTTCCACGTTGTTGGAGGAGCGGGAAGACATGATGCATGGCTTGATAAATCTGACCGGAAACAGCAAGAAAAGAGAACAGAGGATTTTCTCCGCGATACGGTGATCAACAGGTTCGGAAAGTATATATAGATTTTTTTATCTTGGAGGACAAGCATGCGGAAGAAAAATGGAGTCCGGAAGGTGTCCCAGGTGGGCACAACCCACCTGGGCGTGCTAGGCACGCCCTAGTGTCTTGTGCCCACCAGGGGACGCTTCCTGGAAGTTTCTTTATTTCCAAATTTTTTAAATATTCCAAAACTGATAAAAAATATTTTTGCGGATTTTTCGGAGTCTGTTTACTTACCTTATCAGGTACCTCCTTATTTTCATGATTCTGGAGTGTTCCAGAAGGACTGTTTTATGTGTTCTTCCGGTGTCAAAGTTTGGATAACATTACTTTCAACATTAATGGGTGTACCTAAGATATAATGCTTTATTCATTGCCCATTGACAACCTTCGGGTTAGTACCTTCGGAATTATTTATCTTGATGGCTCCAGACCGATAAACCTCCTCGATGACATATGGGCCTTCCCATTTTGAGAGGAGTTTTCCTGCAAAGAATCTGAAACGAGAGTTGTACAAAAGAACATATTCTCCGACTTTAAACTCACACTATTGGATTCTTTTATCATGCCGTCTTTTAACTTTTTCTTTGAATAATTTTGCATTTTCATAAGCTTGGGTTCTCCATTCATCTAATGAGCTAATATTGAGTAACCTCTTTTCACCGGCAAGTTTGAAATCATAATTGAGTTCTTTGATTTCCCAATATGCTTTATGTTCTAACTCAAGAGGAAAATGACAAGCTTTTCCATAAACCATTTTATAAGGAGACATACCCATAGGAATTTTATATGCTGTTCTATAAGCCCAAAGTGCATCATCTAATTTCTTAGACCAATTCTTCCTGGACCTATTAACAGTATTTTGCAAAATTAATTTGATTTCTCTATTGCTAAGTTCAACTTGACCACTAGACTGAGGATGATAGGGTGATGCAATTCTACGGTTAACATCATACTTGGCAAGCATTTTACGAAAGGACCACGAATAAAGTGTGAACCACCATCAGTAATTAAATATCTAGGGACTCCAAGCATTGGGAAAATAACTTCCTTAAGCATTTTAATAGAGGTATTGTGATCATCACTACTGGTTGGAATAGCTTCTACCCATTTAGTAACATAATCAACAACAATCAAAATATGTGTATACCCATTAGAGGAAGGAAAAGGTCCCATATAATCAAATCCCCAAACATCAAATGGTTCAACAGCAAGTGAGTAATTCATAGGCATTTCTTGGCGCTTACATATATTACCTATTCTTTGACATTCATCACAAGATAACACGAACTTACGGGCATCCTTGAAGAGAGTAGGCCAATAAAATCCAGATTGCAATACCTTGTGAGCAGTTCTATCTCCAGCATGATGTCCTCCATAAGCTTTAGAGTGACATTTCCGTAGGATTTGTCCTTGTTCATGCTCAGGTACACAACGTCTAATAATACCATCTACTCCTTCTTTATAAAGATGTGGGTCATCCAAAAAGTAATGTCTTAAATCATAGAAGAATTTTTTTCTTTTGTTGGTATGTAAAGCTAGGTGGTAAATATTTAGCAACAATGTAATTAGCATAATCAGCATACCAAGGAGTATTATGAGCAACATTTATTGTAGCTAACTGCTCATCGGGAAAACTATCATCAATAGGTAGTGGGTCATCAGGCAAATTTTCAAGCCTAGACAAATTATCAACTACTGGGTTCTCAGCTCCTTTTCTATCAATGATATGTAAATCAAATTCTTATAACAAGAGAACCCATTGAATGAGTCTAGGTTTAGCATCTTTCTTTTCCAAAAGATATTTAATAGCAGCATGGTCTGTGTGAACAGTTACTTTGGAATCAATAATATAAGGTCTAAATTTATCACAAGCAAACACAACAGTAGTAGCATAATTTCTTTGAGCATTGTCTAGAGTTTTACTAGCATAATGAATAACATTCAATTTCTTATCAACTCTTTGTCCTAGAATAGCACCAACAGCATAATCACTAGCATCACACATAATTTCAAAAGGCAAGTTCCAATCAGGTGGTTGAACAATAGGTGTAGAAATTAAGGCTTTCTTGAGTGTTTCAAAGGCTTCTGTACAATCATCATCAAAAACAAAAGGGATATCCTTTTGCAAAAGATTCGTAAGAGGCCTAGAAATTTTAGAGAAGTCTTTAATAAATCTCCTATAGAAACCAACATGACCTAAGAAACTACGAATACCTTTTATATCTTTAGGATATGGCATTTTCTCAATTGCATCAACCTTAGCTTGGTCCACTTCAATACCTCTTTTAGAAATTTTATGACCCAAGACAATGCCTTCATTAACCATAAATTGGCACTTCTCCCAATTCGAGACAAGATTTGTTTGTTCACATCTCTGCAAAACTCGCTCAAGATTGCTTAAACAATCATCAAAAGACTTCCCATAAACAAAAAAGTCATCCATGGAAACCTCAACAATCTTTTCACAAAAGTGAGAAAATATAGCAGTCATACATCTTTGAAATGTAGCAGGTGCATTACATAAACTGAAAGGCATACGTCTATAAGCATAGCTTCCAAAGGGACAAGTAAAAGTGGTCTTTTCTTGATCAGGTTGAGAAACAGGTATTTGTGAAAAAACAGAATATCCACCAAGGAAGCAAAAGTGTGTGTGCTTAGATAATCTTTCAAGCATTTGATCAATAAAAGGCAGAGGGTAATGATCTTTTCTAGTTGCTTTGTTTAATTTTCTAAAAGCAATTACCATTCTATAGCATGTAACTAATATTTGTGGAATAAGTTCATTCTTATCATTAGGAACAACAGTAATACCTCCTTTCTAAGGGACACAATGAACAAGACTTACCCATCTACTATCAGCTATAGGATAGATTATACCTGCTTCCAGAAGCTTTAAGATTTCCGTTCTTACCACATCCTTCATTTTTGGATTTAACCGACGTTGGTGATCAACAATGGGTTTAGCATCAGGTTCCATATTAATTTTGTGCTGACATAGAGTGGGACTAATTCCCTTTAAATCATCAAGAGTATATCCAATAGCAGCGCAGTGCTTCCTTACAACTTTCAATAATGTTTCTTCTTCATGTTTTGAAAGGTTAGCACTGATAATAACATGATATATCTTCTTTTCATCAAGATATGCATATTTCAAAGTGTTTGGCAATTGTTTTAATTCAAACACAGGATCACCCTTAGGTGGAGGAGGACCTCCTAGAGTTTCAATAGGAAAATTGTGTTTAAGTAGAGGACGTTCTTCAAAGAAAATCTTATCTATTTCATTTCTTTCATGCATATGTAAATCATTTTCATGGTCTAGCAAATATTGCTCTAAAGGATCAGTAGGTGGTACAACAATAGAAGCAAGACCAATTAATTCATCCTTACTAGGCAATTCTTTTTCATGAAGCTTTCTACTAAACTTGGAAAAATGAAACTCATGAGACTCATCACCAAAACTAACACTGACAGTTTGTTTCTTGCAATCTATCTTAGCATTAACGGTGTTCAAGAAAGGTCTACTAAAGATAATGGGGCAAAAGTCATCTTGTGGGGAACCAAGAACAAGAAAATCAGTAGGGCATTTTATTTTCCCACACAAGACTTCAACATCTCTAACAATCCCAATTGGTGATATAGTGTCTCTATTAGCAAGTTTAATAGTAACATCTATGTCTTCTATTTCTGCGGGTGCTATGCCTTTCATAATTTCTTGATATAAGGTGTAAGGAATAGAACTCACACTAGCACCTATGTCACATAAACCATGATAACAATGATCTCCTGTTTTAACTGAGATGACGGGCATGCCAACAATAGGTCTATGTTTATCCTTTTTATCAGGTTTGGCAATTCTAGCAGCTTCTTCACAGAAGTAAATAACATGGGCATCCACATCTTCTGCCAAGAGATCTTTAACCATAGCAATAGTAGGTTCAAATTTAATTTGTTCATCAGGTTTAGGTGTTCTAATATAGCTTTTGTTAATCACGGTTGAAACTTTAGCATGTTCCTTTATCCTAACAGGGAAAGGTGGTTTCTCAATATAAGTAGATGAAACAACTGGATCAACATTATAAATTATAATTTCTTCTTTAATTGGTACCGGTTCTTTGATTTATTCTTTAATAGGTGGGTGATATTTAAACCACTTCTCTTTAGGGAGATCAACGTGGGCAGCAAATGATTCACAAAAGGAGGCTACTATCTCAGAGTCAAGTCCATATTTAGTGCTAAACTTTTGAAAAGCATCAGTATCCATAAAAGATTTAACACAATCATATTTAAGTTTAATACATGACTCTTTACCTTCGTCAAGTTCCCACTCTTCAGAGTTGCGTTTAATTCTTTCCAAAAGATCCCACCGGAATTCAATAGTCTTCTTTATAAAAGAACCAACACAAGAAGTATCAAGCATGGTTTGATCATTACGAGAAAGCCGAGCATAAAAGTTCTGGATCATAATTTCTCTTGAGAGCTCATGATTGGGGCATGAATATAACATTGACTGAAGCCTCCCCCAAGCTAGAGCGATACTTTCTCCTTCACGAGGCCAAAAATTATATATATATATAATTCCGATCACGATGAACTAGATGCATAGGATAATTTTTTTGGTGGAACTCCAATTTCAATTGATTCCAGTTCCAAGATCCAATATCATCGCATAGCTTATACCATGCCAATGCTTTTCCCTTCAAATATAAATGGAAAACCTTTTTCATAACTTCATCTCCGGGTAAACCTGCAAGCTTGAACAATCCACAAATTTGTTCTACATATATCAAGTGCATATCAGGATGTTCGGTTCCACTTCCTGCATAAGGATTAGCTAGCAGTTGTTCTATCATACCCGAAGGAATTTAATATTCAATATTTTCAGTAGGTGCAGTAGGTTGAGGGGTAGCTAATTGTGGTTCCGGACAAGGTGAAGATACCCCGAACAAACCCCTCAAAGGATTGTTTTCCATAGTAACAAGTGACAATAAATTTCAGCAAACTATATAAATTTTCCTTACCAAATTCCGCTTACCAAAGGCGCTTCACTCCCCGGCAACGATGCCAAAAAATAGCCTTGATGACCCACAAGTACAGGGTATCAACTGTAGCTCTTTTCGATAAGTAAGAGTGTCGAACCCAACGAGGAGCAGAAGGAAATGGCAAGTGGTTTTCAGCAAGGTGATGTCTGCAAGTGTTGAAATTGTAAGTAGCAGAGTAGTTTGATAGCAAGGTAATTTGTAATGAGCAAGTAACGATAGTAGTAACAAAAGTGCAGAAAGATAGCACAATCCTTTTGAGGCAAAGGATAGGCCAAACGGTCTCTTATGATAAGAAAAGTGTTCTTGAGGGTACACGGGAATTTCATCTAGTCACTTTCATCATGTTGGTTCGATTCGTGTTCGCTACTTTGATAATTTGATATGTGGGTGGACCAGTGCTTAGGTGTTGTTCTTACTTGAACAAACCTCCTACTTATGATTAACCCTCCCGCAAGCATCCGCAACTACGAGAGAAGTATTAAGAATAAATTCTAACCATAGCATTAAGCTTTTGGATCCAATCAGTCCCTTACGGAATAGAGCATAAATTGGGGTTTAAGCTTCTGTCACTCTCGCAACCCATCATCTAATTGCTACTCCATAGTTCATTCCCTTAGGCCCAAATATGGTGAAGTGTCATGTAGTGTTCACATGACACCACTAAGGGAATCACAACATACATACTATCAAAATATCGAACACATATCAAATTCACATGATTACTTGCAACATGATTTCTCCCGTGACCTCAAGAACAAAAGTAACTACTCACAAATGATAAACATGCTCATGATCAGAGGAGTATTAAATAGCATATTGGATCTGAACATTTAATCTTCCACCAAATAAACCATACAGTAATCAACCACAAGATGTAATCAACACTACTAGTCACCCACAAGCACCAATCTATAGTTCCGGTAACAAGATTGAACACAAGAGATAAACTAGGGTTTTAGATGAGATGGTGCTGTTGAAGATGCTGATGGATATTGCCCTCCCCAAGATGGGAGAGTTGTTGGTGATGATGATGACGATGATTTGCCCCTCCGGGAGGGAAGTTCCTCTGGTGGAATCGCTCTGCCGGAGGGCAAAAGTGCTCCTGCCCAAGTTTCGCCTCAAGGCGGCGGCGCTCCATCCCGAAAGTCCTCTCCTTATTTTTTTCTAGGTCAAAATGACTTATATACCAGAAGATGGGCACCGGAGGTGGGCCTGGGTGAGCACAACCCACCAGGGCGCGCTTGGGCTCCCTGGTGCACCCAGGTGGGTTGTGCCCACCTGATGGGCTCCCTCTGGTAGTTATTTGCTCCAAGAATTCTTAAATATTCCATAAAAATCCTCGTGAAGTTTCAGCTCGTTTGGAGTTGTGTAGAATAGATAGCCTGACGTAACTTTTTCATGTACAGATTTCCAGCTGCCAGAATTCTCCCTCTTTGTGTATACCTTGCATATGAGAGAAAAGGCATTAGAATTACTCCAAAAAGCATTATTATGGATAAAAACATTATAAATAACAGTAAGAAAACATGGCGGGCTGCCTCGTTGAGGCGAGCGGTCTCCCTCACACTCTCATACTCGTTTTCCTCCTCCACAAGTATGAAATATCTCTGTCTTTCCTAAAAGTTAAGGAAGGCAGGAGCCGGAAGAGTAATATGGAAAATGCGGCACTTGTTAAAGATTAGACTGTACTAGAATGGCAGATCGCCCCTTTCAAGAAACTGGAAACGTTCCATAGCAACATAATCAAGGAAAGCAGGCGGCAACTAAGTTTCATTTCCTTTTATTGCCACCCCAAGATAATTAGCTGAATGAGTGGCATAAATTCCACCATAAAAATCTCCATCTAAGGCATTATTATGTAACCAAGGTGCAACAGTAGCCCCCATCTTGAATTGTTTATCATTCGTTACCGCACTCTTAAGAATGCTCAAATCAGAAGCGCAAAGGTGGCTATGGTCAGGTTAACCGTTCATGCATCTTCCTATGAAGAGAGCAAAATACTGTAGAGCAGGAAAGTGAATGCTCCCTATAGTAGCGTGTGTTATGCCTCTAGTTTCACCCCTAGTGATGCTAGCAAGGAACTCAATGCAATCAAATTTATGGGGTTCAGTGTAAGTGCCCCATTGCGGAATTTTGCATACTTCATTAAATTCTTCAAGGTCCATGTGAAATGAATTTTCATAAAGATTGAATATAATAGCATGTGTATTGGATGGAGTGAATACTTAAATTTCCACACAAAAGAATCAGTGAGATTGTAATATTGTAAGCCCTTATCTGACATGACGTCTGTCAAGCCAGCATTGTGCACGTACATATCAAATTCTTCCTTGAAACCACCTTGAGTCATGAAGTAATCTGACGGCCATTCGAGAGGTTGCACAAGAGCTTCCCACGGTGGTTCAAGGTATGGCTCACATAGAGCGATCTTTGGGGATTTCTTGCTCGAGGAACCACCTTGGAACATCTTCCTAAACATTTTCTCCCTCTGAAAATTTCTGAAATTTTATTAACTCAAAAATAAAAGTGAACCAAACTCAAAAAATTGATAACAACTACTCCCACAAGTGTCTATAGGCCATATCATGCACCAAAACTAGTTTGGACCATATAAATTTGACATGCAAGCTCAAGAACATGGTCACCAACAATAGCTAAATGTGAAAATAACAAACAACTAGAACAAAAACTAATTGGACCAATGGAGGAGTCACATACTAATGAGCAATCCACCAAAACAGTTTTGCAATCCGAGCTACAAGCAAGGAGATCGAAATTGGAAGCAAGGTGAGCAAGAACACGAGTTTGAGCAAGCAAGTGACTTTTTCTGGAGGAAGAAGTAGAGCATGGGTGTCAGCAATAAGTGAGGGGGGCTACATGGGCCCACAAGCTTGTTGGGCGCACCTAGGGGGTGGGTGTGCCTTGTGAGCTTGTGACTCATAGGTGAACCCCCTGGGGTGTGTTCAGTGCCACTATTTTTTACATTTTGCAGAAAAAAACATATTAAATTCTCAGGGCATTTGTAGAACTTTCATTTTCTGCTCATTTTTATCACACGTATAATTCAGAAAACAATATATTCGTGGCATTTCGGCTTTATTAATTCTAAATAACAGAAAGTAAAAAGTGGGTACAGAGAGTTGTGTTTACTAATTTCATCAACCACATGCCAGTCAAAAGGAATCCGTTAATAAGGTTGATCAAGTCTTATTAACAAACTTCTTCGGAATGACATGAAACCGGAGAATCTTTGTATAACACAAAGTTACCTCAACGGGGATATGCATGTCCCCAACAATAAGAATTTCATATTTCTTTTTGACGGTAGGGATAGGGAATTCAAAACCTCCAATAATAATGGTTTAATTTTTTCCAATAGAATTGATACTATTCACTTGAGATTGTTTCTTTGGAAAGTGTACCGTATGCTCATTACCATTGACATGAAAAGTGGCATTGCCTTTGTTGCAATCAATAACAGCCCATGCAGTATTAAAAAAAAGGTCTACCAAGGATGATCGACATACTGTCATCCTCGGGTATATCAAGATGACAAAGTCTGTTAAGATAGTAACATTTGCTACTATGATAGGCACACCCTCACAAATACCGATGGGTATAGCAGTTGATTTATCAGCCATTTGCAAAGAAATTTTAGTGGGTGTCAACTTATTCAAATCAAGTCTTCGTTACAAAGAGAAAGCCATAACACTAACACCGGCTCCTAGGTCACATAAAGCAGTTTTAACATAGTTTCTTAAATGAATAATTTGCAAGCATGGCGGAAATTTTAGCTTCCGGGATCTTTATTTTGTTTTTAACAATATCTTTCATGTACTTAGCATAAGGAGACATTTTCAGAATATCAATCAAATGCAAGCGCAAAAAGACATGTCTAAGCATTTCAACAAAGCTTTAATACTTTTTCTTTCATAGATTTCTTTGCCTCTTGCATATATTCAGGACTAAGAAATAGAATACCTCTCTTATTTGGAGTTGGCTTCAGTGGTGGTTCAGGAAGAGTCCAATCATTATAATTCCTCAATATATTATTCAATAGTTCTTCAGGTTGTTCAACAGTTCGTTCCTTGAAAACACAACTAGCACAATTATCTAGGTGGTCCCTAGAAGCATCGGTTAGTCCATTATAAAAGATATCAAGTATTTCATTTTTCTTGAGAGGATGATCAGGCAAAGCATTAAGTAATTGGAGAATCCTCACCCAAGCTTGAGGGAGATTCTCTTCTTTAGATTGCACAAAGTTAATTTCATGTAAAGCAGCTTGTTTCTTATGAGCAGGAAAATATTTTTCAGAGAAGTAATATATCATATCCTAGGGACTATGCACACAACCAGGAGAAAGAGAATTAAACCATATCTTAGCATCACCCTTTAATGAGAAAGGAAACAACTTAAGAATATAGTAGTAGCGAATTTTTTCCCCATGAGCAAATAGGGTGGCTATATCATTCAGTTTAGTAAGATGTGCCACAACAGTTTCAGATTCATAACCATGGAAAGGATCAAATTCAATAAAAGTAATTAACTCAGGATCAACAGAGAATTCATAATCCTTATCAGTAACAAAGATAAGTGAAGTAGCAAACTCATGATCATATTTCATTCTAGCATTCAAAGACTTTTCTTTCAACTTGCATAATAATTTCTTAAGATCATCTCTATCATTGCAAGCAAGGAACTCCCTAGCTATCTCCCCGTCCATAACATAACCCTCGGGTATCTTAGGCAATTCATATATAAGAGAGCTAGGTCTAATAGGTGTTCCATAATTTTTAGTTTCAATGATCTCATCAGTTTCAGCACTCTCAAATTCTTTAGCTTTAGCAAGTTGTTCATCAAGAAATCCACCTAGTGGCACATTATCATCAAGCAAAGTACTAGAATCATTCATAGCAAAAGTAGCATCATCAATTACTTGCGACATATTAGGATTAACAGCAGGTGGGGTGTTGCTAGTTTACTCAAAACAGAAGGTGAATCAAGTGCAGAGCTAGATAATAGTTCCTTACCTCCCCTCGTCTTAGAGAGAACGATCTTGGTTCTTTCGTCCTTAAGATTCCTCATAGTGATCAATAGATATAAATACCAAGTGACTCAGCAAATAGAGCTATGCTCCTCGGCAACGGCGCCAGAAAAAGGTCTTGACAACCCACAAGTATAGGGGATCGCAAAAATTTACGAGGGTAGAGTATTCAACCCAGATTTATTGATTCGACGCAAGGGGAGCCAAAGAATATTCACGAGTATTAGCAGTTGAGATATCAATTCAACCACACCCAAAAGACTTAATATCTACAACAAGGTGATCAGTAGCAAAGTACTATGGTAGTTTGATAGTAACGGTAACGGTAGCAATAGTAACAGTAGCAGAAAGACTAGCTTTTGTAGTGATTGTAACAACAGCAACATCGAAAGTAACTTAGCAAAGATCAATATATGAAAATCTCATAGGCATTGGATCAGTGATGTATAATTGTGTTGGATGGCATTCATCATGTAACAGTTATAACCTAGAGTGACACAGGACTAGCTCTAATTCATCAATGTAATGTAGACATGTATTCCATTTAAAGTCATACGTGCTTATGGAAAAGATCTTGCATGACATCTTTTGTCCTACCCTCCTGTGGTAGCAGGGTCCATAAGGAAACTAGGGGATATTAAGGCCTCCTTTTAATAAAGTACTAGAACAAAACATTATCACTCAGTGAATACATGAACTCCTCAAACTATGGTAATCACCGGAAAGAATCCCAATTATTGTCACCTTGGGGTATGTGGATCATAACTCGTAATAGGTGCATATAACTTGCAAGATAGGATCACGAACACACATATATTCATGAAAACATAATTGGTTCAAATCTGAAATCATGGCACTCGGGCCCTAGTGACAAGCATTAAGCATAGCAAAGTCATAGCAACATCAATCTTAGAACATAGTGGATACTATGCATCAAGTCCTAACAAAACTAACTCGATTACATGATAGATCTCATGTAAACCATCACTATCAAGCAAGCCTGCGAAGGAACTACTCACTCCCGGCGGTGAGCATCATGAAATTTGTGATGGAAGTGGTGGCAGCTCCATATCATAAAACACGACGAATCCTTCTCTCTGATTTTTTTCTTGGCGAATAGGTATGCATGTAGTTGGAATTAGGGTTGCCAGAGCTCCAAGGGGCCCACAAGCTCATAGGACGCGCCATGGGGGGTGGGCGTGCCCCTTGAGCTTGTGGCTCCTGGGTGGCCCCCTCTGGTATATTTTTCCGCTAGTTTTTTCATATATTCCACAAAAATTCTCCATAAATTTTCAGGTCAATCGGAGAACTTTGATTTTTGCACAAAAACGACACCATGGCAATTTTGCTAAAAACAACGTCAGTCCGGGATAGTTTCATTCAAAACATGCAAATTAGAGTCCAAAACAAGAGCATAAGTGTTTGGAAAAGTAGATACAACGGAGACGTATCAATAAGCAGGAAATAGATTAGGACACGGGTCATAGTACACTCGAAGTTCTTTTGTAACCTCAGGGCCTCAACGTATATATAAAGGGGAGCCCCTGAGGCAGAGAGGACTAAGTTACAAGCTCCCGGGTACTAGGTTTGCCAAGTCGCACCCTTGTAATCGAGATCTAAAGCAATAATCGATCAAGCTAGAAGTAGGCTATTATCTTAGCCGTGAGGGGCCGAACCTGGGTAAACCCGTGTCTCTCGATTCCGATCAACCCCGTTCAAGCTACTACCTAGCTGTAATGGCCTCATGACTAAGTCCTTTTTGAGGACATCTGCCGTGACAAAACCACGACACAAGGGTAAATGTGATTTGCTCATCATTGACCGTACCATGTCCACAATGGTACAACGAGGTGCTATACAAACGGTTTTTAACCCCTTTCCGCGACGGCATTCTGAACCGTCGCCAAGTGAGTGTGTGCGATAGGGGGGTCCTTCCCACACGACCTAGTAACCATCGGGGATAGGCCCTCCTAGCACACACGCTCGGCAAAATGAGGTCGTGTGCGGCGAGCGAGCAATCAAATACAGTTATACGTATAGTTGTGCTAAAAATACAATTATACATGCCAAATCATTTCCGGTCGTAAGTACATGCCACATAGTTAGTCCCAACTAAACGTTTCCGTTCATATGTACATTCCACATAGTCAATCCAAGAAATACATTTCCGTTAGTATGTACATCACACACAATCAATCCAAGAAGTGCATTTCTGTTCATATATACATCCCACACAGTCACTCCAAGGAAAACGCTTCCGCTCGCATGTGCATCACACACAATTTTCCCCATTAAATTGTTTGTGATAAGATTGCCATTGCAGACAATATTAACAATTTTACTATTTGCGTTATTGAATGCATCACACACGGTGCGTAGAAGAAACTGTGTGCCATAGCCTGTCCATCGCACACACTTTTTATATGGTAAATGTTTGCGCAAGGTGGCCTAATGCAAACAGTTTTCAAGAGGAAGTCGTGTGTGATTGTTCATTGGTCCAACACGATTTATTCCTAGAAACTGTGTGTGTTCCCTGAGGTCATCGCCCACGGTGTTTTCTCAATAACTGTTTGCAATAAAAAAATCAATTAGCAGTCTAATCGGCCATTAGCATGCTAATTGTCCTATTATTAATAACCCATTTATTACTCTAATTGACATTTCATATAAGCACACAATATATTTCATTTTCGTATTAAGGAAGCCGGATTTCATAATTGAAATACATCAGAGTACAACATCATATAGCTACAGCACTCAGCTACCCCTTTACACAACTGCACCAGCACTAAGTTGCACATGCAACATCTATAACCTTTCAAAATTAGCGTCATAGACGGTACATAGACACATGAATCTCATTTGGAGAATTGCGGAAGAAGAAGGCGAATATTGAGCCTTCATTGATGTTGAAGGTCTTTGCAACTTTAGTCCAATGCCTGTGTATGATTGACCGTACATCCTTCATCCTCCCCAGGAACACTTCAATATTGAACCATGGGTGTTGTACGAATACCTTCCTGGCCTCCTGACCATACAGGTGGTTTGAGAAGTAATCATCAGTGAACTGCTTTGGAAAGGCTTGAAAACAAGGATGTGCATAAATATCTTCTCTAGATTGGAAATGGGGCAAAGGAATAAAAAGGCAAGGTATAATAGTTAGTACCATCCTGTAGTGAACTGATGTCTTCTTCATTGTGCAGACAAAGATCTTGTTGTTTTTGTCACTAATTTGTTTATCCTAACAATCTTTCTGAGTTTCTTGACTTGACTGATATTCATGGACAACTCATTTCCCCATATGCAAAAGGGTCGGATAGTGGATCAAAACCTCTGACAACAGGACCTACATGTGCAAGACCAAATTGTTAGAAACCTAAATATTAGAATGGTTCCTACAATTTCACAATAATGTGCTATTAGACAAAGGACCATGCATGTGCAAACCTCGATTGTAAACCTTAGTGCTTCCCATTGTTTCCCTGCGACACATATAAGGTAGTCAGTGATTAGGTTAAGGGAGGGTTCACATGCTCTCAGTAAAATATGTTGATGAAAAATAAGATCATTGCAGATTCATCAGATTAATTCGAGCCACATGGAAAACCCATTTATTCAAACCAAGCACGGTTAAGAACTAGGAAATATAACAATTGTATATTTTTCTCATGTATTAAGTGCAGCCAAATTCGATTTATTCCTCACATGCACAACAATACAAAATTCTACCCATGATAATTGGACATCACATTGCAGAATTGAACCAAGCTGTTAACTAAACACCACAACAAATGAACCAAACATTAACTGAGCACCACGTTGCACAATATAACATACAACTAATAGAAGATCAAACAGTTAACCAAAGCAACCATGCTTAACAACTTGGAAATATAGCAATTGTATTTGTTTCTCATGTATTTAGTACAACCAAATTTGATTTATTTATCACATGGCATACAATAACAAAATGCACCCACAACAATTGAACATCGCATTGTAGAATTGAACCAAACAGTTAACTAAACACCACAACAAATGAACCAAATGTCAACTGAGCACCGCATTGCACAATATATAACATACTAGAAGAGCAGACAGTTAACCAAACCAAGCATGCTAGAAAACTTGGAAATAAAGCAATTGTATTTGTTTCTCATGTATTTTGTGAAGATAAATTCGATTTATTTCTCACATGGAAGACAATACAAAATTGCACTCTGAAGAATCGAACATCACATTTGCAGAATAGAACCAAACAGTTAATAACTGAGCACCACATTGCACGACATATAAAACATATAGAGTAGAGCAACATATTGCATGGTAAAAGTAGATAGGACAATTCACTGGAATTTGTTTAGGAAAGGCAGGAGCAACACATGAAACGGGTAAACCAAGCATGCTTAACCGGTGTAGCTAGCAAACTGAATATAGGTCCTTATAGTGAGCTAATAAGACAAGCTACTCCTCATCGTTAGAGATATCGATGATGATTGGCTCCTTGGACATGGAAGAGGGTGAGGCCTCCACATCTTGGGTGCCCTCGTCGTAGTGGTGAGTTGCCTAAGCCGCTCCGGGCACCAACTGCCCGCCTCTCGATTTGAGGTAAGCACGGGCAAGCTGAGAAAACACCTCGTAGTCTTCGTCGAAGGCACCGACGGTGGCCTCAAGGAAATGCCGCGAACTATCATTTAAAGCAGCCAACCGCGTTGCGGCGCCGGCGCATGAGGCATTGATGGTGGCCTCGATGGTGAGGTGCTCCTCCAAGATCTGGGGGTCGGCACGAATGGCAGCCATCGCAACATCATCCACGCGCGTGGCCGCGATTTGCTTCTCCACTGCCAAATGCTCCTTGAGCTCCTGGCTATACTGCGTGCACCATGGCTTAGGGTGGCACTTATTTGTGGGAGGGGTCGATGATTTGGGTGGAAGGTCTCGTGCTGGCAGTCGGGGCATGTGGAATGTGGAAGGAGGAGGAGGATGGGGGTCGGGTGTGGATTACCTTCCTGGATCGACAAGGCCGAGTAGCGTGGAGGAGGGTCGCCGGCGAGGAGGCGGCGTTGCAAGCAAGTAGTGAAGGTTTGAACTTGGAAAGGAAGGCGGAAATAGGGAAATGTGGCTTTTGGTAAGGGGGAGGGGCGGGGAGGTAGGTATTTCCGCGGAAGCCGAAATTTTTGGATCGGTGAAGTGAAAAAATGGCGCGCAAAGTGTCATCAGACACGGTCCCTTATTCAGCACTGTGTACGATATGTGAACATCACGAGCAATTCAGATAGCTTAACCCATGTGTGATGAGTTTGAACGTCAAAAATTTTGGTTCGAATTTCCCTGGTGACAATGGTCATCCACATCATTGCATAATTTGGGTACACAAAGAAGACTACAGCACACCCACACTTCTTAATCGAGAAAGTTCAGCAACTAAACAAAGTTGTCTGAGCTAAACATTACTCTAACAAATTAAAGGCCGGCACTCTTAATTAAACAAAACAAAGAGTAGTACTATGGTTGGTGCTCGTCGATCTCCGCTGCCTCCTCCATGTCCAGCTCGCGCCCGACGATCTCCTGGGGAAGGGGCTCCATGTCATCCATCGCACCATACTCGGTAAGCATCTCTCCATCCGCGCCCGCCATCTCTTTGGAAAAGGCTGCCACGAGCTGGGTGTGGGCGGCCGCGATCTGGGCTTGGACGGGCTCCGTCGTGGCAAGCTATGCCGCAGAGGAACGGACGGCTGCTCGAACGCTCTCAGTGACTGCCAACTCTTCGGTCGTGGGTTGCCGACCGTTGTCGGAGAAGTTTTGTTCAATTTTTGCGGTCACCGCCACAAGCTGGGCGTGGGCGGCCTCGACCTGGTCACGGGAGGCATCCATCAGGGAAAAGGCCATCGCTGCGGAATGGATAGCTAATGTGCCGCTCTCGCCAGTTGCTATCCCCGAGGCAGATGTTACTGCCACCACCTGAGAAGCAATAGTGGCCGTTTGGGCTGCCTTGGCTGCCCGGTTGCAGATTGCGGCTGCGCTCATGAACCTTCATAGCATGCACCTGGCAGCTACGGCCGTGTTCTCATCGGAGTGGGCCACCGAAGTTGCCCTCACGAAGTGGGTCCACGTCCCCATCTTTCACCAGGGACAATTGAACAGTGAAATGATATTTGGGGAGCGAGCTAGTGTGCTTGACACACCGACTGTGGATTGTAGCCGATGCACCTTCTCGCGTAAGCCATATGCGTACTATACTCCGACAGTGCTCCTAGATATTTTGTGCTGCATCTCACACGGTTGGTGATAATAAACTGTGTGTGATCTACTTGATTTTTCGTCTTGATTTGAGTTACACAATGGGGTCACGGCGGCAAAGGAGGGTGTTTGAATTGGTAGAACTTTTATCTGCGGTGAACATGCAACTATAGGTGTGTCGTCAAAAAACTGGAATTATTAAGGGTTTGTTTGGACATTTTCATACATTAACTTGGTTTTCTAGCCATTTGAGGTGCATAATTCAAAATTAAACTACATGGACATGCTCCGGTGCACCAAAATGGGTTGTAAAATCATATATGTGTCCATGGTTTTATGCTTATGTCCCACGCAAGAAATGGGGATGAATTTCGAACACCAGGGCACCGTGGATCTCCGGCAAACATTGAGGTACTTGCTTTTGTAATTCTAGTAAATCCAAAACCCGTCTGAAATTCATGAACCTAGGCACGCTATTATGGAATGGCATCAAAATGCTGGGGTAAAAAATATTGTCCCATTTGGAGCAGGTTATGGTATAAGCTTCTCACAAACCAGAGCTTCTCACAAAACGATATTCGTTGCCTCTTCTTCCCTGGTAGGGAAACTTGTCACCTTTGTTGACAAAACGATATTCATCGCCTCTTCTTGCTTTCAATTTTTTTTCTGGTGTCAACATAGAACAACAGGAGTGTCGTGTTAAATTTTGGAATTTTTCGGGGATCATTTGGAAATTTTTATATGTTAACTGAGTTTTCTAGGAATTTATGTGCAAAATTCAAAATTGAACTACATGCACATGCTCTAGTGCATAAAAACGGGTTGAAAAATCCAATGTGTGTCCTTGGTTGCAAGCTTAGGTCACATGCAAGAAATGAGAATGAATGTCAAACACCTTGACCCTGTCGCTCGGCCGTTAACATTGAGATACATGTTTTCAAAATTCTAGTAAATCAAAAAATCGTCTAAAATTCATGAAACTTGACACGATATCATGGAACGGCATCGACATGTCGTAGTAAAAAAATTGTCCCATTTGGGGCAGGTTTGGAGATAAGCTTGTCGCAAACGAGAGCTTCTCACAGCAAGCTGATGGTTTCGGTAGGGAACGTGTCACCTTGGGGGACGAAACAATATCCATTGTCTCTTCTTGCTTTCAAAATTTTCCTCGTGTCAACATAGAACAAGAGGAGTGTTGTGTTAATTTGGGGGGTTTTTCGGGGTTCGCTTGGACATTTTTATATATTAACTCAGTTTTTTATGCATTTATGTGCATAATTCAAATTTGAACTACATGCACATGGTCCAATGTATATAAATGGGTTCAAAATTCAGATGTATGCCCTTGGTTGCATGCTTAAGTCCCATGCAAGAAATGGGAATGAATATCAAACACCTTGCCACCGTCGCTCGGCCTCTAACATTGAGATACATGGTTTTTAAATTCTAGTAGATAAAAAACGCATATGAAATCTATGAAACTTGACATGCTAGCATGGAACGACATCACCATCTCGTGGTAAAAATATTGTACCATTTGGGGCAGGTTGGGGTATAAGCTTCTCACAAACCAGAGCTTCTCACAACAAGCCTCATGGTTATGGTAGGGAATGTTTCACCTTTCTGGACGAAACGATATCCATTGCCTCTTCTTGATTTCAATTTCTTTTTTAATGTCAAGATAGAACAACTGGAGTGTTGTGTTAAATTTAGGAATTTTTTGGGGTTCATTTGGACATTTTTATACATTAACTGAGTTTTCTATGCATTTATGTGCATAATTCAAATTTGAACTACATGCACATGCTCTAGTGCATGTAAATTGGTTAAAAATCAAATATGTGTCCTTGGTTGCATGCTTAGGTCCCATGCAAGAAATGGGAATGAATGCCAGACACCTTGCCACCATCGCTCAGTCGCACAAATTGAGATACATGGTTTTTAAATTCTAGTAATCCAAAATTCATCTGAAATTCATGAAACTTGACATGCTATCGTGGAGCGGTATCAACGTGATATGGTAAAAAAAATTGTCCCATTTGTGGCAGGTTTGGGTATAAGCTTCTCGCAAACCAGAGCTTCTCACAACAAGCGTGATGGTTTCGGTAGGGAATGTGCCACCTTTGGGGACAAAATGATATTTGTTGCCTCTTCTTGCTTTCAAAATTTTCTAGTGTCAACATAGAACAACATGAGTGTTCTGTCAATTTTTGGGATTTTTTGGGGTTCGCTTGGACATTTTTATACATTAACTGGGTTTTCTAGGCATTTTATGTGCATAATTCAAATCTGAACTACATGCACATGATCCAGTGCAGAAAAATGGGTTGACATATCAAATGTGTGTCCTTGGGTGCATGCTTAGGTCCCATGAAAGAAATGGGAATGAATTTCAAACACCAGAGCACTGTTGATTGCCGTCAAAACGTCGAGATACTTTGTTTTTAAATTCTAGTAAATCCAAAAATTGTCTAAAATTCATGAAACTTGGCATGCTATCATGGAATGGCACCCGACATGTTGTCGTATTTTACGTGTCCATTTTGAGAGAAGGCACACTCGAATAACAACCAACAAAAGGCATTTTGAAACAAATAGTTGCCACTTTTACATCTCAAACATTTGTATAATTTAAATCGTGTGCATTCTGTTAACCATTCACATGACACCACGTGTCTCTCTTTTTAATGGCTATAGGAGGTGTCGTGGGGACAGTTGCCATAGGGAACGGGAGGCGCGCGAGCGCAGTCCGGTACACAGGCTGACCAAGAGGCATGCAAGTTGTCCTCCAATGCGCAAGCTCACCGAGAAGCGTGCGAGCTGTACGCTGCACAGGCTCACTGGGAAGCGAGCCCTTTTGACTTCCATGGCCGCTCGCCTTGCCCACATCCTCCCCATTAATGGCGTCCAAGCCGCTGTTTAATACGGGCGGCCTTACTGTTCGCCTCCCATTCCCCTCCCTCCCGCAGACCTCCACCAACGCCATGGCTCAGAAGGATCATCTGCCACTAGTCTTCTAGTTTGGTGAAGTCGACTTTGAGCCAGAAGAGATAGAAAATAAGGAGGAATGGGGCCTCATGGACATGGTCCTGCGAGCTAGCCATGGCGGCTGCTGCCCCCCCCCCTCGCCCATCCCAGCTCCCATCCCCACTCCTGCGCCAGCGGCCATCCCCGCTCCCACGCCAGCGGCCATCCCCGTGGCATTGACGGGCTAGTCGCCGAGCACTATCGCAGAGCTTGAAGCCGCATGCATCAACGAGGTCTCTGTGGACCCGCGCGAGCTCGTGTACATGCCAGCGCCAGTGCCCGTATCCGCCCCTGCACCCATCGCGGCGCCGGTCTCCATGCGTTTGCCTACGCACGCGCGCCAATGCCGGTGCGGGCGCCCCCTCAGTGGCATGGGACGCCACCGTCGACCGCTACCTCGCAGCGCCGCAGTTGCCGTCCTCCCGCGCCCCTCCCATCGATCGCGAGAACATGATGTTTGATTTGCAAGTGAAGAACATTCTGTGCTGCCTTGAAGACTTCAACAACGGCATCTCGGAGGATGACAACGACAACGCCGGCGTGGCACGCCGCCTCCGCCACCGCCGGAATTAGTTTTTTTGGGTTTAATACTGTATCTCGATCATATGAATATAAGTTTGGAGTGTGACTGAATGAAAGATATGTTTGAACGAACTTCCATTTTTCTTTCTGAATGCATAGACTTATCAAATGATTTTCCTAAAAAAGTCAATGGTTTTTAAATATAAAACACTCATTGCAAATGTTTTAGATAGAAAACCCGTATGCAAAGTGAGAGCTATGGTCTTCCCCAATAAGCCAAGGGAAAATTCGCTGCGCGGGATTTGTGCATCTCCTCAATGCAAATGGTTCAGATAGAACACCCATATGCAAAGTGACAGCTTTGGTCTTCCCCAGTAAGCCAAGGGAAAATGTGCCGAGCAGGATTTGTACATCCCTTCAATGCAAACGGTTGTTTTGGATGACCCGTGTGCAACCACGTACAGACAATTTGGTAAGATTTGCAACTGTCATATTGGGTATATTGCCATTTGTCAAACTAGAAAGATTGAAAATTGTTGATCTAGTAACATTGCCATTTGTCAACCTTGTAACACTACGATTTGTCAGAATATGCAACTAAAAATCATTAGCACTATCTAATTTTTTCAACTAAAATTCAGTAATTAAGCATATATTTCATTCATAGATTAAGCAGATGTTCTTTTATACAAATAGTTCAACTCGACAACTAAACTGACCAAACTTTTCCCCAATTGTTGCCAACCACGTACTGAAATAGCTAGTTCAACTATATATACTAGCTAATTTTAAGTATGTTGTACAGTTCCACCACATCTATAGTCAAATGAACTGAACAAAATAGCCCCTAAATACTACTACTATGGACGGCTTTGTACTAATTTCCCGCATCCACTCCTCTGTCGAGCGCGCTCAGTAAGAGGTAGAGCAGGGGGAGCCTATCGATGAGCTGGACAACTGCAATACGGTGCCTGCCGCTACAGCACCTTCAGTGATGCTCACCTCGAACGCCCTCTGCCGCTCCAGACGACCCCTCTCGAAGCGGTGGTTCTCCTCGTAGATCTCCTGATTCCTCGCCTCTATGGCGGCGTATGCTCGCACTACAAAAAAATACACTTCCGTGATGATACGTGTTTGTCACAGTAGGTCGTGTTTTCTGTCATGCATGTACATCCATGACAAATTTATGACAGAATCAAGATAGTCATTCCTGTGCTGTCGTAGAAGTGTTCCACCACATTGCCAAAATTATCATCACGGAAGTGTCCACTTCCATGACGATAAATCGCGCGTCACAGAAGTGCTTTCGTCAAGGGTGACCGACACGTGGCATCCACCGTAACGGAACGCCGTTAAGCTATCGGGTCAGATTTTGGATCCGATAACCAGTTAACAGCCACGACCAATGCCGATTTTCCATGTGTAAAATTATCATTGGCTGACAGATCCAACGGGCGAGATGGGCCTATGATATGTTGACACGTGGACCGGCCCAAAAGTGGCCCACAAAGATTAAATGGGCCGGCCCAACCGAAGGCCCATAAGATTTAGCGGACCATAATGGGCCGGCCCAGCTAAAGGTCCACAAAATTTAGCGGACCATAATGGGCCGGCCCAGCTAAAGGCCCACACGATTTTGCAGACCATAATGGGTCGGCCCAGCTAAAGGCCCACAAGATTTTGCGGACCATAATGGGCCGGGCCAGCTAAAGGCCCACAAGATTCTGCCGACCATAATGGGTCGTCCCAGCTAAAGGCCCAACATTCTCAGTCAAATCGGCCCGTCAACGGCCTGTCCTAAACTTGTCATCAACGCGGCCCATGGTCACTTCTGGCCCGTTAACAGTTCGCTAAGTAATTGGGCCGAATTACGGCCCGGTGTATTTCCGGCCTGTTAAAGGTCCGGCTTCATTTGGGCCCATTTACAGGCCATCAAAAATTTTGGCCCATAAACAACCGTGACGGATTTGGGTCATATTCGGCCATGTCTGACATTCGGCCTGTTAGAGGCCCACTATAGCTTTGGGCCACTTTCGGCCTGTTGTCATTTTCGGCCTGTTAAAGCTGGACGTAAACCATGGGCCATATGTGGCCCAACGTCATATCGGGCCCATTAACGGCCCATATAGAAATGACGATAATCTAGCCCGATCGAAGTTCCGGCCTGTTAAAGGCCCGTGTATTAGATCGGCGCATTTATGGCCCGTCCGAATTTCAGCCTGTTAAAGTCCAGTGGGTTATTTGGCACAATCAGGGCCAATCTCACTTTCGGTCTATTAAAGGCCCATGTATTTTATGGGCTCGATATATTTACAATTGTAAACAGCCTATTTTTACTTGAGGGCCCAGATTATGTTTAGGCTTGTTAAAGGCCCACTATGGGCACAGGCCTACCAGAAAAAAAATGAAAACTTATGCTGATTTAGGCCCAGATATTTTTAGTGGTCTACTTGCCAATTTCGGCCCGTAATCGTTTTTAGCCCAATTGGAATGGGCCCGACGAATGTTGGTTTGTTGGGCTCCTACGAAGCTTTCGGCCGATTACATTACTAAGATAAACCTACACTATACAAAAATAGCATCGTAATTACTGCAGCCTGAGGCAGCATCATAAATGTTGTATCACAGCAAAATAAATTCCAACCATACAACAAAAGGCCTGTTGGCATAAAGTTTACAGTCCTTCTAGATAAAAGCACCATCAGATGTATAGAAGCACAAATCATTTGACCTGAGTGCTAATGTTTCAGGCTGTAGAATCTGATGGAGCAGCACGATCTCCACCTTTTTTCCGCCATTGCTCTTGAACAACGAAGTGAATGTCTGATAGTCTGGTTTCAAAACCATTCATATCTTGACGACATTTCTCAACCACTATTCTTGTTTCTGAAAAACTGTCCATTAGGGATTGGACTTGTGTCTGGAGCACAGATATATCACTATGTCTAGCAGGAAGATTTTGTTCAGTAGGCGATTTGGACGAGGTTACCTTGACAACCAACCCAGAATTACGCAGGAAGGTGCTTTTTGCACTGTTAGTGGAGAGATACTGACGCACTGCAGCAAGAGGTGACATTGTGCCTGTAGTAGCCTCATCACCTTCAGGTGGTTGTGGCTGTTCAATCATTTGTTCCATAGCTTCCTGAAAGTTTGAACTTGTAGATTAGTGTACCAGATAAGTTACTAATGAGACAAAAACAAAGAAAGTAGGTTAAACGTTTGTACATAACTTATTTTGGTGAACTACTATAATACATTAGTATGTATTGTAGTGCCAACTACATAATAAAATCACTTTCGGAACATATGTCTGTGTAGCATGCCTACTGTATTGTCTATTTCCTCACATTCGTTGACATCTAAGGATAAAGAGACATGGTTTAAAGTAGGATGAACATAGTATGACATCATTCATATCATGGGCAAACAGATATAAAACAAACAGGCTATTTTATCATTGTGTGCGCACGTGAACATAACAACTAGATTACAGATCAAGACCAAAAGAATATCCTTCATCTCTTTTAAACCATGTAAGGTGAAATGATACATTAAGACAACTATGAATAAAAGTGAACAGAGTAACTGACATTGGCTGCAAACCAAGTAGTTAAATGAACACATCACACTACCAATCAGTTCAAGGCAGCAGGAGTAAGGACTTACAACAGTGGCTTGAACTGGTGTGCTCATGCCCTTCATCTTGCTGGTGTGGCAATCCTTGAAGATTTGCACTGCATTCGATTCAGGTTCTTTTTGGTCCACACGGGATTTCCTCTGTATTTGGAACAAGTCAATATAGATACGATAATATGGCACCAAAAAGAAGGAAGTAGCAGCTATTTACAAGAGCCTCGCAGTGTGCAATATAGCTACGAGATCATGTGGTCTGTTGGAATTCCACTTTAGAACGGTTGGTTTTGTTCTTCAAACAGTTAGCCTAGAAGAAGATACACTTGTAAGGCACATACATAAATACAAGTTCAATATGTGGTCTGATCAAATACATATAGCCTACCTGATACTTTGGATCAGACCAGTGTTTAACGAGGGTTGTCCAGTCTTCATCTATAATATATTCCACTGGAGATGTTTGGGCGATTTCATTTTTAGCCTTGCCTTCAAAGTGAGATTTTCTAAGGTGGTACCGATACTGTCGCAGAGCAGACTGAAAAACATGAGTGCATGCTTGTCTAGTTGCATCATCTTTCGGATCGAACTTGAACCTCATCTGTTGAAAAAAGAATGTGAGTCTTATTAGGAGGAAGCTAGAAAGTATGGGATAGAGCAAGACAATATTACTAATTGCGATGACTAACATCACTTACGGATAAATGGTCAAGGAAGGTGTTAAACTAGGTATTGTCTTTCTCATTCCTGTACTGGATCCACGTTGGGAGGATACGTGCATGACACCTAACGGCAACGGCTGCCTCTGATACTAACTTGGCTGACTCTGTAGCATCACGTGGCCATTTTAAACCTGCCTCAAAATGGATCTCAATTCTTCCTCCTTTAGATTTTGTTAATCTGTCAAGCATTATCCCTGATGTTTGTTTCCGCTTGCGCCGTGGTGCTAGTTCAACAACGAATATGGAAAGTGTTAGTGTACATCAAACTGTGAGAGTACATATAAAGGAGCATGCAACTGCAACTTGACTCGGTCAGGTACCGTCTTGGTGTTGATGGTCATGAGGTTCATCTGATCTTGCCAAGTCCTGTTGTGTAAGCAGTGCTTCGGAAGTAGTGTTAGGTGTGAAGGCAGCTTGGGAACTGGCCAGTTCCGGAGCAAACGAATGAGTAACTGGTTGAGATACTGGTACAGTTGAAGCGGATGATGTAGCTGGTGGAGCAGGTGATACTGCGTTTGTAGATTTAGCCGGTGGACTTGGACCTTCTACTGCACTATAAGTACCAGCAGAATCTCGATGGCAGAACCTTTTCCGTTTCACCGGACGAGGAACAACACTCCCTACTATATTATTTTCCTTGCTCTTTTTTGACTTTTCCATGTCAAGCTGTACCCACAACACAAAAGAATAAAATCACTCTTCAGAACTCATTGATGCATGATACAGACAAGCAATACTTTGATGTAAGACAACCGTATGAGGATGGGATATGTAAGAAAAACAGGACGGCATGACATATTCACAGCTACGATGTGCAAACTAAGCAGAAGGATTTTCAAGAAAATAGAAGTAATGCAAGCTAGACACCATATGAAAGATGCAACCAATATTACTCTGCCAAGTTAAAAGTGTCTTTTCATAAGTGGCAATTCGAAAAATTAGAAGCAGTACAACATAGAAATCAATGCAAGATGCAACCACTATCAAACTTCCAGGTTAAAAGCGTCCAATCATGAGTGACTGATGCGGGATACACAACAGCAGTACTTTGATGTAAGAACATGGTATTATAGATAGATGCAGTATATTCTAGACACAGAAAGCCATGTCATATGCACATGTATAACGTATAAACTCAGCAGGTGCAATTTAATCAAAATAGAAGAAATACAGGCTAGACAACATATGCAACATGAAACCAATTATCACACTGTCAACTTAGAGCAAGCACCTGCGATGGTGGAGTACGGGAGATGAACTCATCACGTAGACTTGGGACTTCAACTTCATTAGCAGTAGCAGTGGCAAATCTAGAGAGTCTCTGTTTGCGTCGGTGCGGAGGACCACCAACATCCCCTAACTTACTCTTTTCCTTCCTATTTTCTGATATTGCCTTATGAAGTCAAAACCACAAGAAGATGAATAAAATTAGCTCAGCATAACAAGTTGATGCATGATACAGACGAACACTACTTTTATGTAAGGCAAGCGCAGGATAGGAGGATGGAATATATACAAAAAAAGACAATGTTTCATATTCACACGTACGATAGCGTGTCTTATGGGTAAGTAATCATTGTAGGTATAAGTTGTAAGCTACGCAGATGCAATTCAACATAATCAGAAGCAATACAAACTAGACATCATACGGAAAACGCAACCACATATAACAGTTCCAAGTAAGAGCAAGCACCGGTGATGGTGGAGTAGGGGAGATGTGCTCATCATGTACATGTATGTTCTAGAAACAGGAACACATGTCATATTCACAGGCATTATGTGTAAAGGAAGCAGATGCAATTCAAGTTAGAAGCAATACAAGCTAGACATCATACGCAACATGCAACCACATATAATAGTGACAAGTTAGAGCAAGCGCCTGTGATGGCGGAGTAGGGGAGTCATCATCTACACAGCTACGTTGACTGTCCAGCCTTGGGTTGTCTTGCGAATCTTATTGGGAGGATGGCAGAGTAGAATCTGTAGAGACCACCTGTTTGAGTTGCTCCGAAGGACCACCATCATCCACTACCGGACTAATTTCCTTCAGCTGTAATGATTTTACATTGTGAAGTCAAACCGATAAGAAAAAGGGATTAGAAACACTGCAAGACACCATATGGAAGGTGCAATCAATATCACTCTGCCAAGTTAAAACTGTCTCGTCATAGGTGGCGTTCATCAAACTAGAAGCAATACATGCTAGAAATCATATTCAAGACGCAAACCAATATCACACTGCCAACTTAAAGGTGTCCCATCATAAGTGACTGATGCAGGATACACAAGAAGAGTAGTTTCATGTAAGAACATGGTGTGATGGACAGATATAGTATGTACCAAAAATAGGAAAGCGTGTCATATTCACATGTATCATGTGTAAGCTAAGCAGATGCAGTTTACACTAATTAGGAGCAATACGAGCTAGACACCATATGCAACATGCAACCAGATATCACACTGCCAAGTTAGAGCAAGCACTTTGGATGGTGGAGTAGGGGAGCGGAGACTTGGACCTTGTAATGCACTATCAGTACAAGGAGAATCGGTACAGATGCTCCGTTTACGTTGCTGCAGAGGACCACCATCATCGCCTTCCTTACTCTTTTCCTTCCTCTTTCTTGATTTTTCCTTGTCAAGTCAAACCCACAAGAAAAAGGAATAAAATTTGCTCTTCAGAACTCATTGATGCATGATACTGACGAACACTACTTTCATGTAAGGCAGCCACATGATAGGAGGATGGAATATGTATGAAAAACAGGACGGCGTGATATATTGACATGTATGATGTATAAAGTGTAAACTAAGCACAAGGTGCTTGAACTTGTTAGAATCGATGCAAGCTAGAAACCATATGAAAGATGAAACCAATATCACTCTGCCAAATTAAAAGGGTGCCCTAACAAATGTATTTGACCAAATTAGAAGCAATACATGGCAACAGGCTAGAAATAATATGCAATATGCAACGAATAAAGGTGACTCATCGTAAGTGATTGATGTAGGATACCGAAGAGAGGTAGTTTCATGTAAGAACAAGGTTAACACATAGATGTAGGTTGTACCAAAAATAGGAAGGCATGTCATATTCACATGTATAGTGTGTAAACTAAGCAGATGAAATTTACCCTAATTAGAAGCATTACAAGCTAGACACCGTATGCAACATGCAACCACATATCACACTGCCAAGTAAGAGCAAGCACCTGCGATGGTGGTGTGGGGGAATTGCGGTGATCAACTAGAGAGCTACATTGACTATCTTCATTTAGCCTTGCTGTTTCTTGAGAATCATGTGGGGAGGATGACACTGCACTCTTTAAACGAGTATGGGGTCTCACAGTAACCCACCCAGGTGACTATCTCATCATAAGTGATTGACGAGGGATACAAAAGAGCATTAGTTTGATGTATGAACATGATTAATAGACATATGTAGTATGTATCGAAAACAGGAAGGCATGTCATTATCAAAGGTATAATGTGTAAAGTAAGCAGATGTAATTTAACCAAATTGGAAGCAATACAAGCTAGACACCATATGCAACATGCAACCACATTTGACAGCGCGAAGTTAAAGCAAGCACCTTGGATGGTTGTGTGTGGCAATTGAGATCATCAACTGCAGAGCTACGTTTACTGTCTCCAACTGCTGACACTGCTCCCGTTAGAGCGCTGGAACGCTTAGTGCTTATCTTCGAATTACACTGGAGCGACTTCTGTCTTTTCTTTTCTGCATTCATCAACACTACGTCAGAGTCAGAAATACCCATGCATAAAAAAACAATAGTGTGAGTATGGGTGAAGTGTGTGCACAATTAGTACAGTGTAAAGGTAGCAGATAGCAGGTCGGTGAGAAATAAATGACGGGAGACATATGATAGCTCTACAACATGCATGGCACACTAAATTACTACAGGATTCTATGAAAATAACAGTCGACTGAAAGCAAATAGGTCAGTCCATTTTTTCTGCACCGTCCGATGTACAAAGAACGGGCAGATCGCCTTCATCTACCTCCAGCCAGTTAGTGTTGACGATCTTCCTCGAAACGCTAGCGACTACCGGCCCAGTATTCCTCCCCTGCCTGCGCCCTCCCCTTGACCTCACCGCACCGCCGTGCTTGGCACCACCCCCCGGCCATCCATTCAAGCCCCGCCGACCTCCAGATCGGGCGCAAGCAGCTCATGCGCCCCACACCCTGCTTCCCCGGGGAGCAGGCGGACTAGGTGCTCCGCGCGCCTAAGCGGGTGCTGCTTCTTTTAATTGCGGTTCGACTGACCCTGAATTGAAATCCAGGCGGGCTACTGATTTCTAGCAAAGGTGAAATAGTACAAGGGAGGAAACCTTGTGCATTTAGTATCAAGAAGAAGATGCAGTAAGAAGCGCTCCACTAGTTTCTTTCGTGGGATGAATACGATGTGAGCGAAGACGTAAGATTTGCACGAATATGGGAAGAGGAGTACCTCTTTCTGCTGGCAGTGTTGTGTCCTCCTTTTGTTTTTCCGACAATCTTCTTGTTGTTCTCCAGAAACCAGAAGTTGTGGAGGACAGTGCAGACTTGGACGAACCCATGGCCAAGTTGTTGAGTGTGGTGCGGTGGCCATCTGTTGGCGGCGGGGAAGGAGATCCAAGGCGGCAAACGACGGCGTAGCGGGAACAGCTCCGGTGGTGGACGGTTGCGACAGTGGAGCCGCAGCAGTGAGGCGCAGGACGGCGTGGTCGGAGTGGTTCTGGTACGGCGCACGTCGGCGTCGGCGTCGTGGAGGCAGCTCTGCCTCGGCTTCAGCTGCTAAGTCCTTGAGGGCGTTGCAGTTGCGGTTGCGTTGGACGATGACGTCGGGGTACCGGCTCCGGCGTGATGGAGGAGGGCGGCGGTGGATTGGCCGCTATGGGGTGGAGGACAGAGGATACTGGGGTTTCGCGGCATGTGGATATGGCGTTTCCGCGCCCATGGAGTATGAATGGGGAAATGGAGGGAGGCGGGGAACTAAGGGGGAACAATGTTTCGGTTTGAGACGCGCTTGTTTGAATCTTGGGGAAAGTTACAAGCTTTCCCCCCATCTAAAATTTCGGACATATTGCGGGTTGGGGGTAGGACAGTCATGTCAGGTGTCCCAAATGTGGGCGGGATAGATTTCGGCTGAGCGCATGGGTAGGCTCCCACGGCGTATGAATGCTTCTCTGGCGTCTTGGTGAAGTTACAAACCTACCCCAGTTTAGACCTTTGGACATCGGGCCGATAGGCTACATGGGCCAGAGTCAGGACAGTAATTTCCTACCACCAAAACATTAGTCTTGCGCGGTTTCGGGTGACCAGAGGCCTATTTGGCGCTTCGTTCAATATTTGGGAGTAGAAGCATTAACGTTTTCGGTTCTCTTGAATTGAACTTTCAGGATTTGTCAAACTTCACAAATCTTTACTCTTGAAAATCCTAAAGCTACGATTATTTTGGAATGGAGGGGGTACATTTGAATATACATTGTACACGAGTATATATTAAAAAATATGCAACTTACCTCAGTTCATGCATGGTTCCAGATATAATCTCCTTGGTTGCAAAAAAAAGTTAGATATGCGTATGAATATATATAGCATGTTCAAACTCACAACAAAGATTGATGCCCCCTTTTACATCTGATTTACAAATGCCATTATCTCGGGTTCAAATAGATGAATGCACTTCCTATGAATTCGAATCTTCGAAACCCCCTTTATGTTGAATTCGACATGTATTCTATTTCGTAGCTAGCAATTTGGAATGTATCCATGCAAGTGACAAATGTATAAAGTTCTTCACACTAACAACATGGAGTGCACTAATTAGTGTTTATATATGAATTGCAAAAGCATCCATTGCCTGTTTTTCAAACCGCTCTCACTATGGATCGATAATATGAAATAAACACATGCACATCCTAGAATTCAATTGTAGTTGAAGAAAGAGCCTACTCCTGGTACTGTATATTAGTGATAGGGGTGTGTACAAAGTACACATGAATACCAGGCATTGTGCCTGTGTGGATACTATCGACGAACTAGCCCCCAAGCTTGTATAACATACTAAGGGCCTAGGGTTACAAATCATATATAGCCGGCTTATCACCAGTAGGGATAGAGTCCTCCGCGACTCTGGTAGCTTCATGTTGTACGTTGAGTCCTCCACATGGGTCTTCATATAACATGCCTCGGTCCAACCTATATGTGGCGCAGGATGGAACCGACCCATGAGTCTTCATGTTGACCCACCACAACTAGAAATGATGTGCCCACCACACCACACACGCAATCGGCCACTAAGAGAATAAG